>NW_026294595.1:86719540-87319540 GCF_007827085.1 Peromyscus californicus insignis | reverse complement strand
ATGCTTACAGCATAAAGTCTCCAGGGAAATACTGGGTCATATAATTGCATACTACTTATAATAGTACTACCCATGTTCTACTGGATGTGAGGTCAGCTGCCTGCTGTCTTGAATTCCATGAAAATGAATTAATCACCTGCTTTAGAAATGAACTTTGAAAACAAAGCAAAAAACTGTGAAATAAAAATAATATAATATTCTTTGTAGGTTCTTAACACTTTCTCCTTGGTTAAACTGTTGTGATGAGAACCAGGGAAATTCCTGTTCTACCAGAATTCTGTGACAACTCGGCTTTTAGATTGCCTGATTAGATAGACCTTGTGGAGAAAGACCTGAAACAGAAAAGTATTCCCTCAAAGCCTTAGTAGAAAAGTACTTCAAAATGGAACTCACCGTAGCTAGTAGCCTTTGGAATAGGGTGGCCCATTTCTAGATTAATACTTTAACAATGGGGTCTTAAAGCTTTATTGAAAACATTCCCAGTAGGTCCAACATATAGGACATCATCTTACATTTAGGACAGCAAATTCTTATTTTTCAGAACATTGAGGTTGGAAAGAGATGAGAAATATACAAACACGTGAAAATAAAAGTAATTTGAAACAGTCAGTTCCATTATCTTTGTTTTTTAAATGGAAAGCACTCGTCTGGGAAGTTACCTAACTCTCAGTAAAGGGCTACCTTTACCTTTAAATCAGACTCCATGGAAACAGCTTTGCCTGTTTTGAAGCATTAGGAATAGCTATCAGTTACTGGTTCCTATCCTGAAGAACAGACGGTGAGGGGTGGGGGAACTGCTTTTCTGTTCTTCTCAGAGGAAAACTGTATTTGAGGAGCACAGTTTAAGTGGTTTACTTAGCAAAGCAAGCACTCCAAAGAGAGTTTGGAGTGGGCTGTCCCAAAGCAGGCATAAGAGCACAGTAGATTCTATGCTGTGTACTGTTTTAAAGGTTTCATGAATATTTATGAGGTATATGGGACGTGCTTGGGATAAAGTGACCCTTTTTCCCTCCCAAACCATGGTAAACCAGATCTCCTTTTTAGGGATTTTTTTTCCTTCTGTTTCTCTAGAAAAGCTCACAAAGATGGGGGAAGTGTTCCATCAGAAGCATCAAAGGCAAGGTCTTTTGAGGATACATGCACAGCATTAAGACACATGTGGGGCAATGCTCAGGCACAGACAACCTGACATCAGCTTTGAGGACATGGACTCACAAAGGATATTCTGACTGTCAGACACAGCTACCTGGATACAGCTGTGGTTCTCTTGGTTATTTCATGGCTAACTCCTTTTTGAGAGAGCTCAAGATTGTGTGATTGAGGTCATGACTCTGTCAGTTAAGACATTTTGTTATCTGTATTATTTTTCTTTAAACAGGCTTTATGTTGAAGGCTGAACCCAGTGTTTTGTACTAGCAGGTTGCTCAGGAAAAAAAAAAAGACCTAGACTGTCTTTAGACTCCTTCCGCCAGCACCACATCTCATGTCCATCTTCTACCTCACAGCCCCACATTTCTCATTGGTGCTGTTCTCATCATGCTGATGTACTATCAAAGGAAGGATGGGCATTTAAGACAGTCACAAGTTGTATTCCCAAGGAATACAATACAGTACGATGAAACTGGATTGTAAGGTCCTAAGGGCAATGGCCTTGTTTTTTATAACTTCCTCAATATCAAACACTGTATTTACAGAAATGCAGTACTTAAATATTTGCTAATCTAAAATGTTCTAATTGTAGGGAAAAAATCTTTACTGTCTTCATTAGTACAGGGAACAGTATAGGGTTAAACACATGAACCCTAGAGACAGTCTCCGTGTGAATCTGACTTAGCCAAATACAGTACTTTCGCAGATGACCTGAATATCCTATGTCTTAGTTTCCTGGGCTATTGACTGGGGCATTAGGAGTGCCTATCTTACTGGGTGCTTTAACAGACTAGGTGTGTTAATGTATGCAGAACATTCAGAAGAGTGCCTGGCATAGAAAACATGCTCACTTGATGAGTGTTAGCTATTACCAGCAGTATTCAGGGTAGGTGCTTTAACCATTGGTAAGAAATATCCAGAACAAATGCTAATGTCATAATGATAACTGATCCATGCTAAGTGACTCTAATACATTAGAATGGTTATTATAGGGGTCATAAGTTCTTATGTGGACCTTTCCTTGTTCAGACCTATGTTTATATAGCTTTTAATCCCCTTGCTGCCTCTTTATGCATGATCAAATCTAGGTTTTCTTCACAAATAAGCAGATTTCCTATGTTGGCCGTGGTAGTCTAAAGCCACACTTTTATCTAGTTCTGTCCTGTGAATTCTCGTGGATGAGATGTCAGTGGATTTCTTCCTTTGGTTTCACTTAGTCTTGAGTTTACATGAGCCTTTTCTTTCCTTCCTGTCCCTTCTTCAACAGGGCTGTGTGTGCTCTTCACCCTTACGTACCACCAGGCTTCATTCAAGCTGATCCTGACATTTTAGCCACTGCTCCCTTGAAGCTTTGCTTCCTTTCATCCTTTACAATCCAACTTAAACCCCATCCTAAGCTGAATAAGGGAAAGCTGCCTTGTTACATTTCGAACCATCCAGGCAGCTGTCATTTTAGTTTGTAGATGCCAGTGCCTTTATGATGCCACTGTGTGACTGATCCCTGGCTGGTATGAGCAGGCATCCTCACTCTGGTTTTATTTCCACAGTACATTCCTCCAGATCTCTGTGTCTGCAATTTCGTGCTGGAACAGTCCTTATCTGTCAGAGCACTGCAAGAAATGCTTGCGAACACCGTTGAAAATGGCGGAGAAGGGGTGAGTATGTGAATCGTGCCCTGGGTTTGCATTGGACACCTCACAGTCACAAAGCATATTTGGCATTTTATCCTTCCAGTTTAGGACTGGAAAACCTCCATGGAGAGATAGGAAACCTTTCATCCAAGTTTAGATACCTCTTACTCAGCAACTCTAATTCTTTCTCCTTTGAAATGACCAGCTCCCCTCAAAAAATAGATGAGCACACCACTAACACTGGCTAGGATCCCTTCTTCCCCTCTTACCCCCAAGTCTACCTGAGAACATGGAGAGGCCAAGAGCACCTTGAGACTAAAAATGCCTGTAAGGCAGGTGATTTTTCCATGGAGAATCTCACTGAGATTTTATGACTCTAGGTAGAACACAACCATGTTACAACAGTTGAGAGAGATCTCCTGTAGAATTCTGGCTGATTTCATTGATGACAAGCAAATACAGTACTTTCTTAAGACTCTGTTGTCACAACTGTTAAACTGAGTAGAGTGCTCTGCTACCTTCCAGAAGGTTCTTTAGCCAGGGAGTTGATTGCCCAGGTATTTCAGAATAATTTTTAATTTTCCTATCCCCTAATGACCTACTCATTTATGACTATTTATCATCAAATTCTATAACTGTAGTGCCTGGATATTCAAATCCAATTATCCCTGCTCCATCCTCACTCCCCATGCTCCACCTGATGACACTCTGTCTTCTGGGATCCTGCAACAGCCTACTGACTGTTGTCATTCCTTTGGTACTGACTGCCTCCTCCCAGTCTTCCCCCTCAACAGTCATGAATTTTTTTCTAAAACTCATGCCCAATTAATTGTGTTCCCTTGTTTTAAATTCCCCAGTGCTTTGAGATGAATTCCAAACTCCCCAACACAGCTGAAAGTCCTACAGTATTTGGTGGGCCCTATTCATCTCTCTGCCTCATCTGTCACTACATCCCACCCAGCACTCAGTGTCCCAGACACATTAAACTCCTCCCACTGCCTCCAACACGCCAGTCCTCTTTGCCTCTGATCCTACCTACCAGCTATTTCCTTAGTGTGGCACAGCATCCCTCCTCCTCTCTCTTCCTTTGTGTAATCCCTCCTTATCCTTCAAGGAACCAGTTTAGACATTAGATCAGCCCAGAAGCTTCCACTGACCCTACAAGTGTGTTTCATGGAAGAGACACTAAACTTTTCTACGGCTGTTCTCTTCTCTATGCACTCTCATTGCACGTTTTAATTTTTCTCCTGTCCCAGAGAACATACTGCTCATGGGGAGGAGCAGTTTGCAGTTCCTAAGAAGCATAGTTTATTCTAATTTGACACTGATAAAATCATTCACAATACATTTGTGGTTGATGAAACAGTGACCATCAACATGATTGAGTTCATGTTTACATTTTGGTCATTTTCCAGACCTTAATGTGATCTTAGGTAAGACCTCTAAAGGCTTAGAGCCAGAATGTTCTTGCCTATATAGCTAGTGTCTACATCTCCAGGATCATAAATGCCAAAGGTTTATGGATCTTCATTGTTCTGATTAGAAAATAACTTGCTATTAACTTTTCTCTGTTCTTCAGAGCATTGACATGAGATCCTCTTTTCTCCTCCCTTCACTTCACTTCCTCTTCCTTCTCCTCTTTGCATTAGCCTCAGCACCCCACATCTCCATGTACACCCCAGGCATTGCCAGTTTGATGAAACAGCAAGAAAATACTTGCTTATTCTTTTTCCAAGATTCACCATGTCCAGATATCTTTGATGAGAAACCTGACTGATTTTAAGTATCGCCATGGTTGGTGTCAAATAAGACCTCCTCTGCTCAAACCTGACCACTCAGTAGACCCAGAATAAAGAGAGCTGGGTTGAAATGGATGCCTAGAGTGATACCTTGGCTATTGTCTTATCCTGTTATGTTCAAAGAAAATATTCCAAAGGGTTCCTTGGCGTTTATCATTTAGTTTGAATCACTCAGAGAATTCTATAAATAAGAAAGTAAACTACTTTGTTGAAGAGAATTTGATCCATAGTCTTATTATTTACTTTGTCTTAAATAAGGACCAGTAACAACTTATATTCCAAGAAAAATAAAAAGACAATTAAAAAAATGAAACTTTAGTTCTAGAATATATTAAACAAGGCCTCCTTAATTACCAGCTATGTTATAGCAGAAGTTTGTTTAATATAGTTGTATTTTTAAAGTGCATCTATTCTTTATAATATTTAGATAGTTATATGTTGAATATCATTGAAGGACTCTACTCTTTTGAAAACTCATTCAAAACAAATGATCCATGACATTTTATTATTAATTATCTATTCAATAACGGGCACAACATTGATTTTGTCTCCAAAATTTATCATACTACCTTTTGTAATATTTTACCAAATATAAACAAGATCCAATGATTTTTTTCCTATCTTATTATTGTTGTTATTATTAAGGATCTTCACTGGCAATCTTAGAGATAGAAGGAGAAGAATTATTTTTTAAGATGGATCAAAGATGGGAATGGTGCTCTCAAAATTATTATAGTTTTAGCATCCATTTGATGACTCTGCGAAACAGTTACCTGGATAACAGCTTCAGGCACTAGAACCTGCTTGCAATCCTCTCACACTTCCATCTGGGCTCTTAGTCTTTAGTGTGAGAAATGCTATTTTTATATAATCTCTCGAGTCTGTTTGTTTTGCTTTCCTGAAGTGACTGTGCACATTTACTATTAGCTGTTAATTTGATTTTAGAAGATAATACTCAGCAGGGAAGAAAAAGAAGTTTAAAAAATAAAAAGGAAAAATAAAGAAGGAAGTGAGCTAACACGACAGAGCATAATGAGACTCAGGGGAGCCTGGGGATGTGTGAGCAGGATGCTGCCTCCTTTTGATGACATGCCATTCTGTTTGGAAATGGCCATTTACTGCTTTTAAATAAGTATTACTTTCAGTAATGATCACGACTGCCACCAAACAGAATGCCTTGAAGAGTGTAATTCTTTTCCCTTCTAGTCAAAAATTGGTCCTTGTGTGCTGCACCTGTTCACTGCTGTGTAGCAATTGGGCATTTTAAAAAACTATTTCGGTTGTTTGCTCTTTTGAATGAGGAGTGTACAGAAGTTTTTTTTTTTTTTCCCAAGGATTAACCATTCTGCAGCAATTTCTCTTGCTAACAAAGTACCTGGTCAAATTTAACAGTGGAGAATTATTATTGAAATGTCCTTAGTTGCAAAAAGTGACATGTGAGAGCCAGCTGTATGTTGAAAGGGAGAATTAATTATAAGGGCCTCTGGTCAGAGACGTGCAGTGCCTTTCAGAGAGTTCCCAAGCTGATCTCACCTGTGCATCTTCTCCTCCTGATCTAATCCTGTCTAATTTTATTTGGGGGAAATTACCAAAGAATAGAACATTGGCATGAGGCCAACTCTATGGTGGGTGTTTGAGATAAATGCTTGCATGCAAATATTAAAATTTTTCAGATTTTTTTTATTGACCTCTAGGTTATGGAATGTTCATGAGTATTTAGCATGATGTGGAGCCAAGAACAATGTCCATTTCCCTCCAAGTCCCAATCCCTTCACTGTCCAAAAATAACTAGTTTGCAGTATAGCAACACCCCTAAGAATCACACAGTTATATTGTCAGTCCTGCCTATCCTGATCAGGTGGTCTCTAGAATAAATTATTTGTCTTTTTTGTGCCTTAATTCCCACCTCCCCCAAATGTACCCTTCCACACAGAGTGATAAGCAAAGGTCAGTGCTCATGACTGCCTGTCAGAGTACAGCTCCTCCCTTCATCTCTCCACTTTCTCCTATCACAGATTTTTTTTTAAAGAAAATTCACACTGTGACAAAGGAAGGATTCTCTTATGAAATGACCAGGTACATATCAAATGTAGTGCTGCCCAACTCCAAATGGGTTCTGACATTAAATGACACAATGCCTCTAGAAATGAAAGCCTTTGTTTAACACATTCACCACCTGCACTTTTTCTGTTAAGGGTTCTGACTTCGTCAATGTCAAGCCTGTACAACTAAAAGGAGAGATTAAATATGTATATGTGTATATGCGTATGTACATATGTATGTACACACATGCATGCACTTATATGTAAGTAAGGCTATGGTTGCAATGTGAACGTTAATTTTATCCATAACCTGGAAGCCTAAAATTATGTTTGACTTTATAAGCTTAAACATCTTGTATGCTAATACATTCAACCTTCTAACATTGATTGGAAATGTGACCTGGAAAGATAGTATCTCTGCAAGAACCTTCATCATAAATACCCTCAAAGGGATTCTTCTCTATTTCTATGTGTTACTTACACAATAGCCATTTACTCTAAAGTGAGTTTCAGGTTCCTTTCATTTGTCCTTGTCCTTAGAGTGAGGAATACTACCCACAGAACATTTGCTGGAGAAATTCTCACATGTGATGTGGCATGTTTATCATGCACTGACCCTTCTTGAAGAATGCACATCTGTGCCTGTTGAAAAGCTAGGGACTGTCACTAAGGATCATGTGACCTTGTAAACAACCAATGAGAACATAGATTATGCTATTCATGCAAAAGACCTTAAAGCACAATTCTTTGCTGTAGTTTTTTACCTTACAGCCAAGTTCAGGACACGCAGCTATCACATAAAGTTATAGGAAATTGCATAACAAGAAGGAATCTGCTACCTCTGATGCTACCAGGTAGCAAACAACAAATCACACAGTTGCTGATGAAAGTTTTCAGAAGACTTTCCTTTAATGGCAGAACTCTTGTTGTTCCCAGACTTAGGGAACTTCTCCAGAATAAAGAAGGCTAAATGAATATTTTCCACCTTCTTCCTGGGTCCCTAGATCTCCATAGACATCTCTGTATTACAGAAGCAAAGGAACCACCCCAACCCATCATCTAGTTTTAGCCTCTGAGTTTGAGATCTTTCTGATCCCTTTCTAATTGTCAAAGGAAAAATTCAGATTGAGAATGCACTTGATTAGGAAGAGAACAAGACCTGTGGAGGAAATGGGTACATAATTGTGAATCAGCTTGATACCCATTTATAATGTTAAAAATATTACACTTTTAGGCCGGGCGGTGGTGGCGCACGCCTTTAATCCCAGCACTCGGGAGGCAGAGCCAGGCGGATCTCTGTGAGTTCGAGGCCAGCCTGGTCTCCAAAGCGAGTTCCAGGAAAGGCGCAAAGCTACACAGAGAAACCCTGTCTCGAAAAACCAAAAAAAAAAAATTACACCTTTAAAAAAGAGAAATAAATTGTTTAATGTTTTACCTCCAATAATAGGTAATTCATTATGCCTTTGGAATACTTTATAAGGTTTTCTTTTTGAAAAAAAAGTACAAGGTTACCTGTGTTCATATGATGGTATAATCCTAGCTTGCCTATATGTACACCAAAGCCCTAGAGCAAGACAGGTATGCTACACCGGAATAGCCACAGTAGGTATGAAAATATGAACTTTCTTTGTACATGTTAGTAAAGAGCTACTATTCCGAGCTGTTCAAAACCTTGCTTTGGTGACTTTGTCAGGGACCCTCATTGCCTTCCCAGGGCTGTTGCCTTCTAGAGTATCAATCCAAGGACAGCCCCCTCCATCACTCAGTTTGTAAAACCAGGACATCACATCATTCCATTCTTAACTGAAGATCTCATACTGCAATGGTAGCATGTCTCATTCCATTCAATTATTAATTAGTTTGACTTGACCTTGCTTTTTATTTAGAAGGGAGAAAATCAGTAACAGATTCTGAAAGCTGCCCCCATTCATTTTTTAATCTATAGGTGGTGATCAACTCCTATTATGAAACCAATAATATTTTTGTGTCCACGCAATAACAAATCTCTTAGTAAATTGCTCTTACCTGCAAATGCTTGTCAAAACCTGCTCTTTAAATCTGCCCTACATTAGAATTCCCCTTACATATTTGCTTGTGGCAGGCAGCTTGTGTTGATGGCAAAGCAAGAGACAGAAGGTTTAGGTTTGGTCCTAAAGCTGCAACTAAGAAATGTAATTCTAGGCAAATCTCTTACAGATCTGAGACTTCAGTTGCAACATCTCTGAAAGAGGACGTTATTTAGATATTCAATCCCTGATGATTTGATATATCAAGTTCAAATGGGAAGGTGTCAACACCTTCCTCCTCTGGAATATCTGGTCGGCTGTAGCCCATCGCTAAGTCCCTATGGAAATGTTGACCTGTTCATATCAGCCATTGTGCTTAATAGTTTGACTCCTATATTTAGACAGAATGAATAAATGTGTTGGTTCTTTTTCTGCTTTGGTGTGGGCAAAGATAACCTTCCAAAGTCCACCCAGGACAGCATCTCTGAGGGAGTAAGTGTTGATTATATACTTTGACCTTTAGGAAACATGGTTCTCCTGGAAAATCCTTACAGAAGGAAAATTATTGCATCATTTTCACAAGATTTGTTTCTTCAAATAGCCAACCATTATTTTTGAGAAATTAAATGTTGTTATAAATGTGAGGATTACAAAGTAAGGTTTCTATGATTTTGTTTTTCACACACCAAATTGTCAAAATGTATTTATTTTCTCTTTCTCACTGTTCTTCCACAAGTTATGATGTGATTTGGGGATTTTGTGCTGATGGATGAATTTCAATGCGTCTGTGGTAAGATTATATATATGAAGAAATGAATTATTAACTTACATTTCATTTTTTGGACTAGTCTTTTTGATAACATGGTACTTACTTAACATATTCCATCTTGAAGCCATTACTTACTTCACAGTAAAAACCTTCTTTAATTAAAGAAAAAAAGCTGATTAATTCATTACAATAATTCTAAATTGCCTGGTATAAGGACTGGCCATTTTTCTTGGGTAGATTTTTCTAATGTGAATAGCATCATGGGAAATTCAGAATAAGACTGTAACACTTCATGTGTTTGCTGTTTCTTAGTGACATCAACACTAAACAAATGAAAAACAACAGCATACTTTAACATACAGTGCCACTTCTGATTCTAGCTAAGATAAAATAGTCGACAGGTTAGACATCTCTCTACCCCCTTGGTTCTCATTGTATTCTGTTTCTGTTTTCTGTAGTAAGCTTCAGTCAATTCCTCAAATGAGTTGAAAGCTTTCAGAAAATCCTGTGCTCACTAAAATATCCATTCACTGTTTTGTTTCTTACTTTGCTAGCTCAGTGACCTCTCGGAATGGGTATGTTTTTCCCTCCTTAATATATATGTACTTTGCATGGACAACTGACTCCAGCTGTATTTGTAATGATCTGAGCCTTTCACTTGTTAAGTGTTCAGGGCATTTCCATCCTCTGTGCTTCTGCTACTTTAAAAATAAAATACTACTGCACCACACATTTCAGTCTTGTAGAGCTGAGAGGTGGCTGCACACTTAGAAATCCCAGCCAGGCAGCTTGTTCTTCCACTGCTCTGCAACTTGGAGAACAGCTTGTCTGTGGACTTGGGCTTTGCTTTTATTTATTTATTTTTTTGTCAGATTTTTCCCCCCTTCAAGATGTTGAAAGTTCTTTTCCAAAGTTTCTCCTTTTTCCTCTTGATATGGTCTAGATAACTTGTGTCCTTAGATTTCAACTTGATGAGATGGTACAAGTGTGCAGCCTTGCCTTCATTCAAGCTTCCAGATGCTTCAGACTTCTGGTAATATTATGCAACTCCAGCTCTGCTCATCCATAAGGCTGGAATTCATAATAAAAATGAAAAAAGCTAGTTTGGTATTCTTTTGTTTCTCTTGTGATATCTCCCAAAGTGACCCAACAGAACAATTAAATGTTAATACCAACAATTAAGAAGAGACATTAAGGTTAACTAGCTTTTTACATTTCTTCATATCCCCATAGAAACATTTTCAAGTGAAAAAGTGCACAGAATTTTTAAAAGCTCCAGATCCTCTCAGATCCTCCACTTGGTAGTTCTTGCTGTAGCTTTCATGTAGTTGCCTGTTCTGTGACGATGCCATCCTCTGCTGAAGTGAAAACTGTACATGAGACCAGTCTGCCTATGTGGTCCTGATGGTGTCTTGTAACCCTGGGAACATTTAGCTTTGCTGGTTGTTACACCCTGGGGTTCTTGCCATTCTTGCTGTAGACATTGAAATGCTGGTAGGGCAGCTTTGTCAAATGACCATAACCATCTTAGAAAGCATGACTTTCTGATGAACAGGGGTGTTTTTGTTTGGGTTTTTAAAAATTTCAAGGCAAAATAAAACGTATTTATTAAACTTTAAGAGAGGATAAAAAGAAGAATTTGGGTATCTGAGCTTTTTATAGTACATTGATATGTTTTCATGAGAGATTTTGCAGAATTCAAGATAAGTAATTGATATGGCAGAGTGGGTGCTAAGATAAGTTATAGAAACAGGATTCTGCATCAGGAGGAATCATAACTGTAAATTGTTGGATATGTGGATTTAAGGGCAATATTTTCTAATGCTCGCTTACCTTTTACCAGTAAAGCACACTTGGAATTCAAGGAACCCTAAGAGAATAGAAACCCTTCCATTTATTTATTAGACAATTTCTTTGATCATGTAATTCATTTTTTAATAGCTACCAGAGTTTAAATTATATATTTGCAGAGAGAACTGGTTGAACTAGAGAAAAGAGCTTGCTTCTGTTTTGTGAAAGATTAGCAAAAACACCAATTTGGATATTTGAGTAAACAAAATTTATCTTAATGCCAGAGAGTCCCTGATCCCAGTGGGGCACTGGAATTTTCATTCGAGTAGGAACCTGGGGCAAGTGTCCCACTCACCAATTACTACTGTCTGGCTGGAGAACATGTAAGGATCTGAAGTGATGAAGTAAAATAGTAGGAAGAAGGCAGAAATAAAGACTAGAAGGTCTAGAGGACCGGGGTGGGGGGGTGTAAATGACCCCTGTTCTCCAGAGGCTAGCTAGTATAGCTGTTCGAAAAGATGGAAGCTGACAGTATGTGCTTCTTTCTTTAGCTGTTGTTCCTTTCAGGCTTGGGCTTGGGATACATGGGGGAAACAGGGGGTGTCAAGACAGACTGAAGCTTTGTTCCAAAGATGATAATTAAAAATGGGCCTGGGGAGTTTGCTTCAGAAGACCCTTCCCTGACTGACTTGCCTAAGTCCTGCTCTCTGGGTGTGGGAGGGGCAGGAGATGGAAATTCATGGTGGGCCTGCTCCTAAATATTGCTGTTTTCATATCTTTGCTATGAGGAAATTGAGCAGAACATACTGCTTTTCTGTGTATTTATCTCGATTGTTTTCTAAAATTATGACTTGTTTTTAAAATTTTTCAGAGCTCTTTTTTTAAGTGCCGAAATTTCCAGATTTTATTTTATTTTTTTATGGGTACAGATAACTCAGCTGTGATTGCTGGGTCAGCCACGCAGAGGAGGCTATGGTGTTGACTTTCTAAAATAGAATGTTTCACTCTGCTCTGCAGTCCATAGTGCAGCTGCAGAGGATAGAGAGACGCCTCGGCCCAGCATCCTGAACAACTATGTCTCCACTCTTTGCTACCCTGGCAACTTTACATTTTATTTTCCCCATGGGGGTTTTTTCCATGCCAGCTTAGTGAAGATTATCTCCAAATGCTGATCCAAGTTTAGAATTTACCTGAATTTCAGAATTAATGATCCAGTGCCTCAAATGCATACATATTCTTTGAGCCTAGAAATGGGCCCAATAACTTCTGTACCAGCATGAACTATGGCCTCCTAACACTGGGGGATAGAGAGGGGATAACAAACAGCATGACATATCAAAACCTTTTGCTCTGCTCTTATCAATTTTGTGGTTAGTCTTGACTCCACACTTATATACAGCATCTTGTCGTGATGGACATAAGCCCAGGAATGATTTTGGAAACCTCAGAGCAGTATAGATACCAGAAGTGGTAACTCTGTGACCCAAGACATTTGACCTCCAGTTGCCAAGTGGATGAACAACTGCTATTTCTCAATCCATCGTTACTTCTAGACATCTGTTTGGACAGGTGTCATAGGTGTAGAAACAAAGGTACAATGCAGGATTTATTAGCTGTTTTCAGTCTCCGTCAGCAGGAGAAACAGTAGCTCTGTAATATTCCCAGGCTTATTCCAAAAGACAGTGTCAATTGAACCTACTATAGTATCAAATGGACCTCCCACCCTTCTTTCCTAACCCTAATCTTCTCCTATAACACAAATCCTCTCTGGCCGCTTGTCTCTTCCTTCATGTGGAGCCACTGAGACTATGCTGACTTCACCTATAACTGTATTGATTTTATCTGTAGTTTTTATTAGATTTTATTAGATTCTGCTGCTCCCAGGGCACTGGAGAATAGCCAATTCATAGAACTAAATCCTTGATCCTATCAGGTCCAACTCTAACTGGTTTCTTGCTTCTTCTAATATTTTACTTGTAGGAATTTCAAATGCTGTACGATTCTGCCAGTCCATTTTGTCAGCCAGTTCATAATTATGTACTTTTCTCTAAATATATTAACTTCATTTTAATGCTTTTCACAAATGTGGATAGTTTTAGTGCATAATAGATATCACCCAACATGTAGATAGATGGCATTTCTCAACTTGTCCCCTTGCATAAAAGGAATGTGTTTATGTCTATCTTCTTTCATTTATTGGACTCTGGTATCAAAACATAATTCTAGCAAAAGAAAAACAACCTGTTTTATGTTTATTTTTCATAATCTATGTTTACTTTAACAATAAGTTCCTTTAGTCCCTCCTTCTGAAGAACGACATTTTGATTGCTGTATCTTAGGAAATATGTCAAAATAATCAAAAGATTTCCATATTTTACATCTCCCATTTATGTTCAATAACGTTTACTTCAATTTTTCCTCATATTTCAGTATAACACATAGGTACATCCAGCCCAGATGATCGTGTTTTTTACATACATACAGATATGCGACCCTCCAGAGCAAAAGGCATCAGTGTATATAAGATTGCTTTATATGCATAAACTTGATCCAGGAAGAGGAGCTTCAGGCTAAATCCAGAATTTTATTTTCTTACACACCCCAGGGGTTCCTAAGCAGGAACCTGCTGAGTCAGATTCTGTGACATCGCTAGTGTTCCTGTATCTCCTGAAGCAAGGTCCAGCTGGCATCAGACCATTTAGTTTGTAGCCCTTGAGACCTTGCACAGCATTCTGTAGAAGCTGGAGCTCCTGCAGTATTAAGGATTGGCTTAACAGAAACACATATCCACATTAAGAGACAAGCTATGTCACCATGTTAACAAAATCAGTGTCAAGACCAAAGAACTATCCAGTGTTCTCTCCCATCCTAAATAGCCTTTCTAATTACAACCTTATTCTAATTTACATCCTTATTTTATAATCTAGTGATTCAAAAATAACTTCCATTTGGGGTTAGCATAATTTGAAGAACACTGCTACAAGATTTTGCTTCGAAACTCAAATGTTCACCACGGTGACCATTTTTTACAATACAACATCCTCTGATGGATCAGTATCATCTTACATTCTTATACCTCTTAAGATGTATTCCAAAGTATGAGTATCATTTTATCTTAGATTTCCAGATGCTCTCTGTTTGATCCAAGCAAGCATGTCTTTTTAAGATTGAGATTGGGGAAGATTTGGTCTAATCAGAAAAGCTACCTAACTCCTTAGTAACAGTATAAGACTTTATTTGTGTAAAGAACATGGATTTATCATTCACGGTAATGAATAAAATATTTGTCTGGGCTCCATTTTTTCCACACCTTGTTTAAATATGAAAACCTAGCGGGGCAATGGTGGCACATGCCTTTAATCCCAGCACTCAGAAGGCAGAGGCAGGTGGATCTCTGTGAGTTTGAGGCCAGTCTGGGCTACAGAGTGAGTTCCAGGATAGGCTCCAAAACTACACAGAGAAACCCTGTCTCAAAAAACAAACAAAATATGAAAACCTAATAAGACATTTTTTTTCAATAGCAGACATCCTGTGGTCCATAGTTGTGCTACACTATGTTATATTCCTCCGTTCACATAATAAAAAGCACTTCCATGGTCCTTTCCATCTTCCGGTTTCCTGGCAAGGCCTTCTAGGGTGTCAAGGAAGACTTCCTTTCTTGATCCTTCAAGCTGCATACACAGCTCTTGGTGTATCCTGGCAATGGGGTGGTGATATTAATACAATAACTAGGAATAGCCTGCCTCATTCCAGTCTGTCCATCTTTCTCTCTGGTTCTGCTTCTCCTTGAGGGCTGCCTACTCACTACTGCTTTCAGACTACATGTGATTTGCTCTTTGAGTTCCTGGAGGAAGAAGTATTGATGCAATGCTCCTTTTGATATCAAGTTTTATAACATTGCATTACTCGTAACCACAAAGCTCACCGAGGAACAACTGAACAACTGACTTGGTTTTTCCCTATCCATTGAAAAGGGCCAATGGAAAAAAACAACAAAAACAAACAAATAAACAAAAAGGCAAACGAATATAACTGAGTTTTCGTTTCATTAACCTTATAGAATTTCCAAATCTGAATGATGTTCCACCTAAATTGTGAGCAATGGTATTTACGAGGTGGTCTCCCCCTGCCCCCCGCCCCCCGAACTTTGTGAGAACTCCACTTAAAATGCTTTTCTTGCCTTGCAACAAAGCTTGCTCTGAGGCCTCGTGACTTTGGGGAAGTCAGGTTTCGCTATCAGCCCGGTATGTTATCCTCTCCCTGTCAGTTTGATAAATTCCCTTTCTACACAATGGGGAGAAAGTAGATCAGACGGTACGTGTTCTATTCGGGTCCCGGCTTCCATTCACAGATGTAAAGGAGAATTGTTTTTAAAATGAGGCTTTTTTCTCACTGACAGAAGGGCTAGGTGGTGAGAGGAACACCTGACCCTAGACTAGGTCTCTGGAAGGTGGGCTTTTTTTTTAGAGCAGCCAGTGAAAGGACTGCCCAAGCATTAAATTATTTACAACTCTGCGAGATACCAACTCTGCAGACATGGACAGAAGTGGAGTAGTATAGCTGAGGGTGCATAATTTTGAGTAAGGCATACCTTGAAGGCCTGGGGACCTGTAAGACACAGAAGCCAGAGTGACATCATAAGATCAGAGGTGACTGATTCCAGTATTGGGAGGAGTATGTGTCAAAGAAGAAATGATGCCACTCCCCTAACTCCATCTCCATCTAGGTTCTGAGGAGTACAGAGGTGAGGAGCAAGGCCCAAATTGTATAGGAGGCAGTTAGAGAAGTATCCAGGTGACTGCTAATGCTGTGAGGATGTGTGGATCATAGGTAACTAAGGGAGGGTTGAAACTCTTCCTCTGTCAAGGCTGGGTTGCCTTGAGCCCTTACCACACATAGATCTTTGTAGTAGAGCTATGTGTCTTTTCATGTGTCACATGTTTGGCAACAGAAGTAAGACAGTGGCAAAGAGGTTATAATATCAGTTCTAAAATTATAAAAGCCATGAGGAAGCAATGATATTTGTTTTCTGCATCTATAAAGTTCTGGAGAAACATTAGGAAGTCCATCATGGGTCCCACAGGATGCTTCTGAGAGTACACTACTTACCAATTGCTAAGTGCCATGCCAATTCCATAGATAAAGAGTCCTGAATGACTGAGGAAGTTCCAGAAGTGTGGATCTTGAGCATGACTGTGGATCAGTTACCCCAAGGATCGCTCTAGGGGTGCAGCTTGGTGTAGAACATTTACCTGACGTGCATGAAGATCTGTGTTCAAACCTTAGTATCTACATGTTTCCCCATTCAAACAAGAATTGACATGAAAGATAGGCCCACTACAGACAAAAGAAATCAAAATCTCAGGAAAGTGGCCCACTTTTTTGTGTTGTGGGTTTCTTTTCTTGTTTTGTTTTCTTGCAAAGTTCTTTTATGGGGCTGCTTCTCCATAATGAACCCACAAGGGGTTCAGAAGAATGGTGCCCTCAAAACAGCACCTGGTCCTGATGCAGAAGCTAAGCATCAGAATCATCTGCAGACCCCATGTACACAGAGCTCAGAGAATGGGTTTCACCACCTAATGTCATTTCCTGTACTCCTGGAAGAACTCAAGCTGTTTTGCTTAGGGATATAAAGTTGGCTTTAGGCACATTTCATGGATGTAGAGAAAGCAGTGTGAATTCATCTTTATACAGCAAGATCACAGTGGGGCCAGTACAATGGGGACAGAAGGATGAGAAAATAAAGGAGGACAGTCGTTTCACAGAGGACACTTAGAAAAGATAAGGTAAATGGTAGCTTTAAGAACTTCAGAAGAGAAAGGGACAGAGTCAGACAGCAAATTATGGCCATTTTGAGGTGCTTTTGAATACACATAGATAGAGGTACTTACACCCAGTAACTGTCTGCTAGTAGTAGGTGCTTTCTCCTATTTTTAAATCTATCCATGTCTGGGATAAACAGTAATATTTTAGTAGAGAGAAATAATAGAGATAATGTGAAAGTTTTCATTTCATGGTACTCTGACCATATTAGGTTCTTGGTAGGAAATATTGGTTATACATCAAATTTGTTAAAAAAAGAAATTATTGGACAAAGTTCCTGGTCCTGACCCTGTATGGCACTGGCCCACTATTTCACCAGCAATCTGAGTATAAGTAGTTCAAGTAAGAACTAGAGCAGAGACTGAAAAAAAATCAGGCTGACAGGTCCTTTTATGTGAAGAATGAACTTGATGCTGTCTAGTTCTAAGAAATCTGTTAGATATGGAAGAAAGGGGAAAATTAATTCTAATAAAAAAGTAATTGGCTCATTTCTTTCCAAAGTACACTTGTCATCGGTCTAAATGTCACTAATACCTTGACAAATAGCCTGTCAGTTTGTTCTTTTAAAGGTGCCATAAGAAGAGCTGTGTGCTAGAGCTGCCATTCTGGCAGCCCACTTTCCCCATGGCAGGGATGCTCCAAGAAAAGAGTGACATCATCTCAGAAAAGCCACCCCCAAGCAGCCACCTGCTCACCCTTGGTGGAGGATACACAACTTTCTGCTTCGGGTGCAGTGCTTATCACATCTCAGGCCTAGCAGGGACTGCAATGCCATTTCACCAGCCACAGTAGCTCAAGAAAGGGCACAGGGAAATGCCTGCATAAATCTACAGCAATGCTCAGAAGTCAAAAACTTTTGTCAGCTTTGGGAGTTTAACCCATGGCTTCCTATGCAATAAGTGTATCACCATGCTTTCACCAACTAAAACGTGCTTTTGAAGATTTGGAGGGAAGAAGGTTCTTTGGTTGTCTTTAGCCATGCCATTGGGGTTTAAGAGTACAACACCCTCAGTGTCTGTGCTACTGGTGTTATATTTAGGAAGTAGTCTCCTGTGCCAATACACTCAAGACTACTTCCTATTTTCTCTTCTATCATGTTCAGTGTAGCTGGATTTATGTTGAGGTCTTTGATCCACTTGGACTTGAGTTTTGTGCATGGCAATAGATATGGATCTATTTGCAATCTTCTATATGTTAACATCCAGTTATGCCAGCACCATTTGTTGAAGATGCTTTCTTTTTCCATTGTAGAATTTTGGCTTCTTTGTCAAAAATCATGTATTCATAGGTGTGTGGATTAATGTCAGGGTCTTTAATTCGATTCCATTGGTCCACATGTCGGTTTTTATGCCAGTACCAAGCTGTTTTTATTACTGTAGCTCTATAGTAGAGCTTTAGGTCAGGGATGGTAATACCTCCAGAAATGCATGAGCTGGCTTTTTGGAGCCCGGTACCTATGGTAGGACACCTTGCACAGCCTTGATGCTGGGGGAGGGGCTTGGATCTGCCTATACTGAATGTACCAGACTCTGCTGACTCCCCATGTGAGGCCTTACCTTGTTGGAAGAGCGAATCTGTGATTGGTTGGGGGGAGGGAAGCCTGAAGGTGTGGGAGGAGGAAAGGGGGGGGGGTATGTGGTTGGTATGTAAAAATGAATAAAAATTTCCTTAATAAAAAAAATTTAAAAAGAGTACAACACCCAGGAACTCTTCTTTCTCAAGAAGAACATTTTGTTTCAGAGAAAGAACCAACTTTGTCTCCACAGCAGCAGTACTAGTCTCTAAATGACCCAAGCCAATTTATCCTTACCCAATGGACCACATCCAAGTGTAGTAGACACCAGGAAGGCATCCTGGAAGAGCCTACATCACACTGTGTGTGTTTCTGTACCCAATGACAAGTGTACTTTGGAAAGAAATGAGCCAGTTACTTTCATATTAGAATATTTTCTCTCCTTTTCTTTCACAACCATATTTCATGACAATAATGACCCAGAAGTCTCAGTTTCTTAAATTAGACTCTAGCCTTTGACTCTATTGTCCTAGAATACTTTCATCAGATTATAAAATTAATGAGATGAACTAAATGCTTGGACCACTTCTCATCCAGGAGAAATCATCCTAGCTACTCCCAAAAGGAAAGGTTGGCTGGGTTCAATAAATCATAAAGCAGGAGAATGGTGAATGTGGCATATACTGGCAGGCATGAGTCTGGGAATATTGTTGAATTTGTTTAGCAGTGAAATGCATGGATTTAAAAAAATAAAGGAGGTCAGAGGAAAACAGCCTCTCTGCACTGTCTTCAGGGCCTTTTCTGTGCTGTGATATAAAGTGACAGTGAGAGGACAGCCTTGAATGTGGGAGGTGAGGTTCCCTAGGATCACAGTCACCCTGCTGCCCTGAGGACAACAGCTTAGAAGCAGATAGAATAGTGATGACCACCATAGACCTTCTGCCACTATATGCAACATTCATTTTAACTCAAGGTGGATTGTGTCCTAAGAGTTCCTCAACATCAGCTAACTTCAAGTGAGAGTGTCATAAACACTGGATTCAGGAAACTGGGGGTGTTGGGTGCTGTAACTTCTTCCTCTTTTCAGAACTTCCTTAAAATTCTGTTTCATAATTTGGGTTTTTATTGATATCCCAAGATACCAATAGAATGTGAAGGCCTTCTCTCAAGTAGATTTGTCTAAAGAGATAGTACTGCCAGGCAGTGGTGGCATACGCCTTTAATCCCAGCCTCATGAGGCAGAAGCAGGATCTCTGTGAGTTTGAGGCCAGCCTGGTCTGTAGAGCGAGTTCCAGGACAGGCTCCAAAGCTACACAGAGAAACCCTGTTTCCAAAATAACCAAAAAAAAAAAAAAAAAAAGGAGTGCTGCTCGGCTGAGCTGCCCAACATGCATGTGAAGGACTTCTCAGGGAGGAAACTCTGGGATTCCATCCCATTGATTCTGCAGCCAGCGTCTCAGGAGTCTGGTTCTAGACTCATAATCAACTGTAATGAGTAGAAAATCAAAGCGTCAAATTACAAGTGGATGCCTTATTCTCATGTCACATTTTGGTATTTTGTTGTTTTTTGGGAGGGATTTTTGTTTTGTTTTGTTTTTTTGGTTTTTGAGACAGGGTTTCTCTGTGTAGCTTTGCACCTTTCCTGGATCTCATTCTGTAGACCAGGCTGGCCTCGAACTCACAAATATCTGCCTGCCTCTGCCTCCCAAGTGCTGGGATTAAAGGCATGCGCCACCACCGCCTGGCCTCATGTCACATTTTAATTCTCCACAGCAGAGAGCTTTAGAGGGAAAGAGGATGTTTCCCCAGCCCAGGAAATACAGGCTTTGGCAGCTACATAGCTGAGCAGTAGGTCTGACCCAAAACAGTGGAGAAGAATGTTTAAGTAACTTATTTTTCGATTCCCACAGTTCATGTGGACTTAAGATAGAATTATGATACCTGTAGAATTCCTGTTGAATTCCTGTTGTCTCATTTGCTGGCTCTGGCTCCTAATCATGGGCCTTATTAACCTGTGGTTGTGGTCCTCCTGTCTCTGAGATGTGCTGTTTGAATTCCAGTGTGTCTTAACAAAGTCTGTCTTTCACTGGAACTAGAGAGGAAAAATTGTCCCTATTTGTAGCCATTCACAGTCCAAGACGTACCTGAAAAGTCACATTGGTTCCTTTTTATATCCTCAGAGCTGAAGAGGTATTGCCCACCCTTATCTGTCTATCCCTCACAGAAGAGTAGCTTGTTGGATTGAAGTCTTGGGAGTTTGGTCAGACTTGGTGGTCCTCAAGCCTGCAGCTGTAGGGAAAGACAGATCTGACATCTGCTAACTGCACAAGGTAGTCTTGAGAAGCACGGAATTGTGGAGAACCAAGTCCCCAGAGACCAGAGTGATATCCAAAGAGAGGAAGCTACAGATTCAGAGGTGATAATGGGCTAGGGACCCATGCATGATGTGGACACCCCACAGCAAGTGATTTTTCCCCCATAGAATCTGGAGCTGAGACTCAGGAAATGATAAAAGTAAGAGTTTAGGTGTCTTAAATAGAGACTTCCTCTCTGAGATTTTCTTGTAACATCAGATTGGAGGACAATACTCTAGGGCCAGTGTCTACAAGCACAGACTAGCAGTGTGCCCTGTAGCACGAATCTTAAAAGGTCTTATTAATAAAACAAACCCAGAGCCAGGTATTGGGGTGAATTTTGAAAGATCACAGAGACAAAACAGGCAACAGCTAACCTCACCTCGCCAACTTCTCAGCCAATCCTGTTTACTCAAACTGGAAGGCTCTGAGTCCTCATTCAAAATGAATCTCAGCTGAACTGCTGCTAAAAGCCTAAAAGCTTAGCCAGGCTCTAGTTCCTGGTCCTCATGCCTTATATACCTTTCTACTTTCTGCCATCACTTCCTGAGATTAAAGGCATGTGTCACCATGCCTGGCTGTTTCCAGTGTGGCTTTGAACTCACAGAGATCCAGACAGATCTCTGCCTTCAGAATGCTAGGATTAAAGGTATGTGTGCCACCATTTTCTGGCCTCTATATCTAGTGGCTGTTCTGTTCTCTGACCCCAGATAAGTTTATTAAGGTGCACAATATATTGGGGAACATAGTATCACCACAGTACCCCATTCTGCCTCTCAGATAGACTGAGTCATCCTACTGAGGATCCTGGTAAATAAACTGCACCCTTGAGCAACTGAAAGCTTAATGAACAAAGTACATTTGTGGAAGTCCATCTCTTTAAATGCACACATCATGTTGTCTCCCACACACACATATGCATTTTATTGAGATGATGATGTGGTAAGTGTTAAAGATTTAGAGCCAGGATAAGCTGCAATAGTTCTACATCCATGCAAGTGGCTATTTCATTGGGGGGGGGTGTACACATGTGTGTGTACATATGTGAATGTTCATGTGTGGGTGAGTACTTGTACGTGCAGGTGAACATGCATGTGTGTGCATGCATATTCATGTGTGGGTACATATATGTATCTGCAGGTATATATGCATGTGTGTACATGTGGATGCCAGTTCATGAATAGATGAGTATGTGTGTGCAGGTGTACACACACATGTGTGTAAGCACATGTACATACATTTGGAGGCCAGAGGAAAACCTTGGTGTTGTTCCTCAGATGCTATCTACCATTAATTAATTAATTGCCTTATTTATTTCTTGACAAGAATTCTCTCACTGTACCTGAAGTGCTCCAGGCAGGTTATGCTGATTGTCTAGCAAACCCCAGATCTCCACCTGCCTCAGGCTCCCAGCACTGAGATTACAAGCATTCCATGCCACACCCAGCATGTTTTATGTGGATTCTGGAGATCAAACTCAGGTCCTTGTGCTTGCAAAGCAAGCATTTGGCTGCCTAAGCCATCTTCAGTGTCCATATTTCACTTTTACAGATTTTCTTATCATTCCCTTGTATATACAAGTAGTGGCTGAAGGTGTTTGCTTTCTGCACCTTGTCACAATGGTGTATCATAAACATTTTCTGTTTCTACCTTCCCCTGGTGAATTCAGCCTTTAACGGTTGCAGGCTAGAACATCCAAAAGAATTCGCGTGATTTAATAGATAGTATTTCTGTTGCATATTTATATTCTTGCCAGGTTTGCTTTTGTTTGATTGTGACCATTCCAAGGCCCTTGCCACAGCTATGTGCATACGTTCCTGCTCCTTTTGAATTATTCCCAGAAGTAAAATTACTATAGCAAGGGTTATGGACTTCTTTATGGCTCTTTTTATATACTACCATATTGCCTTGCAAAAGGGCTATACTGGGTACCACCTTACACAGGCTTGCATCAGCTAAACTACAGTTCACACAGCATTTTCCCTCTTATTTTGACGCATTTTGTAGATATAGCCAAGATCATATAATTGCAATTTCTTTCATTGCTAAAAGAAATAAAAAGGTTTCCATATGTTTTCATTTATTCTGATAGCTATCATTTATTCATAGCTTTTGCCTACGTCTTTAGTTGAGGCTTGGTTTTCTGCCACATTTCAGTGAGACATGAACCCCTTTGTCATTGTGATACAAGGTCTTTGTGTGGTCTATTAAGTGTTTCAGTTTCCATTTTTCTGGTTTGGTTACAGTCATATCTGCTTTTTGTTTCCTTTGAATGTCTGTGCTACTTGAGAGCATCAACAAAGGATGTAGACTATTGTATTACATGCTAGTTGTTCTGTAATTTAATTTTAAAGTGGAATATTTAATTCTCCTACTATCCATGATCTGATGTTCTTATCCTCTCACTGGCCAATGCTGAATGTCTCTCTGACTTGCTAGCCACATACAGGAGACATGACTTAATCCTGCCTCTCTCCTGTACAGGAACTGCCTCCTTGTAGACTATGATTCATGCTGTCAGATCTTTATGGACTGCCTGTGCCTGCCATACGCTTCTTCCTGAATCTGGTGCAGAGTGAATTCGACAATTTTGCTTAAAAGTATTTTGTAAAAGTTCCTTTTCAGAAAAAAAAAGTTCCTTTTCAGAAGCAAACTTTCTTATTGTTCATATTTCAGCACTAATTTCATTAACAATTTTGTTGAACTCCAAACTACCCTCTTAATCTTAATTGAAACCACACAGAATCTGTAAGTGACATTTCAGGGAATAAACAATTCACAAATTTTACTTTTCCCACTAGGTGTACCAAAGTGTACCTTTCCATTTCATCAAATCTGAAATTTTATCCAATAATTTCTCTTGTTTCTCCTTAAAGTTTCTACTTTTGTAAGTAGACTATAAAAATCTTAATTTATAACAGTCATGGGTTGAGCCTTTCATGGTGGAATAGCTGAACTGGCTGACTCTGCTAGGTTACCTGCTTGAGCTTATTCCTGCTTATTCATTTTGAATATTTAGCTGATTCACTCTCATTGTCCTGTGATTAAAAGGCACCATTATTATTTAGCTCTCTTGTATCTAGTGAAATTCATACCATACTGTGCAAAAGCCCCTACTGTGTCCTGCAATCTTCTAGAGAGATGTTCTTTCTTTTACAGCCTGAGTAGTACCAAAGTGAGATGTGGGATAAGCAAGGAAGAGAAAATCAAAGCAGGCACATCCAGAAACAGCCACACACTACAAGGTCTTCTGGGATCATAGCCCTCAGAGTGTGGCAGGTCACATTAGATTCAGCAGGGAGCCATCCTGGGGTCTTGGAATGCTTCTTAGGGCCTAGGAGCCCCCAATGTAGAAATGAGCATTTCAAACCACAGGATAAGTCAGCTTAGAGATACAGCAGTCTTAACATATTGGTATCTGGCTAGAAGGTAAGCCTCCACAGCTGTGATTTCTGGTCTACCTTCATTGTTCTCTGGAAGCTACAAAAACAAATGTCAATACTGAAAACTAGTCTTGAATTATAGGTGAGACGATTGAATTGAGAGTCTAGTAACATATTCCTACTCTAGACATAGAACCAGGACTCTTTAACAGCTTTTCCCTGTTGTTCCCCCACAATATAAGGTGACTCTAAGAGCATCCTTCCGCCAGCAATGACATTCAAGGACACTCATGGCAGGGATAGGACTACCACCCAAAGAAAGTCTCACAGCCTTGAGATGTGAACACTGCCCCACGAACAGCTATGTGTATCTCTTATGTAAGATGTGACTCTTTCCTGAGATACTAGTCCAGGGTTCATATCAAAAGAGTTAGTAGAATTTGTTCTTAGCCCCAAGTTTAGATTCCAACCCAAATGTTCAAGGCAACTATGAGAAGCTTGTTGAGTTCTCTATGCCTCTTCTTTCTGATATGCAAAATGGAAACCCGAGGGCCATATCTACTGATTATTTACTCATTCATTTAGGAAATATTTGGTGAGTGTCTCCAATTCATCTGATACTCATTGAAATAACAGAGACACAGCATTTTAGTTTGAATGTTCATGGAGATTACTTTATTTTTGGAGAAGGAAGAACAGATACAGAACAAAATTAACTTAGCAATTCACATCAGCTACTAATAAAACAGAAGACCATGATGGAGGAAGACTACCTTCTGGTAAAGAATGATAATAGGCGACTTCTCTAATGAGATATGTTGGGGTAGAAATTAATATAAGGTAGAAGTTGGTTGTGAGAACATTGGAAGTACATTCTGGGGAGAGTGAAACACATGTGCAAAGGCCCTGTGGTAGGAGCAAGGTTATCTGAAAAGTACAGAGCAGTCAGTATGGCTAGAGCAGAAGCAATGGGAAATGTGTTTCTGGTAGTTGAAGTCAGAGAGGTGTAAGGGAGCCAACTCAGGTAGAGTAATGTTTGACAACTTAAAATCAGCGAGCAAAATCTAGCCTGTAACCTTTGTTTGTACAGTGTGCTAGGGTAAAAATGGTGTCTAAACTTTGAACAGATTCCTTTAAAAACTATGTGAGGTGTGACTGGTAATTTTAAGACAGAGGTCACAGAACTTAACATAGTCACTGTGTGGGTGCTCAGAGAAAGATTTCCCATCCTAATGCAGAGAATTAGAAGGTACAGTGGGAGCATTGTGCTTCTAACTTGATAGCAAGCCACTGAAGGGTTTGTAGCAAAAAAACAAAGATGTGGTTTACAGCTTTGGAAAGGGTGGCTCTGACTGCCACATTAACCCACAACTTACTTAGCAGGCACATTTGAAGTTTGTTACCATAGGATAGATGAGACACAAAGCAGTCTCGGAGACTAGGAGCAGTGGGTGGCCGAGTGGTTGCCTGAAGAATGTTTTTAAAGGTAATACCAATAGTTGTTTTAGATTGGACGACAGAAAGGAATAAAGAATGATACCCCTCCAAAGTTTGGCTTGCTCACTCCCTGTCAACCGTGTGAAAGAAGCCGAATGAGAGAACGATCATTTCTGCCCCTCAGGGCTTGATCCCTCTGTTTATCTACCTCTGACTTCCCTTTCTAAGGTACAATTTTGACTGTGACATCATCCTTTCCTAAACTACTACAGTGTTTATGGCTGTGGGACAGTGAACAAATGAGTCTTGGTCCTGCATAGCCTGACCAGTGTGTCTCTGTCCCCAACTTATCCACCTGTCCCTGTCCATGGGCATACGGGCACTAACTATTAGATAGCTGTGAATGTTCAAGTGTGACTCACACTTCCTACTTCCAGGACACAGTTGACCTGTGTTGGCATCTCTTTCTTACCATTTGTATGCCAGCAGCCCGTAGTTGGTCTACCTGTTCAATAGAGCCATTCCCTAATACATGCTCCTTACCATCTTGGTCTATTCAAAACTCTGTGCTTCACTTGTTTAATATGCATGCTGTTTCTATATGTCACATGATTTTATTTTTGTCTAAGTTTCATCTCCTCTGCCACACTACAGAAAAGGCAATACTGTGGTGCATGGTTAAATACCCTTTGTGAAGTCCAGACTCTGCACTTGGGACCTGTATGACTTTGAGCAAGTTATTTAATCTAATTGTCAGTTCACATGGCTGTAAAATGGGTGTGATTATGATTGCATCACTAGTTAATATTGCGTGAGATGTTTCATGTGTACCACTCTGTGTTATGTGCCTACTATAGGGTTTGAGCTAATTAGATCCCAGCTATATGAGCCCCATGAAAGATGTCTCTGTATCTCTTCCCACTGGTGACTTGTGTAATCACTATGCACACATTAGAAAAATGAGATTAAGATCTGTTGTTAACCCAAGTGTATATGGTACTATCATATCAACTGTGAAACATAAGGCAATCTAACCTCTTCAGGTACCAAATTCCTCCCATATGAAATTTGACATTCATTGCTACCTTGAAAGATCATCATGGGAATGGGCTGTGATAGTATGTAAAGCACTGGATGCATGTATAGCATGTGCTCCATAGCAGCAAATTATAATAGTAACAGAAGGCTTCTCTTCCATTCTAGCACCAGAGCCATCCATTCCCCTAATAATAATTCTCAAAATTTTGACCTTAGACCAGCGGCATCCCTATCACTTAGACCTTGTTAGAAATGCAGATTCTTGGGCCAGCCCCAGGCCTACTGAAAGTTGGGACCTGGTGATTCTGATATCCCCCAGCATCTACAAACTACTGTTTTATATGAGAAAGAAGCTAGAATGTGAGACTCCAAGGGTCTGCAGAGCAAAATTACATTCAATTCCAATGGGCATTTAAATTCCTTTCTTTCTCTGGTGGCATCATAATGAAAGACTTGAGGTCCCATCAATGCTTCTAGAAGTATCAGAGAAGAGCAGCCCAAGTCACTCTGGGATACTGCTTAGAGTCAGCAACTCTTGACTCCCAATAATTACGGAGCTGGTGGGAACACAGAAGAATTAGAAAAGAGTAGAACCCAGGGTTGATAGTAGGACATCTAATTCAGTCAGTTGTTCACCGCAGAAGTATGCATATATAATATAAGCCATTGGAAACATCAGTTAAGTTGTAAGGATACAGGCTCATAGAGACAATTCCATCTAGACAGACAAGATGTAAAATGATTTAGTACATCTAATTTTAATGTAAGGTGTTGACACATTTGTAAATACAGCTGAAGTTAGTGCAAATGATTTCATGAAATTTGGAAATATTGTGAAGAGCAGTGTAATCTTACATGGTATTAAAATCTGAGAACACTTAAATATCTCTATAGGAGGGGGGTGAGCACAGCCACGTTTATATTTAGTTATCAGCCTCTTTTCAACATACCACATTTGTCTTTTTTTTTTTTTCTCTCTTTAGACTCATTGTACGACATGGTGGAAAAATCTCTTTGACAGAGCAATTCTGCTAATCCAAACAGAATTGAAATGAAATCACTCATAGCTTATTATCCAGACCTCTGTTTCTCTCTCCACCACCTGCTTCTTGTCCTCTACATTGCTCGTTGCCATGCCTGGAGGGGACAGGATGGGTAGGATAAAAGTGCAGACAGTGCCTTGGGCAGCCAGTCTGCAACTCTGGAAAGAATGGGATGCATAAAAGATGCTTTTGGACTACAGAAGCAAAATGCTAAAATTCCTCTTGATATTGGTCCAGGAAAGATGGCTTGGGGAGTAATGTATTTGCTGTGCAGAACTTGAGTTCAGACCCCCAATACCACATGAAATCCAAGCATTGCAGCATGCACCTGTAATCTCAGCACTAGGAGGAAGAGACAGGAGGTCCCAGGAGGTTTTTACCTAGCCAGCCAACTGGTCAGGTTCAAAGAAAGACCCTGTCTTTAAAAAAAAAAAGGGGGGGGTGAAAGGTAAGTAGAAGGACAACCCATGGCTACTTTTGGCCTTCACATGCACAAGCATGGGCAATTACACACACACACACACACACACACACACACACACACACACACACACACACACACACACACATACACATATCTTGGTAGGTATCTCAGACTTTGGAGTCTCTTTTGGTCCATGTATGAGGAGGACCAAGCCTGTTAGCAGCAAATGTCTTCTTTTAAAAGAGTGTGTGTTTAAAAAAAAATGTGTTACCTGGGGATAGATTAGCATGATGTCAAGAGAATTAGATTGGTACCAAAACAATGTTTTCAATTGCTAATTTCAGCTGACCGTTCTTCATACCCACTTGTCCCACTGGGAAGTTGTGCTTTAGTTATACAGCATATGTTGTTCATTTCAGGTGGCTTGATTTCCTTTGGGCCATCTCATCTTCTCTGACCTCCCTCTCTACTGTTTGAGCAAAATGGATGTGCAGAGGGAGGCGGAGAGGATTGTCACATGGGTCTCTCCACTAAGGGGACTATTTCTGCAGGACTAGTTACTCTTTGAAAGTCCTGGGTTTCAGAGCCATCCCTGGTTGGTGAGATCTGTGTAAAAAGGACCATTTGAGTTGGATGGGCAGAAAGCACAAGTGCCCAGAATTGAACAAAAGACTGCAGGACCCAAGGTGCACATTGATGCTCGCCCACCATGTTGCCCTTCTGCACTAGACTGTAGTTACTTCACACTTGTTTCTCTCTCATCCCGGATGCTTCTGAGAAGTTCAAAGGAAGGTAAGAAGAGTGTACCTCATTTACATGCTTCCGGTGTAGGACAGCTCTGGGTTTCTGCTCATCCCAGGCAGCGGCCATTTCTGAGGAGAGCAGCAGGCCTTGCTGCCCTCTCCCAAGGATGCCGCATGGCTATGCTCACAAAGTCTTCTTTTGCCCATTGGCTGGACACTTGCTTCATGAATGAATTCTTTGGGAGTTTTGCCATGGTTGTTTTTCTTAGAATCTGCATCCCAAATCGTTCGTGTTGATTTTCTGCCAAGGAAGCCACAGCTGATATGTGCTGACAGTTTTCTTTCTCATTCCCACAGGCAGCACAAGGGGGTGGCCACAGGACCCTGCTCTATGGTCATGCAATTCTCCTGCGGCACTCTTTCAGTGGAATGGTAAGCACATGGAGATGACAGCTTTCACCATTCATGAGAAAGAAAGGATGAGCACTGAGAGCAGTTCAGAATATAAATAATTCAGTCCATTGTTGTCTTCCTATCACTTCCCTCCAATTCCAGGGATTTATGTTTACTGAGTGTGTGTCCTATTCAGTGAGAAAAGAATCATTCCCTTTCTTTAAACTTCACTGAGCCTAACCCCACCAAGGACAGTACATTGACATGCTAGATACCCAGTAAACATTTCTCAAATGCATAACTGATCAAATGAACTGTGGAATAACTGATTTATTTAGTGTACAAATAAAACAAGTCAAATGGGATTTGTGTGACATTTCTCTACTTGTACACAGCTAAAGAAATGGAATGATGTCCAGGGCCTTCAGTCCTGGAACAATTTGAAGGTGTTATGCTAACCCAGTGACAGGAAGAAGACAATAGATGAGGCAATCACAGAACACTGGTCCAGGCTATACCAATCAGGGATTCGAAACCAAAATATTAGAGTGGTGATAATTCAGCCTCACTTGGAAAGCAAAAGCTTGGAAAGAAAAGTATGCAAACTTTAATGAGTATAACTTGCAAAATGCATACACTCCTGATGTTTTGCAAGGAGTTATTGCAAATATTGTGATGTTGATCTAGGATAATATGAGCTGACTCTGATAGTATTTGCTCTCAGCTCCTACATATATAATTCTTGAACACTATTGGTGTAAGGAAGATTGTTCATCATTTTCTAGCCCTAATAAAGCTGATATACTAACTGTGCAAACATGAGAGCCTCAGTGCAGACCCCATCACCCACTGCAGAGGTTGGCATGACAGCATGTGATCCTACCAGTGGGAAGAGAGGATGGGAATCGTTGATTTTTCACACATCTACAGGTTCTCTACGCAAAGTTCTTCTTGAAGCTTGGACTACCAAACTGGAGCATGATCAGCAGCTACTTCTTAAATAATTGATTTGCTGCAGCAGATTTTGTCTGAGCACTGGTGAGAAGTGGACCTTTCAGACCGAACACTTGTCTACTTTAGTACTTCATGACCAAAGACAAAACAAAACTGGCCAGCTGTATCTGAGTATTGAGGCAGGTTTGAATGGGGAGACCTATTCCTGGCAATCTCTGGAAATGAGAGGTGATCACCTTTTAGAACCTGTTGCTATTGAGAAGGCAAATGAGACCTTAAAGTATGTTTTTCTGCCTAGATAGAAATAGTGTACCTCCCATGGCTCTCAAACTCAGGCTAGCAGCCTGGTAGAGAGGCAAAAAAAAAAAAAAAAAAAAGCTCACTCCCAATTAATGTAAACGCTACACTGGCTTTTTTTTTAAGTAGGTTTGGTATAAAGCCTATAAAATAAAACTTTTTTAATGCAACCATTTTCCTGCTGCTTGCAGAGCGCGAGAGGTCTGCCTGTACTTATTTTCCTCCTACTCTAATTCCAACCTACACCTCGGCGCCATCAGCAAGAGGCAAAGAAGGGGCCCTCAGTTTATTTCCTTTATTAAACTGTTTTAAAAATCATTTTCAAAGTTTCACCTGCATATATGTTGTCATAACCCACAAAAAAGGATAGATGTTATTTTGAGAGGTTTAAAAATTCAGGATTTAAAAAAAAAAAAAAGCAACTACTAGCAGCTGACAAGGCAGCATGGACAGGGGAAATCCTGTATGGTCCCATCCCCCAGATCAGTGGTTCTCAACCTGGGGATCGAATGGCCCTTTCACAGGGGTTACCTAAGACCATAGGAAAACACAGATATTTACCTTCTGATTCATAAGAGTAGAAAAATTATAGTTATTAAGTGGCAACAGAAATAATTTTATGGTTGGGTGTCACCACACTATGAGGAGCTTTATTAAAGGGTCACAGCACTGGGAAGGTTGAGAACCATTGCCCTATGGCTGCTGAGAGAGGGAGAAACCATCTGCTCAAGGAACAAGGTCCCACATAGGCTATCCAACCTCAAGTGATCAGCCCTGGACACGTGGACCCAGTAGATTGTATATACGTATGTGAATGTGTGTGTGCATACATATGTATATATGTGTAACAAAAATAATAGAAGTCATGAGTTTGGGAGGCCACCTGGAAGGAGTTGGGAGGGGAGGGGCCAGGACTGAAGTAGATGCAGTGCTTATGTATGAAGTTTTCAAGAAAAATGTTAAATTTGAAGAAATGGGGGATTATCTGATTTCTCAGCTTCTCCCACCCACCTTACTTATCCAAGCACAATATTATTATTCCAATGTAATTCATTCCAGTCATATGCTACACATTTAAGTTTTGTGTATATGTCAACTGTACAAATGTGCTATTTTCTGTGACTTCTTGGCCCAACATCTTATAAAAATAAAGTTATGTGCTATATGCACATTCTTTATCAGTACTCTTAGTGGTACAATACTCCACAAAACAGGAGAACCAAAGTTGATCTAGCCACTTCTTTACTGCTGGTCATTGATGTTCCATTTGTATTGTTCTCAAGTTCAAGTTAAAAGTTTCTCAGAGTGATTTTGAGCTAAAGCATATGAAATATTTCAATTTTATTCTATATAGAGTCCTAGACATTACTAGATAATCAGATAAGAATGTCTTTGTGGCTTTACATTTAAAACAAAAAACATTTTCCAAAAGTATGATGTCCATTAACTTTCCAATGAGGGAGAAGACTGAGCATATTTCATAGTAGCTGATTTTTTTTTTCAATTAATGGGAAGCTAACTAGTGGTGGTACTAGGACCTGATAGAAGGATATGACTCCTAGCATCTGCTCTTGTTCCACAGTATCTAACATGCTTGACCACATCAAGATCCCAGACAGATAAACTTGCCTTTGACGTAGGTCTGCGGGAACACGCCACAGGTAAGTTGTCATCCCTAGCTTCAGCCCGTGGGATCTTGTGCTAAGGACTTTTTTTTTTGAGACGGTTTCTCTTTGCACCTTTCCTGGAACTCACTCTGTAGCCCAGGCTGGCCTTGAACTCACAGAGATCCGCCTGCCTCTGCCTCCCGAGTGCTGGGATTAAAGGTGTGCGCCACCACCACCTGGCAGCTAAGGACTTTTGAGAAAGAAGCTGGATATGTTACTCATTTGGAATTCCACATCAGCAAGGTCAAAAAAGATAACACTGATAAAAGAAATGTGAGGATAATTCAAGGAAGGATGTATGAAACATGAAAACATGAAGTCTAAGGCACGATGGCAGAAGCCTGGGTACTGGAAAGTGTTTTAATGGCTTACTACTAGAAATAGACAGTTTAGTTCGTAAGAACTGTAGATACTGAGTAGCTGCTAAGAAAACATGTAAAAGTAACTTCATTAGTGCTTCATAGTGAAATATGAAATATGTCTAGATTAGAGAAGTGAGCCCTTTGTATTCTGCAAACAAGCCATTCCCAAGTCAGTTTCCCTAAGGTCAGCCAGTGATGCCCACCAGCCTCAATTTTGGCATTCCAATGTATCTCCCATATAATTATGGTATATTTTTCTATAAATTTACTAAAGTTTTATCTGTAGTATTTTAAGCAAAAACCTATCTCTGTAAGTAGAGAAATGGGTTTTTTTTGCCATAAAGTATATAACAACAACAACGATTATCAAATAATTGAGAAAATGATAAAGAATTGTCAATATATTAGATCTAAACTTAAAACTTTTGTGATAGAATTAGTTCAAAGAGAGGTTTTTTTCCCTTAAATTTCACACTAAATAATCCAATGTCATTTGTCTTCTACAAAGCATCAAATACATTGGAAACCACTTCCATTTTGTGTGTATGTATGTATGTGAATAAAGTTATTTGTCAGATGTGGTACGTGCCTCTGATCCTGATGCTAGGGAGTCTGAGAAAGAAGAATCATAAGTTCAAGGTCAGCCTGGGCTACTTAGTAGGTTTAAGGCCAGTCTAAGCTATATAGCAAGTCCCTGTAGAAGTCAGTACTAAGAAAGGTGGTTGCCCACCACAACCGGCGCAGTGGTGGCGCACGCCTTTAATCCCAGCACTCGGGAGGCAGAGCCAGGCGGATCTCTGTGAGTTCGAGGCCAGCCTGGGCTACCAAGTGAGTCCCAGGAAAGGCGCAAAGCTACACAGAGAAACCCTGTCTCGAAAAACCAAAAAAAAAAAAAAATAAAATAAAATAAAATAAAAAATAAAAAATAAAATAAGAAAGGTGGTTGCCCAAGCCAGGAGGGACTTGGTCCTGCCTCAACTGAATGTACCAGGCTTAGCTATCCCCCGATGAGAGAACTTACCCTGTTGGAGAAGGAGATGGGGGGAGAGGTGGGGGAGAACAGGAGGAGGGATGAGAGGGAGATCTGTTGTTGATATGTAAAATGAATTTTAAAAATTTAATTAAAAAAAAGAAAGAAAGGTGGTTGCCAAGATGACAGCAACTCTTCAGGAATCCAGAAATGAAGGACAGAGGCCCAGGAAAACTATCTACAAATATGTAAGAAGTTACACTATCAAGAAAGTACCAGTTTCCTGGGGGCTGTTTTGAAGGCAAACAGAGAAGTGGATAGAAGTTGAAATGAGACATATTTTACCTCAGTGAAGGAAAATGCTTTGTAATATCTGCAGAGGAATGGCTCGCCAGGGAATGTAGCGTGTTCCCTGTGTCTGGAAACATGTATAGACAGTCTGATCATCTGTCAAGCACATTGCATATAGAATTTCTGTTCCAGGTAGAGTTTGGGCTATTACCATTAGGAATACTATTAGAAAGTGTGGTCGAAAGCAACAGAAACTGATTTTGGTGGGTTTAAGTGGAGCAGGATTTGCTGGAAGGATACTGAGTAGAACGTGGACTAAAAATAGAGCTTCAAAATTAACCAGGCTGTGGAAAGAGATACCAGGGAAGTAAAGTCACTTAGGGAACTACAGAAATTCTGTTTGGAATATAGTCTTTAACGATATGGCATTTCCCCCTAACAGGAGGGGCGTGCCAATGTTCCATCTCCAAAGAAGGACAGAAGGCTATGCTGTTGTTCTAAAATGAGACTGGTGTATCAGTTAAGGGTGCGGATTATCCGACTTTGTGATCATCAGAAAACAATGCAGGAGCCTATCCACCGTGCACCTGCTGTTTCTGTGGCCTGCACCGGGCTGCCCTCTCCTTTTGTACACAGGAGAAGTCAGGGCCTATCTCTGACTGCTGTGAGCTTTTTCCCCCTAAAGGAAGATCACACGTGAATTAGATTTGAGGTTTCTTTGTTTTTACCTTGTGTTTTTCTTCAAGTATAATTTCCTCTAAAATGTTGTCAATCATTGCAAAAAATTACAAATTGAGTGGAATGCCACACGATGAATGTAAGTTGGCCTCTCTCTATAAGCCAGATGCCAATCTTAGAGCATATAATCAGAAGAGTCATATACAGTCCTTCTATTTATAGCAGTGAAATGATGGTGTATTTTCTGAAATCTGCAAAGGAATAGAAAAAGAGCACTTTCTAGTAAAGAGTTCAGGTAATATACCTAATTTACTGTTAGAGCCTCTAATGAAAAGGAGGCAAATAGACTCTCTTACTTATTTCAGAAGTTAGTTTCTGAGCCCCTGAGATCAGAATTAGTAGGAACTTTGGTGACAGCAGACCTAGTAGATGCTTGAGCTGGACCAAGTTCAAAGTGGCTGCTCAGAAGATGATCTGTGTGGACGTGTAGGAAAGAGATGACTGGCTGCATGCAAATTTAGGGTCTGAAGTAATTTGCTTTTCTTTTACCCTTGACCTACTCTGCTCATATTCTCCCTGAGTCAGGAGAATGTACTGGCTTCCGCCAACGACATTCAGGGTTTTATGGGATAAGACCTATCATGAGGGTGAGGGGGTCACATGGAATCCACTGAGATAGAATCCTAGTTCCTTACCCAGCAATTCTGGAAATGTTCTTTAGAAGGCTGCTCCTTAGCTGGGTTGGATGTTGAGGAGAAAGTGTGAAGAAATAGTAGAGGACATTTCATCAATAAGTCTGGATTTTCCCCCTACATACCGATAAATTCTTAGGCTAGATAATCAGTACAACTGAGTTAGTTGCTCAGTTCTGCACACTTTTAAAGTTTTGTTTTGATTCTACTATGTTTACATAGATTTAGAATTTAGAATCATGAGGACAGGATGCTGCAAATGCTGCCCTGCGTTTTGGAGCCAGTGGCCAGCACACCCTAGGAGTTCAGAGAACAGCTCCAAGGACAAGAGATGTGTCAGAGAAGTGTCTCTCTCTATTTTGTGTGTGTCTGTTCATGATGCTCTTCATGCTGGATGCCCTCTAATGGCCCACAGAGTTTATACCAGATAGTCTGATCAATTTTACCTCAAATGTACAAGTCATATTCTTTTGTAATGCATTTTTAAATGTAGTCAAATACCTATACATAATTTTAATAGATAAGTGGCACTTCGATGTTTATTGAAAATATCTGCTCCCTACTCTAGATTCCTGCCTCAGGGACCTGTGTTCAGCTCTTCTAGTATTGCTTGCTACTGTTTATGAAAACTGTGTATATACTGCCATTTCATTGATTCTTTCCGGATTAGGTTTTATCTTTTCACGTCCTGATAAAGTTTAATTCTCACAGTCTACTTTTCACTGTCCTTCTTCCTTGCATTCTCAATCTGTTCATGTTTGTTTTTATGCAAAAACTAAACCAACAACTTCCATTGGTATAACTACTATCACATATTTGTAAATAACCCACATGATATATTATAGTCAGGTTTGTTTTGTCTTCTGTGGCTGAATCATGGATTCACTTCCAAGCTTTCCCACTGACCCAAAAAATGTCCCTGGATTATTAGGATCAGTCACATTATCTCTTCATCTTCTTAGAAATATCCATCATCACCCGAGGACTTCACTTTGCCTCTTCTAGCTTCTGCTGCTTCTTCACTACACCACAGATTACTATTTTATTTCAGCAAACCACACTACACAGTAGCTTTCACAGAAAAGATGCATGCAGGTACCAAATTATCTGAAGGTTTGTTCATCTTAGCTTCATAAGTAATTCATAGTTTAGTTTAATTCTGTATTAAAAGTATTTTTTCTTGGCTTCCTACAGGCTTTTGAGACAAACTGGCTGTTGAGACAAACATGTTCTGATTCCTGATGCTTTGTGTGTGACTGTTTTCCTTTCTAAAAACTCTTTTTCTCTATCTCTAATGTCTGAAATTCCACAGTGTGTCTTGTGGATTCTCTCTGTTGTGCAGTCTCAGGAGGATGCAGGATAGGGTGGATGCTTGACTATGCAAGAGACTCTGGGACCTTTTCTATTTGCAGATGCTTGCTGTCCAGCACCAGGAAAGTTTTAGGGATATTATTTCTTTGTTAATACTCTTTATTCTTGCTTCCTGGGGATTCCTCTAGATTGTTTTCTAGAATTTTATTTTAATCAAAATATTTTCCTTTTCCCTTTCAAAGCCCTCACATGTCCTTTCTTTCCAACCCCTCCTCTCACTTCCTCTCAAATTCTAATTCTTTTTTTTTCCAAGATAAGATCTCACTGTGTCACCCTGGAACTCTGTGTAGACCAGGCAGGCCTCAATCAGCAATCCTCCTGCCTCTGTCTCCTGAGTGCTGGAATTAAAAACCTGGACCACCATTGCTCAAATCTAATTCATTCATTCATTCATTCATTCATTCATTCTCTCTCTCTCTCTCTCTCTCATTTCTAAACTATTTTTCTGTGTTCTTTTTGGAAGACTTTCCAACTGTCTGTAATTATTTTGGTTTTGTTCAGAATTGGAGTAATTTTCTTTCTCTCTTAAAGGAATCTTCAGATACTTTCTGAGTATATTTTCTTTCTTTTTTAAGATTGTTACTTGTAAAATTACTTAAAGTTTTTGTTCTCTGCAATCTTGATATTTTTAGTTCCTGCCCTACCTCCACCATTTTTGTTTATTTATTTGTTTGTTTCCTGATATCAATGTTAGAGGCCCTCCTCAAATTCAACATGACCTTTTGTCTTTGCTCATATTCAAGTCAAGGTCATAAAAGCTGGTGGGAAGCTGGGTTGTAGCTTGGCATCTGTTAGTACTTACTCTGGAGTTACCTTTTAGAGCCCTGAGCATTTAAGATGAGAATCTCAAACCCTGGTAGCTTTTACCTTTAGTATGTTTTGGCTTCTCTAAAAAGCAGTCCTCAAATCTGAGGACTAGTAAACATCACTCAGCTTTGCAGATGGCATTCTAGAAGCTGAAGGGTAGAAGCAAAGGGAGAGAAGTGGGAGTATGTCTAATCACACAGAAACTCTAGTTATCTGCTCTCAGCAGGACTCCACTTTCTTATTTGGCGGTATCTTATGGTATTTCCAAGACCAGACCCTTGGTGGTTTGCAACTCCATGAATTCTGTAGCCTGGGGGCGGAAGAGGCATTTGCTTGTGTGGGATGGGGAGGGGATCTTGGGCTTAAATGTCCTCGAAACCTTTTAGCCATTCTTCCTGTTTACGACCCATCTTTACCTCCAGCCCAAGCAGTTTTTCTGCTGGAATCTATTCATAGCAGGGTGTACTTTTAAGGCAGTGGCTTCTTCTCCATTGTGGTATTTTAAATCGCCATTCCCCACTCCCACCCCCATAACAGTTTTTCTTCCTCAGTACATATATTTCCACATGTGTTAGGCTGTTTTAATTCTTACAGGTTTGAGCCTTAAGAATCAAACAAGAATTCTCTTTACTATTGTTTTAGCACATTTCATAGAAAGTGAAGAAGAAAGATAAAATTGCTAAAATGCTCAGTATGTCAATGAAATAGAGTCCTCAAGGCCCCCTTTCTGTGGGGACAAGGGTTGAGGTCCTCAAACTCATTAAGCCAAGGGCAAACTTGAACTTCTGGTCTTCTTGCTTCCACATGTACCACCAAAACATATTTTGAAATCAATTCTTAAAAGATATAAAAGGCAGTGTGAAAAAAAATCATGTCCTACATCTGTTAAAATATTCAGACTTCTGTAGTTACTGACCTCCAATAATCTTTCCCAAATTGTGTTTTTCTGTCATTATGGAAAATGAAAAAATATAGGCTAGAGCATACATTAGACAACAAGGCTGGTTGTAGATGAATAGAAATTGAAGCCAAGAGAGTTGGGAAGAAGGGAGAGGTGTGTCGCCAGGAAGGAATATGGGGCAGAATTAGGATCACTGCTTTCTGGGACACAGAGGCTAACTCACGAAGCCTTTATGTAGGAGAGGCCTGTTGGTGGACCATACATCCTGCTTCCAAACAGAGGTCTGAAGGAGAGAAAGTACGAATTGGAGATGACCTTATCCTCGTCAGTGTGTCCTCTGAAAGATACCTTGTAAGTACCTCTCAACAGGAGCATCTTTTGTTTTCAGAATGACCCTTTTAGGAACAGGTGGCCAAGGGAAACGGAGCCACGGCAGGCTGAGTATAACAAGATGTCTCTCCCCTACAAGGCCTAGGGGATTCCATAGTGCCTGGAATTTAGCTGTTAGCTTTCCTTTAGATCATTGTATAGTATTGAGCAAATGCTGCTAAGATGAATTAAGACACATTACTATGAATTTATCTCATTGTTTGGCTCTTGCCAAGTGGAATACAACATAGCAAAAAGAATACAGAAAAATAAGCTTTCGGTACAGAAAGAAAAAAATGTAAAATGTTAGTGCAGGGGGTATTACAGAAGGTGATAGATGCATATGAGGTCTTTAATCTGAGTATAGGTACCAGGCAAGCTCTGCTCAGAGTGGGGATGCCTGAAGATAGAGAAATGTCAAAGATAGGTGTTAAACTTTTCAGCAGTTTCTCACAGGGCCAACCCTGCCAGCTGATTTCTCCTTGCTTTCTCCAAATGTTGAAGTAATTTTTTTTTTCCCATCTGTGGGTTTTCTTATCCTACAAAAAAATAGACATTTTGTAAGTGTGTAGAGTCAGGGTCGCAGCTGGGGTGACAAGGTTAATGCTTGTCTGCCACCTCTGTGGCTGCAAATTCCTTCTTCCTGGAATACAGAGCTAGATATGAAGCTGCTTCAAGACTGAGTAAAGAAAGCTCCCACACAGGCTATGTAGAAAGAACCACAGAACACGGATGCTGTTTAACGTAACCCTTGACATTGCAGTCGGAAGCTCTGACAGGACTGGACTAGTGGTTTAAAGGAAGATTTCACTTCTTTTCCCACTGCAGCATCTATCAATATCAAATGGTAACATACAAGTGGATGCCTCCTTCATGCAAACACTCTGGAATGTACATCCTACGTGTTCGGGAAGTAGCATCGAAGAAGGTAGGCCTTTGTAATGCAGTCAGCCCTGAGCCTGACATTCCCTCTGGGCTGTGGATGTCAACATTGTCTGCTGTTTCGAGTTCCACATACAGTATGGTTTTGTTTCTCCTACTTTCTTTCTCTGGTGTTAGTATATATTATTTTCTATTCGGACTCCCCATGGGCATCATTAAGCTTGTCTTTAATTCTTTGGTACCCATAGTTAGTTTATCACTACAAGTACACAGAACTTGGATATACACCTTCCCTCTTTCACCAAGTTTTCACTTTTATTCATGCTTACTATTGGTAAGTAAATAAGCCCAGAAACGTCCCTCTTGGAAGAGATCATTTGCCAGAAAGGTAACATGGCTTATTCTCCGTGCCATCCCATGCCTTTCTCCACAGAAGGAAGGAACTTCCTTTATAATAAATATATAATTGGTCTTTGATTTTTACTTACCTTTGTGGAACACCCCTTAATATAATAAATGAAATTTTCTCAGCATTAAATTCTTTCTGTGGAAATAAGGTCATCCAACTTTGTTTTTGTAACCTATTTCTTGGAGACAGGCAAAGTCAATGCACTTTACAGGTTATGTAACAAACACGTTGGCCTTACCTCACTCATAGGTAATACCACAGCTGAGCAGAAAAACAAAATGCCAATGACCCAAGGGTTATTGCATTCCATTCTAGCACATTACAGAAAGATCTGAATTTTTATGAATAGTCTTATTACAGGCTTTAACCCTAGTTTTCTTCCTGAGCCTCATAGTTTCAAACTGGAGATGCTCTTCTGAGCTGTGATGTTTGAAAACAGGAAAATGAGAGTTGTCAAGGTGACAGCCCAGTTTCAGAAGGTACCACAGTTAAGCCAAATGATTGGGAAGTGACAAACCTTAAGTTTCCTGGTAGTATATGAGAGGCCTTTAAAAATCAGACATTTGCTGGGGCTGTAGGTCAGTGATAGTACACTTGCTCAGCATTGCCAAGCTCTGGGTGCGCTCTCTCTCTCTCTCTCTCTCTCTCTCTCTCTCTCTCTCTCTCTCTCTCATATGTATCTCACTCACACACACACACACACACACACACACACACACACACACACACACACATCAATACACATACAAACACATATACACATATACATACAAACATCAATTCACCTCTTTAAATCTATTCAGTCTTTCCCTGCTTTAAGGAATCCAGACTCCCTGTCTTAAATCCTTCCCTAGAAAGTTTCAGCCCCATCTCTGTGTTAAATGTTTCATCTTCAACCACAAAAATAAATTTATCTCAGTCCCAACAGAGAGCTTGTGGAGATTAATTAAGGAGTGTTTGCAAATCATGTCAAATGGTTCTCACAGAAGTGCTGAGTGCCCTTGTGTGCATGAAATTGGAAGAGCTCATCAGCTCAGTCACAGAGCTGGGTGGAGAATGGCCATTCAACATCCACAGGGGAGAAACCCACCCTGCCCTTATGGACTTCAGTGGTCCTCCTTTCCATAATTTCTTCCTGACTGTGACCCATACAAACACACACATACACACACACACACATACACACACACACACACACACACACACACACACACACACACACACAGAGAGAGAGAGAGAGAGAGAGAGAGAGAGAGAGAGAGAGAGAGAGAGAGAGAGAGTTCTGCTAAGAAAAGTTGTAATGCACCAGCATTTAGCCGTTTGCTCAGATGAGGAGGATATTGATTGAAAAAGCCCACAAACTATTCATGATGGACTCTTAATGGTCATAGTCTCACCACCAAGAGAAGATAAAGAGTTTAATCAAGGGCTTGATGGCTGAAGTTTTTAATTTTCTATGTAAATTGGCTACTAAGAATTCCCTTCAGTGCATCATGAATTATTCAAATGCAAAAAAATGCAACTGTACATATTAGTATAATTAGCTATTAGAAAAATACTTGTGAATATTTGAGGGGAGTTTAAGATAATCTTTCCTTGCCTAAATAAAAAAGAAACAAGCTAAGGAAAATCGGACCATCACTGCCCAATATGCTCTGAGAACACCAGTTTCCCATCTAGCAGGATTTCTCATTGATGTTTTAATCCAGCATCCAGAATAGTTTGAGATAGCCCCCTAAGTGTTCTAATTATGTAATTTAAAAAGAAAAACTCCAAATACAGACATGGAGCATATTAAGTTCATATGTCTCCTAAGAACAGGGTAGCCTAGTGATTTTTTTTAATTCAGAAGAATAACAAATCCAATTTTTTTGTGCAAATCTAGCCCAGCCAGGCCTGTCTCCTGCTAGTATGCTCTTCGAATTAATGCTTAGAATTCACTTGAAGACCAGTGGGTCATCATGCCCTTGAAGTTCATTATTTCTTTTGAGCATCTGAACTCCATGACTGTTGAGGTTTTTCTCTGCTAAAATCTAAGCGCTTGTTGATAGCAGTTAGTGTGCATGTCCACTCAGACATGCTGGAGTAATTCTGCCTCCTCCCACTTTTTGCTATAGATGCATTATCAAATTTTATCTGTATTTGTTAACTACATTTAAAAACTACCTTCTCCTAAAGCAGCTCAATTGCCTTTTCCTAAACAACTCTTGAAAAGGGATTGTCCCCCCATTCCAGGTCATTTCTACGCGTATCTATAATTTGATTTGGATTTTGCCACAGAGTGCACACACTAGGATTGTAAGAACTTCTCTGGTCATTTTGATACTGAGTTATTAGCTTCTTAAGAAACTGGAAAATCCTGCTCTTCCCAACAGTAATTTTCCTTTTGTTTTTTAATGATAACAGTTGACACAGTGGTTTTACCTTTCTCTTGATCGTTAGCCTTATTTCTGAAATTCTACTTAACTGCCAATGTTAGAATTCTTTTCTCCCTGAGGCCTGAATTCATGGACTCTATAGTTTTCCAAATGCACCTCTCTTGCTGTTTGCTAGAATCATCTATGACCTGCATGAATTTACCACCACTGAACACAGTGTTCTCTTTACGCTTTCCGTCAGTTTATAGTAGAATACCATTCTTTCATAGGATACCTACTTGGTGGGCACGTAGTTCGTCTTTTCCATGGTCATGATGAGTGTTTGACGATACCATCTACAGACCAGAATGATTCTCAGCACAGGTAAGCCGCTGTCCTCGTTTTTTTCTCTGAGCTGTCTGTAGTCTCTGGCGACTCATATTCAAGAGTTTGCATTCTCATTTGACCACACATGAACTGTGTAGGTATTTCTCAGTTGGCCTGATCTTCATCTAACCACAGCTCCAGTTTGTTAAATAGGAATGGCAAGACAGTAGTGTTTGCTCACAAAAAAAAAAAAAAAAAAAGTGGTGTGTTTACATTCAATCTAAGCAAACAATGCTACAATGTATCCCAAGCCATTCATTGTCTTTGATTGCTCCTGAGTCTGAAGCACCCCGTTGGTGAGGGAAATCTGTCATTTTGGGAGGCTGTGTGTTTGCGCAAGTTATTGCTGGTCCTTGCAAGACAGCTTACCTCTGTCCCTCCCACTTTGTGTACTAAGTAATTAAGATAGAGTTGGTTGGTTTCATTTTTCTTGTTACCAGCTCACTGGGAGAAACTAGGCATCGGAATCCAACGGAAGATGGGTTTAGCAGGGAGCAGTGTGGAGGAATATAGCTAGCTAGAGGTAGTATTGAAGTGAACTTTCTTTAGTCCAATAGCCGATCGATTAATGGGCTCTTGTTAAAGGTTCAAAATTATGTGAATCAGCCCTGCTGTGTCCAGAGGACACTGTTTCTTTGAAGTTATCCAGCACCCCTTACTTCTTACAATCTTTCTGCCTCCTCTTCTGCAGAGATCGCTGAACCTTGACGGGGATGGTTTTGATAAGGATCCAGTTGTGGATCTCTTTGTTATTCCCATATACTGCAAGAAGAAGCTTCTCTGATGAGGGTTGAGCTCTGCTCTGCTCTATGGGTATAGCACTATTAGGGGTCATTTTATTGCTATGTTCCTCTAGCATAATAATCAATATACTAATAGTAGTAAGGGATACTACATGGTTTTTCTGTGCATGTGCTTTGTGTTATGTTTTTGTATTTTTTCCCTCATACTGATTTTCTTTAGTTTTTCTGTTTTGATTCTCATTTTTGTTCTGTTATTGTTTTTCCTGTGTGTTTATACTTTTGAGAGAGAGAGAGAGAGAGAGAGAATAAGAGAAAGAACATGAAGTTGGATGGGTACGGAAGTGGAGAGGATCTGAGGGGAGTTTGGAGTAGGGGAAAGGATATCAAATATATTATGTGATTTTTTTTCAGTAAAAAGTTTCTAAAATATTCAAAATTATGAAATGGAGGATATTTTAACCCACACAATAAATATATACTTAAGATTTATTACTATTTTGCTTATAATCAAAGGAAGAGTATATAAAATGCTCTGTACAAGTCTTATATATTAAATAAAAAACCTCTCATCCAAATTCAGCGTAATTTTGACAGTAATTAGTCTGATTTCGTGACAGCAGTTTCTTGTCTTTTTGTCGTGCTTACAAGATCCTTTTCAACTACATTGATTTTACTTTATTGGTAACATTAGGGCTAAAACTTGACAGTTTGGTGATCATCTTGATCAGACTTCTGCCAGTGGTGACATCCTGACTGATTTCAGATGGGAGCCTAGAAAGCCAGATTTTTGTCGGCTTTCCATCAGGGCTCATTTCTTATTCCACGTGCTGAAGAACCCAGAAGCAGTGTAATTGAATGTATTACTGCAGAAACTTTCCTCCAATGATTTGAGCCTCTTATAGTATGTCCCTTCCTGCTTGTTAGGTCCTCTGAATGTCCTTCACGGGAGCCAGATGTGACATAGAACAGAGTCCAAAACACGCTGAACATAGATCTATATAATTGTTGTGAGTGAATTACTCCCTGCGTCCTTAATCATGGTCAGTGGCTGATGGTGATGTCTACAAAGTTGACCTGATTTCTCTTAGGATTACAGATCACTACCTAAATATTGTCATGTGATCTTATTCAGTTGCAGGATATTTTTCCATTTCATCTTTGTTTTGTATTGGTTTGATTTTAGTGGTTTTTATTGCTGCTGCTGTTGCTGCTGCTGCTACTACTACTACTGTTTTTAGGAAAGGGTCTTACTATATAGTTCTTGCCTAGAATTCACTATGTAAATCTGGCTGGCTTTCAACTCACAGACATCAGCCTACATCTGCCTCTCAGTTCTGGGATTATATGTCTGGCTTATTGTTGGTTTTATATCTTACTATGTTACCAAAAAAAAAAAAATGAGAAGACACACTTGTCTCTTTCCTTTGCAAGGCAGTATGAGGGGCTGACTGAGCAAAGAAGCTACTATTGAGTCCTTTGGAGCCTGAATTCTTGAAATTTTCTGGCATTCTCAATGAATGCAGGGTGGCAAGACGCCTTGGAATTTTTTTTATGTCTAGGGACTGTGACTGGTAAGCCTCTTCATTGATGTCTGTTATCCAACAACAACAACAACAGAAAAAAAAAAAAGGAATCTTCAGCTGGCCAGAATTGTTGGAAACAATGAAATCAGAGGGGTGGTGAGGGAACAGGAAATAGATAGAATGCTAAGCTATGGTACTGACTCCCCAGATGAAATTGATTTTCTTCCGTCTGAATCCTGAGGGTAGGCAGGCTTGGTGAAAATATTACCCAAGAATGGAAACTAAAGATCCACAATCTCACATTCTGAACTCAGATTTTTGCCTGTGCCTCTGACTTGTCAACTGCCCTGGGCTAAGTCACTCGACCTGTTGGAGCTGAGGCTAGGCTGTCAGCCAGGCTTTCAAAAGCACCTCAGCTGTCCACCCACTCTAATCCTTATTGCAGTCATTTGCGATCTCAGGAACAAGTTGTTTCAACCTTGGGAACCTGGTGAGATTAAACAGTCCAAGCTGCAAGAATGTCTCATTCAGGAAGAATAGACCTTTAAGTATACTTCAGAAGCTGGCCTTAGAGGGTCCTCTGATGCTAGCTCCAGGGCGGGGTCGGTTGAGACCCAAGGTGGGCCACTTCACCTCTACTTTTTTTTTCAGCCTTTGCTGAAGGCAGAGATGCGCCAGTGAAAATCTCAGTCAATCTGTGTGAGTGGCAAAGTTGGTAGAGTAGCATTTCCATTCTTGGCCAGGTACATAGACACCTAGAAGTTATGGCTATAAATTAGTATAGAATTTTCTTTACTAAGTATTTTCTGGTAGAATATACATTTAAAACAAGGCTTAGAAATGTCCTTTATAACCTCACCTTGATGATGTAACCATGCTTAATGTAATATTTTATTGTATCCATGTGCTTTAATGTGTTCTTCTAAGCATATTTATAAATATCTATGTTTAAACAAAATTTGGATAAATCTGTATTTCATAGTTCTTTGTGTGTCCATGAACATTCTTTTTAAACATTGTTTTAAAAATCACATTGAGTCTTTTACACCTCATGATATAACTACCCTTATTAGGCCTGTTTTATAGATGAGGGAACTGAACCACAGAGAACTGACAGATCTTTCCCTAGTTCATAGTACTAACAGATCCAAATATAGCTATCTTCCATTTTAATGTGCATCTTTTGAACAAATTCAGTCTATTTCACCATGGGGGACATATCTATTTCCTCTTCATCACTGTTAAAGGTTTTTTTTTCCTAAAATCTAGGTCCAAATTCTTCTGAAGCTTTGAATAATTCACTTTTGTGACATAGACAAACTATGACAGAGGTAGGATGTAAGACTGGTGAATTCAAGTGCAGGTAAATGATCAGTGTTGAAAGGTCTCCAAACAAGACATCCCACATCCTCCTCTGGCTTCTTCACATGCACAGTTATATATAGTCACACACAAATGTGTGCATTGCATGCATGCATAATACTGTACTTCTCAAAATTCTGAGTGGTAAGAGAACAAGGGAGAAGTGGGAAACACTGTGACAGCAAGTAAAGAAGACAAGCCTAGCCTCGACTGTGGCACTCTAGATCACGCCCTGTAACAGGAAAATAACTATTGGAAATTTTTGGATGAAATATGAATAAGGTGTTGAGTTTGAGTACCCTGACTGGCTACAAGCATTGGCTTCTCAGTTTAGGCAAACATATCTCGATGATGCAAGATGACATTGTGAGGGGAATGGAGTGACACTATACAGGAACTCTGTGGACTGTTTGTGAAATTCCTTCATGAATCTAAAATTAGTCCAAAACAAAAATTATTTACAAGCATATTAAAATATAGTTCTTAAGCTGGGAAGAAAGAAACCATTCAATAATGAAACCATGGAAACTATGGCAGCTGGAGACACAACTTTATCCAGGCTCCCCAGAACAATGACAAGGGATTTGCACTATAGTGCATATGTGTTTTGAAAGTAAAAATCCATTTATAAGAAATGTAAACTACAATGAGAAGCCTAACCTGAAAGGCTTGCAGCATTCTTTATCAGCAACACAGTATGCAACCGGGCTCTTGTAGCAATGAAGAAATGGGAGACACTGGCATCCCTTTTTCCACTGTCTCTCTGGTGACCCATGAGTGTCGGTTGCATGTGGGGTGCAGTTCCCTCCCTTTAAGTCACTTTTATTTGTCCTAAGAGTAGAGATAAGAACCCACAGCCAATCCTCTCTTTGAGTTTTGCTGACTTTGGGAGGCTTAGACAGCTGGTGTGGTCCTCCCCTGAAAGGGGCTGTCCCACAACTAGTGCTGATCTCCATCTCTGCTCACAGGAGAGTTTTCTATGAAGCTGGAGGAGCTGGGACCAGAGCCAGGTCTCTGTGGAGAGTGGAACCTCTTCGGATAAGGTAACACATGGCACAGATGGTGCCATTTGCAAGAGTGGTTGGTTTTCCAGTACAGTCCATTCTCTTATATTTACCATTTGTTATGTATCTTGAGATGAACCCTCAAAAGTCCATGGTTGAGAGCTAAATTCTGAAATTTCTATGGCTTTGATTATAAGGAATCACACACAGAGAAGGGGGGAGACTGAATTTCTCACTCTCATGATATTTCCAGGCTCCTACTTTGATTCTAAGGTTGATTGCATCCTGTTCTTATAAAGCCTGGGTAATCAAATTATAGTTCTGGCATTACCAGCTAAAACCCTCAAAGCTTCCCACCCCCCCCCCCACCCCCACCCCACCACCCCACCCCCTGCTCCTTATTTAATTAAACAAATTCTCTGGAAGCCGTCAGTGGATGTCTTGGCTCCAGTTAAGAGCTATCTTTAAACAACAAAGATAGACAGGTAGTCATGATGGCAGTTAGTAAAATAAGATTCAAACTTCACATAGCTGTGAAGAAAACAACATTTGTCAGAATATTTCAAACAGTAATGTACGTAGGTGGAAGGAACAAAGGCTGATTTTTCTAACCATGAGCTTGAGTAACAGCTTTTAAAGCTTGAGTAACTTGTCTTTTAAACTCTAAATACTGAAGGCCGGTCTGATTGAGAACAAGTCCTTTTATTTGCTGGGAAGATAGGTAAGTTGAGTTAGAGTTAAACAGTGGAGGTAAGAGAGGAGAGAATTAATGTCGCCACCTGCTGCTGCTTCTCCATTTCCTCCCTAGAACTCAGGCCAATGTTTCCCTAAACATGTGTTCAAAGGAGAATTCTTTCTCATGAGAGATGTTTACCTCCCAAGAAGGTCTGCTAGAGATGAAAAGGAAGTAGTGGGAATTCTCCTACACCTCCCTCTCCCTTTTTGCCTAATTTACATAGTTTATTGAGAAGCTTTTGAAGATATTGATTTGGAGTGTACCACTGTTGTATAAGTAAAAAACAAAAATATATACATAATAGTGTATCTGTGTGTGAGAAATACTGATTTATTTTTAATGAGGCACCCACTTATTCACTCGCTCAAGACTTCTTAAGAGGCCTTTCAAATGTCAAAGTAGGTATATACATACTGTCATAGTTGTAGCTGTTAGCTCTTTACATCAGACACCTAGGCATAAAGAGTTTAGGTCTTTTATCATTGTGATTTGGATGTGTTCCTGTGATTTTCAGGTGTTCCTAAAAATTGAAAAGGTGTATAATGATTTTAAAGTTTGACACAGATATGGTAATCTAACTTCAAGGATAAATTTTGAGTTACTAATGATACCATGGATAATTTCTCCCCTAATGGTTACCATATTTTGAATGCTAATCTTTTGGTGAAGATTTTACAATTTTACAATCAAATGTCTTTCTGCAGTTAAGAATCCCAAAAACAATACAATGCAGGTTCTCTGTGTGATATCCATCTTTACATGGCTTATTTTTTGTATTACCTTTACTTTCTCTTTAAAGACTTTATTTTTTAAAACTATCTATTTCTTTATATAACTGCGTATAACTGTATATATTTTTGTTCTCTCTCTCTTTCAAGTCTACGTACATTTTTACACATATTGTAAACTATTCCATCTGAATCTGTCTTATTGTGAACCTATTGCTTTAAACTGCAGCTTCCCAACATGGCAGTGTGGTACATTTACTGCCAGCTCTGGGAGCCATCAACTCTTAGAAACAGTGGGCCTATGCTTTTATCAAAGCAGCCCAGAAACCTTTTTTTTTTTTTTTTTTTTTGAACTAGCAAAAACTATATCCAACACACAGCATAGTGTTCATCTTGGAGACACCTCTGTGTAACATAGCGTAGGTCAAGCCCGCACGTCACGAACCCACCATAGAGTAGCTCAAAGCTGTAGTCTGCCGCTAACTTGAGTGAGACAGGAAGCTGTTTTTAGTTCCATTTTAGAATCTTTTTCTCAGGTTTTAGGTGGAAACTCTTGCCAACCAGTTGGGCGCCATTTTTAGCTGGAGTTTTTTTTTTTTTTTTTTTTTAATTATTTTAACTTTATTTTATATGCATTGGTGTGAAGGTGTCAGATCCTGGAGATCTGAACTTACAGACAGTTGTGAGCTGCCATGTGGGTGCTGGGAATTGAACCCAGGTCCTCTGGAAGTGCAGCCAGTGCTCTTAACCATTGAGCCATCTCTCCAGCCCCTAGCTGGAGTTTTCTCCAGTCCTGCCCAGCCCCATGGACCCCACAACCGCTTATAAAATAATCACTCAGAAGCTCATATTAATTAAACTGCTCAGCCATTAGCTCAGGCCTACCACTTTCTAGCTCTTACACTTAAACCCAGCCCATTTCTATTAATCTACACTTGCCACTTGGCTTGTGGCTTGCCGGTACTTTACATCCTGTTCCTCATTGCAGTGGCTGGCAGCGTCTCTCTGCCTCAGACTTCCACTTCCCAGACTTCTCCTCTCTCTTTGTCTTGCCTATACTTCCTGCCTGGCTACTGGCCAATCAGCGTTTATCAATCAATCATCCACAGTAGGCCATGAAAAGACTGACACTCCACCTGAGGTTTTTCTTATCTCATTCATGCAATCCTACTCTACTTTTTCCTGCAGGACATATCTCCTTTGAATGTACCAGAATGTCTGTTTCCTTATCTCATCCCTTACTACCTGTCTCTCCTGGAGGCATAACCTGCAGTAGTTGCAGGTTTGATTTGTTTTGTTTGTTTTGTGGTTTGTCATGAAGACATGACTCTTTATGATGGTGCAATATTTGAGTTCCAATAACCAAGTGGAAAGACTGGTTTTCTAGACACAAGTGTTCCTAGAAATGAGATCATACCATTGTTTTGAGGTGGTTTGCATATTGGTAGACTGAATGATAGGTTGAAACTCAGAACTTCCAGTCATAGTATGTACTGCCCTGCCATCAGGATCATGGTCCTTGCCTTTAAGAGGAGTCAGAGGAAAGCACTGTGCTAAGTTCTAGGCAAACAGAGATCAGTTCATTGACCCTTAATGATAAACCCCAGAGAGGGCATAACTCTGGGGTTTAATAAAGTACAGGATAAATGCTGAACAGTACTGACTTCTGTGTAAATACAATTTCTCATGTGCTTTTCACCAGCTGGAGCGGCAGCAACATCAGGTGGGGCCAGGCTTTCCGACTCCGGCATCTTACCACAGGCCACTACCTGGCCTTGACAGAAGACCAAGGCCTTCTTCTACAAGACCGGGGGAAATCGGACACCAAGTCCACAGCGTTCTCCTTCCGGGCATCAAAGGTAAGGAGGGAATGTTGACTGCACTGGAGTTGAGAGCCACTGGAGTCCACCAGGTAGATCTCTGACTGAAAAGAACAGAGATTGGAACAGTGGGACAAAGTGACAATCATGCTCCTTGATCTTTTGAGATGGCCTCCTGAGAGAACATCTATCTGGGATGAAGGATAAAGTTCGTAAGAGGAGACTAGTAACTCTTGGAAAACACGCAGTCATCAGAGTACACAGTATTGCTCACAGGCTAAAGGAAGCTATAACTGTTTGGTATATTCTATGTAGTGTTTAATGACTTCTAAGTTACATGCTTTTTTTTTCCTCCTATAAAACAATGGAAGCATGAGGTTCAGGCCGTATTTTTTTAAAGTAAGGAAGTTACTTCATTAAAGATTCAGACATGATTCTGGGCAGAGCATTACCTTAGAGTTTTATACAGTTACTAGTACTTCCTCATCTTTTTCCCCTTTCTTAGCTTTGTCCTGTCTACTCAAATTTTCACTGAGGATAGATCCTCAGGTAGTTATGTTAACTCCGAATAGAAAACTTTGCCATTTGATGTGCATATAAATAACTACCTTTTCAACTAACTAGTGTTCAGTCAGGTTTGGATTCTGCCTAACTGAGAGCTGGATATGGCTAGAGTCAGAATTGCATGCTGAGCTAACTTCTGATGGACAGTTGGATGTACCACCACTGTATGATTGTTCTGAAAAGATCATCCAAGCATAAGAAGGGCTCAGCACAGATGTATGCATAGCTATCAGGCTGTCTGCTCCTCTGAGAGAATGGGCATTCTCTCCTTTGGGAACTTCATCTCTAGATTCATTTTTCCTTGCATTTTCTGAGAAATAGGTTTTGATTTCTGTTCTCAACATGATTTCCGTGAAGGGTTATTGATGGTTCTGATTGTGATGGTAGGTATGCGGTTGACAGTTGAATTTTCTATGGGACATCTCTGATTCCTAAGCATCAGGAGAAAACATCCCCTTCAGTCCTGCCCTTCCTGACCCCTTCATGGTTTGATGATCTGCCCTTTAAGCCAGAGAAACACTTTGACATAAAGGTTTTATTTATCACACAAAAATTAAGCCTTTTTAACATCTGTATTTAAAGCATCAAAAATAACCAAGTTTAGAGGCTGGAAAGATGGCTCTGCAGTTAATATGTACTGCTCTTGCAGAGGACCTGGGGTTGGTTCCCAGCACCCACATCAAGCAGGAGGATCCAACACCTCTGGCTTCTATGGGCATCTGCACTAAAATGTACATACCCACACACAGATGTACACACATACACATACTTAAAAAATAAAATGAGTCTTTAAAAAGATATGAACTTCCTACCTATTTCTTACTAAACTCACTTCAAATGCTACTTCCTATCTATTTCCTGCGTGGTGGCATGCTAGCTACTTGACTTCATTCTGTCTTTTTGAGCATATGTCTTTCCTTTTACCATCAGTCCTTTTTCCTTTGTTTCAAGATTCCTAGCTTGAGGATTTGGGGTTGTTGCTTTTTTGTTTGTTTGTTTGTTTTTGGTTTGTTTGTTTGGTTGGTTTTTGTTGGTTGTTTGTTTTTGTTGTTTTAGTTGGTTGGTTGGATGGTTAGTTTTTCAAGACAAGATTTCTCTGTGTAGCCTTTGCTGTCATTGACTGTCCTGGATCTCGCTCTGTAGACCAATCTGACCTCGAACTCACAGAGATCTACCTGCCTCTGCCTCCTGAGTGCTGGGATTAAAGGAAAGTGCCATCACTGGGGATTTTAAATTTATGTCTATTGAGCAATTAGTCTGGCTACCAGTAAGTGATTTATGGCAGTCCAACTTGCTAACATAATAGATAGTTTAAAAAAAATGAGAAAATGTAAGAACAGTGGCAGACAGGATCCCATTCTCTCCTGAGAAATTGGGTGTAGAGTGAGGAGAACAGCAGGTGGGGAGGAGGAAAGAAGATGGAATGTGAGAAGTGGCCCATGGTGGCTGATAACCCACTAAGTCCCTTTCTGAAAATGCCAGGCTGGCGCTTTCCTACCTCTTCTTTCCCCAACCAGCTATAGATGTGCTGGACTAGAAAAATGACTACAAGATCTTCACTGTTTCATTTACACAAAGGATTCAGGCAACCTCCCAGGCAGCTGGAGGGATCCTGCTCCCAAGGAACCTTTCCACCACATTTCTTTCTTGCCTTAGCCTTGTGCAGCAAGGCTTCACAATGTGCTATGGTACCTGAGGGAAGTTAGAGAGACTCAGAGCCCCATAGTATTATTACAACACTTCTCTTACATCACTTCTGGCTTCTGAATACATTTTATCTTCCCATCATTTATCTCCCCAAGTTCCTCCATTTCCACATACATGAAGGCTAGCACCCAATGTATAAAAAGCCACTATTGTTCTGTGGAAGCCGGCAGCTTAACAGAACTAGATGTAAGATCTGTCCTGTGCAATTGGCAGCATGCTTACATTTTACTGGAGTCACTGTATTAGAGGTTTTAAATAACTCTCAGTTCATTTGTACCCACCCAGTTAGCTTCATTTCCATTATAAAAGAATCAAAATTGAAATTACTTCAGCTCCAGAGCAGGCACATATGGCTGTGTTCCCACAGGAAATTGGGGCTCCCTTTGAGATGTAGTGTGGGAGGAACATTTGGAATCTTAGACTGTGAAGCTACACAAAAAAGGAAGACAATGTGGGGCGCACTCAGCTTTGCCACAGCCCATGGAAATAGCTGTGGAGGAAGAGCACTAGAGATGCCCTGGCTTCCCTGGGCCTCCACATGGCTCCTAGCTGAGGAACAAGTTGCAAGTGGTCTTCCCAGCATGCACTTTGGTGAGCTTCTCCTCACTGGACAGTAGTGATGATCTCCAGAAGACACAAGGGATTGATTGGGACTATCTCTCTTTCAACAGTACATGGGCATGGTGTCCTCACTCTTTCCTGTTATCCATGCTAGTTAACAGAGTAGACAGTAGACAACATTCCAGGGTCTAGATGATCCCTGAGGAGTTTGGGCTGCCTCAGTGTCAAGGCTGATAGGTAGAGACAGAGAGTTGCACTCTGTGAGAAAGGAGTTGTGGAGAAGTTTGAGTGTTCACTTGGCCTTTTCTATAAACTGGACAGTCTGGTAATAGAAAAAGAGGTTCCTGGCAGTACTAGTGTTTGGGTTTCAGACACATGCCCTTAAAGGATGCTTGTCTGGGCCTCTTTCATTTGTAATTACAAGCTTCTCATCCTCTCACTAGAAATAAAGTTGCATAGTCTGGAACAGCAATGACTGCAATAAGAAGCCATGGACCCGTTGCCAGTACATAACACCCTTAGCAAGCTGCCTCTACAGGAAGGGTGACAGGTGGGTGCTCCTGAGGGGTGTGTGTATGCTGTAAGATTAGCATGTGAGCCAGGAGTGATGGCACAGGTTCATGTCCTCACTACTCAGGAGGCTGAAGTTGGAGGATGATGTGCTAAAGGCCTGTCTTGGCTGCAGAGTAAGTTGAAGACTAGCCTAGTGAACTTGACATGACCCGGTAACAAAAGGTTAAAAAGAGGACTGTGGACAAAGTTCAGTTTTAGAGTACTTCCCTAGCACGTGTAAGGCCCTGGGTTCAATCCATAGTACCACATAAAAAAGTGAAAAGCTGGGGCCAGGCATGGGGGCGTACACCTTTAACCTCAGAACTCAAGAGTCAGAGACAGGAGGATCTCTTTGAGTTTGAGACCAGCCTGATCTACATAGGAAGTTCCAGGATATCCAGGGCTATGCAGAGAGACCCTGTCTCAAAAACCAAAATAAACAAATAAATAACTGGGGTGTGACCAAACCTTGCTGAAAGGTGACCACATTCAAGCCCCGACTGCAGTTAGAGGCCTGGCTCTGGAGATTCTTACTAAAATCTTTGGGATGTAGAATAAGAACAGAATATGATCTTGGCCCAGGCTCCCACACCGCCACTTCAGCAGAATTATTCATATCAAAGTGGAGGTTCTGGGATATATGTTGTTGCCTCTAAAATGTAGCACACCAACATTACTCTGAAAGTAGTAAGTATGACATATCACACAGCTTTAATGTTGCCTAATTCTGATCTTGACTCTCACCAGGTTTTCATGAGACCTGTAAAATAATCTTTAATCTATTCTGACCTCATTTGAAGCCTGTCATGAAGACTCTTTTGCATCTGACCTCTGCCTGCCCCTCCATCAGGTCTCTACCACTTTCCCGTGGTCCCTTTTACATCCAACATACTGTATGTTTATCAGTCTTTGAATGTGGTGTTTTTCTCATGACCAGCCTTTTCCTGTAGCATTCTTTGGTCTCTCCATATCATCACCAGTGAGGTCATTCTTTTACTTCCAGGAAGGTATGAGGTATAGCTTATGAGAACAAACATTGTTCATGCTTCTAGTAGGAGGTCCTAGTGACGGAGAACATACCTATTCCCCACTGAAAGGGTTTTGTATTCCAGCATCTCGGTGGATACTGTGTAGAAACTACAGTTGAAAATGGCCTGATGAAGGAATATATAAATATGATCATAAAAGTCCACAGTGAAACCCATTTCAATCTAACCTCCTTCATCTTTGCAGCCATGCTCTGTCTTGCTTGTGTAATCATTTTGCTATCATCTCATCCCTGAACACACTCAATGAGAGAGATTCATTTTATTTTGAACATCTAAGTCAAATTTCTATGAATTTGATTTCCCATCATTTTCCACAGTCTTGACATTGCAAGGCCATTCCCTTAGGATTGTCAGATAATGTGGTTTAATATTTACTCTGGCATGGCAAATGCTATTTAGATGTCATGCTTCAATGTCAGCTTACAACACTGCATTCCTTTCAGGCAAGGCTGAATTAATAATATTAAAGCAGGCCTTATTATGTGTAGCCATCTATTTTATGGCTTTTCTATATGTATTTTTAAGAACCAGTCTTGAAATGATGGGGAGAGACTCCTACATTTTGCCTATTTCATTGTGTAAGGCTGTACAACTATCACTGTTCCTACTTACAGGAATTTTTTCCTCAATAGCGAGGACATTTCATTCAATTTAGGAAACATTTATCAAATAACTGTTATGAATTAAGTACTGCATTTTTGTTCAACATGCTTCTCCTGTGTTCTTTAACTTCAGCAGCCTGTAGCACCCCCAAACAGGGAGGCAGTTGGGCTCCGTGTACACCTGTCTATGGACAAAGTGGTGCTGACATTGTGGCTCACCAGTGACTGTTTCCTCTATTTCCTCATGAACTCATCGAATGGGAAGAGAGGGTGCAGCCATTTCCAACCCAGAGCTCATGAGGCAGGGAATAGCTGTGGATGTGGCTCAACCCAAAAAGTGAACTCACTTAAAACATCATAAGATTCTGGGTCTTTGTTTTGTCTTGTAGCTGAACTGCACAGCTCTCAAGGGTGGCCTTTGTAGATGACAGTGTTCTGTCACAAGGTCAGAAGACTGGACACATGTGGTAGAGCAAAGGAAGGGAAGTGAGAGGAGAAAAGGTAAACAAATGATCTCAGTATCTAGAGACACCACCACCTACTGTATGTTCACTGTAAATCAAAACTACAAAGGATTTAGACTTCTCTAATGGATGTGTTTTCCCAAGCCTTTGTTGTTCAAAGTGAACCACATAGAGGCAGTCAAGGAAAACCATGGGCTGTGAAGTGGGAGGAATCTGGATTTGAACCTTGATGCTGCCATTTGCGGTTCAACCTTAATATTTCTTTTTATAAAAATCGGGATAAAGACATGTATTTTGAAGGATTACTTTGAGGAGTAAAGGAGACCAGGAAAGTGACCTATGACGCTGTATTTTTTTAATCCATGAAGTGGAAGTCGGGTTGCTGACCTGGGGCTGGTGATATAGAGATGAAAAGAGAAAATATGGGCTTCTTCTTAGGAAATGTGCTTCCCCTGCTGAGGCAGGTGGGCCTGCTCCCTAACATGCTGTGATCAGCAGAAGGACAGCCTTGTCTTCCCACCCAGCAGAGGCCTTGCCACCAGCCCCAGGGCTCTCCAGGCTCTTTACAGCATTCTATAGGCTATAACTGTTTTTAAAGCATTATTAAGACCTCTGATTCTAGATGAAATGTTCATGAGGGGACTATATTGGTATAGTGAATCCAAAGTTGATTCTTCATAGTTTCTGCAGAGACAGATAGACAGAAGTGGTCTAACCGTGACTTCCTTAAAGACTCCCTTCAGCATCTGTTAATGGGTTCCTTCATTCCTTTTATTTCTCTGAAATATTTTGGATGCTTACAGTATATGTTGGAAAGATTTTTTTCTGCAACTTCCATGGACACATATGTATGAATTAGAAGCTCTTTCACACATCTTCCTCCATATTATTGCCATAACTTACAGCTCACTCATCTCTAGTCATAATCCCTTTCTGTCTACTTTCTCACTGATACTGGAATGATTATTCTAAGATGCAGCCTGGTGCCTCAATGGTCTTGCATTAGCTGCATTAGCTTTCCCTGAAAACAGATGCCAAATGATGCTAGGAATGCTGCGTTAAACAGAATTGAATTGATTACTTTGGCAGAGAATGATGATGTTTGACTTTTAATGTGGGACTTATAATCCTGAAAGCTTCTCTTTGGCTCCTGGAAAACACATCATTTGTCTAAAGGTATCTTTTCCTGCAGAAACGTCTGCTAACATTGTGATTTCGAAAAGCAAGGACCTGTAGGATGGTGTATTTAGTCCTTAGTTTTTATCAACTTCCTCTCGAGATTTCACCACTCTCCTTGCCTCATTTTTTTTACTTACCAGGACACCATCCCCTTCCATGTTCCTACTGCTATGGCGTAAGTGTGGCCTCTAAGGGGTTCATATATTGGAATTATATCCCTACATTGAGGTATTAAGGGGGTAGAAACTTGGAGAGATAGCTCAGTAGCGAAGAGCCCTTATTATTCCTACAGAGTCAGGTTCCCTTCCCAGCACTCCCAGGGTGACTCATGTCCATCTTTAACTCCAGTTCCAGGGGATCTGACACCCTCTTCTGGCCTCTGCTAGTACTGTGCATACATGGAGCACTTAGATAAGTACACACAAAGCACTTGTGTCCAAAAAATAAAAATTAGTGACATCTTTAAGTAAAAGAGCATGGGGAAAGCTTCACTAGACTGTTTAGTGGTGAGGTGTTTAGAGTTGGTTGAGATTAGATAATGTCGCCAGGATGGATACTATGGACACTGGTGGCTTTATAGAAGTGACAGGCCAGCACAAGCTCCAACTGTCCTTTGAATGCATACCATGTCACCTGTTTGTAATTGATTTATGTGGGTAACTTCTAAAGTTTGTATAAACCTAAAGCTGCTTTTCTCATAAAGAGTGTGTATTTTAGCCATTTCCTTATATTGGCCTTTAAATAGCTAAGACATTGATGCAATTAATTACTTATCTATGCTAATGGAAAAGCCATTCAAATAAGTCTGTTAAAATGGGTTTTTGGAATCTGACCTGGCTTAGTGTCCTTTTGCTTTCTAGTTTTATGGCTTTGAGCAAGTTGTTGAGTCAATATCGGTCTCAGTTTATCTTCAAGAAAGCAAGTTGATAAAACTGGTGTGGTCTTTGGAAGGGTTAGAGAAAATGTTTATAGAGATTTATATATTACTCATGTCACTTTGTAGACACAGTGCTTTATGTGTTGGTGTTGTCCTTGTAGAGTACTTAGTAAAATACGTGGCTTGTAGTAAGCACTGAGCAGGTGTTTATTTCTGGAGAATAGCAACTTGATCATCTAAGCCAAGTGCTAATGTGTCAGTTGGGATGTACTCATAAGCATCTCCTTCATAGCTGTCAATGGAGAAAATAACGTTTATTGCCTTTCAACAAGCATCAGGACAAGTGACCTATTCCTTCTCAGAATCATCAATGACAGGCAAAGATGACATCAATATACAGATATGCAAATCAAATAGCTGCAGAACAATAAAACAAATTGTTTGCAATCTATTTCAAGCAGAGCACTGTATGGAATGCAAAAACAAATTCCTGTTCTTCTCTTTCAGAAAGCCTTTGTTTCCCGGGGAGGTAGGGCATGTGCCAGCAAAGGTCTCTCACATGCATTCAAATGTAGATTTTTCTCACTACCCAGGAGTGATAAAGCAGTGGACTAGAAAGTGATTGGCTTTGAAACTATGTTTTGTTAGTCGCAGTTCTGAAGACTGGGGGATATGCCCAACCACACATGGCCAGGTCAGAAAGTACCTGTGAGGATAAAAAGGATATGTCTTAGTTAGGCTGTCTATTACTTTCATGATCAAAAGTGACTTGGGGAGGAAAGAGTTTATTTCACCCTACAGGTCCATCATCCATGGAAGTCAGGGTAGGAACTCAAAGCAGGAACCTGGAAGCAATAGCTGAAGCAGAGGACATGGAGGAATGCTTCTTACTGGCCTCCTTTTCATGGCCTGCTCAGCCTGCTTTCTTATCTCACCAGGACCACCAATTCAGGCATGGTACCATTCATAGTTAGGCGGATCCTCCCACATCAACCATCAATCAAGAAAATGCCCCACAGGCCAATGTGGTAGAGGCATTTCTCAAATGAGGTTCCCACTTCCCAAATGACTGTAGTTTGTGTCGAGTGACATAAAACTCTCCAGTACAAGGAAGAAAGAGAGTCATTTTGTGGTCCCCATGGAAAGGGATGGGGTAGCAAGGATATGTAGGTATTAAGCTGGTGAATTTGAATACATTCAGCAGGTTCTGGAACACAAGGCTTGTAACAGGTTTGCAACTTGGTCCTGGTGGTTTGGACAGGGGAATGGTGGCCTAGAGTATGTAAGCTCTATACAGGGCGGGGATTTGTTTCTGACTGATGGAGTTCTTCTAGATCAGCCTTCTGCTGTCTTTAGGAGTCAACTGGTCCTAAGTAAGACAAGTCCTATAGGGAGTATGAGACTATAAAACTAGAGAAACCAGAGGTGTCTTCTGGCTCTAGATGTGGGAAAGGCTTGATGTTTGCCCTGGGCTCTTTCTGTGATGGTTAGTCACATGGTATGAGAAGGAAGACATGAGAAGGGCTCTGGGAAAAGTTGTTCATTCTTACAACTCCTAGCACTGGGAGGCCGGACATGGCATTCAGGGTCATTCCGCAGAGCACCAATACCTATCAGAAGGAGAGTAGGAGGGTGGAGGAGGGTGGAGAGAGACTTGGAGGGTATTTTATGTCATCAGATTTACTGAAGTTTCCATGGGCAAAGAAAGACAGTTTAGAGTTCACTAGTTGGAGTAATTTCAGCTATAGAGGTGTCCCTAGCTACCTGGTAGCTGACCTGGGGATGACAAAGCAGAGGGATGGTACCTCCTGAGGTGTGAAGTCATTATAGAGGAGGTCTGGTTCTGGATTGTTCAGTGTGCATGTAGCAAGGATGCCTTGGAGCCTCTGAGGAACTCCAGGTCTCTCCCTACTCAGTTAAGTTTCAAAGATGTCGAAGTACAAAAACATGAAGAAAGTGTTAGGATGCAAATGTTACCATTGTAAAACTGCAGAAGTGATCAGGCGACTCAAGAAATAATGTCAAGAAAATCCCAACGAAAAGAAGCATTTGATACATCAAGAGGTATCCCAGAGCTGTGAGTATAACTCAGTGGTGAAGCACTTACCAAGAATGGGGGAAGCCCTGGGTTTGATCCCCAACACTGAAATGAAAAAGCTGTCACTCATAACCCAGTTTGGTTAAAGAATATGTTACATAAGAAATGAGGATTGTGTTCTCTTAGAACTCAGGAACTGAAAGGAGGCAATTAGTTTAGCCCTGTTCTTCAAGAAAGTGCCATTTCTAGCAACAGGATGATTGCATCTGAGGCCATGGTCATGCGAAAGAGGAGCTTTGGTTTACAGTCATGTGAACAGTCAAGGTACCCTAACACCAGCCTCTTCTGTTTCCTTGGTGATTTATGAGTGTTGTGAATTGGGTGGAGCTGGGTTTTGTGTTTGTTGACATTGATATCTGAGTTTTCTTGTTGTTGTTATTCTTCTAAATGAGAAGCAGCCACTGCAGTGTCCACCATAGTGACAACTGGAAGATGATGCTCTTTTGTAAAAGCAAAGGCACAAACACAATATAGAGAACAGTGGCTCATTTGTTTCAGTGACTACAGGAAATGGAGCCTATTTATTTTATTTTGGAAAAGCCATATTTAAGTAAACAAAAAATGAGAAAATAAAATGCTAATTGAAAATATGCATTATTTTTACCAGGAGCAATTAGAAATCAGTATAATTACCACATTTAACAGCTGTCTTTTGTATTGTTTCTATTTTAGTATATTGACTATAGCCAGAGAATAGTCAACAGATAAAAATGTTGATATCTTGTAAGCCCTGTTACTGGCTGGAACATCTATAGGGCTGTGGGTATTTCTGTGATGAAAATCAAGTGTCCTTTGTTTCATAGAATAAATGCATTCTTGACCAATTGCCTCTAGAGAAAGTCCTGATGTATGTATGTTACAAAAATCAGAAATCCGTTTCTTTTGAATATATTCATTTTGAGAAATAACATATTTTTAGCATTCTAGCCAATTTCTCAGCACACATTAAAATAAAGAATTTCTTTTGAAATATTAATACTACTCAAATTGATATTTTATGTGTGCATAAAGTAGATGATTTTCATTTGATGAAAGTCTGAAGGAAAAGAAGAACTGAAGTAGAAAATAAATACATATGAAAGAAAAAAATCACTCAGCTAGAAGTGTTACCTCACAATACGTTCCATAAGTAATATAGGTGCTGAGTTCTCTAGTAAGAATCCACTATTCATTGCCCTGATTCTTTCCATAGATCCATTATGAGATGATAAGTGCTTAACAGAGGAATGAGACAGTGCTGGGGAGATGCAGCCAGAGACACCAGCTGCCCTCACAGGCTAAGTGACATCTAAGGGGAATTGAAAGCTGAGTCCTGTTTAGACTAATGGAGAAAACACAGATGCTAGAGAGGAATTGTTTTTAAAGTTTTCATCATATACAATGTATGTTGATCAAAACCGCCCCACTCCCCACCTCATACTCCATTCACAACCCTACCCCAATCACATCTCCCTCCTAACTTCATGTCCTCGTTGTCAATTTTACCTGTTTATTTAATTAAATAGAAGTAGACTTTCTATTTTTTTATATTTTTATTGAAAAAAATATCTTTTCAGACAATATATTCTGACTAAGCGTTCCCCTCCCCTAACTCCTCCCAGATCCCAACTCCTTGACTGCATTCTGGCATTACTCCTAGTTATTTCTTTATTTTTTTTCTCATCTGGAGAACTAGGACAATATTTGTAGATCCATCAGAGGCTTTTTTTTAATGAAGAGTTAATACCTGAACCTGTAAAGAACTTAAAGTTGGTGCTGAGCATGGTAAGGGCTCAGTGCACATGATGCCCATCATTAAGAAGAGGAGGAATGTTGTCACAATCAAAGGGAATAGCATGATATATTTTTCATGTTGGAAAAATTCAAAGCACTGCATAGTTAACAGCTCTTACAACTGAGCAATTTAATGCAAGATAGAGAAAAGAAGTGGAGGTGAAACATTAGAATGCAACCACAGAGGCCCTCATAGATGACGAAAGGAATAAAGCTGCTATGCATCCGTATCTATTTCATGTGGCAGGCACATCAGGTTGTCACAGGGTGCTTACTTAGTACAGAAGTCCTGTTTCCATACTAGAGAACAGGCCAGGAAACAATGGGCACTGAAGAATAAAACTGAGCACAACGAAGGTGGCCCCTTGTCAGCGTCCCTTCACTTTGAAAACATGCAGGAGAAAGCTGGAAGGAGGGTGGGTTTTCTTTGGCTTACAGTTTCAGAATTTTCAGCCATAGGCTGCTGGCTCCACTCTTTTGAGCTCTGTGGTGAGGCCAGAGTATTTATTATGGCAGGGTATGAATGGTAAAGAAGGCATTCACCCCATGTCAGCCAGAAGCAAAAGGAGAGTCTAGGGTTCTTCTGTCTTCATCAGAAGCATACCACCAGAGGCCTAAGTACACCCCACCAGGCTCTTCATCTTAAGCAGTACACCACCTCCCAGGCTGATAAGCCTCTAACACATGACCACTGGGGAATTGTAGCTGGAGTTCTCTCCAGTCCTGCTTGGGCCTGCAGCCACTCAGACCCCATTAAACACACAGAGATTTATATTACTTATAAACTGTATGGCCATGGCAGACTTCTTGTTATCAAGTTTTCATATCTTAAATTAACCCATTTCTATAAATTTGTACTTTGCCACATGGCTTGTGGCTTACCCGTATCTTTATATCTTCTCATGGCGGTGGCGGCTGGCAGCATCTCCTGACTCAGCCTTCTACTTCCCAGCGTTCTTCTCTCTGCTTGTCCCACCTATACTTCCTGCCTGGCTACTGGCCAATCAGCACTTTATTTATTAACCAATCAGAGCAACACATTCACAGCATACAGAACATCCCACAGCAGGGAATATTTAAGATCCCAATTTTAACATAGCCCTAAGAGACTAATATACAAATGACAACTTTACCTTAAAACACAGTAGTGCTCCCTACTTGTTAAAAGTCTTTCTCTTGACTTAATTTTACTTTTTTATTAGTTCTTTTAAAATTCCATACAATGTGTTTTAGTAGTATTCATTGCAATACTTCCCAGTTAGGGGTCTGTAGAAACTCACTGGCCAACAACTCCAAAAGAGGTAATTCATTACTGGCACTGGGCTTTTTATTTGTTAGCCTCTGATGTCTAATAGGGACATCGTCACCCCAATTATAGAGTAATTCCATTTTTAAGAAGTATTCTCTCTCTCTCTCTCTCTCTCTCTCTCTCTCTCTCTCTCTCTCTCTCTCTCTCTCTCTCTCTGTGTGTGTGTGTGTGTGTGTGTGTGTGTGTGTGTGTGTGTGTGTGTGTGCGCGCACGCGTATAAACATGCTTCCACAGTAGTAGGTTTACATATGACTTTTTCAAAAGGTCTTTAGTCTTATTTATCCCTCCCCATATTCTCTATTCCCCTCTTGTCCCCGCTCCAATTTAACCCCCTCTTCATTATTTTCCTTTAACCCTTTATACCATTGAATTCTATTTCTCCTACCTTTAAGACCCCCATGATCCCTTACTAATATTTTAACCTCTATTAAGTATTCAAAATGAAATACACATATCAGAAGATTCAAAGCTAACATTCAGAAATGAGAGAAAGCATGTGACATTTGTCTTTCTGGGTCTGGGTTACCTCACTTGGAATGATTGTTTCCAGCTCCATCCACTTACCTATTAATTTCATAATTTAATTTTTCTTAACAGCTAAATAATAACCCCTGTATAAATTTACATTTTCATTACCCATTCATCAGTTTATAGATACATAGACTGTTTCCATATCCTGGCTGTTGTGACTATGATATTAACAGATGGTGTTTTTAAACTCCTGAATCATGGCATTTGTGGAAGATAAGAATTTAAATTATGGAAGATATAAATTAGTAAAAATGAGTTAACTGACCACTTAAGAGTTACTTGTTAAAAAAATGTAAGAAAGAAACATATAATATGAGAGTACAATAAGAAACCTACCAACTGCTTCCTTTTCCAGGGTTTTAAATACCTTTGAAGTGGCCAAAAGCTTCCATGCATTGGTTTTACAATTAGCAGCAGATAAAGTAAGTCAGCCTTTCTAAGATCCTGGCCTGGAGACATCATGATTATTCTGATAATAGCTTTTTGTCTTACAGATTCTGCACAAGTTATTTGTTTTATATATTGAGTTACTATGTAATCAGGCATACCTACATTTGTTTGTTTCTTTCTCTTTTTGTGCGTGGAATAGGAAATCAAGGAGAAATTGGATTCCAGCCACAAGAGAGATATGGAAGGCATGGGAGTTCCAGAAATCAAGTATGGGGATTCTCTCTGCTTTGTCCAGCATGTAGCCAGTGGCCTTTGGGTCACCTACAAAGCACAAGATGCCAAAACTTCCCGCCTGGGACCTCTGAAAAGAAAGGTGAAGTGTCTGAGACTTGTCCAGGGTTGTTTTACACTGAGTGGATACAGCTAGGCAGTAGAAGTGATTCTGAGTACCAGGTGGGCATGATTATATTTTACCCATTCCTGCTCTAAAGAGTGGTTCTGTGATAGATTATACATAGTTTCTCCAGTAAATTAGGCTAATTTGGTCACTTTAAGCCCATTTTCATTTTTTTTTTTTTAGAGTACACTATTCATGATGACTGTGGAAGAGCTGGAGCTTGTTTGATTCACTCTGAAACCCAGTCTCAATGACTCTTAGTAGTTCCACTATTTTGGGATTATCCGCATCATCGCTCCCTTCATTTAAGTGGATAATAGAGTTATTATACTATTTTCATAAGTCAGAGACTGACTAGAATGTCTATGGAGGAAATGCAGTTTGCATAACAATGAGACTACAGACTCCAGTGTGCAGAGAGATGAGAATTGATGCTCTGTCCACAGATGTATCCAGACTTGAGTAGTGCATCACAGTCTGCATATCACAAAGCTAGCTTGGATACTTGGAGAATCTTTTCATCAAAAAGTCAATTGCCATAATAGTAATTCTTTTTTATAGGAACCAGAGAATAGATGCCAAGGGTATGATTTTCTTGGAAAATTCTTTCAAAATGCATGTTTAGGCAGTCAAGGAAATCCAGAATAAGTTTATAGGAAGTACTAGTCCCACCGTATTGGCCTAAAGCAATAATGATCATGTCTCCAAATTATAGTTATTATAGGATATTGGAATCACACTATGTGGTAATAGGAAGGTTTCACAGACCAAGATCCCTTTAATACAAGCCCGGCTGGTTAGAGCAGAATATGTGGACTTGAAAGAAACACCTACTTTGATCTTTATGTTATTGCCTCCACACAGTTGCTGATCTGTAGACTAGGGAGGGAGGTCTTAGGTTGGCTCTACTGTGGTGGAGAAAGAATATAGACACAGGCTTAGCCAGTATTTCTGGGATTTCTAGGATCAAAATTCCCAAGTAGAGGTAGCTGTAGACACAACCTGAAATTCTACATGCAGTTTCTCATAGGATCCTAAGCTGTCCCTGTGTGGGCTGTGTGGGCAAGACAAAAAACCTAGGATATCACAGCTGTGATGGAGAAGCACAGGCAGAGACAGACAATATGATGGTCCTAAGGAGACAGAAGCTGGCAGTAACTGTCTCCCATACTGTGATAGCCCCGGGGAAGTACAGTAAGCTTTCAATGAGTCCTGATGAAGCCACACTCTAAAACAGAGAGCTACACTCTTGAGAATAAGAGAAAACTGAAAACATCTACCCAACTCCATCCTCTGCAGCCTATCCCAGTCCTCTGTAGAGTATTGTAGTATCTTGACAGGCTGTTTGGTTTTCTGCACATCAGCTATGATAATGCTAGAGTAGAGTTTGTGAGTTTGAGACTGAGCCTCTAGATGGAAAGGGACTCTGTCCACATAGAAAGATTTTGGACTGCATTGTTGAGATTGTGTGTCTTTTCCTGCCCATAGACCCATCTAACTGCTAGAATATGTATACAAATTTGGGAGCGACCTCTTCTATATGATATTCTAGCATTTAGCCATTGAAAGGCAAACAGTGCTATATTTCATAAGAACGGGTTAAGTTTTTCCTCTAAAATGTCCAGATCTGTGTGAAATGAATAAAACCCAGGAAGGACAACCACAATAAAGAAATTGACAAACAGTCTCTCATGTTAAAAGGAGTGGCCCTTATACATTGTGAGTACCTCCATGAGGATTATGATCTAAGGACTTGAATTATGATCAACAGGTACTCAATAACAGTATAACCAGTGTTCTCAGTCCTTGTTACTTTATGGTTTGTCTGTCCAGTTTGCATATTATCTGAACAAGCAAAACCCTAAGAAGATTGGTCTCTGGGGACCAGAAAACCAGGAGCAACACAAAGTACACATAATAGGAGTGTACTGCTAAATTGCACATTGTTAATCAACACCAGGAAGGTCTGGAAAACTAATACTGCCTAAAAGCTGGGGAGTCCAATGGTTAGGCATCTTATGCAATGCTTTATCTTCCTTATGCATATGGGATGAAAAGTTTGTTTTTTTGTTTGGTTTGGTTTGGTTTTGTTTTTTTTCTTTTGGTTTTTCAAAGATGAAAAGTTTCTTTTGTTTGTTTGTTTTTTTTGTTTTTCGAGGAGAACACAAACTTTTCCAAGCCTGTATCCTACTTCTTGGGTAAATTCATTATATTAGGCTTTGGCCAAAAGAAGAAAAATATAAGAAAAAGATTTTCACATGAAAAGAAAAATAAGCTTTGACTTTAAAAATCCTGACATACAGACCGGGCTATGGTGGTGCACGCCTTTAATCCCAGCACTCGGGAGGCAGAGTCAGGCAGATCTTTGTGAGTTTAAGGCCAGCCTGGTCTACAGAGCAAGATCCAGGAAAGGCACAAAGCTACACAGAGAAACCCTGTCTCAAAAAACAAAAAATAAAAAATAAAAATCCTGACATACAAACTGAATTCCAGGACCCTATGTGATCCCTCATTTCCATAAGATGTTGCCATGCTCAGGAATTCAGATCAGGATTTGACCTTAACCTGAACCAGGGTCACACCTTCCCACATACTACCTGCACATACTTGAACCATGTTAAGAGGACAAGTTAACAAGCTCCAGAAGTTGCCAGCTTTGCCCAAGATGTATCATGATGTCCTTGGTGATCAGTAAGTCCGAATGGTTTCTTGATAACTGGCCAAAGATCAGTAATTACTGCCCATATAGTAAACATCCCTTGAGTGCCTTTTACTTTCTAGGAGTCATTTTGATTTATATGTAAATCACCTAAACCCCCAAACAGCCCTGCAAGATAAACCTAAGTTTGCAAATGGTGACCTGGAAGCAGAGAGGTTCAGTAAGTTACCTGGAGTCATTCAGCTGGCAAACGGCCAAACAGAACTGGGGGGGGGGGGGGGATGGCACCTGATATGAGAGCCCTTGCTCTGAAATCAGCCCCGTAAGAAACACACTCCCACTTAATCCACTTCCCCTGGCCCATCTGCTAGTTAACTAACTTTCCATAGCTGACCTTCAGTAGAGAAATTCAGTCCTGATCCCAGAAGAGAGTTTTCCTTTGAATTGTTGTTGCCCAATTTACCTATGGAGGAGAATGGTCTAAACAAAGGGACTTGCCCCATCTTCAAGGGTAAGCCCGTGTTCACTTTAAAGAGAAAAAAAAATCCATTATAAATGTATGTTTTCTCCCTTCAAATTGGCCATCCAGGCCCAGGAAATTTAATGTAGCTCATACCATGGTGGCACATAAAATTTCATTCTCATCAAACCACCAGGTTGTGGGAATAATTCACATGTCAGTAATGGGGCATATGGGCAAAATAACTTTGTTAATGTCCCGTTTTCAAAATGGACTCAGGGGAGCTTGGCTAGGGGAAAGAATAATAAGAAAACACCACAGAGAATGTGGGTGGCCCAGCTGTGGAGTAAAGTGTAACCTGGACTTGTTCCCGTGCCCTGTGGGTAGGTCATACTCCATCAGGAAGGCCACATGGATGACGGATTAACACTGCAGAGGTGCCAGCGGGAGGAGTCCCAGGCTGCTCGCATCATCCGGAACACAACAGCCTTATTCAGCCAGTTTGTCAGGTACTTTGGCCCCTTCCCTTTCTCTTCCAAACCCACCTACCCATCTCCTTTTGATGCTAGGAATGTTTGGGGAAAGACATTCATCACCATTAAAATTTTGTTGCCAGAGAGAGATTAGGACAGAATTTAATCTGCCACATAGATAACCTACCAGCTTCACTCATTACTCACCGTGTCTAAGGCCACACTGGTTGCTTGGGTGAATGAATAATTAACGATTAATTGGTGCAAAGGATAGCTAAGGTCTTTGCAAAATGAAAAACAAAATGTAAAAAAAAAAGTCAGTGTTTTTTATCCTTTTGTGTTCACAGACTATTTGAATTACCCAACTATGGATTGGCTGTAGCTGGGGAAAGTAGCTGAACTGCATAGTTGGATGGTAAACCCTTCAGCCTCATCATGTTGCCAAAACAGAATTCAGGATTCTTTTAATCAATTAGTGTGAGGAACTGGTCTTTCTGGAATCAATACAGTGATCCAAGTCATTCTTCTCTTGTAGGAAAATCTCTTTAAAGCGAAGAGGGCTTTTATGACTGGGGGTCATCACAACATGAGGAACTGTATTAAAGGGTCACAGTACTAGGAAGGTTGAGAACAACTGGCCTAGGTGATGCCTGCCTGTGTGTTCTAAAGTTCAAGAAATTGTTCCCCTGGAGTAGACCTCTTAACCTTGGCTAAGTGTTAGATTTATTGAGGCAGCATTTAACACTGTAATTTCCAGACTATGTCTCAATCCAACTTCCTCAAAAGTCTAGAGGTGTGAGATCCAAGAGCCAGAAGTTAACAGGGCCCAGGCTGTAATCCCTGTATTAATGGCTATGGTGGGAGGATTTTGAATTCCAGGCTAGTCTGGGCTATGTAAGAGCTGCTATCTCAACAGTAATGACAAAAGCCAAATATCAGTACTTCATTGAAGCCTCTCTGATGATTCTAACATTCAGTAACAACTAACAATCATTTCAGCAAATTTTCTTCATCTATATGGTCAAAAATAGCTTATTAATGTCAACGTACCTAAGATATGCCCTGCAAAAGGGAAGAATAAGGAATGGATGATATTTCATTTTATAAATGATAACTTTATATAAATGATCACTTTATATAAATCCATTTTGCATTCATTCCATTGGCTAGAATTTAATCAGAGAGAAAATTGCATGCAAACATATCATTCACGTGGTCCTGACTAGCATCCAATCCATCACCTTTGAGGCGGATGGTTTTCTTATCTGTCCTCCAGGTCTCCCAAGGTTTGGTGTTAAACTTTCTTTAATGTCAACAGCTTTAACTTCACATGCAAAACTTAACTCTGAGTGAATCAAAGATTGAAATATGAGAACTAAAACTATAAAACAGTGTTAAGACATAGGCATAAATTTTCACAACTTTGGATTAGAATATGGATTCTTTTTTTTTTTTTTTTTTTTTTTTTTTGGTTTTTTGAGACAGGGTTTCTCTGTGTAGCTTTGCGCCTGTCCTGGAACTCACGTGGTAGCCCAGGCTGGCCTCGAACTCACAGAGATCCGCCTGGCTCTGCCTCCCGAGTGCTGGGATTAAAGGCGTGTGCCACCACCGCCCAGCCCTAGAATATGGATTCTTAAATACGATACCAAGGCAAAAGCAACAAAGGAAAAAATAAATAAGTTGGACTTTGTTGAAATTTCTAAATAATTTCACTGCAAAGGATGCAATAAAGTAAGCAGAGACAACTCACGTAAAGGAAGAAGATGTTTGTAAGTCATATATCTGATAATGGGTTTGTATCTAGGAGAAATAACAGGAACTTTCAGTGAAAGTTAAAACAATTGATTAAAATAGTTAAAGGCTCTGAATAGAAATGTCTTAAAAAAGAATATATGCAAATGACCAATGAACACATTAAAAGATGTTCAGTAACTATCAGGAAAATGACAGCACAGATCACAGCAAAATACCTGTCAATACCCACTAAGATAAAACATGTTAAATAGGAAATGTAGGATGAAACTAGAATCTTTTTTTTTTTTGGGGGGGGGGGTTTCGAGACAGGGTTTCTCTGTGTAGCTTTGCGCCTTTCCTGGAACTCACTTGGTAGCCCAGGCTGGCCTCGAACTCATAGAGATCCACCTGGCTCTGCCTCCCGAGTGCTGGGATCAAAGGCGTGCGCCACCACCGCCCGGCTGAAACTAGAATCTTCACTGCTGGTGGTAATGTAAAATGTAGGAGCTACTTTGGATGGCAGTCTAGAAGTGTCTTTGTAAGGTAAAATATAAGAGTTTCTGCAGGACCCATCAATTCAACTCCTAGATATATGCACAAGAAAAATGAAAACACATGAACAAAAATATCCATAAGTACTCAGAGCAGTGCTATTTACAATAGCTCCAATACAGAAATAACCCAAATGTTCATCAGTTTGCAAACAGATACATAAAATGTGTCATATCAATAAAATAGAATAAGCAACTACCAATGCATATCATCACATAGTACATTGCCTTTGCCTTTTGTTCACCTAGGTATGATCAAAAGCACGTTAAGTGAAAAAAGCCACCCACTGTGTAGTCTCATTATAGGAACTGAATGGGCAAATCTGTAGACCCAGGAAGGAGATAAATGGTTAATGATAGCTAGAGGATGAATGGTTGGGGGTGGGGAAGAGAGCTAATGAAAGAGCTCTGAAATGGTTTACGATTTGCAAAACTGTGAAGATGCTAAACATCATTAAGCCACTGAATTCTATCCTTTAAATGTGTGCTTGTATGAGATGTGAATTAATATTTCAATGAAACTGTTATTACATGGTTAATGAGGGTTACAAGCCTGACAATGGGAAAATTATTTTTAAACAGCTTATTGAGGCAGTGTGTGTGTGTGTGTGTGTATATATACATATATGTATATATATATATACATATATATATATAATTTGCTCTCATCAGTACATAATTCAGTGAGTATTTCCATTTCCTTATAGTCTCTAATGCCCACTGAAGTTTGGTCCAGTTGCCAATCACAGACCTGTTTTGTCTCAATTTAAAACATTAAGTGGATTAAATAAGATATATTTTGAATCTGCCTTTTTCTTTTTTTTTTTTTTTTTTTTTTTTTTTTTTCGAGACAGGGTTTCTCTGTGTAGCTTTGCGCCTTTCCTGGAACTCGCTTTGGAGACCAGGCTGGCCTCGAACTCACAGAGATCCGCCTGGCTCTGCCTCCCGAGTGCTGGGATTAAAGGCGTGCGCCACCACCGCCCGGCTTGAATCTGCCTTTTTCACTCAGTATTGCATTTCTGAGGTTCATTTGTATTATCTTTTTAAATCTGATGAACAGTATCTGCATTCGTATATGTATATGTATGTATTAAGTACACTAGTGTGTACATAGACTTACCTATAGAGAAATGAATATACATTTTATATCATCAGTAGAACCATGAGTTATTTCCATTTTTATCATTTTATAAGTAATGCTTCTAGAGATATTAATATAGAAGTTTTTAGATGTGTATAAGTGTGTGTGTGTGAGTGATATGCCATGTGTATGCAGATAGACACTTCTGTATATTCTCCTGTGAAGTCCAGAAGTCAATGCCAAGTGTCTTCTTCTATTGCCCCCTCCTTGCTTTTGGAGACAGAATCTCTCACTGAACATGGACCTTGCTAATTGGCTAGACTGACTTGTCTCTGTTCCCACCACCCAGTGTTGCCAGCACTCATGATGATGACTGGTTTTTGCATAGGTCCTGGGAATCCGAATTCAAGTCCTCTTTCTTGCAGACCAAGCACTTAACTCACAGAGTCATTTCCCCAGTCCCCACTTTCAGCTATTTCTAGGTGTTCCTCTCAGTGGCTTTGCATGAATTTCTACTGTTGTGTAGCCATCCCCACTCACTGTCATAGCACACTGTATCCTTGTGCCAATTTAATAGTCATCCCCATTCTCCTTTCAATGTCTATGTATTTTACTTTTCTAAGTACTTCATATAAGTGAAATTACATAATCTTAGCCTTTCTTGCATGGTTTATGTCACATAGCAAAATGATTTTAATGTTTGATTCATTTATCAGAATTTCATTCCTTTTCAAAGATGATAAGCATTCTATTGAATGCATATACCATATTTTGTTTGGCCCTTCAATCCATCAATTGAAATTTGAATATATACACTTTTTTGTTCTCTCTCTCTCTCTTTCTCTCTCTCTCTCTCTCTCTCTCTCTTTCGCACGCGCGCGCGCGCGCGCGCGCGCTATGCTGGTATTAAACTCAGGGTCTTACACATGCCAGGCAACAGCTCTACCATCTGAGCTGTATTTTCAGACCTGTTTATTTACCTGGAGATAGCATCTTTATGTATTGCCCAGAATGACCTTGCTCTCCTGATCCTCCTCCTGATCCTCCTAACTCAGCCTCCATAGTGCTGAAATTTCAGGCACACATTGAGATGTGGGACATGTTTAACTTTTAAGAAACTAGAAAGAACTGTTTCCCAAGGGGGTATATATCATTTATAGTCCCCTCATAAATGAATGAAGTTCCATTTTCCCTACATCCTTGACTATATTTACTGTTACCTTTTCTTTTGATTGTAGCCATTATGTAGGTGAAGTGGAATGGCGTGGTTTTGCATTTCCAGAATGAATAATGGTATCAAAACATTTTTTCATGTATTTTGTGGCCATTCATACATCTTCTTTGATGCAGTGTAATCAGATGTGTTTGCCTCTTAAAAATTAAGTCATTTGTCTTCTAATTGAGATTTCTAAGTTCAGTGAATCTGCTAGTACAAGTCATTTACCAAATTTATGATTTACAAGTATTATATCCTAATCTGATTTTTCTTCTCATTTTCTTTTTAATTTTTTAAAATTTTAATTTGCTTTATGGATCTAAGTGTTTTTTCTGCATGTATATCTGTGCACCACATATATGCCTGGTACCTGTGGATGACAGAAGAGGACACTCAATCTCTTGGGACTGGAGTTACAGATAGTTGTGAGCTGTTATGTTAGTGCTGAGAATCAAACCTGGGTCCTCTGGAAGAGCAGCCAGTGCTCTTAACCATTGAGCCATCTTTCCAGCCCTTCTCGTTTTCTTAATAGTGGCTGGGGAGGTGGTTCAGTGAATAAGGTGCTTGCTGTATGAGCCTGAGGACCTAAGTTCACATCCCCAGCAGCCATGTAAAATCTGGGTGTGACAGTGAACATCTATAACCCTAGCACTGTAGTGTGGGGAGAGGGTGCAGAGACCGAAGGGTCCTGAGGGCTCACTGGCCAGCCAGTCTAACCTAAACAGTGAACTTCAGGTTCTGTAAAAGGCTCTGTCTTAGAAAATGAGGTGAAAAGTGATTGAGATAAAAAAAAAATGTCAGCCTCTTGACTCCACATATTTCTACTCAAGTGGACTCATACACACCCACACACAAACACACACATGAACATACACATACACCATACAAGAAAGAAGAAAGAAAAAGAGAGGAAAAAAACTGGCCCTAGTGATCTGCCTGTAATCCCAACATTCAGGAGGCTGAACCAGGAAGACCAGGAGTTTAAGGCCAGCCTTGGCTACACAGTAATGTAAAGAATGTCAGATTGCTCCATAAAGACTAACTTTCCCCATCAAATGGCCTTAGCACCTTTGTCAAAAGTCACATGAGCCTAACCACAGGTGGTGAACTTATAATATCTGCACTGGGGAGGTAGAGATGCTCAGAGTCCCCAGGCAGACCCACCTAATTGGTAAACCCCAGTGAGAGACCCTATCTTAAATTCTTAAATGAGGTGGACCCTTTCTGAGGTATAATAGCCAAGGCTGGCCTCTGGCTGCTGCATTCACTTGCACATGCATAATGTGTACACCCCCGCCCCCCCACACACACACAGAAGTCAAATGACCACAAATTCAAGAGTTTTCTATTGATCTCTTAGTTGTTTTGTTGACCCACATGCCTATTAATATTTTCAAACACTGCCTGGGTTAATTTAAACTTGTTGAAATCATGTAGCATGGGTCCTTCAATTTTTGAAATACATCTAAAGCCATTCTGCTTTCTTGTGTGAATTTTAGGGTGCTTTTGTCAATTTCTGTAAATAAATCTTATAGAACCCTGCTGGGATAATTTTAGAAACTGCATTTAATCTGTAGATTAGGTTTGGAAGGCTTGCTGCTTTAGTAACGTTTAGTAGTTGCACAAACACGGGAGAACTTGAGGTTGTCAGTGTATGTATAGTCTTGGAGTTCTTTGGTGTAAGTCATTCCTCTGTGTTTGTGTCTTTTTAGTACTATTGTATGTGAAATTTGTATTTTAAATTTCAGTTCAGCTTCTTTTTATAGATACATCATTATTAAAATATTAATCATGTATCCATAAATGTCTTTGAAATGTTTTTTTTTTAATTCTAGGGGCTTTGCTTTACTGTAGAATTTAACAGTTTTCTCCATAAAAGATCAGATAATGAATGAAGAGAGTATTTTTTTCCTTTCTAGTAGGAATGCTCTTTATTCCTCCCCGCCCCTCCTGCTTGTACTGGTTAGAACATCCAGTACAGTGTGTAATGACGACACTGTGAGCAGATATTCTTGTTTTATTTCTAATCTTAGGAGGAAAATGTCGAGGTGTTTTCCCCCATTAAGCACAGTGTTTTCTGTAGGTCCTTTGAAATTGCCCTTTACCAAGCCATCGGTTTCTATAAATTCACTATGGTTTTCATCTTGAATGAGTGCTAGATTTTTGTTGAATATTTTTTTCTTTGCTTTGTGTTCTGGTCCTTTATTAATAAGATTTATTACTTGCAGTGACTGCTACAGGATTTTGTCTTCTGACTGGAGGCTCTATGTTTTTCTTCTTATGTTCTGATCATTGTTGTCCAGTGTTTGTTTTTCTGATACGTACATTGCCTTGAGAAGTTGACTCTTTAGAAATTATAAATTGTCTTGTCTTCTCTATAAATGCCTTTTCACTTGACTTTGTAGAGTCCCTCAGGATCACACATGCAAAGTATAGCACGGGTTAAACTTCTTCACTCCCATGCTGTCACCTCATTGGTGACTTTGACTCTCAGTCTCCTGGAGATTGCATCTATTGGATTTTTTTTCCTTCAAATCAAGTCCGACAATTGTTCTTTTTATCAGTGTGTTTAATGCAATTATGTTTAATTAAGTAGATGTTTATAATTGTCATTTTACTGTTTTTGTTTCTCTCTTTTGCTCCATCTTTTACTGCCTTCTTTGGGGTTAAATATATATTTCTAGAATACTGTTTAGTTTTGAGAATTATTTTTATTTTTGTTTTTAGTGAGTTTCCTTTTCTTAATAATATCAATGTGTATTTAACTTGAAACAACCTATTTCAAATTCACACTAACTTAAGTAAAGCAACCTTATTCCAATGTTGCTCTACTCTCTCCCTCCTCCTTTACGGTAACATTGCCATGGTGATGTCACCATCTGTTAGAAGCATAGTAGTACAGTTTTATAATGATTGTTTTACAGAATGGTTTGTTGAATCAATTAGCAGACCAAAACAGAACATCATATCTAAATACTTCTTTCATTATGCCTTCTCACCTTTCTCCCTGTTTCTTTGTATGGGCTCTACCTACTGTTTGGAGTCATTAACTTCCTGAGGACTTCATTTAGCATTTCACGTCTAACATTCACTGATGGGTCTATGTTTGACTGCAAAATGCTTTTGAAATTCAGGCAGCTTACAGTTCAATCTTGGAGTTTATTTTATAGCTTCTTGGGGCCCCACATTCACCCAGATATGAATAGATGGCATGGACCCTTGGCTTGCCCTACCCTATTGAAAGTCTTTGCCCTAAAGCTGACTGAAAAGTATCCCTAAGCTAAAAGACAGTAGACTCCCACTGTTCTTACAGAGGTTTGTTTATAAAAACAAACAAAGAAACAAAAAACACTACTTTCCAATTTGATATGCATACACACACACACACACACACACACACACACACACACAGAGAGACAGTTTTCAGAATCCTAAATTTTATTTCATTTTGTCAAGTTTTTTTATACAGCGGGTTTACTGAGCTTCCTTCTTCCACTCTTCTAGATTCTTCACCCTCAATGACTCTTGTTTCTCCCATCAACACAGGATCTTTTAGAATAAAGAATGACTAATGACAAATCTGTGCAGCAGAAGTGACAACTTTGCAACAGTTAGGAACTGAAAAGTAATTTGGAAACAGACTCTTGTCTTCCATCTCCTCCAAGAAGGCAACAGTATGCAGGAGCCTTCCAAGAAGGCAAATCTAGATTATGGAATAGGAACAGAGCAACAGAGAGCTGTAAAGAAAGGAAGCTAAAATTCCATTGCGTTTTTTCTTCACCTTCTGTACAGTTGCTAAGAACTGTGCAGGAGGACAAATGAGCAAAGTGCTAGAGACTCCCAGAAATATGCACAAAGCAAAGATACTGACAGTAGCCCTTTAAGTCTGGGATTAAGAAGGAGCGAAAGCCAAGAGGAGTAGACACTGAAGCTAAGAGGGATAATGTTGAGAGCCTAGAAAGGGAGGTATGTGCAGAGGGAGGGAATCCAGGGGTAAAAGGATCCAAAGGTGGAAAACAGACACAGAGAGCAAAGATGACATTAATACTTCGATGACAGAAAGCAGGTGTGTGCACACATGCAAATACAAAACCATCTACAGATGATCAGAAGACGCTTGGAGGGAGGAAGAACATGAGGGAGAGAGAGAAGACAAGATGGTGTAGATGGAGAGACCCCCCCACACACCTCCTCCAGCCTTGTGTTTAATCTAGTCTAAGAAGGTATCACAGATTGAAAGAACAGTATTGGAGATTAATACCTTTGTTATTTTTTCAAGTGTGTTTATTTAAAGAGAAAGTGTGACAGACATACAGGGGTGAATGGAAGGGAACCATCTGCTGCAGATAGAAACTGACATCCTAACAATCCCAGTTGACATTGCCTCTTTAGATTACACAGAAGTCATCATTAGACACTCAGTGAAGACCTGTTTGGTACTGGGTGCTGAGCATAGCAGTACTACAGGATAAATTGTAGGTTGCCAGAAGGAATCATGTTCCCTTGTTTATGACACAGCTTTAAACGGATACAAATATTGCCTCCCACTGCTGTGCTGCTGGGCACACTTCATCTTGTCATCTTATGGTTGTTGGTGCAACGACTGCCCCAGCAAGTAGGTCACTGTCCTCAGTATGGGGCTGGAAGGAATAAGGACCCAGCAGCCCTTAGTCAGTGCCCTGCTGGTGCCTCGTGCCTGAGCAGTGTCATCTTACATTTTTTTTAGTGGAAACAATCGCACAGCTGCCCCTGTCACCTTGCCAATAGAAGAGGTCCTGCAGACCCTACAGGACTTGATTGCCTACTTCCAGCTGCCAGAGGAGGAGATGCAACATGAAGACAAGCAGAATAAGCTCCGCTCCCTCAAAAACAGACAGAATCTTTTCAAAGAAGAGGTAAGTCAAGAGAGATTGATTGATTGATTGATTGATTGATTGATTGATTCTCTTTGCATTTGGAGCTGAAATATGCCTATGGCTGCAGCTTAGCTCTGTCTGTAGGCATACACATATTTGTGAGCAGACTCAAGAATAAGAAGCTTCCCAGAAGCTGGAAAAAAAAAGAGGATTTACTGGGGATTGATATTCTCTGAAACCACCAGTGGTATATTAGTGATGGCTGGCCCATTCAGACTGTTTAGGAGTTGATGCTTCATTGTGTATTTGTATCCAGAATCCACAAACAATAAATCAGCTTGTTATAACATGTCATTGGTTGTGATCCAAAAATTTTGGGATATGTCAGAATTACCTAGGAAACCAGTTTGAAAAAAAATACAAATGCTTATATTCCATCACAACAGAAGTATCTGGGAAGCAGGTTTGAAGGATACAGATGATGATGTATGTTATTAGACAGTAGACATCTGAGTCACTAGGATAGGGACTGATTGTGAAGGAAACATTAAATAGCAGTGTAGTGTCCTGAGACTCAACCTATTCTGGCCCCATTCCTGCCTTCAGGTGACCTTAGATAAGTCATGGCCGTCTCTGAACTCGGGGCTACTAGACTGTGGTGGACCTCCCCAGCACTAAATGCCTGCAGATTCATCCCAAGTTATTGATGTGGGATGTACAACAATTGCTGTCCAGTCTTCAGATCTTAGCAGAGTAGGAATTGGAGGTCCTCTGAGTGTGCTTTTAGACTATTAAAAGGACATTCACCATCCCCTCTCCTACACATTAGTAATAACTAGGCACAGATGTTCTTGTGGGATGCCATCATCTTGTAAGAATGCTGGAAAGGTAGTTGAAAATGCTCTTTAGGTTTGTTGTCTCTAAACCTCACCTAAGGGTAAGCAAAGTGAACATGGCTTTCTTGTGCAAATGAGTAAATTTCTCCTTTTATTAAAAATAGATGTTTTTGTTCGTACAATATATTCATAGTTACCCCTCCCCAAATTCCTCCCAGATCCTCCCCACACACCCCACCCAAACCCACACCCTTTCTTTCTCACTCTCATTAGAAAACAAAAAAGCCACTAAAAAAAAAATAGAACAAAATAAAGAGAAACACATACACATACCCTTAAAAAAGAAGTACAAGAAACACACACAGCTACAGAGACACACAGACTCACAGGCACCGAAATCCCATAAAAACACAAAGTCAGAAACCATAATATGAATGAGATTTCTTGAATTTGAGGCTTAGGAGGGAAGTCAGTACTACCCCCAGAGCAGTTTCTGCCTGGGTTGGAATCACTTCCCATCAAACTGAAGGGAAGTTTGTGTGGGTTTCATTCACACGGTCTTCCTTGCTGTGTCCTTGGACTGAGTTAAGCACAGCACATGGGGACAAACCTGTCACAAGAGACTGCTGACTCACTCCACAAATGGATGTTATTTAGGTCTACGAGGCACTAAAAAAAAAAAAAAAAAAAAAAAAAAGTGTGTATTTTGTTTTTAAGAAGACAAAACTCTGCTGGCACCGTGAAAATCTGTTGCCATATAAGTACTGTCAGTTTTAGGAGGTGATAGACATAGGAGAAAAATGAACTAAGAGATCCACAGTGCTTTTTTTTTTCTGTCAAGAATGCTGATCTCTTCCTCAACTCTCCTCAGGGAATGTTGGCCCTGGTGTTGAATTGCATTGATCGCTTAAATATCTACAATAGCGTAGCACACTTTGCAGGGATCGTAAGGGAAGAGAGTGGCATGGCCTGGAAAGAAATCCTGAACCTGCTGTACAAATTGCTAGGTGAGTACACATGCAGCGCCTCCCCTCAGGGGATTTGTTCAAAGCTGTATGGGTTATTGACTTGAAACGTAGAAGTGCTTGGAGGCCATGTGTTAAATGTTCAATTCTGACCTGATGAATCGTTGTTAACTGGTAGCTTATTGTACTCTCCAAATTAGAGCTAGAAGTTGTCAGCTGTGGTAGCCGAGTATGTATGCCAGGGTATGTAGCCAGTCTATGTTACAGAAGTGCCTGTGAGAGAAGAAGTGAGTGACAGATTTTAATTCCCCTAAAGGTAGGAATGGGGATGTCTCAAAGGGCCAGACTGGGTAAGGTGGCCTTTCGGGACCTTTTCAGAGCTAACCTTCTGTATGAATCACTCAAGAGCTTTCCCAGTTCTTACCCCATCGTTATGCCCTTTAACCTACATGATCAATATTTTCTCCCTCGGTTTCAGCTGCTCTCATTCGTGGAAACAGAAACAATTGTGCTCAATTCTCCAATAACCTTGATTGGTTAATTAGTAAATTGGACAGACTAGAATCTTCCTCAGGTAAGAATTAAAAACAACAACAACAACAACAAAAATTTAACTGCGGAAGAATAATTTTTGTCCCTTTTGTAGAAATGAAAACAGAGCTGACTCATTTCCAACAACAAGAGAAGGAATGCTCAATGCTTCCTGACAAGGCTATGCCTTTATTTAACGGACTCTGACTTGGATTTCTTTAATCCTTCTTCTTTTACCTAACATTTCATTCTGTGCCTTTGCCTTTACTCCATGGTGCTTCCCACACCCCCACCCTCCTACTCCACTGTTCTCTGGATACTTAGAATGAATCCCCCTTTCCATGTCAGCTTAGCAGAATTAAAGGATGACCTTTAATTTAAGAATAAATAGTCCTCACCCCCCCCACCCCCCAATGGTCTTTTGTATCACATCTATGGCCCTTCCTGATGACTCTCAGAGAATTGAGCATCATGGTCATCATCGGTAAGTAACCACCCACAAGGCTGAGCTGTTCACTTCTGAGATGAGTGCACACAGCGGATGTGTGCGCCCTATGCGAAGCTGCAGTGTTTTGATGCTTTTCTTACAGTCTAGAGGTGGCAGGTGCTTGAGGAAACCAGCCAAGGAATGGTCCCCCAAGGACCTCCATCCTGCTCACATCATTTTAAGCTTCTCTTCTCTCTGGTGCCTTCTTTTATTAGTGAAATTATATTCCTGGGCACATTAAGAACACCTTGATTGTGTAAAACCAAATTAAGGAATTTTTAAAAATAAAACCAGTGAAGCTCTTGGCCAGCTACTTCCCTTGGATGCTCATCTTGATGTTAACCTTGTATGTGCCATGATACAGTAATATTAGTTTACCTTAGGGTCTCAAACTGCACATAGAAACCTATCTGCTGTGCCAATGAAGTCAAATAGTCTGTTTCTCAAGATCATACTTTATTAGCTACATTAGGACATCAAAAATAACCTCTTAGTTCTGTTCTTAGAAAAACACTTACTCTGAGGATAAAGTCAGAATAGTTTTAAGTTGCGTGCATGATCTCTGCAATCTGTAGGTAAATTGGGCAACCACTTACATAGCTGTATTTAAATGAAGTACTGTCTGGTTTGGTCAATTTAAGGATCCCACTTTTCAGCTGCTTTCCTCAATTTGACAAAGAGCACAATTCTGTCTAGGAAAGGGAGTATTAAGTTAATGTTGAATTAAACTCACCCCTAAATTACAGGCTACATGGCTTTGGGGCTCCTGGAATCTGCCAAAAATGACTACCCCTCTCTTCTGGCTGGGAAGGTTTAGTAGAATCAACCAACTGTGGCACTCTGGCCCCTTAGGATGCTCCTTTTACTCTCGGGTTTCTGAGTTTGGCCTGTTCTGCAGCTTGCTGAATGGCCAAATGATTGTCATGGCATCCATGCAGGTATCTTGGAGGTCTTGCACTGCATCTTGATTGAAAGCCCAGAAGCCTTAAACCTGATAGCAGAGGGCCACATCAAGTCCATCATCTCCCTGCTGGATAAGCATGGGCGGAATCACAAGGTGGGTATGGAAGGGGGCCACGCCCGATGGTTTATTTTTCCTGCCTTTTCTTTCCTTCACACTAATATCCATTCTGGGTTGTTGAAAGCATGATGTGTAGTCCCTTGATGATTTTGACAAAAGTTTTGGGAAACTTGGGATTCTGAAAAATCTACAGACTCATTCCAAGACAGCCAGCCTCACTGAATCTTAAATAATCTGGGTTTCCCCAGCTTCCCAAGCCCAGCCCATCATCATTAGCCCTTAACATACATCTCACTGTGGGGCCAGTTGAACAAGATTGGCTCTCACTCTAGGATCTATAAGCTTAGCAATGCATAATTTGATTGGATGTGTGGGGTATAGCTGAGCTATACCAAGAAGGTTAAGTTTAGTTCCCAGCTCACTCCTACCTTCATTTTGTGGGAAGGGAACTGTATTTTGTGATGTGCTTCAGTCCAGGAAAAGGAGCCCATGCAGCACTGACCACATGATATGCAACAGCCTGAGGAAGCAGAAAAGCTATGGTCCTTAACATCTGTGAAATTGCTTGGCAAAGAAGAAAAATATGTGGGGGTTTGTAATTGCTTTCTCAGACATGGTAAATCAAAAGCAGGGGGGGGTTTGAGCCTGCGTCCAGCTTCTGTACATTCCAACATGTTCCTCCCTGTCTGCAAAATGTAGTAAGAATTACTGATAAGCCTAGAAGAAATGTACGTCTTGAGCCACAATCTAGCGCTACAGACAGAGAAGCCATAAAAAGGAGGATTTCCCTGGTTTCATTACATTGGGACCTTGCTACAGTGATTCCACATAAAGCACTTTAAAAGTAGCCCAGTTTCTTTACAACTTCCTACATCCAAAAAAACATTGACTAGATGACATTTGATGACAACTTGACAATTATTCTACCCATTGCACAGCTGAGAAAAGTGAGGCCTGGTGAGTCAAAGTGGTGGGAGGACTATGCAAAGTATCACCTGTGTCTTAGGGGTAGTTTAGCAAAGAACTTGCTGAGTGTAGGCCAGAGTACTCTTATACTTCCCTTTTGCTTCGGAAATGCCAATGAAGTCTTCTATCCAGCCTTCTGTGCTCTCTGTGGCCTCAGCATTTCAAAGTCTCTCTCCTTCACTGAGTTTTCCAAAAAGACAGTGACTTACAATATGTAGAATTCTGGAGTCTCAGGGAACCCAAGCAGTCACCTGTTGATGATGATGTGATGACAGTAGTAACAAATACCATTTCTTTTGCACTCAGGGAATGCCAGGTACCACTTTAGATGTTCACATGCATCCTCTTTATTCTTCACCATGCCCTCTGAAGTGGTGGTGTTATTATTTCCACTTGGCAGAGGCAGAAAGTTAAGAACATGAGTCTTTGGCATTAAGCAGTTTTCTGGGGGCCTCTCAGTTAATTGGTGACATGCTAGAAGCAAACATTTACAGTTCTTGCCAATATCTCAAGCTGAAGGTGGTGAACATTGTCCTTATGGCTCAAATATCCTGGGAGGATATTAATTTTGTTTCTAGCATTTCCTAAATCTAAAACTCCTCAAAGTGGAACTCCTACAATTCAAGGCCATAATATGTTAACACTGAAGCTTGAGGGCCCCATTATTCATGAAAGTGGCCTTTAAAGAGTTTTGTGTAGATAGTGGAGGATGAGAATCCATTCTTGTCCCATAGCATTTCCAGTCATTTGCTTAGAATCAAGACTGTATATAAGTGTAGCAATAGTTTCACATCCACTTCCCCTCTATCCTATTTAAGTTGTTAGCTGGTCACTATATAGAAAGCATTGCTTCTCATCTGAAGCTTTACCTCATCTGCTATCACAAGTTAGAGGAAAGAACACAATCTTTATGAAAGGGAGAGAAGTGGGTTGCAGGATCCACTCCATTCTTTTTTTAATGCACTCCCACCTTTGACCTCCCAGTGACTTTATTCTTGGGTATCCATCCATGCCTCCTCCCTTCCAACTTTTCCAGGAACTATCAACATTCTTCTCTTGTCAATTAAAAAGCAACACTGAGCCGGGCAGTGGTGGTGCACGGGGCAGTGGTGGCGCACGCCTTTAATCCCAGCACTCGGGAGGCAGAGGCAGGTGGATCTCTGTGAGTTCGAGGCCAGCCTGGTCTCCAAAGAGAGTTCCAGGAAAGGCGCAAAGCTACACAGAGAAACCCTATCTCGAAAAAACCAAAAAAAAAAAAAAAAAAAAAAAAAAAAAAAAAAAAGCAACACTGAAACTTTTGTCCACTCTTGAAAACTTAATTTAAATTCCGTTCCTTCCATGCAACTTCAAAATCCCAGTTGTAATTGATATCCTCACCTCTTCTCTTAACACAACTTTTACATGTTATAACAACCGTTCTACCTTGCATTTCACTGTGGTTATTTTCACAGAATATTTCTCTTACCTCATGATAGGGACTATCATTGTGATCAGTACAGGGTCAAGCTCATATACTTAATGATACAGGCATCCATACATGTTTGTCAAAAGTTTAATAAAATTAGTAAGCGAATTGAACCTAAATCCACTCCTGTCTCACCCTAAATTGATGGAGGCTGCACACATGAACATGGCATTCTTACAGAACAAAAGGAAAATCAATGAAAAGAAATGTTGTCACTAGAACTAATTTGTTTTGCAAAAAGAATAATTGTTAAAAAAAATTAGAGCATTTATCCTGTGTTTTCCCATAGAGCTAGCTTTTATTAATAAAATAATAATGATGATGGACTCATGTACTTGCTTCCCTAATGACTTGCTCCAAATCTACCCAAACTTGTCACAAATAAACATTTTTATTATCTTTTTTCCACAATGATTTTGAGTCACTTGTAAGAAAAGTATATAGTAAAATAGTGATCTCATTGGTCGCTGGAAAGAATGAATCAGAATTAAAAGTTTATCCTGCATTGGTAGAGGATAGAATGTAAGTAAACAAATCATTAACTCCCACACCATTGCTCCAAAGCTCCTAAAATCAGTTGTTTCATGGCAGCCACAGCAGCAGAGAATGAAGCCAGCCACTAAGTTTTCATCCACAGGAAGAAGAAATGTGATTTGTTCTCCACCCACAGGGGGCTGGAAACACTCTTTTTTCAAATGTATAACTTGATGTAAAAAAATCACAAACTAGGTATATTTTACATTTTAAAATACATTTGCTTTTACACATAAAGACTAATGACAATAAAACATCCAAATGATGTTTGTGTTGATATATACATTTGATATATACACATTTCTTTAAAGTAAGATTCCCATATAAGTGTATGTTTCTCACAGACTGAAGGAGACAAAGATCAATGTATGCCTGTTGGAAGAAATGTGGTATCAGTGATGAAAATGATTATAGCTCTATAAATGGGCCATTGATTAAGGAAGCCTAACTCCTAAAACAAGCCTACATTCAGTAGCTTGGCATACAGGGCTTTTGCTCACATCACTGTCCAGAGTCCAGCAGTTTCTGAACAGACACAGAGTGGAGCCACTCTGTGTCTGTTCAGAAACAAACGCTCTCTCAGGGCATCTCTAGCTGCCATGGGCTGACAAATCTAGACATAGCTGGAACTTCTTATAACATGAAGGCTTTTATTTAGAATGAGAGGGGAGGGCCTGTGGCTTGGTGAAGCAATCCGTGCACCTCTGTTTCTAGCAAGCTCCCAGTCCTGTCAGAGCTGCTAGCCCATGAATCTGAGAATGGAGTCCCTGGTGCTGTAAACCCTGCATTGGATCTGTATGCAGAGGGAAGGAGAAAAGAGAACACTTGGGAGAGCTTGGGAGATGTCATTGCATCCACCCAGTTTCTCTTGAGCAGAACTCAGTTACGTGACCCCACATACCCTGCAAGGTAGACCTCCTTGTGAGCTCAGGAAGAGAAGGGTGCAGGGTCTGGGGAACACTCAGCAGAACCTACCTCACTAGGCAGGTTTCCCAGGGCTGTTGAGAAATTAGCAAGCACAGATGGTCTCTAGGCAAGATGCCTGTGAGCTCTTGTGGTACAGTCCATCTACACCCACTTCTCATTGAAAAGATCCCATTTAAATACCTTTAGAAGGAAGTGTGTCCCTATTCCCCCCATTATTCATGAATAAATGTCCTCTTTATGGTGTCAACTGTTTATAGGTGAGCATTGCTTTGTCAGGCTGTATACTTCTTGTCGTCTTTATTTCTCTTGGCTGTTGCTATTACATATACATGCTCAGCTTTTACTCGGGCTGTGACAGCAAGGTTCCCACAGCCATCACTCCCAAGCAAAACAGATGAAGGTGTATGACGGGCCAGATGGAAAGTACTTAATTTTCTGGCCATCCATGGCTCTTTGCTTAGAATGAGAAATCACCCTCTGGATTTCGAGTTTCCACAGTCGATATCTGTCATGGAGTGGTAATGGTACGAGTGCCCTGTAAAGCTGCCTTGGGGCTTCTTTTTCTGTTTGTCCCATAAATGTGCTCTGTATTTGTCTGGAACGAAATTGACATTCAGGGAGTCAGGTGGAAAATTGGTTTGTGAGAATTATGGGCACAAATGCCATCAACAATCTTAAGGTATCCAACCTCACCAAGTGCTCAGTCTTCAGTGGCCACTTTAAAAGACTGAAATGTATTTGCCCACCTCCCTGTCAGTGTGGCTGTTATTTATTGAGTGCTATTTGCACACTCTTCCCTGTGGAGGAGAGAAGAATAGTACCTGCCCCAGCACTGTTTCCTCTGCCGTGGTACAAACACAAAATCTGAATATAAGGGGACAGGGTACAATGAGATAGAGCAAGTAAGATAACAGCTTGGAGGAGGAGCAGAGGTAGAGGACCATTTCCACTTACCAAGCAGCTGGAAACAGCCACCGTGGCTAGGTGACAAGTCTCTCCGATTTATGAATTACCTAGGCTCTTGCAGATTTGCTATCCATCCAGGTGGGAGGAGGAGAGTCAGTGAAACACTCTGATCACTGGTTTTTAGGAATTTATGACTGTCTTAATGTACTCTGATGATATCACAGCAAGCTACCCGAGAACTGGAGTCAGCACCACTGCCTGAGGGTCACAAGCCTGCTGCATTCCAGATCCTAAGCAAATGGGCTCTGAAAGCTTGTCGTTCCTAGTTGTCTGAGCACCTCATTAATCCTCAGTGCATGTGGGCTGGGTAAGAGTGTGAAGCTGGGTTGCAAGACCTGTGGACAGCATTTGGTTTAATGACTGGGCAAATGAGTAGTGACTGGATTTGGTGCCTTGAGAATCTGATGGCACCCTAGTCCTGACCCTGGCCGGACAGCATATCTCCATAGTTTCGGGCCTCACTGTAGTAGAATTTGACCACAGGTGGCATACGAAGTCTGGAGAGATGGAGCATAAGACTAAAGCAATGAGTCTAGGAGGACACCAGACCTCATTTTTCCAAGTCGCAGCTGCCTCTGGAGCATCAGTCACTCCTGCTGAGCAAGACTCTCACAGCTCAGTGCTAGTTTTCCATGCACCCTTTGCTCACCCTACAGGCCTCCTCCTGCCTTTGTGTGTAATGATGTGCAAGCTCTGCACACTGTACCCCTCCTCCTGGAGCTGAAGTTTAGGGGTGGGTGTGTCCTCTGGCAGGTTCTCGATGTCCTGTGTTCCCTCTGTCTCTGCAATGGGGTCGCAGTAAGAGCCAACCAGAATCTGATCTGTGACAACCTACTACCCCGGAGGAACCTGCTCCTGCAGACACGGCTAATTAATGATGTCACCAGGTAGGGTCACTACTGTCATTCCAGATGCCAAGTGTGTCTCCAGGTAGGAAAGAGGATTTTGTGGAAGCTCAAGCAAGTAAGACCAGACCAAGCAGAGGTACACTTTGTATGACTAGGACCATGTCCTCTAGCTCCTTTAGGGGAGTTTTGCAAAATTATCCTTAAAGTAGCTAAGAATGGAAGATAAATACATTCTAATGACTGAAGTTTTATTTTAAAAATGAATACACCTTTAATATTCCTTTATGATATATTTATGTTTTTATGTACCATTTTCCTAAAATATTTTAATATAATGTATGTCCTACATTGTTGCTATAGTTGCTTACATTCAAGGACACATGGGCATTTACCCTGTGAGGGTCAAGATAGACCCAACCAAACCTCCAACCCACCTGGTCCCTACATGTGGCCACATGTAACTCACGTGAGCTCACTGAGCCAGGCAGGCCTTACGTTCTTCTTATATTTTCCACTAGGTCCACAGTAGTAAGGGAAAAAACTTCCTCCCAAAGTACAGAGCAACACTCAGATGTCGCCACCACCCAGATCTTCCTTCTTAACAGATAACTTAATACAACCTGAGTTATATGTGTCTGTCTCCAATAGAACATCCCCAAGCCCAGGAAAAGTCTCTTTTCGAGTATAACCCAAACATCCAGAAGTCTAATTTGTCTGTCCCACACTCTTAAGTTATCTGTCCCATACTCTTAAGTTGTCTGTCCCACACTTTTTTCAACCTCAACAAGATTGGATAATAGTAAACTTCTTACTGCTTTTAAGTATTAATTATGCTTAGGGATTGTACTTAAACCTGTGTACCAGAGGATGGAGGTCATGTAAATGATTTCGCCTTCTTACAGAAAGATACAAAGGTTGGTGGTCATACAACCCTTATAACATTTACAGCATCGTTGCACATGGTTGGCATTCCATAGATGTGTTGCCTTGAATTGAATATTTAAAAGGCCACCTTTATATTTTAGAAGTTACTGCTGTCCCCATAACGCCCACTAAGAGCTTGGCCAGTTGCTGAAGACTGTACAGTAACAAAATGAAATGATTAAAATGCTCTGACTTAGGTTTAACTGTGCCAATGCCTTCTCTTGGGTCTGGTTCAATTTGTTCTGTTAGTTGTTTGCTCTCTACAGAAGCAGCCTGTCCCATGTTTAATTTCAGTATCCGGCCGAACATTTTCCTGGGAGTTGCTGAAGGCTCGCCACAGTACAAGAAGTGGTACTTTGAGTTAATTATCGACCAGGTGGACCCTTTCCTCACAGCAGAGCCCACACACCTGCGAGTGGGCTGGGCCTCCTCAGGCTATGCCCCATACCCTGGAGGTGGAGAAGGGTGGGGAGGCAATGGTGTTGGTGATGACCTATACTCCTATGGCTTTGATGGACTTCATCTTTGGTCAGGTGAGTACCTTGTGAAGGCTTCCATTCTCCATTCTATTGTTGCAAATAACTGAGCCTCATAGTGTTCACTTTGAGTTACAATGATAGAACTGCTTAAATCCCATGAGATTGTTTGGTGGGAAGAGCAACAGGTTTAAACAAGCTTCACTTATGGCTTTTTTTCTGAGAGTTTCTCACCATGTCACCCAATACAGATCACTTAACTTAAGCTCAGTGTTACAATTTAACTGTAAAATGCTCCTCACAGGCTCATGTGTTTGAATACTTGGTCACCAGCTGGTAGCACTTTTTTGAGAAGTTGTGGTACTATTAGGAAGTAGCACCTAGTTGGAGGAAGTAGGTCATTGGGGTCATACCTTGAGGTTTATAGTCAAGCCCAACCTCTGTCCTCTCTCCAGTTTCTGGTTCACTAGTATATTAGCAAGCATCTGCCATTCATTCCCATTTGAACAGATCTACCCACCACCATGCCTCCCCTGCTAAGATTGCTATAAACAAACTTAAGTCCTTCCTTTCTATCTTGTAGATATTTGATCACAGCAGTAAGAATAGTATCTAATACACTTAGTGTCTATATCTGTCAGTCTTTATTGCAAATAGGGTTGTTAGGGTTTTATGAATAAGCACATAGATGATACTCAGATTTATTTAGTGGGCAGTGAGCTACCTGCTTTAATGTCATAATGACCTTTAAGGTAGCAAATACTGAACTCATGTTACAGATACAGAGACTGATGCACTAAGACACTAAGAAATGTATTCAGTCATCCTGGGAAGTCTCCTGATCTGATTGTGTCATCAAGGCCATGATGTCAACACTGCTTGCTGTTTCAGGTTATGGTTGTCAGCATCTGTAGATTAGCGTTAATCTCAAAAAGAATTCAAGACTTTTTTAAAAAGATAAATACTGATGTTTTTCCCATATATATGTATATGATATGTATGCATGGCCCATGAATGTGAAGGCATGTATTGTTTCTACCTGGGTGAAAAATGTAAGGCTAATTTTTTCACCCTAAACAAATACCACACCTTTCCTGCTTATTATCCAAAGCATGCATTGTCTGTATTTCTTTAAGAACTGCAGTTGGAGATAATGTGTGCCTGATAAAAATGCCTCACAGAAGCGCAGTGTGGAATACTTCTTACAGAGGAGCCATGATGCACAGTCTTCCTTCATTTCAATATGAGAGAAATGTTTCTTTACAAGATGAAGCTACAAACTGAACTTTCTTGTGTAACTGAGAACTGCCGACCCATCGCATTCTCCTTCTTCCCTTCAGCCAGCGGTTCTCGGCCTCCCTAACGCTGTGACCCTTAATACAGTTCCTCACGACACCCAATCATAAAATTGTTTTCGTTGTTACTTCATAACTGTAACTTCGCTGTTGTAATCATAATGTATCTGTTTTCAATGGTCTTAGGCAACCCCTGTGAAAAGGTCATTTGACCCCTTCCCGGAGGGGTCATGACCCACATTTTGAGAGTCACTATTTTAGACAATACCCTAACTAATTAATAATCAGTGTTATCTGATAATCTGATGGCACGATTCTTGGAGTAATCTTAATATTTTTTATTTGTTAGATGAAATTTCTCTGTTTTACATGCTGTTTAAAGCTTTTAAGGCTATTGTAAATAAACTCATTTGTACATTTCTTATGTATCCTGGACCATTGAGAGGGATGGGGAGGATACAAAAGTCTACTCATGTTCTGTGTGCTCTAAGGTACAACTTGGAACAGACAAAAATATTGAAAAAAATGGCAGGAGGGAGAAGTAAGCAGAAGGAAATTTGTCTTTCGCTCTACCCCCAACTCACTTTCCCTAGTTTCTTCATAGAAGATGTTTCTTCCTTTCCTGATTCTCCGAGGCCCACTGTGGAATGAATCACTGAGTCTGAGAGTGCACAGCAGGAGCCTTTAGCTTAGGTTATCACCACATGATCTACACTATTTCTGTGAATGGGAAGTGAAGGATGCTCACACACATCAGCAACTCCTGAGATGGCTGAGATGGCAGGATGAAGTCTGTGAGAGACTGAATGAGCTTCACTTGTGGAGCCATTTCCACACTGGCTACTAATAGCCACCATTTCATCAATCCAAGTCTCTGTGCTCAGTGGAAACCAGATCATACGTACCTGCAGAGGACTCTGCAGAGAGACTAACAAAACAGAATCATAGCTACCCAATGGATGAAGCATATCGGACTCTTGTTTCAAAGACAAATGAATCATTCTCAAAGGAAAAACTTCACTTCATCCTTCTCCCTGCTGAAGCAGTAATTTTAGGCACTTAGGAAATCTTGTGTCTATTTATAGACACTTGGGAATGAATACTTCAGTGAGTCCAGAGGCAAAGAAACTAACCACTATATATCAAAAAGAGCCACACTCGTACATTTCAGGACCTTGGACATCATAATTGTGCATCATTCCATAGTTGCTCCTGTGCAGCTCATCCTGTGTCCCATTTTGTGTGTCTTATGAGGGCAAGCAAGCTAGATGATCCAGGGCCACATTTGTCATCTCTAGCAGTGGCTCTGTTTTGTTGAAGAAGTGAGAAGATAGCTTTGTTAACTGTTACTGTAAGTTTGAGCGTTACACGAGCTTCTTGATATAATGTTGTAGAGATGTGTTCAAGGGTCTTAATCCCTTGTTCTCTACCATCAGGAGAGATGTAGAGAAGACAGTGTCTATGAGATTTACACTTTTCATTCTCCACCCGGAGACTGGGAACTTAAGAGCACAACATGAGCCTCCTGCCTTTGATTTGCAGCCCTAGAGACAGCAGCTGCCACAGAGAGAACTTCCTTGTTGCTTGTGATAGAGGGAAGGGGGCTTAGACATGGTATTTTTCAATCACCTAGTTAGAGGATGTATTTATTTTTAAATTAAAAATACAATAATGTTGCTGTTTTTTAAATCAACTATTTAGTTTTTAATCTATTATTAAAATAGCAGTAGCCATCAAAACATTGAATGCTTCTAAATTGAGATTAGAAATATTACCAAATACATACGTACAAAATTTTTAAATAGCACATATCCACCAAGAGTATATTTATTTTAGGTTACCTTTTATGATGCGTTCTGAAGCCATTAAAATCTAGCTTTTAATATATCTACTATTATGCCATAAGTTAGAATATGATTTATCAAAAAAAAAGTCCAAGCAGGCTTACTCATCCTGTATAATGTGTGTGCACATGAGAATTAGTCTGTTTTAATGAAAGCTTTTTTTTTTTAGATTCTTTGACAATTTCATAGATGTTTATATAGAATTTTGGTCGTTTCCATGCCTCCCATTACCCATCTCATATCCATCTGATTCCCCTTTCTCTTTTGCTGGAAACTTTCTTTTTCCCAACAAGTCCCTTCCTACTTGGATGACTTTTTTTTTTTGCCATTGAGTTTAATTAGGGTTGTTTGTATAAGCATGTGTTAGGGATTATTTACTGAAACATTGGCAACCTGTCATTGTCTAGACCTTTGAAGAAAATTATATCCCCACTTCTAGTACCCCTTAACTTCCCATAATCCCTCAGTGCGAGGTGGGGCTTCATCAGCCCTCCCCCATGCATGATGAGATGTTGACAGGTCCAGTCCCATCCACAACCACCATAAGCTCATTATCGATCAGCCTTGTTATGTCCAGAGGACTCCGTTTTACAGCAGTCCTCTCCAACCTCTGCCTCCCATATCCTTTATGATCCTCTGGGTGATGTTCCCTGAGCCTTGCAGAGCCTTGATATGGATGTCCTGTTTAAGGCCAAGCATGCCAAAGTCACTTATCCACTGCATTGTGGAGTTACATTTTCCTTTTACTTACTTTTCAATATAATGGTTAATGTTTATAATGAACACGTATTAATTGTACAATTAAGAAACAAGATGTCTTTATCTTGTTCCTGAAACCCCATATTAGTTTCCAGCTTCTGCCTGTCTGCTCCTTTGTTCCCAGGAGAAACAAACAGGAGAGGAGGATGGGTAGGATCATGATGATAATAACACAGAAAAACAAGGTATTTTCTCACTACTTGGGGTCAGAAGTGTTCAATTATTTTATGGGGAAGATACAGGAAAACATTTTGTAAGCACTAATGTGGATTTAAATGACAATGTGTTTGCCTCCTTGTGTGGAGTAAGAAAGCTATTTAAAGCAGGCAGACCTTGTTGTGTGGTTCCCTGGCTAGTAGGTATGCAGTCCTCTCTGCTAGCTTCCCGCACAGTGCCCATATCTTTCTGAGAAAGCAAAAGTGAGCAAGGCCTTCTCTTACCTGTGACTAAACATCTACACCCTTACCTCCAACGACCCTCCACTCAGTAGAAGCCGTCTGTCCCTTCCTTGCAGCCCCAGGGTAATCTGAGCACATGCCTAGTAGACTCACTCCTCACCATTCTTATTCTTAGTAATTTTAGGGCTTCCTCTGAGACTTGGCTCGTGTCAAGCATGGTGTCTATCCACTCACCAGCTTAAGTTCCTCTTTCTTATCTCACGCAGTAAGGAATTGCATTTCCACTGCAGTAGCATATTCTGAACTCTTAAATTACATACTTGTCACATTTCCCCATCTCCAGAAGTAACCTCTAAGTATGTCTGTCTACCTGATGCTTGCCTCCAGGGTTCCACAGTTTTATTTCTGTTCTTTACACACCAGGCCGAATACCCAGAGCTGTGGCCTCCATCAACCAGCATCTGCTGAAGTCAGATGATGTGGTGAGCTGCTGCCTTGACCTTGGAGTACCCAGCATTTCTTTCCGAATCAATGGGCAACCTGTGCAGGGGATGTTTGAGAATTTCAACACAGATGGACTCTTCTTCCCTGTGATGAGCTTTTCAGCTGGTGTCAAGTAAGTGATGGCTGCAATTTCCTGGAAAAATAGCTATGACCCCACCTTAAAACTTCCCCGTCACCCTTGTGAGCTGAAGAACCAACAATTTCTTTTAGGGTTTCGTCTCAAAAGCCAAATTGCTCACAAGAAAGTAGTGGCAAAAGGGCAAGAGGCAACCCAACTCATTCCCTCCGCCTACTTGCTGCATAGGTTCCTCCTGCAAGGGCTGTCCTACAGACTCCTAAATGTATGAGAAATCCAAGGAGCAGATGGATAGTTATAAGAACAATACATGCTCATTGTGAAAACCTTGAAAGAAATAATTACAAATACACAGTAAAAGTCACTTTCTTTTTCTTTCTTTCTCTTTTGTTTTTTTGTTTTGTTTTTCTAGACAGGGTTTCTCTGTGTAGCCCTAACTGTTCTGGAACTCACAGTGTAGACCAGGCTGGCCTCGAACTCACAGAGATCCACCTCCCTCTGCCTCCCAAGTGCTGGGATTATGGGTGTATGCCACCACCGCTTGGCTCATTTTCTATTCCAGTGCTTAGCTATAATCACTGTTAATATTTTGTTATATTCATCTTTTTGCTACAAATGAGGGTATACTTTCTAAATTGCAGTCACTGCAAATGTGAAGTATAATTTTTCACTCAGAAATAAGTAATGAGCCTTTTCCTGACTCATTAGGTACCCTCAAAATTATTTTTATGGTCATATAATCTCTCTTTATTTCACTGCCTCATAATATAGCCATTACTTTAGTGTTATGTTTTCATGCCAATTCTACTTCTATTGTTACAAATAGCGTTGTTACAGACATACCTGCGTGTCACCCTTGTTCTGCATTGCCGTTTTCTTCCTCTCAGAAGAAAGAGGAAATGTATTATGTCTTAAGATTCAAAATTTATAATGATGTGGACAAATTGATTTTTAGAAAAAATTGCATGAGCTATTAGGAGCTTCTTATCAATAATTGCAAAATCTACATTTCTTTGAAAACCACAAACTTGTTCAGGACACATTTTGCATCAAATCTAACCTGAACTCAGGTTGTAGCAAAGCTGTCATCAATAGAAATTCAACTGGTTTTCAATCTTTGACAGCATAATTCCTGTGAATGTGTGTATGTTTAACTGCAGAGATATTAGTATGTCTGAATACTGGATACCGTTTCTTCTCTGGCTAGTGGTTCTGTTTGAGATGTGTGCATGCTACACAGAATCTCTTCCTTTTTTGAATGTTTATGCATTCCAAATCCCCAATTATATTTCTAGAGATTCCAGATAAAATATCTGGGCCTGTGATATCATTTAAATATTTGTAGAGCCGAGAAGATAGTTCAGTTATGCACAAAAAAAACTTGCATTCACTCCCAAGGACACATATAAAACTAAGCTAAGGGATTGCAGGCACTGTGATATTGGTGCTGAGAGGGCGAGATAAGCAGATCCCTGAGGATCGCTGGACCAGGCATCCCCGTATACTTGGCAAATTCAAGGCCATTAAGAGACCTTGTCTCAAAAAGAGGCAAATGGTGCCTAAGGAACAGCATCTGTGGTGGTTCTCTAGCCTCCACATGCATGCACACACATGAGTACATAAACACATACAAAAATAATAAAGCAACATATGAGAATGCCAAACTGAATCCACACTAATTTTGCCGTTGCTGGTTATTTTTTATTTTACCAATTTGAAATTATAAAGCAGATTTTTCTGTTTCTTTCTCCACCTAGTGTTTTTGCTGGTTTTATGTTCTTAGCCTTTCTGATATTAATTTTGGATGGTTTTATTGTTAATCAAGTTACATTTAAGGCTGCTGATCTGTTTTCTATAGCTTCAATATTTTTTCCAAGTTATGGTTTACCTTTTATGGTTAATTTTTATCCTATCTCCCCCTTTTAATGTAATATAAGTCAAAATCATAAGAACCCAAAATAGCACCGCTCAAAGATGATAATGTTAGGTTTTACATGTAGATAGTTTGCATTGACTTGGGGATGTACTGTGCATGCTGTTTTCCTGTATCTCACTGCTTACGATCGTATTCACAGTTCTGCCCCTCTTTCCTTGTACCATGTAAATGCTGTTTTAACTCTCTTAGCCTTTTTACACATTTAGATGTCTGTAAGTCAAAACCCCACAATAAGCCTGTTTCCCAAATTGTCTCAGCCATTCCACTCTCCAGCTCTGTATTTTAAAGAGCTCATAACTGACTGAGCAGGACATAGGAGTTACAGTTACAATCACACTTGTATCCATGGATGCCATTGAACAGTGCAGCAGGAACAGGGTATGACAACAGGAGCCACAGAGGAGTAAAAAGCAGGCACTGCAAGGCCCCACGGTAGGATTTGCAGAATGTCACCATGGGCATAGGCTTCAGCACTTCATGAAGTGATGAACAAAACCAGACAAGTTCATATATTTTCCAAAGGGAGATAAGAATGGATTAGAGCAAAGTCCCTGTGGCAGTCAGGAAGAACCAAGTATGAGTCACAGCACACAGCTCCCCAGCTCCATTCCCTAGGAGCAGAGACACTAATGCAGCACAGCCACATTAGGGCCATCATGTGGCCCAGAACCTTCTCTGGAGAAGCGGGTGACCCTGAATGATCAGTGCCTAGAACCACATTTGTCTTGGTAGCTTATGGCCTCAGTTTTCCATCCTCAACATCTTCCCCTTTCTGTTCTGTTTTGACCAGTGCCACTCACTGGCTTTAGATTATTTTCACAGAGAGAGAGAGAGAGAGAGAGAGAGAGAGAAAGCACTTCTTAAGATCTCATTTGTGAAAACTATTTAGATGTTTAAAAAATTATACATTTTATTAATATTTAATTTAACACATTTTAATAAACATATTTTTGTAAAAATATTTTGTTGTTTGAAAATTTCATTTATGTATATAATGTGTTTTGATTATAATCCCATTACCCCCCCTCCAGCTCCTCCTGTGTCCCTCCGCCACTATCCTTCCTAGGTGTATGTATTATGTTGTTAAACCCACCGAGTCCATTTAGTACACTGCCTCTATGTGCATGAAGTGTAGAGTCATTACTGAAGCATGGGGAGCCTTCCAGGAGCCATGTTCTTGAAGAAAACACACTCTCTCTTTCCCAACAGCCATCCGTTACCAATAGCTCCTCAGCTAGAAATCGGACTTTGCCACACACACCCCCGTCTTGCTCAGGTATTGTACACTGAATCACAGCCGCTGTGATGCAATGGTACTGTCCTATCCAAGCAGTACTGTCTCACTGAAGTCACCTCTCACCTGTGACTCTTATAATCTTTCTACAGCCCCTTCCACCATGATCCTTGAGCATTTGGAGGAAGAGGGGTTGTGATATAGATAGATGTCCCCTGTGTAAATTCAAATTTTCAAAGAGACCGTCTTCTCCAATCTGCTGCAATTGATTGTCTTTCTGAGTAGTTTGCATTCAGAGAAAACTACACCTGCTTTTGCAAAGTGCGTAGTAATTGTGTGTGTGTGTGTGTGTGTGTGTGTGTGTGTGTGTGCGCGCGCGCGCGCGCACACACACACACACACATGCTTGTATGACATGTGTGTTCACGGGTATGTGAATGTGAGAGCATGACTGACACAGTGTACCCAGGTCAGAGGACAACCTCGCGTGTTGTATCAGTCCTCACCTTTCACCTTGTTTGAGACAGCTTCTCTCTGGTTTTTTGCTGCTGCTTGTACCATGTTAGATAGCCTACAAGCTTTACCGATTCCCCTGTGTTCTTGTTCTGTCTCCCAGTTGGGGGGTGCTGGGATTAAAGATGCTTGTGCTACGACAACAGCTTGTAGTGGGTGCTGGGGATCTGAACTCAGGTCATCAGGCCTGCTCACTTCACACTTCACTTACTGAGCTGTCTCCTAGTTTGGTAATTCTTAGTCATTATTTCATCCATTCAGACTCCTTCAAAGTGATGAGATAGGATTTCCATGTCTGTGGTTTGTATTTGGTTTGAGTGGACCTTGCTTTGGAATCCTCTCTTGACCGAGAACTTCAGAACAGATAAAGACATAGGTGACTGAATACCATCCTTATTTAGAAGACATTCCTAGCATTTCATCTCTATGTCAGCAGATCACATAGCCCTTGGAGCACACAGTTAACAGAGAAGTAAAGTTACAGGATAAACAGTGAGCTGTTCACTGAGAAAATTTAACAAGTTTGAAGAGCCTAAATGTGCTGGCTTTAAGAGTCAACAACTTAGATCTGGGGGCTTTTGCTCATAGCAACTAAACATATGGCATGTGTAAGAGCAGTTTGGGTGTCTTGATGTCACCTGACACCTGACCCTGAAAACACAGTCAGCACTGGGCAATTTCTGTCTCTGGGTCTCATGACAGGGTGTGATCACAGAGAGGTAGAAACACTATCCCCACATACGTGTTTCTGAAATGCATCATCAGATGGCTTCTTTGCTCCAGGTTATTGCTGGTCTTATATTGGAGAGCAGTCAACTGGCTCTTTTCAATTATGAGTGAATGGCTTCAGTAAACCAGCACTTTTACATCAACTTGTGAAATATATTTTGGTGCTAAAACATGTCACTTCCTGTGCTGATCTAGTTTAGTTATGCAAAGAGAGGCCGGGATATTAACTCTAGGCTAATTAAGATATCTTACTGAAAATAAGCATGCTCAATATATTTTTTTTAATTTTTAAATTACCATTTTACACCATATTTTAAAACATGTGCTTGATTTTTATGGCAGTTCTCCAAGAGAGAAGTAAGTTAGCATGCCCACCTAGGAAGAGAGTCTTATTTCCCAACACAGGATCCTTCAGAATTGTTTCTCATACTCATTTTTAATTTGTGTGTAGTTTCTAAATTAGATTTCTCTTCTGCAATCCCATTACCTTCCATTCAGTGATCTTTAATGAGGTCATACTCTTGAATTTTTAAATTATTATTTGTATCAGGGCAAACTATGTTGTTAATTACACCTGATTAGGATGTCCCTGCCAGCAATCATGGAAGAGCAAAGGGCACAAAGAGCAAAAATCTTTTTCAATTAGATTTACCTCTGGTGAAGTCAAAGGCAGCATGAGTAATTACTGACAAAATTCACAAATCAATATGTGCTCCCTTCCCTAACCGTTATGAATGTACTGCTCCAGTTTACTCTCACTGTGGCCTGTTTGTAGGTAGTGTTACTAGTGCCGTAATGTGGTAGTGACAACCCTGTTCAACACAGAGTGGAAAATGAGCATATGTACCTTGGAGCCCATCCAAAATTTCCAGTTATTTTGATGCCAGGAAGCTTTTGTTAAAGACGACATCACCCTTGCCCCTCATCTGGAAATAGTACTAGGGCATGAATCACCAAGATGGCATTATACAAAAGGCCAGAGTAGATAGTAAATTTGGGGTGCTCTTTTTGTTCTTAAAAAAGTTGAGCTTTTTACTCTAGTAAAATATATTTTACAGCTATACACTCCCCTGTAGACATATTTAATCATCTTATGTAACTGTTACCAGCCTTTTCTAATTAATAAAAAAAAAAATCCAAAAACAGTTGGTGTCTGTAGCTGCTGTTTGTTTCCATTGGTATCCACCAGACTTGGCTAAAATTCAGGTAACCGACAGCTTAGCTATTTCCAGCTTGCTGTGGTCAATGCTGTGGAAATTATTGCTGAGATAAATATATTGCTGCAGAGGAACAAGATGAGTGCTGGCTGGATTGCCCTGGGCTTCACCACATGTAAGCCAGTAAGAAATATGAATGTGAGGATGTCCGTAACTCGGATTATTCTCCATTCTTAGCATTGCAGACTAAAGATGCAATTATGAATTGTGAGATGTGAATTAGACTCAGGTCAGCAAAAGCCTGCTAACAATCCCCTCTTAACCAGTATACTCTTCTTTGGACCACTACCCCAAGCCTTCCAGAGGGATTAAATAGCAGCTGCAAGATTGAAACATCTGGAAAGATTAGAACACCTCCATGCTTGCTAGACAGCTGGGGGTGATGACAGCATAGCATGATGAGAAAACTGGGCATCATTTTTTATTTTGGCAAAACTTTGTCTTCATTTTTAGTGTTTTTAATTCATGGATCAGTCTTTTAAATCTGACAAGAGGTATCCTCATTGCTTCTGCAAATTAGCAGTCAGAAATCTCCAAGATGAAATTATAAATGCTACCAGAGCTTTTCCCTTTGCTTTCAAATTTTGACAAGCAAATAAAACTTTCCCCTACACATCCCAATATTTTTTATTTCCAAGACACTATGACTGAAATACTTGCTTATCTCTGAGATAAAGAAATCTTTATCTTTGTAAACTTTATGAAAAAAAAAATCTTCCTCATGTCTGAGTTCTAGGAAGAACCTCAGAAGATGGAACAGGTGCTTTAGTGGAAGAGATTAGATTGACTAATGAGTGTGTGTGTGTGTGTGTGTGTGTGTGTGTGTGTGTGTGTGTGTGTGCATATACATCATTTTAAATCTAGGCTCCATATGTAAGAGAAAGATCATTTAACATTTTTTCTGAGTCTGGTTTATTTCGCTTAACATAGTGATTTCTACTTGTATCTACTTTCTTGGAAAGTCATGATTTTATTTTTTTTCTTTATGACTGCTTAAAATCCCATTGTGTATATATACCACATTTTCCTTAACCAACCATTTCCTGGCTGTTTTTGAATAGTGTAACAATAAATGCAGAAGTTCAAGTATTTTTGTGGTAAGTTGACTTCCAGTCAGATAGATAGATAGATAGATAGATAGATAGATAGATAGATAGATAGATAGATAGATGAATGGATGGATAGATGGATAGATGGATAGATGGATAGATATAGAAAGATATAGAGATATAGATATAGATATCTCCACTATTTTGAGTGCTTTGAGGAACCTCCACAGTCACTCTATTGTGGCTACAAAGGTTACATTCCCACCAGCAGTGAATAAGGGTTCACCTTTCCCCACATCCTCACCAGAAATCCTTTTCTTTCTTTTTATTTCTTATTAGTCATTCTTACTGGAGTGACATGGGATGTCAAAGCATTCTAAATTCCTATGAAATTGTTTTTTAAAATCTGTAGGGGAAATCTGAGGATAAAGAACAACTCATCCTAATGAGCACAATTCTTGAATTCTCTGCTTTATGGTTGGTAGAAGCTGAGAAATTTGATGGAAACTGGAGGGCAGGAAAAAGTACCTAGAGAAAAAGAAATTTATTTTTCAATTTTATGTTCTCAGTTGTGAATGATGAAGAGTTATTTTTTTTATTAAGGTCAAGATTAAGTGTCCAATACAGAATTTATTGAGAAAAACAGGCAGGTACATGTAATTTCAATTTCTACCCCTGGAAATCCATGCTCTAGACTTCTGACCCTGAATGAGTTTTTAGGTGGATACTATAGCTTTTTATGGTTCCTGTTAGGAATAAAAATACTGAGGTCCATGATTTAAAACCTTCAACCTTTAGATTATAAAATAGAGTTGTAGCCAGTCAAAAGTCAAAAGCTCACCCAATTCAGCCCTGCAGTGAGAGTCCAGGTTAGTCTCTCAGGGAACTGCTCCCTACCCGGTAAGCCAGCTCCTGTTTCAGACCTCTCTAGAGTTGAGTCCAGAGATACCTTTCTAGGAATTGTCATGAACTATAGAATTGGTACGGTGGTCATGTGGCACTGTACCATTGGGTGGCATTCATTATAACTGCTACCTCTCTCACCACTAAGGCCCGTTTGTAGATTTCTTAGTGAGCTGCATGCTGGACCCTTCTTCCACGATCTTTGGCATAGCCATACCCCATGATTCCCTTCATTTCCTTAGACTTCCAGTCCACCTCCCCCAGCCTGGGCTTCTCACCACTGCTCAGCCATCCACCTTTCTGGGCAGAGGTCCTTGGATGAAGGATGATGGCATGCTCTTTTGTGGAGCCTGTATTTGTCCTTCCAGCGGAAAGGATTTGGTATCACTCTGATCAAAAGGACAGATATCTACTACACAGCCATTTCTTGCTCACTGGTCTTTACCCCACCAAACTCCTGGGGATGCTGGCCTGTTTCTGAGAAGTTCCCATCAGGCACCTTCAGATGGATGGACAAACTCCTCCTTCCTTTGCAGCTCTCTCTGAGAGGATCTTTTCCCTCCTCAGTCTGGAGCCAGATGTGATCTGAGTCTGATAGAACTATCTTCACAGTTGTTTTGCCATAATCAGAGTTGACCCAGCATTTCTCTCTAGAGTATAAAGATACTGGGATTCTGAATTGTGGATTTATAAGTCTGCCTTTGAGCCTTTTCAAAACTTAGAGACCACACATCAATATTGTGCTTCAGTCTGAGGGTATAACTCAGTGGGAGAATACTTGCTTTGGCATGTATTATAGGTTCAATCTCTATTACCATAACAATAAAGAATGATTTAATAGTTAAAGTGGGTTTGGGACATTATATTTCCCTCTGATTGTTCTATTCAAACTTAACATGTTATCACATGTCATTTTTTTAACTCAATCTGGATCCACTGGGACAGATACAGTCCCATCCTCAAGTATTGGAGGCTGTTTGTTGGATTCCTTCCCACAAACTCTGTCAGGTTGTTCCTGTACATGAGAGAAGGACTGACAGCTGGAGGGTATGTCTTGGGCCAGTGCCTATTCAGTTCCACCTGCTGGGATGCAGGGGCTCTCATCCAGCAAGACTTCAGAAGCAGTACACAACCTTGTCTTCTGCCCAGTGAAGCACAGCATATGATGTCGAAAGATAAGTGCCTCAGTAAGCAATAAGCACTCCTTTCTGCCTGTGTTAATTTTTCATTTTACGATTCTTGTGGCCATTGTAGGAAATACGATTTATAGCCAAATTATCACTCTCGTTTTAATAATGAGACATAAAACCAGAAAGCATTGTTCTCTTTAAATGCTACACAGAAGCTGACCAGTCTTGATTTGTTTGCTTTCCAGTGTATTTTAAAACACAAGAAAAATTTGAAAACTAAACTAAACTGTGCTTATGAATAATTAAGTCTACTAGCTAGCTAGAAATCCACAGAATAGACCATTTATGTGTTCCTGTAATCCACTGAGTAGAAAGTACCAAGGCTCTTGCGTCATGAGCTCTCAGTCCATTGGACTTCCTACAGGAGGGCTCCTCAGGGGTTAGAGAGCGGCAGGTAACTTCCCTTTCCATTTCACTTCTACCCTATCCTTTCAGCATGTCAATAACACAATCCATTAGGTTCAACTTAACTTGGAAATTCTCAACAAATACATTTGTGGTTTAGTCATTATTTCCAGAATGTTCACTAAATTAGTAACACCACAGCCTAATGACTCAATTTCATTTTAACGTCATTGCTCATATTCTTTATACACAAAAATCATTCCCTAATGCATAACACTTTGTGTAGGCACACTCCCAGGGACAATTGTGGTTCTAATTCTATACCATTGTTGTTTAGTGCTTTTAAATAGGGAAGTGGGAGGCTCTGTGTGATTTCTATAATTAATTTTAAAACAGCATTTTATAAAAGGCCATTTCAATAATGTGTTCTTATTGGAAAGGGAAAAAACTTAACATTTCTCACTTGGAGGGATTTTTATTTTCCAGATTCATAATTAGGATATTTCTACAATTGCAGTTATGCAGACAACACAGAGACTTTCTTACATGGCTCCCCTCCCAGAATGCTCCAATTAAAGGAAGTGATGCCTAGTGCAAAATGTCCTGCTTGAAAGCTTTGCTTAATCATAACCTTCCTCCATTTATATCAACCCCCTCTACACATCCACCCAACACACCAGCAATTCCTACCAGCTCTAATGCCAAAACAAAACTGGCATCTGGCTGTTTAGATCACCTTGGCCCAACCTAACTGCCTTTCTCTTGATTTGTTTCAAGACCTTACTAATTGGTCCCCAGACCTATCTACATAGGAGTGCTAGAAGAATACTGTATTTCCTCACTTTAAACTCCACGAGCAATTTCCCACCTAGCCAGGGCATACAGACTGCTTTATGCAACCCTGTCCTCATATTTCTTCTTCTATTCCTCGGGTAGATAGTGTCCTCACCCATAGCACTACCTAAGTACTTTCCTACCTCAGGGCCTTTGCACATGTCCCTCTCCTGAGACTCTCTTCCTCCACATCTTCAGCTCATTGACTTCTCCACAAAGAGTCCTTTCTTGATGCCATTTCTAGAAGCCACCTCTTTTTCTGAGTTCTATCACATATCCCTGCTTTATTCCATCAGATGCCCCCTCATTGGAAATTAAGCTTATTTACCTGCTTGAAAACCTGCTTTTGTTATAGTAGGAACACTGGATATGTTGTTTATAACTGAATCCCCACTGCAAAGTCAGGTATGAGTGGTGTAGGCTCAGCCATTGTTTTTTGATGGAAGGATGGAAGTAGTGAGTGAATATCAAGTGCCAACACTGGGTTTATATTGATTTTTTTTCCCCGTGAGATTATCATTGAGCCGCCAAGGACTATATATATTACTATGTTTTAATTACCTAAAACTGTGGTCTATTTTCTTTATTCTATGTAATTGAAGTTTATTTGTGAAAGGTACATTTCCTACTGAACTAGGATCGTATGAAGTGCCACTGTCGAATGGTGTGTTTACCTTTTCCTCTTTGCAGAAAATTTTGGCATTTACCATAACCTAACTTCTACTTATAGACAACTGAAATTATTCCAGAATGCTAGATTAAAATATTAAAATACGGCCGGGCGGTGGTGGCGCACGCCTTTAATCCCAGCACTTGGGAGGCAGAGGCAGGCGGATCTTTGTGAGTTCAAGGCCAGCCTGGTCTAGATGAGCGAGATCCAGGAAAGGCGCAAAGCTGCACAGAGAAACCCTGTCTCGAAAAAAAACTAAAAAAAAAAAAAATTAAAATACTTTTTGTGTGTTGGTAACTATTGTCTGTCTACCATTACTGTGAGCTCCAAAGAGTCCTTTCTCCTTCTCTGGGGTTTGAGAATAGGTTGGACCAAGGTGGTACCAGCAGCCAGAGGCCCAGTTTTAATTTAGAATTGGTACTGTCGGGAATTGCTATTAGATTAAGCAATTGTGTGTGAAGGGGAATAGAGTGTGTGGATCAAGGTTGTGATTTAGAAGTTGGATGGACCATGCGTTCAGGCCTGAATGCCAACAGAGAGATGGTGCCCCTTAAGAAGGCAAAGACATCCCAGGTACCAACTGCCCTTTTACCCTCCTGCACCACCACCTACTACTGTAGCTGGAGAGCTTCTCTCTAGGTCCCACCAAAGCCCCCGCAGTCCCACAAACCATATATAAAATAATCACTCAGATGCTTATATTACTTATAAACTGTATGGTCGTGGCAGGCTTCTTGTTACCTACTTCTTTTATCTTAAATTAACCCATTTCTATTAATCTATAAGTTGCCACGTGGCTCATGACTTACCAGTACCTTACCTCTTGCTTGTCATGGCAACAGCTGGCAGGTCTCTCCCGCCTCAGCCTTCCACTTCCCAGAATTCTCTTCTCTGCTTGTCCCGCCTATACTTCCTGGCTAGCTACTGGCCAATCAGTGTTTTATTTATGCAGAGCAATATCCACAGCATACTACTGTCCTCATATGGCTGCTCTGGGAACTGCAGCCTCTTCTGGGCTGAAAACTCTAGTATTGCATATTTTGCCTGAATATTCAGCATTTACTATTTTATCTATATAATTTTATTGTATTTTCTTTAACCTGCCTATGGGTAATTTACTTCAAGTAAAGACACATTTCCATGGTGAAGTTTCAATGGGATTTTTATAGAGAAGAATCTTGCTATGTTCTCAATATTGAGGTAATAGCTACTGTAATTACCTACTACAGTAATAATAAACACCAAGTGACTTATGAATAACAAAACTTTTAAGAACATGTCATTGACCTTCACTTTAGCATGGTGCCTAGACACTCAGTTCTGTCATTTTCTACAGACATGAGGATATTTGCTGTTCTGAATTTGAATTCAATGAGTTCCCAACAGTATGGTTTTGAATGTGGATACAACCTTTAATATTCACTTATTTGAAATAGGATGCTTTTTGACCTCTCTCTTCTGCTTCTTGAAATGACAGAGTACGTTTCCTGATGGGTGGTCGGCATGGAGAATTTAAGTTCCTGCCTCCCTCTGGCTATGCCCCTTGCTATGAAGCCTTACTTCCAAAGGAGAAGATGAGATTGGAGCCTGTCAAAGAATATAAACGTGATGCTGATGGTGTTAGGGATCTGTTGGGTACCACTCAGTTCCTCTCCCAAGCCTCTTTCATCCCTTGCCCCATAGATACCAGTCAGGTAAGTCCAAATTGTAAATGACAGGCAATCTCAGTGAACATATTGAGAGTGTGCCCCACATAAGGCACTGTATTCTTTAAAGGATGCAGATAAATATCCAATATTCTTTGAGAATTCATATCCAAGTTGAATATATAAGAAGCAAATAAGTTATTTTTTAAAGGTCAGATGTAATAAATGCAGAATGAACAGTATGCATGTCCTTTAGGGTAGGATGTTTGTAAGAGTCTGTGAGAACAGATGGAATTCCATCTGGACCTTTATGAAGCTTAAATGGAAGGGGGCACTGGGCAGTGATAGAACAGCATAGGAGGAGTTGATATAACAGCAATGGAATGAATCAGGGCTGGAAGTAGAAACATAGAGGAGGGACAGGTGCCAATGTCAGGTCTCACATGGATGGACAGTTGTGAGAAGGAAGAACAGGGAGACAGCAAGTTGGAAATAAAACCGAGAGGGTATAGTGTGGACTCCGTAGGAGTGGTTGGCAAATGGGTACCTCATTCACATTCATGTGGTATGATAGAGCTTTCAGCAGGCTTTCTACACCAGTGCCATTTCTTTTAATGTGTGCATGTACTTATGCATGTTTGTGAATGTGCAGGAGTATGGGGCATGAATGTGGGGCGAGGGGTGTGTGCATGTGCATGGAGGCCAGAAGAATGTTCATACTTAGGAAAGTCTTCCACCTCCTTTGAGTCAGAGCCTCTCATTGTCCTGAAGCTCACCAAAGAACTCTATGGATCCTCATCAGTGCTGGGATTACAAGAATATGGGACCCTGGCAGTTTAATGGATTTGGGGATCAATTTCAGGCCCTTGTGTTGGCTTAAACAACAGATTGATGTCCTCAACTCCACCAGAGCTATTTAAATTACTATTTTAGATGCTATAGAGCAGTAATTCTCAACCTTCCTAATGCTGTGACCCTTCAATAATAATAATCAGTTTCTCATGTTGTTGTGACCCCCAACCATAAAATTATTTCCATTGCTACTTCATAACTGTAATTTTGTTACTGTTATGAATCATAATGTAAACATCTGATAAGAAGGATATCTGATATGCAACCCCTGTGAAAGGGTTATTCAAGCCCCCAAAGGGGTTATGACCCATAGATTGAGAACAATTGCTATAGAAATAAATGAAAAAAGACCTTGCCTTTAAAGCACTTAGAGTTACCAGTATATATTAATAACTGGTCCTTTCACATATAAAATGTTTCAGTTGGCATTTCCATAACATTCATATCACTCTATTACATTCAGGTGCCCTAGCTAATCTCCTCACTGTGTCTCCAAGGCTGGCTTTAACTCTGAGCAGTCTCCTGCCTCAGCTTCCCAAGTTCTGGAACTGTAGCCATATGCCATCATACCTAACTTATTCATGCACAGATAGTAATTTTAATCTCCCATAAGATGGAAAACTCTGCATCTCCCTGCTCATTTCAAAGCATAATTCCACCTCTGGGATGTAAAGAAGGGCTTTTCTGGGAAACTGAGGAGCTTGTGAGTTTTAAGAGATCCCAAGAATCAGAGAGTCTGATTACTGTGTGGTCTAGATGTAACAGAAGAAAAACTTGCCTTTTACCCTCCCGTGTTCTGTAACTGGGGATGCACAAATTAAACTTGAGCTAACAGGTTAGCAATAGAAAAGGTGTATTTTAATTAGCTAGTAAAGCATTGACAAAGAACAGCCACTCAGAGAGGAAGATGGACTTTGGAGATTATACTCTTACTAGGGAAGGAGGGAATAAGGGGAAGGGAAGAAATAAATAACTCTGAGGAACAATAAATGGGTCCTTAGGAGACATGGTTGGTTTTTTGTTTTGACAGTGTCTGGGTATGGTGATGACAGGTCTCTGGTGGCAATGGTCAGTCTTCCCTGGGAAGAAATGGTTGAATTCTTCAGAAGAGTTTTTCCTTTAGAAGGATAAGAGACCAGAACACTTTCTGCAGCAGCTGTTCCCAGATATCTTCATCTTAAAATAACCCTATTCCATAGGAACATATTCTGATATCCTGGACTCCTTCACAGACAGGAGGCTTTAGGGACAGAGATAGAAGCAAGTTCTCTGAACACACAGCTGTTTGTGCCAGTGCAGGTGACAAGGACCAGCAAGCAGGAATACCTCTGGGCTGACTGCCCCTGCTAACCTGTCAGAAACACAAATTTACTATGACCAAACTTCCTGAAGGGGCTGGGTAAACAGAATTCAAACAAATAAGGAGAAAACCCAACAATAAGAAGAGTTCTCTAAACATGTGTGTAACGATGAGCGTTGATTTTCAGCTTGGCAGTATCAGCAACCAGTCAGAAGACAAGCTCCAGGCACACCGATGAGGGATTATCTATTTCTGGTTAGCTGTGGTGAATTACTTTGAATAGGTTGAGGTGGAAAGAACCATTATAGAGGGTGGCACCATTCCCTGGGCTGCATAAAGGGAGAAGCTAGCTGAGCATAACCATTCATCCATCTCCTCCTCCTTCCTGACTGTGGCTACCACATGACCAGCCACCCCTCAAGCTCTTTCCTGCAATAAAAATTACACCCTTGCTTGACATGATGGACTGTAACTGTGAGCCAAAATGAACCCACTCTCCCCTTAAGGTGCTTTTTGTCAGTGTATTTTTATCACAACAACCAGAAGAATAAAAAGACAATGCAGAATTAAGGATTTGGAAATGAAAGAAGTGTATATACAAGTCCTGGGAGCTTTGATGTCTAGACCCAAACCTGAGATTTTAAGGACTCTGTAAGAAAGTCAAAGCTTCTAGCCAATAAGAAAATTCTCTTTGAAGAGGATGTACTTTATTACTGTGAACTCTTTGAAGAGATGTGGTTCATTACCATGAATACCTTGTAATTTTTTAGACTCTATCATTCTGGGAAATTATTGTCAAAGGAGAACTTAAATATAAGATACTCAAAGCCCCCGTTAGGGGACATTAAGAAATACTTTGTAGGTTAATAATGACTAACTAGATCATTTAATGCTTAGCCCAACTAGACTTCTTCCTGGTTACTTCAAGCCCAGCTCCTCACTAAGGGCTAGGAGATAGGACCCCATCTTCAAGCAGCCACCCTGGGGCTTGAGACTCCCCAGGAGCAATTGTCAAGCCCATGCTGCTTTGTCCCAAGTTACCAGTTGGAACCACTGAGATTATGATTCACACTAATTTGTGGAGGTTCCTTCCTCTAGCAAGTGTATCTTCCCCTTTCTTTGAAGCATTTAGTTCCTGTAGCCTGCAAATCCATTTTAGGGCTACGATCAATGATGGAACACTTAGTTGATACAGATGGCCTTTAGTTAGCTAACAAAAGCCATGCACAGTTATAACTTGTCTACTAATAACCTCTCCCATTGTGTTCCTCATCAAAAACATCATGTCACTTACATTAAATGACTTTTTAAAAAATTACATTACAATGGTATTTGAAATGTTTTCATATTTTTGTTAATCCTTTGGGAATTTCATTGAGTGTATACATTTTTCTATGAAGTATCGTCTCCATGAGCTCTCTCTATCCACCCACAACAATTGAGATTGTTTTTGATTGTGAAGGTTTAGTAATAGAAACCCTAGTAATCATACTAGAGCTGGGGTTAGAAAGCCAAGCACACTGGTTGTCCTGAGGTGAACAGCTGGGTCCTAGCTCCTGTTAACAGCTGACAAGCAAGTGTGGGCCCAGGACTAGGCATTGTCCGAGAGCCATCCGAATCTACTTTTTATTTGGATCTCCCATTCCTTAGGGACTGTCGAGCCATAGACATGAAAATAATAATGACAACAAATTAAAGAAAATAGGAGAAGGGCTGGAAAGATGGCTCAGTGATTAAGGGCACCAGCTGCTCTTCCAGAGGTCCTGAGTTTAATTCCCAACAACCACATGGTGGCTCACAACCATCCGTAATGAGATCTGGTGCCCTCTTCTGGCCTGCAGGCAAACATGCAGGCAGAACACTGTATACATAATAAATAAATAAATAAATAAATAAATAAATAAATAAATAAATAAATCTTTTAAAAAAAAGAAAATAGGAGAAAAGAAAGTGGGTCCTCAGTTTGTGGCCTCTGTTGGGAAATAAGAACAAAATATCAGGAAAGCAGAGAGACTCCCTGGAAGTGACCAGCCTATCAAGAAAGGCTTCCCCCAGGGAGTGAGTATATTAAATGATAAGTGCTTGAATGGCACACACACACATACTCCTGTGCTATAGGGCACATGTAGAGATCAGAGAACAGCTTTCTTGAGTTGATTCTCTCCTTCCACTCTGGGATGGGAAGAGGATCAAATTCAGGTTTGTGTGTTGCAGAGTTCTGATAGGATTCAGATTGGACATGTGAAGGCATAGAACTAAAGCAACGGAATAATTTGAGAAGTTTGGAAGAACCAGACTCAAGCCAAGTACTGAGCTCTCAACAGAGCAGCCCCCCCTCCTCTTCATTTGCAGTGACTTCAGCTGGGGCACCTGAGACTTTCATCCAGTCCATTCCTGTAGTTCTGGCTTTTCTCTTGCTCCTTTTCCTTCAGGTTGTTTTGCCACTTCACCTAGAGAAGATCCGAGACCGACTGGCTGAAAATATCCATGAGCTTTGGGGAATGAATAAAATAGAACTCGGCTGGACTTTTGGCAAAGTATGTGCTTCAGGGCCCAGACCTGGGAGGATTATGATATTATGAGGAAGGGTCCCTTGAACATTTCATTGAGAATGGGAATTGGTGAACTGAAACGCTTCTCTCCCTACAACCTGCCTAACCTTTGCAGTTAGTAGCAGCCCGTTTGTTCTTCAGTCCATCTACAGCTAGCACTGAAGAAACCCTGCTCTTCACAGCACAGCTGGGAACCCACCTCCTGTTTACCTCCTAACTCTGGTTTCTTTTATTAGAGGACAGTGGATGCTTCCATCTCCCCACCCTCACCCCCTCACCCCTGGACACCTCTCACATTTCTCCTTCTTCCCTTCAGAAAAAGCAGTCTGCTCTGTGTGGGTGGCGGTAGCGGGCTGATTCATCATTTTGAATCAGAAGTTGTTTAACGTGGCTTTCAGATGTATCACTAAGATTAATGGAGACCAGAGGGGGTTAGGGAGTCCCTTGCACTAGAAAGCATTTTTCAGAGAGGATGTAAATTGACTTTGCTCTGTGATTGTATAAGGTCACTTCTGGAAGCAGAAGGATAGGTGAGTTTTACAGCTTCCTATGACCCGGACACTCTCTAGTCATGCATATTCCTATTAGTTACTGAAAAGGCCCCTGCACTCTAACACCTATGTATGTCCATAACTGCCACAACACAGTGTCCTTGTGAAAGATCACCTCTCTGCAGTAGGCTCTTGAAATCTCTCCTTCAGAGAACTCAACACAAGTGTAATTTTAAATTGCTTTCATTCTTGCAAATATTTTATCTCTCCTTCCTACTTCATTAGACTGTTGACTCCGTGGAGGTGGAACTATCTGACCTCATTAGTAAGCTCATAAAATCTAGATTAGTATATTCAAGCACCTATGAAATGACTAAATGAATGGAGTAAGGTGATGCTCAGATCCATACTGTTCAGTGTGATAGCCACATATGGCCACTGAACAATTGAAAAGTATCTAATCAGGATTGTGATGTGCTCTGTATTGGATGTAAAACTCACACTGGACATGTCAAGTGGAAAAGGGTTTGCTGGTATTAATCAAAACCCAGCACATGTGTTCCCGTGAGGTTATGTGCATGCAGGTGTCCATCGGTATCAATGCCTGCCTGAGATAGAGTTACATTCCTGGTTCTGTGTGAGGAGAAGGGTGGATAAAGCAACATAAAACAGCCCTCATATTGTTTTAAATAAGACTAATGTTAACTGTTCTCAGAACTGGACTTTTTTTTTCTCCTCAAAATTAAAACTTTTTTTTTCTTTTGGATTTAATGAAGTATTGCTAGTGGAAGCCAGTTTGGCATGGTGAGAGATGTCAAACTTTTGAAAGGTGTGCAGCCTGATTTAAAACCAAATCCTGAACCCTTTTAAAGAACAATAAAACATATTTTACATGCAAAAAAAAAAAAAAAAAAAAAAAACTCACACTGGATTTTTTGTTTTTTTGAGATAGCTCTAGCTGTCCTGAGACTTCTTCTATAGACCAGGCTGGTCTTGAACTCAAAGATCCACCTGCCTCTACCTACCGAGTAGTGGGATAAAAGGCGTGTGCCACCATGTCCAGCTTCACACTGGACTTTTAAGACTAATTTTACACTATTTTATTCTTACCATCAGAATAAGAACAATATATTACATGTATAGAGCTAAATAAATACATTGTTAAAATTAATTTGATCTAATTCTTTGTTTTTTTTTCTAACACGGCTGTTAAAACCTTTGAAATTACACATGTGGTCCATATCCGTAGCCCTTTGTGGTTATACATGCGGTCCATATTTGTAGCCACGGTCAGAAGATTACTGTCCTCCAGTAACATTATGGTGACACAAATTTTTAACAAAAGCACACCTACAACTTGTAAAATTACCTCTCTGGAAAATCATGTTGTAAGTGCAGACACCTGTGTAGAAATAAATCCACGGAGTTTGAGCCACTGACGACTTGGGAACCATGTGCACTAGTTCCTAAGACAGGCACATGCATTCACTTATCAGCAAGTTGCTGTCTTTGTCCTGACTGGTATGTATTGCCTGGGCCCTTGAAGGATATTCGTTTCTCTTTCTTCAGAGCAATGCCAGCTGTCAAAACTTAAATTCTCTTCTTTCTTATACTGTCACCTAGATACGAGATGACAACAAAAGACAACACCCCTGCCTTGTAGAGTTTTCAAAGCTCCCTGAAACTGAGAAGAATTATAACCTGCAAATGTCAACGGAAACCTTGAAGTGAGTGTTTAATTGAATGTGGACTAGACAGTGAGTGGATGATTTGATGCATTGTAGCTAAACTGCAAAGGTGTGTCCCTCTTGTCAGCAAACGTGACACACTGATAAATCACAGGCAGCAGTGATTCTTCATGTCACAGATCTTAGAATGGTGAGGAGCTGACCCACATTACTATTTAGTATATATATTTCTCCAGAGACCATGTGCCATTTGCTGTTTTCTGGAAATAAGGGGGAAGGGGGAATGCAGGAGGCATCAGAGGAGGGGCAGAAGGAAAAAAGGAAAGTAGTTTTAAAACCAAAAGAAAATATGATTTGATTACTAAAATCCCAAGTTTTTTAAATCAATTTTCAATTGTGCAATGATCCCATTCATGGTCCTAAAAAAGACCCAGATTTCCTAATCCACATTGGTACCTCCAATTTTTAATTCCCTTTGTTTGTTGCCTGCTGTTTCTTTGTATATTCCTGTTCTCTGTCAGTGCAGAACACTCTAACATTGTCTTGTTGACATAACAAAGATGTAAGCTGCTTTGTCTCATAGGCTCACATATCCACTATCTTTAATTCCAAAGAGTTTTATGTATCTTGGTACATCAAGTACAGCTCAAGGTGCTATACTGGCATCACATAGCAAATATTTGCTGACCTGAAGATTTGATGTTAGAATCCTGTCTATTCCATGAAATCAATTGCTTGATATAATTCAAAGTGAATTTATAAACTAGAAAATGTCTCCACGTGGGGCAATTAACCAGATTCTCTTTCATGTTCTTACGCCTGTTATCATCTAAATCAGAAGTTGGCAGATCATGGCCTGTGGGACAAACAAACCAGCCACCTGTTTCTGTAAATACATTTTCATTGCAATAAAACTGGGCTTGTTGGTTTGCATATTATCAGTGGCTATATTTATTCCATAATGGCAGAGTTAGGTTGTTGTGACAGAGTCATAAAGATATATATACACAAAGCTTTGCTGTCTGTCCCTTTACAGAAAATGTTGGCCAACTTCTGGTCTAAAGGAATGGCTTTTGTCCACTTAACCAGCTCAGACATGGGTTAGGGCTCTTGTTATCCTTCATCTTGCAGTTGACACCAGACTCTACCTTGTGTTACATCACAGAACCCTGCTGGCCCTGGGGTGCCACATTGCTCATGTGAATCCAGCTGCTGAAGAGGATCTCAAGAGAGTCAAACTGCCCAAAAAGTAGGTGAATTTTCTAATGACTCAAGATGAGTGTGAATGCCGAGAGGGTTGGAGGCCCATGTACAAAGGCAGATGACAGAACATATGTTCAGTAGCATCTTAGAATGTTCCCTCAGTTACTTAGATGTCACTGAGACCCTCAGAAAATGCCTACTGTAAGGAAGCATTTCAAGCCCTCTCTCTTTTTGCCCCTTCTGGCCATACCTAATACCACTATGGTTAATTTGGGGCTAGGAAGTATACCGACCTCAAATTAGTACACTGATTTTTGGTCACTAGGAAGAGCACTTGTCAAGAGCTTGGAAATGGTTCCTAGCCACTGCAGCTATTCACTCCACTCCTCTGGCACTGGGCTAACACCTAAGTCCTTTATGGAAATGAGGATCTATACCAACATTCCATTTGCCTCTCTATATCTGTGCGTCCTGCTATCGTTCCCACTTCTACATTCAGGCAAAGTCACACATTCAGATAATTGCTCACTGATACATCTTCTGGCTCATTCACTGTTTCATTCTCTTGCTCCTCAGTGCCAGCTCTGGGTACACACACAATAAAACACAAATGTCATGATAGGAGCCAAAGCAGTGCCAGCCTTAATCAAATGCTCACCATCCCCATCCTTGTTGAACTCCCACACTGATGAGTCACTATGACACATAGCACCTGGTGTCAAGGAAATCATAGGAGATGGCATCTGGAGAGGCACACCCCTAGCTGAAGTTGCTAGAACCAGTATATGTTGATGTATGTTGAGTCTGCCAGAAGCAGCTCTCCTGAGAAGGTAGAGACAAAGAGGTTTCCTGTGACTACAACAGATTCTGTATCTTGTGCTGTCCAGAGTGTTCTCTATAGAATGGGCCTTAGACTGTCACATTCAAGTTCTTGCTCTAGTCTGGGCAGTCAGTAGTCCTAAAGTCCTTTGGCATCTCTGGACTCATATTCCCACATGGATGTGATTAACTGCTCTGCAGATAGTTAACTTATTCATAGTGTACACAACCTTCCCCCTTACACCATGTATCTACCTGAGTCGTAGTAAACTCTTTCACATTTTTTACATGCTATGTCTCATATTATAGGCATTTGAGGACATGACTCCTGAGCTGGAGAGCCAACTGCAAAAGTCACTTCAAGCTCACAAATTTTCTGCTATCATGGCTTTTTGTGTTAATTCCAAGAAGAAAAGATGAGCTTTGCAGGAATGGATGGCCGTTCTATGCTAATTTATAAGAAAGCCCTTAGTTCAAGGTTTTATCCTTGCCAATCTGGTTTTAACATTTTTGATTCTTAAATATAATGGAGGGGTTTCTGCTAGTGTTGCAACATGCTGAGTGTGTCCATCATTTGCAGGACACATAAATAGTTTTCTTAGATTTAAGAATGCATTTGTATTAACTATTTTCTTCATGTTATACTTTGAAGTCTATGAGATTATATTAGTTATAAGATGGTAGGTACATTAGGGGCTTCATCTGTGAACACAAAGGAGAGTTTGTTTTATCTATCAACCAAAGAGGGGAAATTTTGTCTGTGCCCTCATTTGCTTAGTGAATATGTGTATGTGTGATGTATGTATATTTGATCTTTTTTTCCCCACCCCTGTATATTTGATCTTTATAAAATAAAATAACTGGTTAATACAGAGACACATTGCTGTTTACAGTACTGAGAGTAGGTGACTATGAATGCTTAGCCATAGATGGGTTAGCTGTATCAGCACCAAAGGCTCAGGGAACATCCCAGAAGAGGATGTAGGAAGAGTTAGAAGGTGGGAAGAAGTGCTGTGAAATTCTGTCGCATGGACATGACGTGGTTATTGCACACATGAACCCAGAGCAGCTGTACTTATCTGCAGAAGACAGCTCTGGTTATTAACAGAATTACACATGATCAAGCCAGTAAAAAAAAAAAAAAGGTAAACAGGAGGTGAGAGGAGTTCCGGAGACACTACCTCCCAAGGAGGAGCTATTGGCAGTTGATGGCTGCCTGCTAGAGACTGAGAGTCACTTTTCTTGAAGGGGGCTACTGGTAGGTTACCTGTGCTCCACTGGATGATCATGCACCCATGCAGATATGGGAAGTTCCAACTGGACTCAATGCATTATTTAAAAATACAAAAGGCATGAAATATGAAGTGAGGTATGTCGGAGGAAACATGGAGGCAATTAGAGGAGATAACAGGGTATTGATAAAGATATGTTATACATACATAAACTTTTCAAAGGATCAATTTGTAAAACTCTATTCAAAGTATGTACACTTTTGCATTTACTTGTAGCTATATGATGTCCAATGGGTATAAGCCAGCCCCTTTGGATTTGTCTGATGTTAAGCTGTTCCCACCTCAAGAAGTGTTAGTGGATAAGCTTGCAGAAAATGCACACAATGTTTGGGCAAAGGACAGAATAAAACAAGGATGGACCTATGGCATTCAACAGGTAAGGAATATTGGGTCAAGCATGCTACGGAAGTAGATGTGGTCATCCATCAAAATGTCATTTTGCTGTGAAGCATGCTAGATTGGAATGGGGCATTGCCCTTGCACTCTGTCCCTCACACTGTTGTTTGTTTATTATTTATAGAATCATGGACTGGTGAAATTTGTAACTGTCACATTGACATTGACTACAGGCGTCATTTCAATTTTGCAGAAATGGATAAAGTTTATCTTTCCTTTAGTTAGAGATTCACTGATAAAGTATGCACACAGGGTGATGTATTTTAGCTCATTCTCTGTCATATTGTTTCACTGTACAGAGTTAAGTTTTTGTGATACCCTCCAAGACCCAGGTGAGGAACAGATTTCAGGGATAGGATGTGAGAACAAATCAACATCATGGGTCAGCAGTAGTTCTGACAAGGCCCCCAAATAGCTACATTGAGGTAAATTCAGGGGGGCAATAGCCTAGAAAAGGAGTGAAGCAACCTGCCCAGAAGCCCCCCCACACACACACACTTTAGCCCATTGAACTAAGGATCCTTGGGCAGAACTAGAACTCCTAGCCTGATTATCAAGCAACCTAACAGCTCAGTTAGGTGTGTGTGGCTTCAAAACAAGGAATCCAACAGAGTTTGGAATCAGGATTCATTGCAAGCCATTTGACCCAACTTTCCCTAATCACTAAGGGTTAGAATTCAGAAAGTTCACATGAGTTAACCCATACCTCAGCCTCTGTGTTGACTTTTCTCATCACTATGACAAAATGCCCAACAGAAGCAACTTAAAGGAAGAGAAGGGCAGAGGAGTTGGCTCGTGGATTTAGAGTCTAGTCCATCATAGCGGGGGAAAGTACATGGCTACAGGAGCTTAGTTGGGGCAGCAGAAGCTTATAGCACAGCTTGTTTGTATCTTTCTGGATCAGGATGGGGCCATCACCTTTAAATGCTTGCCTACCACCCAGTGTCTCTTGAACCAGCCCAGCCTCACCTCTTAAAAGATTCCACAGGCTCCCAAAACAGCACCACAGGCTGGGGACCAGATGTTCAAACACAGGAGCTGGGGCGGGGGGGGGGGGGTGCGTATTTAAGTTTCAAACTTTGAAATTTTCCAAACTTCCCTCCAGGAAATCTGGAAGGCAAGAAGAACTCAGCTACTAAAAACATGGAGGCCTGGGAATGAGGAGGTTTGGACAGAGTGCCATGCATCTTAGTTTGATTGGCTTTCCTTGTAGTTGATCTTTCAATACTCTCATAGTCTTGCCTAAGGAACTGAGGATGACTCCATGGTACAATGTACCTTTTGTGATGGGATGGACACACTTTGCCTCTGCCACTCTTCCTAGTGTCTCTCTGATGACTTAAGATGCTGCTGTGATGGGGTGTTGACAGTAAAATGGTAGCATGAATTTCCTTAAGGGAATAGCTACACAGTCCCCATCGGCCTAACCTTCGGAATGGAGGTTGTTAACCAATTTCATGACACTTTATTTTATTTGCAAGCTGGCATTATTAAAGTGTGTTTTTAATGCTAGCTTTGAGCATTAGTAAGATTTCTCCTTTTATACTCATTTAATCCTGAAGAGAAGTGGTAAATATGCACACTGCTAAATATCAAGCCACATGGGGAAAATCTAATAGACTAGTATGAGCCAGCCAAGCAGTCAGGAGTATGTGAGCAGGATGGGCTGCTTGTAAAACTGAAATATGTTTTCTTGGCACCTTCTCTTTGGCTTCACATAGGATTTGAAGAACAAAAGAAATCCCCGTCTGGTGCCATATGTATTACTGGATGAGCGTACCAAGAAATCAAATAGGGACAGCCTACGTGAAGCTGTACGAACATTTGTTGGTTATGGGTATAACATTGAGCCATCGGACCAAGAACTAGGTAACAAGCTGTGATCATTTATTATCACAATAGTTTACTAAGCAAGTCCTCTTATGGGGAAATGTTACCTTTAAATAGGTCTAATTTATACTATGGGAAATGGTACAGTTCTTAGAATGTGGTATTCTTGAAGAATTTCATACGTGCATACAATGTGTTTTCATTATATTCCCCCATTTCTCCTCCCCCTAACTCTAAATCTGCTCTCACCCTTCCTCATTCTAACTTTATGTCCATTTTTGTTTTTATAACCCACCAAGTTCAATTTGTTCTGCCTAGTGGTATATTTTGGAGGGTAAGCTTTGTAGTCAGAAGGTTCTCCAGTTCCGCCAGGCCCCCACAGTCCTGTGGCCCACTTATAAAATGATAACTCAGAAGCTTATATTAATTATAACTGCTTGGCCATTAGCTCAGGCTTATTACTGACTAGCTCTTACACTTAAATTAACCCATAATTCTTATTTGTGTTTAGCCACATGGCTTGGTACCTTTTCTCAGTTCTGCCTTGTCTTATTGCTTCCTCTGTGTCTGACTGGCAACTCTTGACTCAGCCTTCCTCTTCCCAGAATTCTCCTCTCTACTCGCCCTACCTATACTCCTGTCTGGCTACTGGCCAATTAGTGTTTTATTTATCAGTCAATCAGAGAAACACATATTCACAGCATACAGAATGACATCCCACAACAGGGATGAAGCATTATCCCATTGACAGATGGTTTAAAAATGAAAATGCATACAATATACTCTGATCCTGATTTCCCCTCCCCATCTCCTCCCAGATCCTCCCCACCTCCCTACATTCAACTCCACACTTTCACCTTATTTCTTTCTCTCTTTAGAAAGAAAAAAACAAGAAAAATAAAAGCAGAATTTAAAATAATAAAATAATGAAAAACACAAGAGACACACACCAAAAAAATCCATAAAACACAAAATTGAAAACCATAATATGCAAGGAAAAGTCCAATAAGGTTTTTTTTTAATGTTCAAACAAAGCAATGTGAGGCAAAAAAAATCTATGAAAATACCATTGAGGTTGTTTTGTGTTGACCATCTACAGCTGGGTATGAAGCCTTCCCTTAAGCATGGTTTATATACCCAGTGAGACTCCATTGGAAAAAACCCAATTTTTCCTTTGATTGCCAATTGGAGATAGCCTCTTGGTTAGGGATGGGAGATCATGTCTACTTCCCCCTCTCAGTGTTGCGATGCCATCTGGCTTGAACCTGTGCATGCCTACTGACAGACATTTTTACAATGTGCTTTTCTGTGACCCAGCCCTATGGTGAATACATTTTCTTTTGGGTAGCTAAGCTTTTCAGGATACCTGGTTACAGAATCAAATCACATTTATTGTCTCTCATCCTCCAAAATTTGAATGCCAGATTATTTAGAGATCAGGAAATGACAGTTTCAAGTTAAATTCTATTACCTGCAACTTACCCTGGAAGTACTGAAGGCCATGGTGGTTCATGAGATGGAATCAGTCCTGGATTCGGAGCTTTTATTCTGTTTATTCTGTTGCTGAACAAGTGATGGAACCTCTCTGACCCTCACTTTTTCCATCCTGACATTATAAGGTTATTGTGAAGAAGTCACTATGAAGTCAATATTCAGTAAATGTTGGTTCATGTCATTGTTGTGGTGTCATGACAGTAATGATGAGTGTTATGGTATAAACAAAATGCTTCACTGGACAATGGGAGGCCTATGATCATCTTAGTTGTTGACATCAAGTTCTTTGAGGAATACATAATTAAAAGTCTGTGACCTCTCTTTCCCTCCTCCCTATCTTCTGCTTCTCACAGTAGCTGACCCCACTGTTGAGAAGGTCAGCATAGACAAGATTCGATTTTTCCGGGTAGAGCGGTCATATGCCGTAAAGTCTGGAAAGTGGTACTTTGAATTTGAAGTGATAACTGGAGGAGACATGCGTGTTGGCTGGGCCAGGCCAGGCTGTCGTCCTGACATTGAACTGGGGGCTGATGACCAAGCCTTTGTGTTTGAAGGCAGCAGGGTGAGTCCATTCAGTAGCCACACTCCATCAAGACAAGTTTACTATTCTAGAGTTTTCCTTGGAGGCTGGAACTACTGGGTGTCTGGGTCTTAGTCTTCAGAGAGGATAGCTACCACCACTGAATAATAGACACTGAATGAGTATTGTGTAGTGATTGCTTCTTTGCTTTTGATCCTGAGAAAGGGGAAGACTATATCCCACACCCTCTCAGTAATCACCTCCACTTCTGCCCTTTCCCCCATGATGGCTGGCTCTGCTCCAGGGGTAACCCACTCAACACTATGAAGCCAATGTACTGAGATTCTTTTGTATGTGCTAGGAAGAATTGTGTTTACTGTCAAGGCTGACTATGAACCAGGAAACTCAGGCCATCTTATCTCATGACACTTGTGTGTCCCAATTTCATTCATCTGTAAGATAGACACCTACTCCTGTGGGCTATGTGTGATAGACTCTTTATAGAGATCATCTGCCACTAGAAATTAGGAGATCCTCTTTCTGTGGCCATTTCTCCAGCTTCTGGGATTCTTGGGCTTTTTTTTTGCTCTTCTTCTCTAAGACTATGGTCTTGTTTTGCAGGGTCAGCGTTGGCATCAAGGTAGTGGGTATTTTGGACGAACTTGGCAGCCCGGAGATGTGGTCGGGTGTATGATTAACCTGGATGATGCTTCCATGATCTTCACACTGAATGGGGAGTTGCTGATCACCAACAAAGGCTCTGAACTTGCCTTTGCTGACTATGAGGTTGAGAATGGTAAATCCACCACTAGGGAAACACGGGTGGGCTGCTGGAGCTTTGTAGTACTCTATTAAGAGTACACTATCCTTTCCATATTCAAAACCCCAAGAGAGATGGCCTTCCATCCTTTATACTGCAAGTTCTGAAGAGTCAGACAAAATATGGTGACAGTCAGTGTGTGATTGTAAATATAAATTCTGTCATGAGGCTAATTCCATGTCCTGTGCCCTGACATTTTAAGATTCCCCAGATTTGCTTTAGTGCAATGGAAATGGTAATTGTGTATGGTGGAATGTCATTGGCAGGAGAGAAAGAAAAATCAGTGGATTAAAGAGTTATCCTTTTATTCTGATTTGAATTGTCATTCTGCCTGTTTGTGTAATTGAACTTGATGCTTTGATGAGAACCATTGGAACACAAAAGCTAGATTTAGCTGTTCCCTTGAATGAAATATAATTGATTTTGAAATTCAAACACACTGGGAAACCAAAGCAGAGTTGTACTTATTATTGGCCATAGATGGAGGACAATCAGGGCAATGCTTGCAGCGACACAAAGGAGCAGTTAGCGCTTATTATTTTTCTGTCTGCATGACCGTACAAGATAGACACAGATTGCTGGCATTTGAAGAAAGAGCGCTGGACTACAAGCTGGCAGCGCTGCTCCTTTTAAACTGTGCAACTCCTGTGGAGACTGCTTGACTGCTCTGGGCTTCAGACTCTTCGTCTATCAGTGTAAGAGGATAGAAATAAATTCCATTGTTCTTCCCAGATTTGAAATTCTGACAGTGACATAACACAGCTGCGTGCTCGTCCCTGTGCTGTGTGTGTGCTGTACTCAGCGTCATGATTTCAGATAGGAAGGATGCTGTTCTGAGTCTGGAGACAAGAGCCCTCATCCTACACCTGCCTACTTGTGACATCTCAACCTCTATGAGCCTCATTTCCCCCTCCGTAAATGATTAGAACTACTTTTAGCCAGAATTTCTGAGAGGTTATGAACATAAAGAGTCTGTCTAAAAGACACTAGAGAGATGTAACTGCATGAGCAAGAGAATAAAAATATATAAAGCCTTGTTCACATGATAGAAATGTTCGTTACTTACAGAGTGTTTTAGCTTTTTGAGGACATACTTTTTACAGACACCTGTTGTCTGCAATGTACAAGTCCAGCTGAACCACTCAAGAGGTCTCCAGGAGTCTAATATTGGGGGAATTAGAAAGGTTGCAGCTGAATCTGTTTTCTTAGAGAAAAGGAATCACTAAATGCAGGTGGGGGTCATACTTTAATGCCTTTTAACAGATGTAAGATCCATTTTGAAGAATGCCCTGATTGGAGAGTTGAGTGGGAAGATGTGTATTGCCGGCAGATGGAATGGCAACTGTGCGGCTTTGGATGCAAATGAAAGAGACACAGCAGAGGATATCAGTGCAGTGTAGGGAGTCATCCCAGGGTCCCAGCATGTGCAGTGCTGTATCCCTGAGTTCAGGAAGAGAACGAAGGACTAGACAATCCAGGTGTTTCCCCCAAGGAAAATAGGAAGAGTCCATAGACCAACAACACTTCTTCCCTGACTTTATTGCTGTGTGACCTAAGGGGATTATGTATCTACTGCCTTTGGTTCATTAAGAAAGATGAGAATCTTGTCTGACTTGCAGTGTTGGGAACTTTGTGAAGTTTGAATAGCTTTGCATTAAGTATAAAGCCTTGATATTCAAGGTATATCCCACCTTGTTAAAAATGCAGAATCTCAGTCCCACAGCAGAATCAAAGTCTGCATTCTCCCCAGAGGCTCTGGCGATGTGCATATACCTTACCTTCTGAGAAGCAGTAGTCTAACACAGGAGCAAAGGCAAATGGTGGCCATGCAGAAAAGCTCCTTTCTAATTGTGGAGTAAGATGAAAATAGGGAAAGGTGACTAATAATGCAGAACATGAGTTATAAACAGCAAGTGACTAATGCGGAGTGAAAAAATCTCACACAAGTGGCATCTGAATTGAATGTTGAATAAAGAATCCAGAATGAGTAAGTCAAAGGAAAAATGTAACCCCATCAAGATGCAAGGAGACTAGGGTTATAGCAGCAGGAAGCCTCAGGAAGGGGTGGGACAGTAAGAAGGTAGAGATTTATATATGGGATGGATAAATGATCGAGCTGGCAAGGTAGATGCAGTGTAGATTGTGGCCTTACATGTCAAGACTCAGTCTTCTCATCCAGGAAATTCATGTCTAACCGGAGCTGAGCATCCTTGGACTTCACCTTGTGAAATGGGTATACTACAGTATTTGAGCAGAGAGATGCTATCAAAGAGAGAACTGTTTGAGAGTAGCTCAGTTTTCAAAGATTATCTGTGCTGTGATGAAAGAGATGCCTTTTTTTGTGCAGGGACATGATCTGACCTTCAGAATAACAAATTCTATTCTTAGGACGCTGTCTGATAATAGACTTGTACTGTAATATGTTTGTGCATTATACTGTAGTATTGTATCTGCTTTAATAATACAGAGACAAGATAATTGGAAGGCTCTTTCAGCTCTGTGATAGCACAGGAGTGGGCAGAGAGATGGTTGAAAGGAAGCTGATGTGTCGTTCTTTAATAACAACAGCCCAGAGGCCAGTGATAATCATACCGCGTCTCTTTGTTCGGTACAAAACATGGAACAAGGCAGCAAATCTTGCCTTGACTTTTAAGAGAACCATCTGTTGAAACTAAACATCATGTTTTGTAATCACCTTAAGGTACAGTGCCCTATGTACTGGTACTCTTCAGGTCACCAGTGTGTCATCCTAGATCCAAGATCCTCAGTAGGGATTGTTAGGTCTTCTGTAGAAGAGTGAGAACAACCATTGTAGGAAGTACCTTCTCTTTTGTTTCAGAAGAGTTATGCAGTCATTGTTGTCTCTATCCTCTTCTGCATCACAAATAGTAAGCTCTTATCTGTTTCATTGTCTCCTGGTCTGGTCCCTGGCCTAGACCATCATAGCACTTAATATTGTCACAGCCTTGTGTATCTGGAAGCTTCCCGTGTATCTGGAAGCTCGGAAGCTTCCAAAGTAGAAGCTTTGCAGTAAGGCTTCACATTTCCTTCACTTAAAGCAAAGAGAGAGAAAATCTGAAGATTCTGCCAGACCTTGGGATGAGACAGCTGGAATAGGCTTTGGTGTGTGCAGTCCCCTGAGGAACATCCTCTCTTGCTTCAGCTTTAGAGTTTATAGGGAGAGCCTTTTGTGCTGTTCCTACCCATTGGTCTAAGTCAAAAAGATCCCAGAACTCTGCTAACAGCTAGAGTTAGAAAATAAAACTTCTTTAATGGAAATGCCCCTGCCATCTGTGGCCTTGTGCGAAAGGGTCCCGTTAATATCATTCTCTCTCTAGATGGTGCTGTGCTTAGAAACTTGATGTGGCATAGAAGTGTTGCCTCCTGTTTCCTGAGCATTCTATGCAAGCTCCAGTCATGACAGGGTTGTCTCTGAATTCCATCTTGAGGCTTAGCAGTAAATAAAAAGAATAAAAGCATGTGCCATGGTTGACGTTCAGAGTAATACCCCAAGAACGGCCCAGAGTCATCTAACCACCTCTCTGCAAGATCTGTTTCTGCCCTACCACTAGTGATGCTCCTCATGTCTGTCTATAGATTGAAATGAATGACAATCAATCATCATTTGGATTTTCCAGATAATTGTTTCTTTCCAACCACCAACCACTGTCAGGAGTGATTGTCATGAGATATTGTGGGCCATGACACAATTATAGCTTATAGCAATTGATAATTCAGGTGTCAACCCACTAGAGGAACTGTTCTCGATGGGATAATCTATTGAGCAAAGCTTATAGGTCACTGGGTCTGAAAACTGTTGCCTTCATCTATAATTTTACTTGTACAAGAATAGTTACGGTATCTCCCCATTACCATGCATTTTCATGTAATGTGTATATGTAATCTCATGATTGCATCTCAATCTTTGGGTACACACATTTGTGGGTGGTCAGGAAGAGGACTTCTCACTGAGCTGTACAATTTTGAAATATGGACAATATACTAGGATATGCTTCATGGCTGGATCCGTTGTTTCACCAAGACTGTAGACACTTAAAAGCCTACCTTGTTCCTTTAACTCAGACTAACACAAGAAAATAACAATTTCTCCTCAGTCTAAGACTAACTGCACGAATTTTGCTCATTTTTACCTCAGAGCAAGTTCAAACTAGACTAAAGGCCTTTGTAAATAGATCATAAGTTTAAAACTTTACAATTATGCACAAGGTCAGAGTTGCAGGTGTCTAACCAAGGTTATGTATATAAAGTTCCCTAAGAAAAGCATGCCAGTTCTTCACTTGCCACATCTGCTCATAAAGACCTATGTCTCAGAGTTTGTCACACTGGGCACTGTGTCCCCTCCCTGTGGTCCTGAAAGCTTGAAACCTTGTGTTGCCATGGTAAATGGCTCGGCGTCCTATTGCTTACCCTAGGAATGTTCTTTTGACCAATAAGAGGTAACTCTTGTAATTTTTTTTATTGCTTCAAGCCTCCTATAAAAAGAGGGTTTTTGGGGGCTAGATGGGTAGAAGCAGGAGGATTAGAACAGAGAATTAGAGCTAAGAAATTATAGACAATTGGGACAAGAAAAGTAGAAGACTAAAGAGACATGTTTGGCACAGCATGCGTGTGAGAGAGAGAGTTCCTTTCACTTCCTGTGGCAGCTAATCTGAACCCTGAAGATAGTTTTCAGAGCTGGACTCTGAGGCTATTGGTAAACAAACCATCAACCACATGAAATTTAAAACAAACCAAAACAAAACAAAAACCACCCCCTCTTAATCACAAAACTAGTATGAGATACCACGCATATAATACCAAGTTTACCAGAACCTGGGATCCTCTGAAAATTTTAAGTTCATGTTTTCTTCTTCTTGCTCTCTTGGGATGGCAGTTCTATATACATGGTTTGATTTAATTCCGTTTGCATACAATCTTGAACCTCTTCAAAGTTGTCTGCATAGTCACATCTTTTTGCTGAGTGTAAGGAAGGGGCAGAGGAAGATGGCATTTTTACTCCTTTTATTTATCTTCTTCCTACATCTCCAGTCTCAGTTAGGCTACAGGTTAGTTGGTTGTGTATGTAGTGACTGTCCTAGTTTGTGACAATAAAATCTGTGCTAATGGTAATGTCATATGGCCTTGCCAAGTGGGTCCTGTTATCCATGTAAACTTCAGAGAGTCATGTGGATCCCTGATCCCTGTGTACAGGTAGACCTGTTCCTCTAAGGGAACTGTATGTCTTCAACAGTCTAATCAAGAGGCAAAATGGTGAACTATATGACTCAGCAGCATTTGCAGAGGGAAGGAAGATCTGGCCACAAAGGAAATTAGTTTAGAGTAGACTTGGAAAACAGCTACCCTGGCTTCCACCTTTGATGTTTGCTCTGGAGTTCTACTCAGACCACAAGTGTCCACATACCCATGCTACAGTTTGCCTAGTAAAATTGAGCAAGTTACTTAATTCCCTAAGTCCTGGTCTCTTCATCTGTAAAATGAGCATAAAGACATAAATCTGTAGAGTGTTCAGCCCAGCATTCAGAAAGCAATTGACAATTACTTGTTGTTGTAGTTTATTGCATTATTTTTGCCCCTCTCTCTTATCTGTCATGCAGAATTATAAAGTTACATGAAATATTCATGCATTGAGTTGAAAAGTCCCAAGACAGTGAGATGGTTAGCTAGACCTGGTTGGATAGATGGAAAGAGTTGAGTGAATGTGGCCAGCTATCAAATATCCTTCTCCAAAAGAAAGAGCTTCATGTAAATTCATCTTTCTTCTATGACTTCCTAGGTGTCCTTTGCCTGATTCAAGCTTTAGCGTTACCTTCTCTTCTACTGCATCACTGAGCTTCTGTAGCTCTACCACTTAGCCCCCCAGGGGTCCCCAACACTTACCTCCCATTGCTCTAGCATCTGTGACTTCTATTGCTTTTATATTTCTTCTACTGTGTTCAGCCTTCCCCAGAAGAGAGGGCTCCAGCCCACAGGGACAGTTACTCCATTCTATAACGTGATGTCCTCTACCCTCGGACATACTGCCAATTAAATCCAGGGCATTCATCCCTGTACCATCTATCTACTTCTATCATGCTGACTGGCACTGGCTTGTGACTCAGAGGGTATGAGATCATATCTTACTGGTAGTCCTCCTCATGACCTTGGTCAAGTCAGTCAGTGCCTTAATTCTTCAGTTTCATCCTAGTTGATTACTATCTCTTAATAATAATGAAGGACCCAAGTTCCTTAGGGGGAAAAAGACTCAAAGCAAGTAATACTTCTCTCACTTTCATTTGTTGGTGGGTCTGTGTCAAGGCTAAGTCATCTTTTTGCTGCTTCCCATCCAGAATTTTACACCTGCTGAGTGTCTATCCCACAATTCTACAAAAGAGGAAAGGAGAAGAAAGTTTCTTAAAGTTTCCTGGTCTCTGCTCACATCAAGCTTGGAGTGTTTAATATCTGGGCTCTAAGATAAAAGCACCATAGTATTGCATTTCTGGCTTGAGTTAACCCTTTGTCAGAATGACTGAAATACTGTCTTGGGAGAAAGGTGGTTTACATCAAAAACATTCACTCTTTTAAATTCCATTCCCTGTAATGAGCTCTTTGAGACGGGAGTAGTTCCTCTTCATCCCTGAAGTCTAGTTACAACATGTATCAGAGCCTCCTGTCCCACTAAGGAACTAGGAACGTTTTCTGGTAATCTTTGTTCTACCCTGTAGTCAGATTTCCAGGTAACTTGTTTATAAGTAGCAAGCATAGCATTGCTAGGGCAGCTTCTGGTTTAGTCTACTGCCTCTCTGGAGTGACAGGGCCAGAGATCTGGCCCCAGTGTTTGGTGACCACCAGAGGACTCTGTCATTCTGCTAGGAGGACATTAATGTTCTCTAGTTTTAACAATGGTACTAAACACATCTCTATCCTAAATATGTTTGTATTTCCTAATATCACCAACTATGCAGTGCTCAGTTCATCTATGTGGACACCATGGTTTATCTGGCGAAAGTGCCTGTATATAATAAGAATGCCATGGCTTAGAGGACAATATGTAAGTACTTACTCTACAAAGAATGCAGTTTGCCCTTGGCATATGAACAATATAAAAAGTTCTTACTGTTTGACATAATGTCTCAAAATTGCCCTTTTTTCCCAGAGAAGATGAAAATGTCTTCCTGAAACACATTATTTCACACACTAAAAAATATTAATAGTAAAACCATTTCTCCTAGGAGTGTCACCAGTTTTCTTTGTGGGGAGCCCCAGTGCCTGCACAAGGCATCGGCCTCAGGGATGTTCCTTCCCTTCCTGGCCCTCTCGCAGCTTCAGCTGTCTCCCAGCCGCCTGCCTCCCACATCCTCCCAGATCCAAGATAATTAGTGCTTTCCCTACTTTCCTGATTTGTTGGTCTACAATTATGATTTATAAATAACCCACAAACAAGAACGCCAGACAATCTGAACTTCTGCTTTGGTCTGTTGTGAATGTTTAAGTATGATCAGGTCATAGAAGTGAGCTTGGAGAGATGACAGTAGTGGTGGCAAAGAAAGGTCGCAATGTGTCTGGCGTAGCTCGGCTCTCGTGTTCCTCCTCAGGTGAGGGGGACAGTAGACAAGGGGGTGGAAGCTTATAAACTAGCAGCAATATAGTCTTAGTAGTCAATGCTCTCAAAACACAAAGGACCATTGACCTCTCATTCACTGAGGAGCTGTCTGAGGCCCAGAACAGTTGAATAATTCTCCCTGCACTTCATTTTTATTGTTGAATTCTGTTCTTTGACAGTGTTGTGTAGGGGCATGTATCCTGATTACATGTCCCACACAGCCCTCTTTTTTCTCCCTCCAGTCCTTGTCAGTGACCTCTCATCCCTTAGAGTTCCTTGCCCAGATTCTTGACTTTTGGTTTGATTTTGTGACCCATTTAATTTAACTCGGGCCATCTGTGTGACCTCTAGATTGGAACTATCATTGGAACTCATGGGGTTGCCAATAAGAATACAACTAAGGGTATAACTACCACTGTTACTGAATCTATCAAGAGCTAATAGTTATTAGTGAGGGGCAAAGCCCCTTGAGTCCCACCTCCATCCATGCCTGACTGTTGATAGGCCTATTCTTGTGAAGATTCCATGTAGACATCCACACTACCAATGAGTTCATAATTACAGTGGCTGTGTCTTGCCCAGAGGATGTCTTATCACAGTCCTACTCTCTGTCTTCTGGCTCTTTCCACTGCTGCTTCCAGAATGCTTTCAGAGGGAACGGTATAAATGATAAATGTCTTGTTTAGGGCTGAGCACTCTTCTACCACTTATTCTCCACACTTTGGGCATTCACCAACATTCTGTGGAAAGAGAGACTTCTCTGTTGAAGCATGAGTGTAACACTTCTCCATGGGTGTAAGTACATGTTTAGAAGGCAGCTTGACACTATATCAATGCAGCTGAACAACAGCATCTAATTATCCTGCTTGGACCTAAGCGCTTTTCTTCCATGGGCCATGTATTTTTAACCAGGTTTACAGTATGTATCTTGGGTTCCCTGCAATGGGGGCAGGCCTCAAATCCAATCATAAAACACTTGTTTAGCCCCCATAAGAGTAGTATCAATAGATACACTGTCATCTTTTAAATTAACTGCAGCATGTGTACTTAAGATCTAAAGTTACTGTAGTAAAGAAATTAACATATTTGTTATCTCACATAGTTGACCATTTTCTTGGTTTTTATTTGTTTTTGTTTTGTTTTATTTTGCTTTATGTCTATTTTGTTTTTAGTTGTGTTTTTATTTTCTAAGACATGGTCTCACTGTGTAGTCTGGCCTGGCCTCAAACTCCCTGTGTAAATACACTGGTCTAGATCTTTGGATCTTCCTGCCTTAGCTCCCAATGGCCGGGATTACAGTTGTGCCCTACCAGACACCATGTCTTCATTGTTGTTACAAAATTGCTTTGTTTCTATTTATTTTACATGTATGGATATTTTGACTGCATGAATTTTGTGAACAACTTGCATGACCTGTGCTGGCAGAGGCTGGAAGAGGGAGGGCTTTGGGTACCCAGGGACTGGAATGGTTGTCAACTTCCATGTAGATGCTGGAAATCAAACCTGGGTCCTCTGGAAGAGCATTCAATGCTCTTAACTGTTCAACCATCCTTCCAGGCCCTAAGATCAGTTCTAAATAAGGCATAGATAATAGATTTCACTTTTTTCAAATTCGTTTTACTCTTTCATCTTAAAAACACTCGTAGCTGCATGATTTTTTTCACAAATCAATTTAAAGAAAATTCACCTTTCTCTCCATATACTAAGGGCAGTGTTGTGTCCAGGCAGCTTCCTGTTGTTGATTTTGTGTGCCAAAAAGACAGGTGAGGGTTGTTTTCCTGAAGCTCCCAATCTGAACAGGAAGTACAGCTCCAGCCTCTCCACAGCTTCCCCCCAATGGTACCTCCGCACTGAAGCCACAATCTTTATTCTGCAGGTTTTGTGCCCATTTGCTCTCTGGGACTGTCACAGATTGGCCGCATGAATCTTGGGACAGATGCCAGCACCTTCAAATTTTATACCATGTGTGGCCTCCAGGAGGGCTTCGAGCCTTTTGCGGTAAATATGAACCGAGATGTAGCAGTGTGGTTCAGCAAGCGCCTCCCAACGTTTGTGAATGTGCCGAAGGATCATCCCCACATAGAGGTAACCTTACACCATGGGTGGTCCCTGCAGGGCGAGTGGGCCAAGGCATTAAGTTTTCACAAAGCCTGCTGTCAACAGGAAATGGTTACCTAAGTCCCCACCCTGGCTGCCTACCAATCACCTCCTCAGGTCTTCATAGCTACAGTTGCAGACCCTTTAACTTACAACACCCCACAAGAGCTAATAGCCTTGTACACAATTTTCCAGACTGCTTCCCAGGCTAGGTCACCAGATTTTTTGCATGCATTCCTACAGGGGCATTGCCATGGTACTTCAGTGTCCAGAGACTTAAAACATTGTTTTCTTCACAAAGTTGAACAATTCTACTTGGCATTATATATGATAAAAATGTGTGTTCCTCCATGTGTATAACTTACCTTTGCAGCCTTATTTATATTGGTGCTGTTACTAGCATTTAAGCTGAAGTGGGAGACTTTATTATGGCGCTTCCACCTTTAAGGAAAGCAAAGAGCTTAAGAGTGTAAGAAGCCAAGTTTGGGTTCTGGATCTGTTTTGATGAGACCCACCATGATTTTTCACATGATGGACATGGGGAAAAGAGTGCTTTCAAATAAAGCATTTCAAACACTTCGTTGCAGTGTTACTTGGGATCAAGACAGTGGTTTGCTTCCAACTGACTCTAAGCCCCCCACCTCACCTTCTAGAAGGTCTGAACCTGGCAAGCCCCAGCTCTTAATTGTTCCTCCCCCATTGACCCTCACATTTGGGGGTAGATTGTATTTCTCTGGTTGCAGGATAACCATTATTTTAGAAGTGTGGTTCTAAATCCTGGAGGTCTCACACACCTTTGGTGAACTAATAGACTCTAGACTGGAAAAATAGAAAGTCTGATAGAAAGTGTGTTAGAAGGCACTTGTAAGTTTAGTGCCAGGGAGGCAAAATCAGCCAGATCCTTGGCGCTTTTTAGCCAGCCAGCCCAGCCTAGTTACTGAACTCCAGGATAAAGAGAGAACCTGTCTCTCAAGACTGATTGTTGGCCTCCACACACAGGTACATACATGTTCTTGTGCTTACATACACACATGTGCACCCATATGAACACACACACACACACACACACACACACACACACACACACACAAACATACACGAAAGTAAATTATTAATAATGCAGGTTACCACTCTGCAGTACCTGTGGTCCAACGCCATAAATTGTCTCAGGATTTAGAGCAGGCTCAGGACACCTCAGCTCTAGAGCTGGGACTCCAGCACTGTTGGAAACCTATGGGGTAAAAGTACCCTCTGAGAGAGTTTGTGTGGTTCTTCCTGACTTTGAGGTTTTCTGGTCCCTTTCTGTAAGATGTTCTCATGATGCCCACTGACAATGGAAATCTTTGGAAAGATTTTCTTTCTACCACTTACCCCCCAATTTAGAAGGTCAACGTTATGAGGACACCATACTATATCACCCAGACAGCCTTACCTCTCAACAGTATTTGTTCTCCATCCTTGGCCTTGTAGTGAACTTATGGGTGTGTTTAACATCACTAATTTCTCCAGCCAGAGAAGTTTCAACTCCAGAGCTGAAGTTTCCTAGCAGACCTCTTGAATGGCATCATTTGCTTTATTGCTGGTGATATTCATAGTTTCCTGAATGTCTTGTTCTATGTTAGGTCGGTGAGAGACAGGAACAGGGTCAAGGTCACACCCTCCTATATATCAGGTTAAGGACTCATGGTAATGTTCCCAGGTTGTGAGGATTGATGGCACCATGGACAGCCCCCCATGCCTCAAGGTGACCCACAAGACATTCGGCACACAGAACAGCAATGCCAACATGATCTACTGCCGCCTGAGCATGCCCATCGAATGCCACTCCTCTTTCAGCCACAGCCCCTGTCTAGACAGTGAAGCCTTCCAGAAAAGGTGAGGGTGTGGGACAGTCCTGTAATTCTCAGAGGTACCGTTTCTGCTTATTTTGTACTTAACCACAACATAAGAAGTGAGTTTACAGTGGCCTCTGCTTTCAGTCAGGTAAAGAAATGAGGATGTAAATGGCTGGGGAGATAATTCTGTCTGTAAAGTGTTTGCTGCACAGCATAGAGACCTGTTTGGGTCTCCAGAACCATGTTTGTTTGTTTGTTCTTAAGAAAGATATTGTGGCATATACCTGACCTCCCAGTGCTAGAGAGCAGAAACAGGTAGATCGCAGGTGCTCGCTCACTGGACAGGCAACCTCTCAAAAACAAAGTAGATGGAGGCTGGGGAACAGCCCCTGAGGTTGATCTCTAGCCTCCGTCCTCATGTACATACATGTGCATATGTGCCTATACGTATGTGTGCATCTATACATCTATGTGCCCCTGCATGCATGCACAAATTTGTACCTGCACACATGCACACACAAACACACACAAAGAAATGACTATATATGTGTGCGTGAGTTCATGCAAGGGCATGTGTGTATGGAGGTGCACACAAAATTAAGAAGCCCATGCAGCTAAACAGAGCAACATCTGGAGAGGATGTTTCTGCTTTTCTTGGAATCTCTGAGCTTGGGCCTCTTTGTGTTCATAATTCTTGGAGTTTGAGAGCAAAAAGACTGCTTCTGTGTGGAATGAGAAATTTCCGGAGGCCAATTGCTGTCTTTGCATAGCTATGGGCATTTCCCACCCTTGCCTCTGTGTGCCTCTTGAGTAATGTGATTTCTTCCCTCCTCATGAGGAATGGATTCCTTGCTGTCTTTCTTTCCTTTGATGTCTATTTTTAATCGCTGGTGTGTGCCTACTGTCTAAGCTGTCTCGTTCAAATCTCTCGTAGCAGTTCACTATCCACCAAGGTTTTGAATAAGCACAGCTGCTTGAGGGAACATAGGAACCCATTCAGAGGCATCTCTACCTGTGTTATTACAGTGCCCCCATCCTCCTCCACATTAACTTACAACCTGCAGCAGGGGGATGCTGGAAGTCATAGTACTGCCTATGGCAGCAGCTTACAAATGAGCAACTCCCAAGACCAATTGCAGTCACTTGTGTATAGAAAACAGCCAGTTTCCTAAACCTGCCTTGATCGTTAAGGGTAGATCAATTGCCTGTCAGAACTGTGGCGTTCTCTACACAACTGAATAGCTAAAATGTGGATTATCTCCCCCTAGGAAACAGATGCAAGAAATACTCTCTCATACAACAACAGTAAGTAAATATGCTCAATTATGGCTTTAATTATTTGATCTGCTCCTCCTGGTACTATGTCCCACACAGCAAAGATTTGTCTAGAGATCTTCTTTAATTGTCAATTATTCTGTCTCATAATATACATTTGGATGCTTCTAGAACATTTCTATGGTGTTTGTCGAGTAAGGGAAGGAAAGCAGAGCTCAACCTGGAGCTCCTAATTGGGCATCATGTGTCCTTGTTACCCATTTGCCACCAGGGACCCATCACTGCCTTTCTGATTGAAAGAAACATGAGTTGGAAGAGTCCCCATTAAATCCTTTTGTTTGCTCTTTTGTGTCAACTTCTATGAGTCGGTCCCCTGGTGTCTCTGTTCGGTGCCAGGAACAATCTTGCAAGCAATCAAAGAAGGGGCAGGAAGGCAGCCCAGAGGATAGAAGCTACTTCAGGTTCCTTTCCTCAGTGACAGTAGTCAGGGGAAAATGCTTCCTAGTTTCCTTCTTCCTTTCTCCCTCAGCACCTGGTATCCATGGGAGAAATACAAGCCGCCCCTTCTGTAAAGTTCCCCTTGAGTTCATAAACTAAACAACACCAAAACCAAGATTCTTGCTGCAAGAAATCATGCCCCTGCTATTGTGGGCACTATGGCCCAGAACATTATGTATATTCCTATTTAATCTCCATTAAATTGACTTAATCACAACCCCTGTGAGATACGTGATACTGTGTACAGAGAAGACAAAAGACTTACCCAAGCTCACACAATAATAATCAGTTGTGCCAAAGATTCAAGCCTAGGGCTTTTCTGACTATGCTTTTTTTTTTTTTTTTTTGGCTTAGTCAAGAAAAATTTGGCATAGTACGAGTAAGTAAACCTACTCAGTGTCGTAAAGAAAGGAATGAAGTGGTCACCTTCCTTGGTGCCATAGCTATTACTATAATGTGGTGATAAGCCTCACAGATTGTATGATCCTCATTGGGAATTTTTATCCTCACCACTGCCTATGGGTGGCATAAAGGTCACATAAAGTGGGTAGGTGGCTGGGACATAAGTATTTTCTTTTTCAGCTTTCTCAAGACTTTGCATAAACCAAAGCCTTTCCTGAGTCTAGAGTGCAGCATGGTATACCTCCTCAACAGTGTGTTGCTTTAGCCAGACATGGTGACACAGACTCAGAGGGACACCACAAGTTCAAGGCCAGCCTGAGCTACAAAGTGAGACCCAACTTGGGAAAAGCAAAAGAAACCTTCCATGTGTACTTCTTCATAAAAATGAGCCCAGTGAACTGGTGACTGATTTTATCCCTCAGCTCTCCTCCCCAGACAGACACCACTCACGAATTCTCTTATCCCCTCCACAGCAATGCTACTATGCTATCCGCATTTTTGCTGGGCAGGATCCATCATGTGTCTGGGTTGGATGGGTGACTCCAGACTACCATTTATACAGTGAAAAGTTTGACCTGAATAAAAACTGTACCGTGACTGTCACCCTGGGAGATGAAAGAGGTCGGGTCCATGAAAGGTAAGGGGGATCCCAAGAGGCTCCTTTCTCCCTACAATAGTCACTTACACCTCATCCTTCACCCCAGATAGAGAAAGCATCCCAGCCTGTCTTAAAAGGTGAACAGGAACTTAACTTTTAAAATCATTAAAGAAACTGGGATCACCATGACAGTGAGAAGGGAGTGTCTGTAGAAACAGAGGTTCATTTATCACACATATAAATCATAATTCAGGGATGGGAGATAAAGATAGACAGTTGGGGTCAGAGAACCCTCTTGCATTTGCTCCATAATTTTGAGGCAGGTCTCAATTTCTACAACATCAGAACAAGACCGAAAAATTCCCTGTGTGCCTAAGAGAAGCTAGTTTGGGGACAATTGAACAGATGAATAGTAGCACACATCAAATGACAAGTCAGAACACCTCATCCCAAGGGTTTATAATGTCTAAAAACATAAAGAATATAAAGGAAACATGGAAAACCCATTAATAACAACTAATGAGTAGAAATTAGGACTCTTTGGGGGAAATGCGTTTTAGCCCCCACTGGGTTCTCCATTGTCCACTGGCACTGCTCTCAGGGAAAATCTTTGCCTAGATGTGAAACTCGATCCTAATTAGTCTTAACAATAAAAACTAGAGTCAGATAGCAGGGTGAAAGCTGAAAGAGCAGAGAAGCAGAGCAGCAGCTACTAGAGACTTCATCTTACCCCTATGAAATCTCAGACCAAAATGGGGGCAATCCTGTCTCTACAAATCCTCAGACTGAATGGGGCAAGATCCTGTCTCCACTCACCTACATTCCTGTCTCCAACTCCCTAGTGCTGGGATTAAAGACGTGAGCCACCACCACCTGGCTATTTCTCTTTTAGAGTCGTTCAATCTCCTGTAGCCCAGGGTGGCCTTGAACTCCTGATCTTCCTGCTTCCTCCTCCCAAGTGCTGGAACTGAAGTTGTGAGCCTCCCAGGTGCTGGGATTAAAGGTATGAGCCTCTACCTCCTGGGCTCTATGGTTAACTAGTGGCTAGCTCTGCCCTCGGATCTCCAGGCAAGCTTTATTTGTCAGAACACAAACAAGACATCATACAACATAGATGTGTCCCAAACATGACCTTAAAAAACCATCTAGCCGGGCGGTGGTGGCGCACGCCTTTAATCCCAGCACTCGGGAGGCAGAGCCAGGCGGATCGTTGTGAGTTCAAGGCCAGCCTGGGCTACCAAGTGAGTCCCAGGAAAGGCACAAAGCTACACAGAGAAACCCTGTCTCGAAAAACCAAAAAAAAAAAAAAAAAAAACCATCTGTTTTTTATGTGACCTTTAAAAAGCCATCTTATAATCTGTCTATTCCCTATCCTCTGGGCTTAGAACATCTTTTCTCTGTGTAGCCATGTATCAAGAGGTAGTAGGTTCTTCTTGGGTAGGCCTTCACACCCTACCAAGTGATGGATCCTTTTCAGTCGTGGTTTTTATATAATAAAGCTCATCAAAAGCTGACCATCACAGGTAAGTCATAGCACCCTCAATGCAGACCCCTATGGGTCCATGATGAAAAGCACAGGCTCTGAACTCAAACTTAGATACTGACTAGGTTTGAAATGAATTCCCAGTCTCTTACTAGCTGTGTGAGCTTGAACTCTGATTTCCTTATATATAAAATTAGAATAATTATTCAAATTCCAGAGTGCTATAAGAAGTGAATGAATTAATTCATAAAAGAATGCTTAAGACAGTGCCTTACCTCAAGTACTTGATAAATATCAACTATTACTGTCAGCACTTAAAGCAAGGCCTGGTGCATTGTGGTGATCAATAATTCTTAGTTCGTTGTCTGACATAATAAGCAATAAACACAGGATTGAGTTTTACATGTTTCAGGGTATTTTAAATTTGGCATCTTTAAAATATACATAAAGCCTGCCACTTCACAATGCACAGCTCAATACATCAGTAATTGAATTCTGTAATTTAAAAAGCAGTGATAACATGGCTTGAGTTCAATCTTTATAGAAATCTATCCATGGCTATAACTGGAAGCCATAGTTTGTAGAGGTCTCTGTCTAAGGGCACTTGTCCTGAGAAAGCAGCCCGATTGTTGCCTCAAATAAGAGAAAATGAAGGCCGGGCGATGGTGGCGCACGCCTTTAATCCCAGCACTCGGGAGGCAGAGCCAGGCGGATCTCTGTGAGTTCGAGGCCAGCCTGGACTACCAAGTGAGTTCCAGGAAAGGCGCAAAGCTACACAGAGAAACCCTGTCTCGAAAGACCAAAAAAAAAAAAAAAAAAAAAAAAATGGTGGGGCTGGAGAGATGGCTCAGCGGTTAAGAGCACTGACTGTTCTTCCAGAGGTCCTGAGTTCAATTCCCAGCAACCATATGGTGGCTCACAACCATCTGTAAAGAGATCTGGTGCCCTCTTCTGGCCTGCAGGCGTACACGCAGGCAGAACATTGTATACATAATTAATAAATAAATCTTTAAAAAAAAAAAAAAAAAAAAGAGAAAATGAACGGAAAGGGATATGTACTCAGAAAGGGGACTTTCACTCACAGTAGAAAGTGGCAGACTTCTAGAAATAGAAGAAAACAGAATCTCTTAATCCAGCCTGGATTTTCCAAAGAATAGCTCAGAGAGGTAAACTGCCTTCAGGATATAGGATTCAAGGATTTGTCCATCACACAGTGCTGAATGCATGTTCTGGGTTCCTTCACACAATTGAGCACAGCAATAGGAACCTAGGCCAAGCCATATCAGATTAGTCTCAGTGTGTTTAAAGGGGTTTCTCTAGCATCAAATAGAAAATCAGTTATCCTTTAGCCTAAGAAAGGCTGCACCACATCACTTCAAAAGCCCAGGTCCTTCAGCTGTTGCAGCCCAGGTGAGCTGAGGAGGCAGGACTGACTGCTTCTTTCCACTACCCATTGTGAGGGGCTCTGAGAATCACATTTCACATTGCCTATCTTCTCTAAAGCTCTGTCTAGGTATAAAATTCTGCAATTAAGAAATGAGAGCTGGGGGTGTAGCTCAGTAGTAGAGCCCTTCCTTACTCTGCATAAGATCCTGGGTTTAATTCCTGTCACCACAAAAGTAAAAAAGATAAGAAATTTGGTTTGGGAGCCTTTAAAGGTTTTTGGTCATCACAGTTTGCTTTTAAGTGTAAAGGCCACATGGCATTCTACACTCTGAAAATTGGTAGACAGATAGTGAGAGAGGAACCTAAGTGGTTATGTAGCTATTTAGCTATTTAGTTGTGTGTCTTGCAGACTTCAAGAGATCAGGAACTTACAGTATAGTACAGTTCAGGGAGCTAAGAGGCCATCGGAGACAAGCAGTCTATCTGGACCCCAGTTGCCATTCCAAGGAATATAGGCCAAGTTTTCAAGCACTTTAGGGCCTGTGACCCTGGATATCAGAAAGGGATACTGAACCCAGACTACTATTTCTGCTTCTCATACCAAATTCCTCTATAGATTTGCCTAAGGTTAGTCTCCTCTCTGTGTTTTGATTTTCTGTCCCTAAAATGGGAGTATTGTCCTCCTTTGTATCAGAAGATTGAATTGCTAATGAGTTTGGGAAGTAGCTATCTGAATACTGAGGTCTTTGGAAGGAGGCAGCCTGCCATATTGCCACATCTCCACACACAGTACTTCAAGCCTGCGTAAATTTAGTTGTAGCTGAATGGTTTCATTCATAGAAAGGGTTCTGGGGCATTTTACAAGTGAGTTATGATTAGAAACCACCCAGACTATATTCTGTAACTCCTCTCTTTTCTCTGGTTTTCAGTGTGAAACGCAGCAACTGCTACATGGTCTGGGGTGGGGACATTGTAGCCAGTTCCCAAAGATCAAGTCGGAGCAATGTAGACCTAGAGATTGGCTGCCTTGTAGATCTGGCAATGGGCATGTTGTCCTTCTCAGCTAATGGGAAGGAACTTGGCACCTGCTATCAGGTAGGTGTGGCTTCTGAGACTGAGCTGTTGCTTTGGGCTTTGGGCTGGGATTTATGGTCATGTTCTTCATTCTCTTCCACGTGGACTTCATCATCCTCCACCAGTTGATGAGACCATATGGTATACTGGCCATTAGATTAACAAATAAACAAGAACAGAGGGATGGTATTTTATACAGAGAAAAATATATCTATTTACTGGGTGATTTTTATATACTGGCCATCTCTCAAGAGGAAATGGCAGCTTTTCCTTATTGAGCTCTGAAAGATTATTCATTTATTCCAAAAGTATTTCTCTGTTGCCTTTATACTGTCTGTGTTAGATAAGATGGGAGATTTAAAGGGTGAACAGAAATAGTTGTCACTTTAAGACATTTGCTTACTCAGAATAGAAACCTATAAAAATTGAAACAAGAAAACTATTTGTTGATATTACCTGGTAGTGCTTTATGAGCCTAGAGACCCATAGAGCCCACCGTAGGAAATGCTATGCTGAGGGATTGTATTTCCAAGCATTCTCAATACTCTTAAGCACAGGACAGTGAGTCACATATATGGGTAGAGAGAATTTGCTGAAGAAGTTATCTCTCCCATGAAGAACAATCAGCAGAGTCTCATTAGGGAAGAATCTTGGTTTTGAGGGAGTGAAGAGAGCAGTACTCTAGGGAGGCACAATGGATCAACAGATAGAATAACAATTTGCTCTATGATTGGTAATGGGGGTTCCATTTGGAGAGGGAGGGAGGTATACATAGGAAATAGGGAACTATGGAAGGTCTCAGCATAAAAGTAATGTTCAATAATTAAGGAAGCTAAACTTAGTCTCCTAGGGTCAGCAGTATAGATAACCACAGCAGATATGTAATACCCTGTTACTATATAATAGATAAAAACCCTGATTCTTTGGTCAGCCCCAGGTCACAGTCTGTGGAATGAAAGGCTTTAGGCAGCCAACTGTCTCACCTCTGCTTGGGGAGATGGGCCCAGGTGTATAGCAGACAGAATAGTCATTCCAGTTATGAAAGATTCGTTAACCAAAAATGATGGGTGGACTGAACTTCGTCTGCATGTCAGGAGCAGCTTGCCAACAGGGAGGCAGTTTACCTGTCTCTTCAGTAGTTCCTGCAGTGAATGGCACACTCAGAACCTCCTCCCATGAGGAGTACAGTCAACACTTGGCAAGCTTGACTGGCAGCTGGAGGGCCCAGCCATTTCCAGAAAGAAGCATTTGTGAAACCCGGCTCTGAGGAAGAAAGTAAAGTACTCTTCTAGTACTGACTACGATGCTTCCCTCAGCCCAAATCCCTCGAGAAGCTTTTATATACATTACTGCTGTCCTCCAGAATCCATTAGTGTTTTCCCATTACCTTCTGAAATGAGCTGGACTGAAGGGTCCCTCCTGAGCTGCAGAGAATTCTGGAACATCTAATAACTTTCACAACCAGTTGGACTTTGGAGATCTGCAAACATGAATGAATTAACAACAAAACAGGGTGGCATTTGCAATAGCAGTGACTCGCCTACCTCTGAAGGGTTCATGAGGTTAACAAGATGCTACAACCAAGAAAAGGATGCTGGGGCAGCTTCATCACATCCTGCACAGTGATTCCTAGGTAACATCAGGCAGGATGGACCATTATCGTCTTTGAGCAGGGTGTGAACATGCTCTCCTGGGGCATCTTCTTTATTCTATACATTCAAACTCTTCTCCTACTGCTCAGCATTCTAGTCCCACAGAGCTTTGCTGGGTGGGACAGTGGCAGGGTTCTGCTGAGAACCCTTAGGAGGCTCCTACTCAGCTATCCCCTTCTTATCTCAGTGAGACAGAAGTGTGTCCAGCCACGTGTCTGGTCCCTGGCAGCTGGATCATTGTTATTCCACAACTGTTGTCATTTTCATTTTTCAATTATCTCAAGAGGAACAGGACAGCAATATTTATACACTGGCCTTCAATTCAGAATGGACCAAAACAATGAAAGATTCTTTTAAACAGTGTTCCCAAGCCTCCCATTAAATGGTGCTAGGCAATCTGAAAAACCTTTCTCTCTCCCACTTAATAAAATCAGTAGAAAAATGAGGACTAAAATATACATTCAAGAGTCAGTCCTGAGTAACTGCCCCATACCAGGTACATAAAAGACAGAGCCAGTTGTGGGATTCAGATTTATGAGAGAGTCTAGTTGTAGATTCTGGCCAGTTTCTAGGGCCTGACCTTCACACATGATTAGAAATGGGGTGTCTATCAACACAAGGACAAATAGATCAACCAGTGATTTAAAAAACAAAAAAAGAGCCTTAGCTACAAAAATGAAGTCCATGACAGCTCGAGTCCAGGTTCTGAGCATTGCACAGGAGCAGGGGTGCCTTCTACAGCTGGTCAGTTGTCCCAGGGCAGGGCCCAGCTCTGTGCTCACTGTCCATGGAGCAGTATCTGGCACCTCATGAGCACTCACTGATATTTGGTGTTGTCGGACTAACTAACTTGGCTGGAAAATCACTTGTATCCACTTTTCTGCCTAACAAGTTGCCATAAAATTAGCAGCTTAAAACGACCTGCATCTGTGGGCTTACCGGGCACCTGAGCCCTCACAAGGCAAAAACCAAGGCTCCTGCTGGACTGAGCCAGACTCTTCTCTGGAGGGTCTGGAAAGAACCCCTTTCTGACTTTTTCTGAATTATTAATAGTACTCAATTTTTCATGTTGTAGGTTTATTGTTCTGAGGTTCTATATCCTTGCTGACTGGTAACTGGGGTCACTCATGCCTACAGTCCTTTCACATGGTCCCTCCATCTTCAAAACATCATCTTCTTATGATTCATATCTCTCTAACTTTCTTTTCTGCTTCCACAAAGGAAAACAAAATAAAACAAACAATAAAACCTCTGCTTTTAAAGGACCCTCGTATAATTACATAAAGCCTGCATCTTCCTCCAGTTTAAGTTTAACTGGTTAGCAGCTTCTCTTGCACATGCATAATCCAATTTTCCATTAGCATAATCACAGAAATAAATCCCTCCAGAGCCTTCTAGAATTATTTTTACCACATCAGTGGTACCATTTTCTTTCCTCTTGTATATGCTGAGGAGCCTACATTTGTATTTTCTTCTTATTTTAGTCTTAAACAAAATTCTGCGTTGTTCATCATGGTGAGAGAGTGCTCAGGACAAGAAAACATTTACTCTCAAGACTTTCAAAACATTCCCTAAGTCAGGCATGAGGGGAGCCCTGGACTTGAGTTGAGCACTTTATGAAATTTGCAATAAGCCATCCTTGAAGGGCCAGAAACCACCGCCTATAATGCAGCTTACTTCCAAAGCCAGTGTGTTTAGATGAGGCTCTTTTTCAAAAAGAGCGACAGCCTCCACATGTTTGGTACCTTTCTATTTTCTAGATATAAAATGAAGGCTATAAGGGTAATGTACTCTCAGGGGATAGCCAATATAGCTACTCATCCTTGAATTTGTAGGCAGGGAGAGTTGGACAATTTCCCATTTACTTAATGGTAGTGGAAGAATATCATCTAAGTTTGTATACATCAAAATAAACAAACAGTAAGTGAAGCCCCCAATGTCATATGCAGATGCCTCATGCAATCATGCAAGGTATGTTGGAAGCCAACCAGAGAATCTCAAACCCTTTAACATAAATATAGCAAGTGCAAGGAGTAAAAAAGGCTACAGAAGCATCCAGAGCATCCCAGGGAAAAAGCAAGGTCCATATTCCAACTAAGATCCTCAAGGTCTTTGCCCTTACAACATCAATTCTCAATTGTGATATGTGTCTGCCCCAAGCCCAGGACACTTGGCAATGTCAGAAAACCTTGTTAATCATTAGGGTTATGATGTACTCACAGGTACATAATAGGTACAAGACAAACATGTCACTCACAACAGTATTGAGGTTAGTTCTCCCACCAAGTTACCAGTGCCAAAATCTCGATAAGACTAAGGTTAAGAATCTTGACTGCAGGGTATCCTGGATCTTGTGAACCTGCCATTTGCCTTCAGCAATGATTCCTGAGTCACCACTCAGACATACTACTGTTCAGTGACCATCAGTGCTGTCTCACTAGTGAGTAATAGAAGCTTCTGGCCTTATGACTCTGCTCCTGAACTCCAAGGAAAGCTGCTGGCTGCAAGTATCTAAGGAAGAAAGGGAAAGAAAGGATGTAAGGTATTTTATCCCAAAGCAGAAAGGATTTAAGGCCTCAAGCAGTGACAGTCTGAAGTAAAACAGGCCAGGTCTCCAGGAGTGTCGGAGCAGTAGGGAATGACCAGTCCATTGTCTTCTCTTGGCTGAACTTAAAGGGGATGACTGACTACTCTGGCCAGTGGCTTAGCAAACTGTGATTCCCATAGCCCTGGGCAAGCCTCTTGATTTGTTTTTGTTTCCAGGTGGAGCCTAACACCAAAGTATTCCCAGCAGTCTTCCTCCAGCCTACAAGCACTTCTTTGTTTCAGTTTGAACTTGGAAAACTGAAGGTATTTATCTGTCCCTTTGATTAATACCCATGCCAAGGGAAGACCAAAATGACCATCGTGGGGAAATCCCAAGCATCAGAAGGCAGGGAAGATCTCTTGCTTCTCTTTCACCTCCCTGCCTCTCTCAGGCCTCTATAATTTGCTGAGAAGTCCCAATGACAGACTATATCTTCTCATTTTCCTTTTCTCTCACCCATTTTGGGCTGCTGAAAGGATTGATTACTTCTCACATAACCCATTGTGTACCATCCTAATTAATGACGAAAGCCTTTGGAGATCCTCAGGATAGATAGTCCTTCTTTAACTTATACTAGTTATATTGATGACCATGAGCCAGGTGCATGATCCAGCAACTAAAACTCTCCCTATGACATGTCTCTTCTCTTCTTGATGTCTTTCTACCTTCCCCAGAATACAATGCCCTTGTCAGCAGCCATATTTAAGAGTGAAGAGAAGAACCCCATCCCACAGTGTCCACCTAGGCTGGATGTCCAAACAATCCAGCCTGTGCTGTGGAGTCGCATGCCCAGCAGCTTTCTCAAAGTGGAGACAGAGCGGGTGAGCGAGCGCCATGGCTGGGTGGTGCAGTGCCTAGAACCTCTGCAAATGATGGCACTCCACATCCCGGAGGAGAGCAGGTACTGGAGGGAACCACCAAGGAAGGGACGGTCCTGGGAAGCCAGGAAGCTCCAAAGGAAACTAGGAGTGTCTTCAGTAGACCCTAAGCTATCCCAAGATAGCTGTTCATTCCCCACAATACATCAGTTCTATCCTTTTCCTTCCCCAATACCATCATTCAGTCAAAAACAGCAGAGAATATACCATAATGCCCCAGCCATGATACCTTCTGAAGACCAGGAAATGTTTACATGCTTTTAATTCAAATACAAGTGATACTGAAATATACATATATTTATTTTTACAAAAATAAAGGGCAGAGCCAGGCAGTGATGGTGCACGCCTTTAATCCCAGCACTCGGGAGGCAGAGGCAGGCGGATCTTGGTGAGTTCGAGGCCAGCCTGGTTGGTCTACAGAGCGAGATCCAGGAAAGCCACAAAGCTACACGGAGAAACCCTGTCTCGAAAAATAAAAAAAAATAAATAAGCAAATAAAGGGCGGAATGGCCCATGTCTAGCTTGACTTGGAGAAGTAGGAGTTGGGGTCCTTGCTTCCCTTTGTTAAGAGGATTGTGACTGGGTTCGATCCCAGCACTTTCATTTTCCGCATATGTGGTTTGGCAAGTTGCTCACATACTCCAAGCAGCAGCCATTTCAGCCATACTTCAAAAGAGAATCCCACCCACACTGTCGAGAGGGTAAGAATGAGGTTGTATGGGTGTAATCCAGCATGGTTTCTGGCCATCTTGAGAACCGAGTAAGTTTTATTGCTGTGGATGTTATTAGCCCTATGTTCCTTGACTGAAAAAGTATGTGCATGGGGCTGGAGAAATGGATCACTGGTAAGGGCACTTGTTCTTGCAGAGGACCCAGGTTCAATTTCCAGCACCCACGTGGTGGCTCGCAACCATACATAATTCCAATTCCAAGGAGCCCAATGTCCTTTTCTGACCTCTGTGGACACCACAAATACACATGGCACACATCAATATATGTAGGTAAAACACTTGTCTATATAAAAATAAATGTTAAAAATATAAAAGCAAAAGCATGTGCAGAAAGTGAAGGTGTTTGATACCCATGGGACTCCCCTTTGGGGATCCCCTTGAATCATGTACCACTTACAGGACAGGAGAGTATGGGAAAGTGAAAGAAAAGTATTGCATCAATCCTGGAACTCCATCTCTGGGCCTCCGTGAGCAAGAGAACACCACACAGGCTAGCAGGCTGCAGATGTCAGGAAAGAAGCACTCACTGGATTAGGCCAAGGAGTACCAGTTGGAAAAGTGTTTCCTCTTGGAACAAAAATGCAGATGGAAGGGTAGAAAGTCTTATAGGTGCCACAGAGCTGGACCACGCAGATAGTGTAGATTGGCAGTAGAAGCAACAGTGGGTGTGGTGGTGGGCGTGGCAGTGGGCATGGCTGTGGGTGTGAGCTTTGTCTTCTGAGAGGCTCGTGTCAGGGAGCAGATCAATTTCAGATAAGAACGTCAGGTCGTTGTCACATTCCCAAGTGTCTTTCTCCTTGGGACCTTAGGGTTTCCACCTCCTTTTTGATTTTTTGATATTTAATAAGCCAATGTCTTGTATTTCCCAGGATTTTTTAGAATATTGTATTGAGACAGGGTGGATTGTTAGTAACTGGGGTGTGGATCATAGCTCAGAGAGAAGGAATACCCTGTTAGGGAAAGCATGGCAGAGATTTCTGTCCCTTCTGCCTTCGCTGAACTGGTTGAGATCCTTGGGGTTTTACAGCACAACTACACTGAATTCTGACCCTTGCTTCTCACTGTGGAATGGTCGATTGCTTTGTCTCCCTCAGGTGTGTGGACATCCTTGAGCTCTGTGAGCAGGAGGACCTGATGCAGTTCCATTACCACACCCTGAGACTTTACAGTGCTGTGTGCGCCCTGGGAAATAGCCGAGTTGCCTATGCCCTGTGCAGCCATGTGGACCTCTCACAGCTCTTCTATGCCATTGACAACAAGTATTTGCCCGGCCTCCTTCGATCTGGTTTCTATGACCTGCTCATTAGCATCCACCTGGCCAATGCTAAGGAGAGGAAGCTGATGATGAAGAATGAGTACATCATCCCCATCACCAGCGCCACCAGGAATATCCGCCTATACCCGGATGAGTCCAAGAGGCATGGACTACCTGGGGTGGGCCTGAGGACATGCCTTAAGCCAGGCTTCCGGTTCTCTACTCCTTGCTTCGTGGTGACTAATGAGGAGCATCAGAAGCAGAGCCCTGAGATTCCCTTGGAGATTCTCAAGACAAAGGCTCTAAGCATGCTGACAGAGGCTGTACATTGCAGTGGGGCCCATATCCGAGACCCTGTGGGGGGTTCTGTGGAGTTCCAGTTTGTGCCTGTGCTGAAACTCATCGGAACCCTCCTAGTCATGGGCGTTTTTGATGATGATGATGTTCGTCAGATTCTCCTCTTGATTGATCCCTCTGTGTTCGGGGAGCACAGTGGGGAGACGGAAGAGGGAGCAGAAAAAGAAATGACCCAGGTAGAGGAAAAGGCAGTGGAGGCTGGAGAAAAGGCCAGCAAGGAGGCTCCAGTCAAAGGCTTGCTGCAGACCCGATTACCTGAGTCTGTCAAGCTGCAGGTAACTGGGAACAACACACATGCTCTGGTAGAGTGCCCTTGAGGGAGAGAAGAAAGCCTGGGTATGGGGGACTGTGGGCACATGCCTGAGTCTGTTGCTGGAGTAGAGGTATGCAGAGAGTCCCTGGGGTGATGCCTATTTCCATGGGATATACACTCTTAGCTTTCCCAAGTCAACATGAAAATGCCAACCTTTATCAGTAAGATACATTGAAATGTTTAGACATCGTATAGAAGTCTCTTCTGTTGTTGGTTGCTTTTACTCTTTTTGGGAGGCCCACAACCCAGCTCCCAAGTAAATCGCAAATAGAGGCTTTTTATGGCTTATGAATTTACAGCCTTAGTTTGGCTTAGTTTCTAGCCAGCTTTTCTTAACTTAAATTATCCCATCTACCTTTTGCCTCTGGGCTTTTCCTGTTCTCTTACTTCTGTAAATCTTACTCCTACTCTGTGGCTTACTGTGTAGTTGGGTGGCTGGCCCCTGGAGTCCTCCTCCTTCTCTGGCTACTTCTTCCTTTTCCCCTCCATCTCTTTTCCTCTCCTTCTTCTCCCAGATTTCTCCTACATATTCTCTCTACCTGCCAGCTCTGCCTATCCCTCTCTCCTGCCTTGCTATTGGCTGTTCAGTTCTTTATTAGACCAGTCAGGTGTTTTAGACAGGCAAAGTAACACAGGTTCACAGGGTTAAACAAATGCAACATAAACAAAGTTAACTCACCTTAAAATAATATTCTATAACACTCTTCGCCAGTGTTGGGTTCTCCCATGTCTCTGAGCCTTTGAGATGTAAATGATTATCTTATCCCTGTTTAGCAAAAGGGATAAGATTCTGGTTGTAACCAAAGTAACCCCCAAGGAACTGACTCACAGGACTGTCACACTCATCACCCACTCTCACTGAGCTACGTTCTTGCACTAATATGATGGAGCCCTGCTGACCCAGTATTCACATATCTGTTACCCAAACTAAGGAGCATGCTCTGGTACCACCTAAGAGCCTTCAGCTCCATCTGAAGCAATGCTTCCTCATGTAAGCTAGCATGATCCATATGCTAAGGATGATAACCTTTGTCTTCTGAGCACTGAGACAAAGAGGAAAGATGAACAATGAGCCTGGGTCAGCCATTCCTAGGATTTTACTCCCCCTCTGCTGCTTACTGGATTTTTAAACTCACCAAGTCAGTAGCCAGTCAAGACCTTAGAGTTATTATCTGTAAAACAGAAGTGATACAAAAAGATAATGCCAAATATATTTTCATGAAATATGTGAAGTATGTTCTATCATAGAATGTGCTGTAGTGAAGTAATCTATGATAAAAGTTCTCTCTTCTAATATAATGGGATTTGTACATAGTTAATCAGGATATTGAGCATAGAGGAGAAATGTAGCTTATGTATAATCACATGGACACACACACACACACACACACACACACACACACACACACACCCCTACACCTTAGTATTTTATTCAATCTTTTAAGGGTGCTGCTGTGATACAGAGCCAAGATCTTTTCTTTGGTGTAACTCCCCTGACCAGTACTTGAAGTTCTTCCTTTTTACATTTGACCTCCGACATATAGCATCTATGATTGCCATTTCGGGGATTTTTAGGGTAAACATGAGAGATCCAGTTGTGCACTGCATAATGACACTTCAGTTGACAATGGACCACATAGATGAGAGTGATCCCATGAGGTGACACCATCTAAGAGAGACTAACCATCAGTTGATAAAAATTTCTTCTCAGGGGGAGATGTAAGCCACATCTCTATCCCTTCTCCTAAGGTCCCGATAGCAAACTAAGGCATGATTCCTCTGAAGTTCACACTGCAGAACTGGTGTGTTTATTGGGCTTCCTTACAGAACGTAGGTGAGGGGTTACTTAGAGGGGTCTGGGTGCTCCTCCCCCCACAGGCCACACCTGGAAAGTCTTTACCCAGGAGGAATGAGGTCCTCCCTGTAGCTGTGCAGATGGAGCTCCTTCATCTTTTCTGGCCTATGCACTCTGGTCCCTCCCTGAGGCCATGTGCGATTAAGGCCATGTAGATGACATCATAGGAAATGACCCTTTCTGTCCCTCTATGAAGGAACATAAGTAGTCAGCAAGCCCAGCTTGAAAAATTCTTTTGTAAGGGGACACAACTGAGCTCCCCAAGATGGGGATGCCTTGGTTCAGAAGATAGTCACTCACAACACTTAGTATGTGATGTTTTCACCATGATGAGATCCCCTAACTGTGGATGCATCAGAGCACATCCTTGTCACTGAATCAGGACATCACTAGAAAACAAAAACACTTTCAGACTTTAATGATTTTCCCCAGCTTTTTACAGTTTCCTCACACCTAGCATTTCTTTTTAAAACAACTTAAATTTACAGAATGATAAGATATTATAATAACAAAAGAACTAACCACAGTTGAGCTGTGCAGTGAGCAGCCACCACCAGGGAAGATGAGCTGGGGAACAAGCTTTTCAACTTTCCCATCTTCTGCTGCTGGAAGGTTGGAGAAAGGAAGGCAATGCTCACATGAGCATTTTAATGCTGGTTTTCATACATGATTCCTGAGGGAAGTACTTTCTAGAAGATGCTGTTTGCAGGAAGTTCATTTCTCTCTCATTCCCTGGCCTCAGCAGCTGAATAATTCACCTCTAGATTGAGGCAGACTTGGATTCAGTAGCTTCATGGTTACTCTATAACACTAGATGGATCACTGCACTTAACCTGAGTCTCAATGTTATCTATAAAGCAGGGTACTGGCAACTTCATCTGTGTGCATTAAGTGCATTCTATACGGATGTACACACACACATACTTTTTGTTACAGATGTGTGAACTCCTCAGCTACCTCTGTGATTGTGAACTGCAGCATCGAGTAGAAGCTATTGTGGCCTTTGGTGACATTTACGTGTCCAAGCTTCAGGCAAATCAGAAGTTCCGCTACAATGAGCTCATGCAGGCTCTGAACATGTCTGCAGCCCTAACCGCCCGAAAGACAAGAGAGTTCCGTTCACCACCGCAGGAGCAGGTGAGTCCCATCCTGAGCTACATTCCAATTCCTATGGAAAAGGATACATGAAACCTCTGTGTTATCTTCAACAGACTGAAGATCTATGGAAGCCAAGAAGAATCACCACAACACCAAGAGATAGGCTTGAGTCCTAAGTAAATAATGACTGGGGAGTACTTGCCAATTATCTTGGCTGGGGGAAAAAACCTTTCTAAACTGAACATAACACAGAGCTTTCTTCTTCCACCCTCCCCTCCCCTATGTATACCTCTACTAATTAGTGGAAAACCAGAGGAGTGTTGAGGCTCAACAGAAATCTCAGCCACCATTCACTACTCAGGAGGATGTTGCTAGGCCTCCTGGAAATCCCTACCTTTCTATCAGAGACTAGAAGAAAGTAGTTGGTGTGCCCTGGTTTGTGGGAGTTGAGGTGCAGCCTTTCTCATCCATCTGATATGTCCAAACCCCTTTAACTTATATTTGCATTAAGCTTTCCTAGCCCCATGGAGCCTGGAGAACAGAATTCATTGTGAATCATATTTTGTGATGTGTTCTGTAGACCCCACTTGTGGTTGTCACTGCTGAGAGAGAAGGTGACTTTGAGATGAATCTAAATGAGGGAATGGCATCTCGTGGTATAATAGTGCTATCCAGGCTGGTTGGCCACTGTTCCCTTAGTGTTCAGAAGTAAGGTAGATCCTTCAGTGAGGAAACCAGTTCTGCTTTTAAACTACATCTTTGAATCTTATAAATTTTAATAAGCAGTCTATTCATTGTTATCAATATAATTACCACTATTTTATATTAATGGCACAACTACAACTTCATTCAATTACTTTCCCAATCTATTTTATGGAACATAGTTATTTATATTGTCTTGCCAATGAACCACATATCTTAGCTTTTGAAAGACTCATGAATGATAATGCCTAAAGAGAAGACAAAGCTAGTTATCTCCCTAGTTGCAGAATGAAAGTCCTTGGGACTGGCTGAAATAGATATGGTACTGTACCAAATGTATGAGTATGCCGTTTCTCCAACTGCCACCCAAGAATTACTCAAGGATATTACAAATACTATAGGCTGCTTTGAGACTGGTGGTGGGGATGAGTGTCCCCCATGACACTGAGCAAATGATGTTCTTCCAAACTTTTATGGATAATTGGAAGACAGTAATATAGAGATTATAGCACCAGTATTGACTTCATAGAATGGCACTCCAGATCTTTTCCCCTGTCATGCGCATGTGGTATTGGGTTCTTGACCCCTTTGTCTCAGTTTTTCTGCCAAGTATGGGTAATGTTTATATCTCTAGCCAAGGTTCCTTCTTAGGATGCCATGAGGTAATTTATTTCAGACTGCTTAGCAAGGTATCTGCCATTGGGTAAGAATTCTGTAACTGTTCCCTAAACTGCCAGTAGTTTTAGTATTAGAGAAATCTGCAGCCTCACACCTTCTTCTATGGCCTTCTGCCAGTGGCCTGGTGAGTGGAGGTCTCACATTTTCTGACCTCTCTAACCCAACCATCACCATCCACAGTGTCTATGGTCTAAGCATCTCCTTTTCTCCATTCTAACTTCAAAGTTTTTCTTCTACCCTCCCTAGAACTTCCATTGCCGCCTCCTCCGGGCATTTAAGTAGAGAAACCATTCAGAAATCTGTAAGTTGACTTCTCCCTTAAGGCATAGACCAATGTATCACTGCCTGACAGGCCACTGGCTCTAATCCATCTTAAACAAGGTCAGCAGAAGAACCTAGTAAGTCAGATCACTTAGCTCTTTCTCTGAAATCTCTGACTCAGTTGGCCTGGGGTAAAGCTCAGAGTTTTTCATTTTTAGCAAGTTTTCAGACATTTTTGATGCTGATGGCTTTTTTTAAAAAAAAGCACTAAAAGCTAAAGAATTCATCTGCTCCATCTCCACCCCTTCCAGAGGAGACCTTACCCACAGAGTTCTCAATGAAAGGAAATGTTTAACATCATTGAAAGACAATTCAGATCAATTGCAGAGGTTAGAGATGCAGAATCACTTGGGAAATCGAATGCATGGAAATTGAAGTCTTAAAGGGTGATGATTTTTCACAACCTGTGAGGAAAAAAATAGAAGTTATAATCCTCAGAGTATTCAAAGTAATGGAAGAAACCATGGGGAATATGAACAATATAAAAGTAAGGTAAATCGAAGACTTGTTTCATGGTTTGGACAAAGTGGCTGCTTATGGTCACCTCCCAAAGGCCTTTGGGAGAGGGGAGGACATGACTCGTAGAAACCCTATTTGGTCTGCCCTTCCACCCACCTTTTGGTTGTGTGCTCTTTTAGAAGGTGAGGCCCTTCCTAAGTTTTGTTGACAGGAGGAGTCTTTCAATAAAGAACTTCATTTTGTACTCTGAAACCATATCTCACAACCTTATATTAGTTTAGTAAACAGTGTATCCTACCTTGTTGATGTAATTAGTGTGATTTCCCTTTTCCAAACTATTTCGTGGATAGTATTTAATTACAAATAATACCTCTACCTACTTACAAAAAGATTTGAAAGAGAAGTTCTGAGTGAGAGACTTCTGAATCATGTTAAAATTTAGTAAGATATTAGAAATTCTTCTAACCATGAAGTCCTCAACAGTTAAAGGGAAGCTCTATGCCTGGTGGTTGGGATAGAATGGCTGAATCACAAAGAGGAAAAAATGACCTCTAGCTGCTTTTGCAATTTCTCCACCTGATCACTGACCTGTATGTAGCTGTGGGCCTGCAGGAAGTATCCCAAAATCCAGGAGCCTAGCCAGAAAACAGAGCCTTCACTGACCTCTGCTAACACCACTTTTCATGATTAACGTATACAGCAGAACTACTGCCCCACTTTATCACTAGTGGAGATCGAACATTTTCCGTGACACTTTGCAGTGGTTACATTTAGAAATACCTTTACATTCAACACTGCTTCAGGATTGCAGGGTCTCCAAGAGTAGCCACTAGGTCGCTTCATGACTGCTAATGATGAAGTACATTTATTACTGTAACACAGAATTTTTTGGCTTTAATAAATGGGCTTCACCACTATCATTTCTCTTTGTAAGTTTTTATGTGTTGTTTGTTTAAGATATTAATCTGTAAATTAGTTGTCTCACTAAACTGCAAGAAAACTACATAGTAAATAGAAAACCATCAAGAACAGAATAATAAAAACAAAAAGAAAAGCAGAGGTAGTGCAGAACATAAATCTACACCTCAAAACTAAAACCTAAATGAAGCCCCCTATACATAACATGAAAAGCTAACTAAAAGAAGTCTGTTGAGTATATATTATAAACAACTAAAACTCCAGAAATCTGTTGAGTATATATTACAAACAACTAAAACTCCAGAAATCTGTAGAGTATGTATTGGAAAATGTTTAAGTTGAAAAATGTGCAAAGCACTCCACCAGCTAATTTTCAAATGGGTAATTACCTGGTAGAAAAATGGAGAGAGAGCATGAGAAGAAAAACTTTACAAAATATGAAATAAAATTAGTCTTAATACTTGGAAAATAAATTTCAACCTCACCAATTAAATGCAAATCAAAGCAACAGGGATATGATATGCTTCACCCATTCAACTTGAAAATGTGTTAAGCTCTCATTACTGTAATAGAGATGCCAAAGTAACACACACTTACATAAATTTGGAATAATGCAAATTGTTGTGAGATTTCTGGGAAGCAATTTACAATTCATATCAGAAGCCATTAAAATGTACAGACCTGTTGCTCCATTTATTTTGCTTCCAGTAGTTTATCCTAAGAAAATGATCTGAAATGTGAACAAAAACACATAAAATATTCAAAGCAACTTTGTTTATAAGAAAAACAAAGACGAGTCAGGAGATGGTCTGGTGTGTAAAAGCACTCGCCACACAAGCATAAAGTGTGACTTTGAACCCCTGAAACTCTCATGAAAGCTGATGCACAGTGTGAGCATCTGTAATCCCAATGCTCATAGGGAGAGAAGGAAAATGGAGACAGGAGAATTCCTGGAAGTTCACAGGCCAGCTAGCCTGATGTATGAGTGAAAAATAAAACAACCAAGACCCTGTCTCAGATAAGATGGAAGGCAAGGACCAACCCCTGAGGTTGTCTTCTGACCTCCACATGCATGCCATGGCTCATATGTGCCCACATTCATACACACACACACACACACACACACACACACACACACACACATACACATACACACACACGCCACACCAGGTACTCACAAAAAATAATAAAAGTAGAAACAAGCATATCATAGCAGAAATTTGATTTTACATAAATTTGTATCTGTCCATAGAGTGAAATAAATAATTTTACCATTTTAAACTCATGTTAAGAAAATGTCCCAGACAAAGTCAGTCAGAAATTGGATTTTAAGAAAGTTTATATAGAGAGTGTGGTTTGAATTTGTGAAGCTATGCATAAAGTCTGAAATAAATTTCCTAATATTATTAACAGGACTTATCTTTGGGTGATAGGAATTTTCTACTCTAAATATTCTCCAAATTCTGTACAATTAATAAGCAGCCTTTAGTATAAGAAAAAAAGAGAAAGCTTTTTGTAGGTTGGCCACTTTTACTTCCCCCACCCTCCAAAAACCTTTAAATAAAAAATTCAAAGACTGTTTTGTGTCTAAGGCATGATCTGAGCTCCCATGGCTGACATGGAGACTGACTAGAGATTGCTCTTTTGCCCTCACAGATCAACATGCTCCTCAACTTTCACCTGGGAGAGAACTGCCCCTGCCCAGAGGAGATCCGAGAGGAGCTATATGACTTCCATGAGGACCTTCTGGTTCACTGTGGTGAGCTTCTGAGAGATGAGCTAGAGCTCCATCTTCCTTTATTAGAATGCCAGTGAGGGGTTGAGAAGTTACTCATATGTCTGACCTTCTGGTACCAATTGTTCAAATTACATGTGTTAGAGAAGATACAGGAAGTGTCCCTGGCAGAATGAGAGACTGAAAATGCTTTTATCTAAATAGAATCTTTGTGAGGATACAGAGAGGGAGTGGGAAGGTCTTTGTAGGAAAGAAAAAAAAGGTGAGGGGTGGGGATGACTGACTCTATACCTCACCTAGTTCACTTGCAATGGTACTGATGTCATATTCTCCCAGCCAAGCCAAGACTGTGGTCCCTTTTCTTTTTATCTATTGTAATTTAAAAAAAAGTGGGTATCAATGTCTTCTCTGAAGGATTCTAAGTCATGGGTTCCTACTTTGATGTTTATCTACTGATTTTTAAGTGGGTGGTGGCATTTATGATTCTTATGCCTGGGTAAATTGAGTAATATGTAGAAAAAAAGCTGAGCTTCTCATTTGAAATAATAAATGCTAAAGTATTTCTAGAGACTCTAGGGCCCTTTTTAACATAGGTTAGAAAAAGTAAATCTTTGGGATTAAATTTATTTGCTGTTCTGGGACACAGAAAACCATATATTTTAGCAACTACTTGAAAGGCATAATGCAGATAAATATTCTTGGGAGGCTGCCTATAATCTCTTGAAAATGTTTCAGAGGATGGGAAATTGCCTTCTTATGCTCTTCCTAACTCTTAATGTACTGTTTGGGTTTGCACTCTGTTTCTGTGGCTTGCTAGGAGTTCCCTTGGAGGAAGAAGAGGAGGAGGAGGAGGACACTTCCTGGACAGGAAAACTTCGTGCTTTGGTGTATAAAATCAAGGGCCTACCCAAGCCAGAGAAGGAACAGCCAAGAGAGGAAGAGGAACGGTATCCTAGTAAGTGACACTCTCTTTCTGTCACATTGCTCACACCGCTGTGCTCTTCTGAGACGTAATCATGGTAACTGGTTCTCTCACATACACTCTAAGACACTCGAAGGCTGTTGAATGCCAAAGTAAACATTGAGCTTTGTGTTGTCACTGTTGTTAGTCAGTGTTATGGACTTTTTTTTTTCTCTGCCTTTCCTGTGATCCAAGGAATTACCTTTTGGACTTCTCTGACACCTGAGAGATCAGCTGTCTGGTATCTGCTCTTATTGTCTGTCTACTTAGAAACTCTCACACAAATTCTGATCTTTCTTTCAACGTCTAAGTGTTGTTGATTTCCCTCACTTCTGTTTGCAGTTACCTAAGCAAGGAAAACTACTCCAACCAAAGAAGTTAAATAATAGTGAAGCAGGACGTGTAAAAGAAATTAAAGGTCTCTTCTTATTCTCTAGTATGGTGTTAAGATTGTGACAGCCTGAATCTGTTTTTTTAAGGATGGCAACTATTGTCCCAAGTCATTCCTCTCTTCTTTGCACAGTAGGTAATCTCAACCATTTGGTCCATGTTGAAAGAAGAGCACTGACTTGCCTGACTGTCTCTAAATGAGTTAACATTTCAAGAGACAGATTGTCTGAACATTATATGTAATCAATCTGCTCCTTGCTACAAATTCGACAAATTTATTATTTGTCTAAAGAAGTGTCCCAGGTTCAATGTCATCAGTTTTTATCTTAGTCCCTGTTCCTATCTGTCTTGGAACACACTTGCAGATCACCTACTAAAGAAATAGACTCTCAAGATATGATAGGTGCATCTGGGATAGCACTTTGGAGGTTCACACTTCTTATCACCCTTTATATTAACCTTTCATCTTTGTCAGAATATCTCTGAGGGGAATAGATTATTCCCATATATCAGTGGGAGCTTTGAAGCCTCTGAGAAAATATATGGTAACATGACTCTGGCAATCCTGGTCAGTCCTGTCCTATCACCATAGAAAGGTTTTGACTTTGAGGGTGAGCCAACTGGGTTGTAGAGCCAAAAAATAGAAATAAAAATAAGTGAGTAGAGACTCTCTTTGTGGTTACCACCAAATAAGTACTGCAAATAGCTTGCACTGGCCCACATCTCTCCTATAGCACCTGCTGAGAATTGATTCTGGAAGTGGATGCTTTTTTGACAGTATGTTATGAAGAGCATTCCCACAAAGTGACCATGTCGTATTAAATGAATCAAGTCAGTCAGATGAAATCGTTCATCATCTGCCTCTGTGAAGTCTCACACTGAGGATGGGTTCAAACACCACAGATTACTTCCTGCACAACTGCTCCTCAACCCTAAAGGAGACAGATCATGTTCTATCTGCTTGGATAGAACATACACACCTGCCAAGCCTGTCAGATGGGACTACAAGGGTTCACCATGCTGCCTTCCTCTCACATGTGCTTATGACACATCCAAGTTTTGTGTTCTGAGCCTTCTGAGGTCCCAAAAATAAAGGAAATGGTCAATCAGTTCAAGTAACACTGGTTGCTATTATGTGGATTCCCTGTAGAATGTTCCAGAAGCATAGCTGGAATGATACTTTAAGATAAAGTCTAGGAAGTTGTTTAATACCCCTCTAGAGAATTGTTTTTCATTGGATCATATGGAGGCAGTGTTTCTAAATGTACAGCCAATTGTAAAAATGGTTATAATCCTATAAATTACTGACAGATTGTCCATGTCACTACTTACATGATTTATTTTGACAAAATAATACAAATTTGGGGGAATATAGTAAATTGACAATTTACCAAATGCATTCATATATGCTAGTTACTAATGTTCCTAACAGATATTAGCTTTCTTCATTTTTTCAATATTCAGTTGAGAGAAATAAGACTCAAAAGAATCAAGAGATACTAGTTCAATGATTCTTCCTTCCATCTTGTATCCAGAAAATTTTCCTGGTGACTTATTAACACAAATCTGATATAACTAAATCAAGTGAAGCTGTGACTTTACTCCAGGTGTCTACTCTTCCCATAGTACCACACCACACTGCTTCTACACCTGAGATTAAAAACTGTTGGGAGTGGTCTATGATAAAAGTCAGGGGGGCTGGAGAGATGGCTCAGTGAATAAGAGCACTGACTGCTCTTCCAGAAGACCCAGGTTCAATTCCCAGCGCCCACATGGTACTTCACAACTGTCTGTAACTCCAGGGTCCAACACCTTCACACATACGTACAGGCCAAACACTAATAAAATAAAAAGAAATAAATTATAATGAAAGTCAAAACCCAGTACCATTCAGAATTTTAACACTGGAGAGTTAGTGATGCCAAAGATTTGAACTGGAAATCTTCAGGTAAGGTGGTGGTGACCCCTCCCTGAGATTCACTTCTATAAACTGTTGGTGTGGATCAGATGGGCTCAGAAAAGAGAGAACAAAATGTTCTGAAACTCTTTTGAATGCTGCTAAGTAGCTCTGTGTTAAAGAGATTTGCTTAAATTAACTGCAAGCCACACCATCAATGAAAACTATTACAGTATTATCAAAGAGCTATATGATAATGAAATGATAGATATAGCAGCAGCCCATCATACTAGGTCACATTTTTATGTCTCTGTCTAACACATCCATAAGAGAGCCCTTGCATGCTAAGACTGGACTGCAAACTGCAGTTAAAACAGGATTTCCTTAAATATACATGTGTAGCTGTAGCAACTGAGTTATTTCTCCAGAAGAGACCAAACAGCTGTTTCTCTTGAATTCTAAAGTTAAGAAAATGAAAATCAGCTATCATATTTTACAGATGAAATGTGATACACTTATGCCTTTTCCATGGGAGATGGTTTTCCTCGTCTTTTCTGTACACAGAAATGTCCCAGAGGATATTATGTTCTCAAGTAATGCAAGCAAAGGAGACAGAGCCCCCTGCTGACATTAGGGACCTTTTGCTGACCCACTGTAATTCAGCTGTGGAGAGCAGTGTGAAGAACTGGATGTAGGAGTGGGTCTGTCTATCAGAGGTGAACCGAATTCTCTTCTCAGCCTGTGCTGTTTGCACAAACTCTGCCTTTCACAGAGCTAAGCTGACATTCTTATCCCTAAGACATACTTGTTTTCCTCTGCTACTCTCTGATAAAGATCAGACCAGGAGTGTCCCTAGAGATGACTACAAATCCATCAAGTCCCAAAGCTGCCACTTGGGGAAGCTTATACATTGTCACTGAATATATAACAGCTCCAGGCCGAAATTCTCTCCAGTTGAAGGCTTGTTTGTGAATACTACTGGGCAGAGAAAGTGCTCTTTACAGCCAGGATAAGTCCTGGCCTCTGGTACAAATGAATGCCTCGTAAGATCACTATACCACTGGTGGAGAATATAATGATGGCTCAGGTGGCACCATTAGATTTATTTTCTAAAATTTCTAAATTCTCTCCATAAGGACACACAAACGCACACAGAGCAGGTAGAGAGTTAGCCCTCCTCTGTGAAGTCTGTCTTCTAACTTTGTTACCCTCGCTCCTGACCCAACATATCATGTAAACTCCGACAGGACATACCTCCCTCCTTAGATGGGATTTTTATTCACCTTTCCTTATTGTGTCTTAATGTGAGAAATTTTTTTCTATATTCATTCTATTGACCTAACTATCTTTTTTACCTCTAACAACATACTGGTCAGTTTAAGGCTCACAAACATGGAAAAGTGAGGTCGTGGATGTAAAGGTGGAATTGTGTCTGAATAGATAACTCTTACAGTAATGAGAGTTGTTTGTGATGTTGAAATACAGATACACTCCATGGCTAGAGGAGGGTTTGGAAGTGTTATAAAAGTGTGAACAGGTAGATAAAATAGGAAAGAAAAGCATTTAGTTGAAAACGCTGGTCAAAAATGCCAAAAGACAGGAAAGTTTAGGCCTGAATTCAGGCATGGCAACAGGTTAGGGTGAACTGGATTCTACAGGGAGCTGAATGGGTTGTGGTGGGGATGTAAAGTGATTCAACACTGTTTTGAAGAATTGCTAATAAAACTAAATTCATCAGTACAATGTTCTCATTTGCTCTATAAGACTTGGCCCTGGGATTTCAGGGATGGAAGGTTAAGCATGTGTGTGGCACCCACTTTAGCTTGTGTCTATCACTTCTCACAATAACAATACACAGCATTCACTCTCATCCCTATGTTATAGTTAAAGAAACTGAAGTAAAGAAAAATTATCCAAACCATACAGTGGTGGATTGATCTTCACATTGCTATTCCTGTATGTATTCATTACTTAGAAACATTGTGTCCCCTGTAAACAGTGACTGTGTAAGTTTCTTAAAAACTAAATCCTTAGTTTGTTCAGCAGTAGTGAAGTGGTTATGATGTACAGGGCTCTAAAATTAGGCAACCTGGTCTTAAATTCTTGTTCTGCCTCACTTCTGTAAGGTTAAACACATGACAGCTTTGTGCCTCAGTTTTCTTTCCTGTGAAGTGAAAAGAGATTAAGTACTTACCTCATTGGGTCACTATAAGAATTAAGTTATTTAGTAAATGCAAAGTATTTTAAAGTATATCTGGCACAGTTTTTAATTTTGACCTGTTTTGGCCCTTAAAATATTTGGTGATTACTTACCACATTTCAGGCACTGTTTGGGGAACCAGTGAAATCTGTTTCAGAAAAATAGTCTTTCAATCGAGGATTTCATTCATCCCTGCTGCAGAGAGACATTGGAGCCATGGAGACAGAAATGCTCTGGGTGAAGCAACCTGAAATGTGGCAGACAGTCTGATGCCTCAAATGGTATCAGCGGGTCACATACAAATATGAAATGTACAAATACGTTGAATGGGAAAAGAAAATGCTGGTTACAGACAGAGTTAAAGATGCTGGGGAGCTCAGCTTTGACTGGGAAACAGGGATTACAGGGAAACAGGGAAACAATGGAACCAGAATGATCACAACAGTCCTTGAAAAGGACTGGGGTTGGCAAAACAGAGCCAGAGGAATGCAGATACAGGATGACTTGGGGTCGGAACTCACTGTATTGGCTCCCTGTCAGGTGCCTGACAGCCACAGATACGAAACGGGGCTCCTGTGAGCAATGGTGGGCCCTGTATGCTGGCGGTCTGTGTCTTAGAGCTGGAGAAGAACCATTCTGAAGGCCATTCTCATTCACGCTGCCACACTTCCCTTCCCCCACTCGGATCAGCAAACCCTCTCTGTCCCTCCTGCACTCTTCTCTCTGTCACATCATCATCCGTCATGTAATCGCCTGTACAGTTTGAGAAAGTGATTATGAGGCTGGATGACTGATTTCAAAAACAACAGGCTAATTATCTCCTTATGATGGATGAGACCCCAGGGAGCCAGAGAGCAGAATCTGGCTGGAATGTTGGAGTGCAGTTTCACGGGTACCTTGTAGTGCCGCTTCTGACACGGAAGAAGTACCCAGGTGGTGAGGAGAGCAGGGTGGGGTGAGCACACTTGTTTCTACCCATGTAGGTATGTGTGAGGCTCTGACCAAGGTAGAAAACCATGTAGAGGCCAAAGACCCAAAGGGAAAATGCTGGTGTGGTGGTGTGTGCTTATAATCTCAGTGATACAGAGACAGGGTGAGTTCTGGTGCTGTCTGTCTAGCCTTCCTAGCCTATTTGATTAGTTCCAGGCCAATAAGAGACCCTGTCTGAAGAAACAAGGTAAAGAACACCCAGGATTGGCTTCTGGCTTCCACAGACATGCTTATGCACATGTGCATATACACTCACAAGAAAACAAGAGACAGATTTAGCAGATGTATGCAGCAGCCAGATGATTGCACACAGTCGGCCCTAAAAGCTAGGCTCCAAGGCAGCCGGGCCAGTATGACATGAACAGTTTTGTGGGGTCCACAGCCTGTTGCAAACAGTCCAAAACCTCCACATCCCACTCTCATCTCTCGCTGCCTCGCGTGCCTTAGCAGACCGGCTATTTACAAGAACCCATTTCCATTCACTAAATTGAAATGGTTCATTACTTAGACAAAAAGTAAAGTGAGGATTAAGCTAGTAAGGGCCATGATGAAGGGGAAATTTGGTCACTGCCCTATCCGTCTTTTCTGTTCTTGTGGGATGATTGTGAGGATTGAATGCTGATTCAGGTATAGTCCTTAACACATTGCTGAACACACAGGAAATGCTAGATAAACTGTGGCTATTATCATTGCAAGGAGGGGAGTAATAACTGGCAAGGAGCTGAATCGCTTGCCCTACTCCTAGGTCAGGGGCGCCAGCATAGACAAAACCAAGTATGTAAGCCCCATAAAGCTCACAGAGAGCTGGGGCATGTGCTGCTGCTGTGAGCCCTCAGCCAGCTTCACACCAATAGTGGGTGTCTTTGTGGTCCAGTAACACACATTAGGCACAGCCATTTGCTTGTTACCCAAGAACAACGCCCAGTGTCTTTATAGACTTTTGCTTGCATTTCAGACCACCTTAAAATGGCATTCTTGGTGATACCCCACAGTACCAGTGTTCATGTTAAATAAGGTAAATTGGTCCCAACTGTAGATCCTGGGTCAGAGAAACATTGGGGAATCACAGAGAAATTGGACTGATGAATTTTCCCAAAGTTAAGTCCTTGAAATCCATGGATTTAACTTCCCTGGCCTTTCCCATTGCTAAGCAGTAGATATTTGACCATTTTGTAAATTTGACATGAAGAAGCTCCAGGACAGAGAGCACAGAGGACTTGAGTCCCTTCCCCAGTAATCCTGGGAAGCTGAACGGACAGTGTGACTGTGCCATGTGACCTCTGACAGACAGTTTCCTCTCCACTAGCAGTCAGGACAGTCATCACAGAGGCCATGGAGTCCCCATAGCTCACCTCCTCCATGTAGGTGATTAGTGGTGCGCACTGACGTGTTGATAATGGCCACTCCCTGCCATCGGTAACTGCTAGAATTCTGAGATTTTCTTTTATTTCTTCAATCTCAGGTTTTACTTGTAGGAAAAACCAGCTGAATAACATTGAAATTGGACACTATAAGTGGTAGTAAAATTCTTGCTGCTTACCCATTTAGCCCAGTGAAGCCACAGGCTTTCATTTACCACTTGAACAAATGAATGCCACTCTTTCAAGAGCACAGCACGTTGTATAGACATACACTCTCAGAAGCAGACAGAGACAGAGAGGTAGGTGACTTGTCTGAGGACACACAGCTGTCCCTGCCCAGTGCTCTTATTACTCTACTGCAACCTTCAAGAGGAATTTTATAGGGTAATTTTATTTTATCGGTAAAGAAATTGAGGCTCTGAGAAAGCAATCTGGCTAAGAGTGTCAGGAAAAGAACTAGAGCTTTATGGGTTTTAGGATTTTACATCTGAATCTATTTCATGACTTATTAAGAGAGTGTCTAGACAGTAGGCATAATAGAAGTTTAAGGTACTAATAAAAATAACAATTTTTCTGAGTGTTATGAAGGTAAGCAACTTGAGATGATAAAGTACACAGAAGAGACTCTAGCAGCCTGGAGCCCCCCACCACCACCACCATTTGTCAACCATAATGTTAGGTAAGTTCTTAGTCTCTATGTGCTTCTGCTTTCTTTGTATGTAAAAGGAAAGTGACAAAGAAGGGTTTAATGAAATAATGCCAAGTTTAATGTTCTGAAGCCTAAAAGTCTGCATCCACCTTGGCTTGTGCACTGAGTGTAAAAAGCATAGGTCATATGAACTTCCTTTTATATTTATCATGTCAGTGCTTTTGGCAAACAAGAAACAGAAAACCCAGTTTGCGGAGACCAGCCAGCGAGGGGCCATACTGACAGAGATTACTGTGGAATTAGAGATGGAGGCCAGTCGCTGTGATGGACTGATCCAGTAGCTATGCTCACTCCTTCCACAGTCTCCTTATTCAAGTTTTGTTTTTAGATTAGCAGTGGACTGCCAACTAGAGTACATATACCTTAAATCCACTCCTTACCAAGTCCAGAGGATGAGCAAAATACCTTCTCCTGACGTTCTAATCAAGGGTCCCGAGACCACCCAACTCCTCCCAGTTCCTCCCCACTTCCCCACCCAATCTAATCCACAGCCTGCCTTTCTCCTTCACTTTAACACACAAACAGGCATCTTACACGTGGAAATTATCCACACCTGTTCATACCTCCAGTCTACAGCATACCACAGGCTGACTTTCAATCCCTTGGAATTTTAAAATAGGTGCACATTGTTTAAATGCACATAATTTTCTTTTCCATTGTACTGTGAACGTTATAAATCATTTTCTGAGTTTAACCTAAGTACAGTGCAGTTTCATTTATTTCTTTTCCTCAATGTAAATGGATTTTTTTTCTTCCAAGCTGACCCAGATTTAACAATACGCACAGACAATTTAGCAGCACAGGTACGGGATTTGCTTTGCCAGTGGCCAACATCTACCCTTTGATAATAAGTATGTAGTTCATCGAGTGAGGACCATTTGGCTTGTCATCTAAATTTGGAGAGACACAAAAAAGATACATCCTGAGAAGTATTTGAAAGTTCCAGACTCCTGCAGCCATAGCATGGAAACATGCACCATGAGAGCAAATGACCCTTCTCTTACGGTAGTTGGCATTGGAAGCTGGTCATTTGACTACTTAAAGGAAAGGTCTTGTGACAATGGTAGGTAGATAACTAGGGAGTTTTCCTGTAAGGGTCACATGTGGATGGCTTAGAGGTCTGAAATCAAAGAAGCAGGTTATAAATGACTGGTGGGGGACAGTAAACAACTGAATCACACACTCCCAAATGGATGTACTAAGCTGAGCTCTAATGGGAAGACACTTTAATCTTGTTTATGTGTAGAATATATGACTATTCGAAAAGTCTGGGAGTGAAGAAGCCATTGTCTTCTAAAATGTCCCCTTGTCTTCTGAGATGTCTCCCTCACAATCAAGTCTTTCTAAGCCATACAGTACATTCAGCATATTGTCATTCTGAGTTAGCTTGAATAATCATTTTAAATGTAGGATATAGGTCATATATTTGAGAAAATTGTCTATCTATTATTATACTAATTGCAAAAATTGAGTGAATTAGAATGTTAATAATAATCCCATCAGGGAAAGCATAGTGCACAATTCACTTCCCTAGATGTTTTATTTGACAATTTGCTTTATTTTGCTCATCACAAAGCAGAGGCTTAGTTACATGTCTCCCTTTGTTCCTCCATTCTGTTCTTCATGGAATAGGTATTATTCCTTTCTATAAGTGCCATGAGATGAACCACTGGGTGTACTTGGCAGCGCCCTGTTGAAGTGATGGAAATCTGAAGTCTAAACAGTTTTGATGAAGATTTTATTTTTATTTTACTTATTAAATTGTTTTTTTTAAATTCTTGACAATTCCATTCACATATACAATGAAATATAATCATATCTACCTCATCTCCTCCTTCCTAATCGCTCTGCAGATCCCCTAGCAAGTCTCCCTACTAACTTCATGTCATTTGTCTTTTTTCTAGAGATTTGCTTTTAATTTTGCAAATTTGTATGTCTTTGTGTTGGTATAAGCACCTAAGTGCCAGTGCTCACAGAGGCCAGGGAAATCCAATACCCCTAAAGCTGGAGTTACAGGTGATTCTGAGTCACCTAATATGGATACTAAGAACTGAGCTCAGGTCCTGTACAAGAACAGCACATGCTCTCAAACGTTGAGACATCTCTTTGTAACTCTCCTCTCTTTTTTCCTTTCTTTTATGGTTTTTGTGGGAGGGGTTATTGTTTTGTTTTATTTTGTTTTTGCTTTTTTTTAGATAACTCACAAAGTCGAGTTAGTGCTGCCTGTGGGTGCATAGGGTTACCCACTGGAGCACAGGAAAATTACCAGTGGGAACATCCTCAAGAAAGAATGATTTTCCCTTCTCCAGCAGCAATCAACTGGGGGTCCTCATTAAGGGGTGGGGCCTGGAGCATACCTCCCCTATCTGTGCCAGAACTGAGGCTCGGTGGTTTGGTCTAGTGCAAATAACCACAGCTGTGTGAGTTCATATTGGTGGCAGCCATGCCGTGTCTTGAATATAGCATTTCACTGTGTCCTCCTTATCTCCAGCTCTTCCATTCTCTCTACCCCCTTTCCCATGACATTTCCTGAACCATGGTGAGGGTGGAGTAGTTAATAAAAATATCCTATTTAGGCCTGAGCACTTAGACTCTTCTTTTCAGCACTGTTAACAGCTATTAATCTCTGCATCAACTGCTGCCCACTGCAAAAGGAAGCTTCTCCAACCAAGGTAGAGCAGTCCAGGTTTATGGGTATAAACAGAAATATTTAGAAGACAATTTGACAACATGTCCAAATACCTTACATATATTATTGAATTTCCTCAACTAAGGACCTATGAGCAATAATAGTGTTCTGAAATTGTTTCATAGAGGCACTTAACTCACTCTTAGGCACCTAGCAAATGCCCATAAAATAGCATTTGATTAAGAAGCTACTTAGAAGTGGCCCAATAGGAGGTAACTGGGTGTTCAGTCAAGGACAGTCAGAAACATGTACATAACATATATCCTGGCTCCTGCAAGCTCACTGATGATATGGTGAAACTCCTACAGCTTATAGCCAAGGCTTCCATTACTACTGAGACCATCTGCATTGATGAAGATATGCTGGTGTTGAAGTTGAAGAATTAAGTCCCCCAACCCCACATGCAGCCTTCCCACTCTTCATGTGCCCCACGTGGGCTACAGAACCTGCCAAATAAAGCCACACCACTACTGCATAACACAGGCCCAGCCCCTCCTTTCTCTAAAGATGACTGGACTTAAATCCAAACTTAGCCCAATGAAGGGGAAACTTTCAGAGCCCTTCAAGCTAGCAGGGAGCACTTTAGTGCCCTGTGAATAATGGTCAAAGCCCTTAACCTCCAGGATTCGATTTTCAAAATAATCATTTTTTAATCCTCACTCTATTTCTCAATACAAGGAGTCCTACTCTCATGCACTCACGGTTAATCCATCCAGAAGCAAGCAGCGAAATATCCTTAAACTGTAGCTTGCTAGATGAAGGGCTCAGCTCAGAGATGATCAGAATCACACAGCCTGGTGGAGTGGAGTTCACTTGAGCTGTAGGGAAAAAGAAAAAGGGAGAGTACACGAAGTTGAGTAGATAAAGATGGAGGTGGGGATGTTGGATCTAGAAAGAGTTAGAGGATAGGGTAAACAAAATCAAAACACATCATACCTCAACTGAAAAAAAGAATACCATTGGGCTAGATTGCTTGTTGGTTAGCACTACTCCATATTTTTTGTAGCTGCATGCATTGTTTTATGGAAATCATTATTTTCTTGAGTAATACAGAGTTATCAGCTGTTGACACAGTTCATTATAAAATATTTTCAAATCACACTTGGTAATATCAATAATTTAATCGGGATCTTTAAGTCTTTAAGTGTTGAGAAGCTGTCAAAGCTCACAGTGGCAGATAAGTGTTTGCCAGAATTCTAGTTTGCACTTGAAATTCAAATTTTCTAATTGGCATTAAATACTATCATTTAAAGTGAAAAACTTATTTCTTTATGAAGAAAATGTTATCCAAGACCAATTAGCCACAGGTTGTTCTTATTCTCATTTAAATGGCATTCCATCAGACAAGGGGCTAGTTTAGCTGGTAACTCAATCACACGCCAGTGTTTTACCTCAAGAAAAAACACTTCTGACATACAGCTTTGTGCTTATCACCATTGTGTCTGCAGGGTTAAATGATACCATCCTGAGAGTTTTATTGACAAGATTCTTAGTTCTTCATTCAAAACATTCAGATATAAAATTGGCTGTTTTCCCAGGCAGGTGATGATAAGGAATACGGTTGAGTCTTGCTGACTGCTTTGTTTTCATGCACCCACACTTTTGCCTATCATTTCTTCTCTACCATCAGTGCCAAGGTAAATATAATTGAAACAGCAAATAAATCTTTGAATTGTTATGACTTTCCAAACTGCCTAAAGAATTCTGAGCTCCCTAATTTGTAGTTTAAACTTTCAGAACTACCATTATTTATAGTATTAATAGTTAATGTTTATAAGTATGTTCCCAGCATTGTTTATGCACTGATTATTTTAATTTTCATATGTTCAGATATACAGAAGACCTAACACATTATAGAAAACATGTTTTTAATATATATTTTATTACTTGATCACAATCTTTCTGCTCCCTCTTCTGTTATATCCCCCTGGGACTTAGGTGTAGAGGTTGTGTTGTAGATATATCAGTTAGGGCTGGGCATCCCACAGAGTTCTCTGCATCATGACCAATTGTAGACTTCTGTGATGGTGTTCATCTGCTACAAGAAGAATGTTCTTTGATGAAGGGAATGAGTAACATTTATCTGTAGGAATAAAGATAAATATTTAGGCTGTATTTGGAAATTACACTGTTTAGGAAAGTGGCAATAGTAAGTTTTCCTCTAGAGTCCATGACCTCTCCAGCAATGAGTAATTGGCTTTGTTTATAGTACCAAGTATAAATTCCTTTCTATTGAGGGATCTGAAGTCCAATTACATGGCTGTTGGTTACCCCTAAAATATAAGTGCCATTATTGCACCCTGTGGGATTTCTTGTCACACTGGTCATTGTTGTGGATCATAGGCTTTACAGATAAGTAGGACTAATGATTGCTTTTATCCCTTGGCAGCTTGCATAGCACCTTCTAGTAATATGAGAACTAGTCTTCAGGGAGCAGGCTTCCAGGTCAGCTTGAGCTCCATTCCTCCAGTTCCCGTGTCCAAAGTATGCGGTATCTTCACCACTAAGGTCTACCTTCAAGTTCTGGGAAAGAACCAAAGACAATTTCTCTCTCTCTCTCTCTCTCTCTCTCTCTCTCTCTCTCTCTCTCTCTCTCTGGGTGTGTGTGTGTATGTGTGTGTGTCCTATATATAGCCTGTATAGTTTGGGAAGTCTCTTGGACTCCCTGACCAATAACTCAGAGACAAAGCCAGGTTAAGGGAATGCTAATATTTATTTGGTTTCATGCAATTCTGCAAATTTCCTATTGTAAAAGAAGTAGTCTTGAGATGATGAGTGATTCTACCTAATCATAGCCTCTCCCATGTGGCAAGGACTTTGATGCTGCATGTTATTTCTGTGGAGGATCTGGTCATTTATGGTGAGAACTACAGTTGTTTCATGCCAGAATGTGTGCTTTAAAGGAAGTAGTATTTATAGGACTATACAACTTGTATCAGGTGCAAGAGTTTCTGTATTTTTGTATATTTCCTTTGTTCTTACTACCTTAACTAGGAGAAATAAGAATAGATGCACCTGGGAACAGTTTCAGTTTTTTAATTTTAATTTTTAAAATACTTTTATGCAATATATTTTTGTCATGTTCTTTTCCCTCCCTTAACTCCTTCCAGATCTTCCCCACTTCCCTACCTACCCAACTTCACATTCTTCCTTTCTCTCAAACAAAGGAAAACAACAAAAAGCAAAAAATGAAAACCAAAACAGGCAAACAGCTGAAGAAAGAAAATCAGTAAGACAAAAAATAGCACAATAAAAAACATACATAAAAGAAAGCATGAAGTCCATTTTTTATTGACTGACTACTCTGAGCATAGGGCCTGCCCTGGAATGTGGTTGATATTTCACGTGGCACTCTATTGAGGAAAACTGATTTTCCCTTTCCCAGAGGTATTAACTGTAGAGCGTTTCTTGGTTATGGGTAGTACTTTGTGTCCATTTCCCCTTCTCAGTGCTGGGGTTTTATCTGGTTTGAACCTGTGCAGGTCTTATGAGTGCTGTTACAGTCTCTGTGAGTTTATGTGTATATCAGCCCTGTTGTGTATGGAAGATGCTGTTTTCTTTGAGTCATCTGTTGCCTCTGGCTCTGAAAACATTTCTTTCTCCTCTTCCATGAAGATCTTTGAGCCTTGAGTGGGGGGCTTGATGTAAAAAAAAAATCCACTTAGGGCTGAATGCTCCAAAGTCTTTCACACACTGTGCATTTTCCAGCGTGGATCTCTTTGTTATCCTATCTACTGCAAGAAGAAGCTTCTCTGATGAAGCTTGAGCAAGGCACTGATCTGTGGGTGTAGCACTATGTCATTGGGAGTCATTTCATTGCTACATTCCTTTAGCAGAATAGTAGTAGTAGGCTTTCCTCTAGGCCCAAGACTTATCTAGTGTAAGGTTCATGGACTCTTTTTTTGTTTATTTTGTTTTTCAAGACAGAGTTTCTCTGTGTAATTTTGGTGCCTGTACTGGATCTCGCTCTGTAGACCAGGCTGGCCTCGAACTCAGGTCAGGTATGGGGTCCATCTCATAGAGTGGGCCTTAAATCCATTTAAAAAGTGACTATTCACACAACATTTGTGTCACTTTTGCACGAGGATTTTGCAGTATTGTAGGTCTTGGGGTTTGTATCTGAGTGATATTGATGATTACTTTTCTCCTCTGGTAGGGTGCAAAGTACATTCCAGTGCCATGAATGCTAGTCAGTAGGAGTAAAAGTTCTAGTTAGACTCTAGCTTGAGTTTTCCATGGTTGGTGACATAAGGATGTTGTGTCTTCAGCAACAGGCTCTTCCCATTGTGTTACAGAATAACTAACAGCCTTGCTAATAGTCGGTGATGCTTGGGGGACCCTGTAGAACCCCTTTGCTAATGATTCAATAGGGAAATTGTTGAGAAAAGCCCAACACAGCCCATTAATAACTTGTCCCCCAGAAGGTGCAGATGTTAACAAGAATTAAGTCCCTCTTAAGAAAGATTTTTTAAGTTTTTGAGAACTTCATACATGAACACCTATCTACATCACTCACACTCTCTCTCCCACCTCAAACTTTTCCTAGCCCCTCTCTCCAAAATTCATGGTCACTTCTTTATTACTTTACATACACACCACAGAGAGAGAGACATATATGCAACCTACTAAGTCCATTTGATGTCGTTCTTATGTACTTGTTGCTTATATATACATGTATATGACCACTTGAGGTTGGACATCCTATGCAGGAATTCATTTCTGGAGAAAACTAATTCTCTCTTTCCTGGCAGGCATTGACTAGCTGAAGCTCTTCATCTAAGGATGGGACCATGTGGGATTTCCTTTGTCAACACTGGCATGTCAACTGGTGTTGTGATTATGCTGGTCTTGTCTAGACAGCCATATTGTTGGTATTTCATGGTTATATTTTCCCTGTCATGCCAAGGGGACACTAGCAATAGGCACCCTGAACCTCTGGCTCTTACGATCTTTCCATCACCTCTTCTGTGACATTCCCTGAGCCTTAAGTATAGGGTCAGCAAGTTCTTTTAACTGCGCTTCTCTCTAGCCTGTGTATTCTTTTTTTTTTTAATTGTTTCAGCTTATGTCTCCTGCCTGAACCTGAAACACCCACAGGGTTGATAGACACAGCAGTAAGCTAAATTAATCCTTTACATCTAGATCTTTTAGAGCTTTGGTGACTAAGTTCTATTTTTATAGCCTATGGTAGAGCCAAGAGCGTATGGGGAGCAGACATCTGCTATGTATAGTGATGTGGAGTAGAAAACTTGACTATTGGAAATGACACGGACTACAGAAAGCATCCATCTGAATGTATTCCTAAACCTTTCCCTGGTGGATTCAATGACCTTCATTGTCCTCTTAGCTCTGGTTTTATCACCTGGCCTGAATAAAGGCTCTGGTACAATTCCTACCTTCCAGAAGTGTGGTGGCAATGTGAGATTTGGACACAATTATGGTTTTGAAGCAGTGTCTCTTCCCCTGTTGTGGAGTCTTCTAGAACTGTGTATGCAGTGGGAGGGGTGAGAATTGCCTAACCAGCTGTTCCAGCATGTCTCCTTTCACCTCCTGAACTTACTCAGATCAGCTTTTGCCTCTTAATTTCTTCCCAAAGCAAAGACAGCCAGCAGTCATCAGGACCCATGTGGTCCATCCACCACAAGGCTCTTAGCTGGTCTCATTTTAACTGATTTCCCCTGTACTTGTGGAACTGGCTATGAACCCCAGTAAATCCCAAATTCAATGCCATAGCAGTTTCTTTCTTTCCGTGCTTATGGAAATATTTCCTGCTGCAGCAGCAGTCAACTTCTGCAAAAGATTCAGTTCAAAGAAGCCATTTCCATATACGATGGTCAGATGTCCAGCCTCCAACCCTTCAGATCTGGTCCTGTCCTCTCTGCCCACTTCTATTCTTCCCCAAATATATGTTATGTTCATATCATCTAAAATATCTTTTATTGTTCACGAATTGTTAACTCCACTTAATCCCCACCATTGGATATCCCTAATATATTTAGAGACAGTAATAATGATGTTAAGTACCAGTGTTTCGTTTGCTTTATTCTAAAGAAGCATGGGCCAATGCTTTACTTTCACACCTTGACCCACCCCGGACAGCTATTCTGTACTCAGTCTCATGGCACTTTCAAGTACCTTCATTGTAGCATTTATTGCATTGTATCATACAATAACAATAAAATTTTATCACAAAATAAAAATGTAAAGAACTGGCTTATGAGCTCCCTGAAGGCAAGGACAGAGTCTTACTTTTTATTCAGTTTTCAGTATGAATCCAAACATTAGTCAAATGCATTTTTTAGTATATAATTGTGATATTTTTATTATGGTATAGGTGGCATGTTTATGTCTTGATGATATAGTCTACTTTTATACATGCCATGACTCAACCTTAAAATAAGAAAAGATTTAACCTGAGCCAGCTGTTGATACGTTTGACGGTTGAGGGATGTTTCTGTACCACCTAACTTTCTCTGCTCTGGGGCATCCATGGTTAGTGTTTTCTCCGATTCCCTTTTCAGCAACACTGAAGGAACTAGTCTCTCAGACAATGATCCGCTGGGCCCAAGAGAACCAAATCCAGGACGCAGAGTTGGTGAGGATTATGTTCAACCTCCTACGGAGACAGTATGACAGCATTGGGGAGTTGCTACAGGCTCTGCGGAAGACCTACACCATCAGCCAGGCCTCCGTGAGCGACACCATCAACCTGCTGGCTGCCCTGGGCCAGATCCGGTCCCTTCTTAGTGTCAGGATGGGCAAGGAAGAGGAGCTTCTCATGATCAACGGGCTAGGGTAAGGTCACTCACAGCAAGTGCAGTTCTCTAGAGAGAATTCTCTCTCTCCTTGTGGTGGGACATCCTTGTCACATGAGCTACCTCTGTAACATGAGACACCAGACCGCCTGTTGTGCAAGGCAGAAAGGGCATTACCAAAAGAAATGAACGGAATTCTTAGGGACTCTTGTGAAAATAGCCATGGAAACACATCTGGAGGAGAGGGCAGCCTATTTAACCTGAGAGAAAAATGATTTGAGCACTGCAGCCTCTGGCTGAGCATCTTCTGGGGCTTCTGAGATATTCTCAGCTGGCCCTTTTCTCCCCAGTTCTAAACTGTAGAGTGATTTTGTTAGTTCTGTGAGATCCCTTAACTTACAACTCATGGATCTGCCTCACAAACCATGTAGACAAGACAATTCCTGGCAATTTTGGTGCCAGGGGCATTTCCTTTCAGTACAGAACATAGAGGAGAAAACAAGAGCCAGAAAGGTTCACTGGCCAACCCACAGTGTTACCTGATTAAAATCAAAAGCAACATTCCTCCCCTCCCCATCCTTGGGGCTGGCAAACTGCAGAGCCTCACTAAGGAACAGGAAAGTGGTTTGCATGATTATCAGGAAAGAAAGGGTGTGTGCAGGCATGATTCCCCAAATTCATTTGCAAAGAGGAATATTATAATAGAAATGAAGAGACTTTTATGGGAGGGAAATAAGCTGCAGAAATAGCCCCTCCCTCTCCACCCAACTTAGAGAATTGTTTTATCTCCAGATTTTCATTTGTCTAAGCTTCATTGTGTGAGTTTGTGTTAAGTAGCTTAAAGGTGTGATGGTTGTTACGTGTTCATACCATTGCTTTTGAAGACTGGTCTCCACAAACTTCATGGTATCAAACACAAAATTCTTATAAGAAAGATAAGCAGTCCTATCATTAAGAAACTGAATACAAAGAAGCACAGCTATCAGCAGAGAAAAGAAGTTCTTGGGTACACAGAGAAAGAAAAATCCAGTGGTATGAGTGGTCTTAGAATTTATTATAAGAAAAAAAGGATGAAGGGGGAATTGTTTAAATATCATTAGAAATAAACATTGTAAAGAGAAAAATCAAACACTTAGAATTATTTGGTGCTCCTTGGTTATGTCAGCCGAAAACACTCCATATGTATTTCACGACCTAGTACCCTCTTATTATTTTTCTCAGCCTATCATTTTTATATTATTCGACCTAAATCGTGTTTGTGTGGATTTTCATAGCAGAAGAGCAGCAGGTGCTGAACTCTGCCTCTCGTTTTTCTGTTAGGGACATAATGAACAACAAGGTGTTTTACCAGCACCCCAACCTTATGAGGGTCCTCGGCATGCACGAGACAGTGATGGAGGTGATGGTGAACGTGCTGGGTGCAGAGAAATCACAGGTAATGCTATACTGAGCCAGAACTTGACTCTCAGGGCAGGACTACTTGCTCAGGTATCTATTGCCTCAGTTTTCCCCTGGGAAGAGGAAAAGATTTTTACAGCTCCAAGAGGATGCAAGAAGGGGACCGTTGCTGCTAGCATAGGGTACAACCGGGAATTGATACCAGTTTTCCTGAAATCTTACTTAAATTGAATGGCTTCTTTTAGATGTTTTTGCATGTATGTATATGTGTAGTGTACATACATATATGTGAGCATGCTCACATGCATGTGGATGTACGTGTGTAGATGTGCATGCACAATTATGCACATACATATGGAAGCCTGAAGTTGGCATAAATTGTCTTCCTAGACTGCTCCCCACTTTACCAACTGAGACAGGGTCTTTCACTGAACCCAGACATCATGAATTCAGATAGTCTACCTAAACAGTTTGTTCTGGGGATTCTTGTCTCTGCCCCCTGAATGTTGGGATTATAGATGAGCCTATTCCCACCTTGCTTATGAGGGTGATGAAGATCAGAACTTCAGTCCTCACACTAGCGCAGGAAGCATTTTATCCATGACTGATCTAGACTGCATGACTTCTGGAGGCAAAATATGGAATGTGGTTTCAAACGTTGCTGATTCTAGGGTGCCACCATCCCAGGAATAAGTGGTGTTCTTTTTTTATTCTGTTGCTGTGATAAAAATACTGACCAAAAGCAATTTAGGGTAGAAAAGGGTTTATTTGGCTTATACTTCGGGGTCACAATCCATCATCTTGGAAAAGTTAAATTTCTTCACGGAACCCTAAGCACATCTGTATGCCTCAGTGACAACAGATTTCAGAACTGTTTCTTAGAGCTCCTCCCATGATTCTAAAGGGGGAAATTGTGATCTTTCTAGGAATCTGACATTGTTTTTTGAGCATTGTTAAGATCCCAATAAGCTAGAGCTTGCCATAGAGATGCTAATTGCTTCGGTAATTGGGAAGGCTATCAAATCAAGTGATGAAGGATTGTACCTCCATAATAGCTTACATGTATCTGGTGTCAAGTGCCTTAGACACCTGTAGAAGAGCAGTGATTGGGGCCACATACTTGGGACATGTTCACAGAAACAGGGCATGGTACCTTTCAGACTTTCTTAACTATGGGGACCATCCTTGGCCCAGAGGACCCAAGTTTTAATGGACTAATGGGCATTGTTTTTCTATGATCCCCCAACTCTGTTTCTGATATTACCCTTTAATGCTCTACTCACTCCAACTGGAAACAATGGTCGTGTAGTCATGCACTTTCGTCGGACATGTAGGGAAGCAGGTTATAATTGATAGACGTTTCCCTTGGAAGGAAAGATCTTGAGGACTGTAGCTAATTGCCAAGATTTTTGGAAGCCTCATTCTTAGGCATTCTGTCCCTCTTACAAATGTCTTAGGGAGAAGAGGTGTAAGGAAAAAGTTCACGTTCCAAACAGTTCGTAGCTTGTGGGACTTCAACCTGAAACTCCTTTAAGCTTCCACTGTTCACGAAGGCCTCATGATAGATTCTTCTCTCTAATACTTCCTGCTTCTGCCCACAGATCGCCTTCCCCAAAATGGTGGCTAGCTGCTGTCGCTTCCTTTGCTATTTCTGTCGAATTAGCCGGCAAAACCAGAAGGCCATGTTTGAGCATCTAAGTTACCTGCTGGAGAACAGCAGTGTGGGCCTAGGTAGGTGTGGCACACCTTATAACTTCCACCTTTGGGCCCAGGCAGTCAGTCCATTCTTCCTCCTGACTACTGAAGAGAAACAGGGAAAGGATCAACATGTATGCCACGATAATGTAAGTGCAAAACAAGAGCCAGCCTGTCCCCCAAAAGCAAAGGCATGAAAACATGTCCGTGGCCTCCACTTTCTCCATAGCTGTTGCTACCGACTCCCTTTGGTGACTGAGTCACTCTCCTCTCTCGGGTCCAGTGGCCTGGAGTTTATGAAATGCTGCCTGGAGTGGAGGATGTGCTCTCAGGACAAATCCTCTCCCAGCCCACTCAGCTAATCAGTGAGCAGAGCTCTTAAGACCAAGGTCATGGATCCAATCCTTTCTTGGCAAGCTGGCTGCAGAACTCATTCCTGGCCCACCAGCCAACCAGCAAATTCTGCCCTTCGCTGCAGAGCGGCAGCAGAGCCAAGAGCAGCTAGGGATAAACAACAGGATAATGGGAGTGGATAAACAGCAGTTCGGCACCACTGTGAGAAGAGCGACTCACGTTGTTTCTCCTGGCTCACCATGCTGGACAGAAGCCAAAGGATGAGACATAAACAGACACATACACTGAAAATGTGAAATCTCACTTCTCTTTTGTTTATCAAATGCAACCTCAGGCGATCACCTTTTTTTTTTTTTATGTCACTTCAAGTTTTTCCTAATTGTAATCTAGGAGCCAAACACACCAAAATCAAGTATCACAAACAACATTGGTACACTAATGTAACTGTATGAACTTGTGTTGTTTGAGACTATTTTTAAACTCCAAGTGGTCGCCCCCAAATTTTCCAAGTCCTTTGGGCCGAGGCCATCAAGAAGCCCCTGAGTCTTCAAGTGATCACGAAATGCCAAGAAGTTTTGTGTCACGAAGGTACTTGAAACTGTGTAGTCCCAACCCATTCCGTAGCGTGATTTTGTTATAATTAGTATTCTCAGTAGTAATGAATGTGAGAAAGGAGAACAGGACTCCTTTAAAGTCGGGCTGGCGGCCCTCTCCGAGAATTGCGTCGTGGGCCAGGTTTCAGTGTATTTGCTGCCCTCTCCTGTCCACATATGTGCACTGCACCCTTAAATCCGAGCTGGGTGGCCTTAAGCTTCTTTTTGCTCCATCCTCAGCCTCCCCATCGATGAGGGGGTCCACCCCGCTGGATGTGGCTGCCTCCTCTGTGATGGACAACAACGAGTTAGCGCTGGGCTTAGAAGAACCGGATCTTGAGAAGGTAACTGGGGAGACAACATGTTATTTTTCTCCTAACTCTGTTACAGCCACACAGAGGAAAAACAAGCCATCACCTAGGTTTCCATTCAGACCCATTTCACAGTGAAAATGTGGTATAATATGAGTGGCTGGCACCACCTGGTTAGGCCCCAAGGATCACGTATGAGCGAAAAAAATCAGCGTCTTAGACGTGAGAGTGTGGCATTTGTTTTCTTCAGAGGTGGAGGCCCCATGACACTGTTCTATATGGAATATCACTGGATCCCTGTGGTTCCTAAAGAAAAGTTCTGTGTGATCTAATTCATGAGTCCACATATGAAAGAGATCTAACAGGAGGTTGTAAAAATCGTCGTGCTGGCCACGTGCACACTGCTGCCCCCTACTGGGATGGTGAATACCAGGCCGATCTGCCCACGGTTGATAAAGTTGCAGTGCTCTGTGACTTAAAATAACCACTTTAGAAAGTGCTCCATGCTTGATACCGAGTTTTCTGTACTCAACTTCCCGAGCGGGGCTGCATTAAGAATTAATCATTAGGATGTTCAACGTTTATAGCAAAGAAAATGACCAGAGTGGGCCAGGGTGGGACTTTGGTAAGTATTCAATTGGAAGTTTTTCCACCATGCCACTCATGGAACTATTTGCTTGACTGGATAGCTGATGAGATTCACAATCTGCGTTCTAAGTGTGAAGAAGAAAAAAAGAGGTGGGCAAGGAGTGGGAAAAGTCAAAGGCCACCCGCACTCTACAGTGAGTGGGTTTGAGAGCATGAGGGAAAAGAGCTGTCACTTAGGAAAGGGACAGCTGAGGGATGAGCAGAAGCTAGTCAGCTGCACTGCTGGGGAAATTTGCCAGGACTGTTTAAGGCTCAGCCAGGAAAGCCCACGTCTAGGACAGTCAGAAAGCCAAGCATGGAAGAAGCATTGAGAGCATGGGGAGGAAGGTGATGGGAGTGGTCAGAAATTGGACTTTATTAATAATAGAAGTTCATGCTCGTACGAGATCTGTCTAGCAGACCACACTCCGAGTGCTGCCCACAAGTTAACTCATGTGACCCTCAGAACACGTCATTTTTATTATTGTTGTTGCTCAGAAGTTATGAGCAAGGAAATGGAGGTGTAAGGAGTAGACCTTGTCCTCAGTGCCACAAGGTAAGTGGATCAGAATTTGGCTCAAGAGCTGATGCTCATTCCAATTATATTACAGTACCTCACTGGAGAACCATGAGTAACAGAAACCACAAAGGCCCCCAGCAGGGGAGCAACACAATATGTTGTGTGGTTTAGAAGGTTGCATAAGGAAATTGACTGGAATAGCTCTTACAAGAGCTGGGGCAAGAAGAGTTGCTAAGAGTTATCTTCAGTAATCCAAGCATGAGTGGGTGCTGACTTCAGTTAATATTGACACAAGCAGATGTGAGAAGTGTTTGAATCCAGAAGACCTGGGGAAGACAAATAGCAACCATTAATCAAATATTGCTTTGGTTCACTTGCAGACATGCCCAACCTACACCCTAAAGGTCACATGCAGCCAAGGAGGGGTGTGGATGCAGTCCAACACGACACTTGAGAAACTTACAATATGATGAAATTTTGTTTTTGCATGTTTGTAACTCAATTGCATAGCTCTTGAGCATATACTTTACAAATAACAATGTCATATTCTGGTGTAAAATTGTTAAGACACTCCTGTAAGTTCGGGAGGTGGCACAGAGGTGTCCTGAGGTTCCCAGATGGAAATGTCAACTGGGGAGCTGACTGCATACTTAAAGCTCAGGAGGGTTTTCTCAGCTGCAGACAGATCATGGAGGGAGACTGAAACCCTCTGGGTAGGTGAGATTCTTGCAAGGATGGGTCAGAGCCCTGAAGACCACTACCACCCAGGGAGTCACAGAAAAAAAAATCAACAACTAAACAACAGGAAGAACAGCCAAAGAGGGATGAGGAGACCCTAGGAAATATATCTGTGAGGCTGAGGTAAAAATTATTTTTAAATACATTTTCCTTTGTTCCTTCCAAATAGTATAAGAAGGCTCAAAGAACTTGGGTTGAGAAGGCAGACAAGGGGGAAGTAGTATGGTATGATTAAGTTATCTTGACGGTGATGCCCCATCTATCTGAAGTGCCACACAGACAGGTAGACGATGTCACAATGTCACCAGTTCTGAAGACCCTGTTGGCACAGCCAGGGCAGAGAATAGTCGGCCCAAGCTGCAGAACCATGTCCAGTCTGTTAAGATGAGATGATAATTACCCACTAATAATCTCCTGAAGTTCTGTGTTAGGACGCTGTTTCAGATGTATTTAACCAATAATAAAGGAGGGTCCATCATGAAGCAGGCAGACTACATGCCTGTCTGTGTCACTTGTTTCTGACTGGGCACACTTACTTTGTGGTGTAAGGGTATATTCATCTTCTGGGGCCTCTAGAACACGTGTCCACAGATGGGGTGACTTAAATATCAGAAGTGAAATGTCTCAGTTCTCCAGTCTGGGAAGCCAAGGCCAAGGGCTGTCAGCTTTCAGTTCCCCTGAGGCCCCTTTCCTGGTTTACAGATGGCTACCTCCTTGCTGGGTCCCACAGGAACTGTCTTCTGCAGAAGCATCCCTGTTGTATCTTTGCACAGCTGTGTTTCTCCCTTTGATAAGGACACCACCCTAGAAGACCCCTTTCTCCTTAGTGTCTTCTTCACAGGCCTTTCCTCCACCTTATCACAGTGACATTCTGATATGCTGGAGCTTAGAGTTTCAGTGTATAAATTCAGGATGAAACAATTAGCAGAGGATGTCTTTGAGCTATTCATTTCATTTAGTTCTTTGGGGTCTTTTGCAACATCCAGGAGATATTTTTAAGTGATAATATTTTAGGAAAGGACAAAATATAAGTAAAATTTTAATCACTTTGTCAAATCAGTAGGCATTGCTGTTGAATCTAATTAAATCCCTAATATATCACTAAGGTAAAAGCCAAGTCAGGAAAAGGATCTTTATTTTAATGAATTTTCTTTGTTACCATATAAAGAAATGTGTTTCATTTTGCGTGTGTGTTTGTGTGTGATTGTATTGGTTCTTTTTTGTCCCCCCTCTTGCTGGTCTCCTTCCCCCTCCCACATAGATACCCATCCTGCTTCCATGACATGTATAGTCCATTACCTTCTCCTCTGGTCCCCTCTTCTTCCATCTCTGCTCTCTCCCTTCCCTCACATAGGCCTCTTTATACCTGTGTGCCTTACAAATGCACATATACACACCACACACACACACACACACACACACACACACACACACACACACACCACACACATACACATGCCATATATCACATACACAAACGTACACACCACCGCCACCACACACACATACACACACACCCCAACCACATCACATACCACACACAGACCACATCACACACACACACACACACACACACACACACACACACACACCCCTCTGTTATGAGAGTTAGCAAAATTTTCTTATTCTCCACATATACACAAAATACCAAAGTCAAAAACAGAGTAGCAATTCAATCTTAAGTAGCGGTTGGTTTGCTGGTATTTGTCCTTGATTTCTGGTGAAAGTGGGTAAAATCTGAGTCTTGTGAGCTCACAGCCTGAGATTCACGATCTGTGTCTGGCAGTCTAGAAGCAAAGAGACCACTGCCAATCTAATTTTTGTCTTGCCTCTTTTTGGCAGTCCCAACCTTAGCATCTTGGCCTTTGACGTTAAATGGCTGTTGTTGATTAAGCGCTTGAGTAGGACCCCTGATTACCAAGTGCCACTCAAAGACCATGTATCACCATGGTCAAGGAAACACGGCCAGCCTTGGTGCCACAAGGGGCTCTCTCGTGTCTCTGTACCTTTCCAAATGCTTATATGCTTACAAATAAACTATTCGGCCTAAAAATAAATAAATAATAAAAAGCTTAAAACGCAAGACCTCATGTAGAACTAGGCTACCTTCACGCTGTCTGTGTACCTTGAATTCCTGATCCTTCTGCCTCCCACTCCAGAGTGCTGAGATTGTAGGCATGTGCCACCACACCAGCTTACACACTTGTCAACTTCTTCTTTCTGGAGTTGGAGAAACCTGGAACCTGATCATAATCTTTTTGATTACTTGCAAGCAAATGTGGACTGGAAGTTCTGGTTCCAAATCTACTAAATTAAATACCCCCAAAGAAGTTGGGGGAGAGGAGTCTTACTGCACTTGGACCCTTGATCCTGTTTCTAGAGCAAAAGGGCCCAAATAAGAAAAAGTATATAATTATTTGGCAGGGGAAGGTTAAAAATATCCAGGCTCTCTCTAGCTTCTAGAAAGAAGGAACGTCCAGTTCCTAGAAATGCAGCTCTCATGGCTGTCTTAAGAGGCATTTTAGCATATCTCTTGGCCTTAAATGCATGGGGGTTTTCTATTTTTATTGTGATAAAATGCACAAAATTTACTCTCCTCACCATTTTCAAGTGTACAGCTCAGAGTCACTGAAGCTTTTGATGATATTTCATGATCAGTACCACGTTCATCTCCATAGCTCCTTCCATCTCATCAGGCAAAACTCTGCCCATTTAACAGTAATCCCTATTCCTTCCTCCCTGCAGGCCCTGGCAACTGCCATTTTTCTTTTTGCCGATATGGTTTTGACTGCTCTTGCTATCTCATATGTGTTAAAGCCACACAGTACTTGCTTTGCATGGCTGACTTATTTCACTTAATGTATCCTCAAGGATCACCCAATATGTGGACCTAGCCTATGAGAAGTCCCTTCCTCTTTAAGGCTGATTATAGTGTATTATCTGCATATGCCATATTTTTCTTACCCAATTATCCTTTGAGAGATACTTAGGTTGCTTCTATATTTTTAGTAGTTAGGAACAATGTTGCTCAGAATTTGGATTGTAATTCTTTCAAGACCTTATTTGTAAGTTTTGTGTATAGAGCCAGGAATGAAATTTCTGGATCATATGGTAATCCTATTTGTTTTATTATTTTTAAAAAAAAAAAACAACTATCCTGTTTTCCATGGTGGCTAGTTTCCATTCTTTTCACCAGGGCTTACTCAAGAGGATCCAAGTTTTCTTTATTGAAACTTATTTTCTTTTTATTTTCTGTTTATTTGCATTTTTTAATGCAGCAGCCATCCTACTGGGTGTACATGGACATTCACTTTTGTACTGTTCTTGGCAGGTGGTAACCTACTTGGCGGGTTGTGGCCTTCAGAGCTGCCCCATGCTTCTGGCCAAAGGATACCCTGATGTTGGCTGGAACCCCATTGAAGGGGAACGTTACCTGTCCTTCCTGAGGTTCGCCGTCTTCGTGAACAGTGAGTCCCATGTGCTCCATGCTCAGCATAGAATAATGATTAATTATGGCCTTATACACAAAAAGGGTATCATTTCACTGCTTTTTGTCAGTCAATATAAAAGACTATAAAGATGGTTGGCAACTGGCAAGAGAACTCCCAAGGCCTGGTGGTGGTGGCTCACACCTTTAATCCCAGCACTCAGGAGGCAGGTGGATCGCTGTGAGTTTGAGGCCAGCCTGGTCTACAGAGACCCAGGACAGTCTCCAAAGCTACACAGAGAAACCCTGTCTCAAGAACAAACAAACAAACAAAAAACCACCTCCCAAGAAGAAACAGGCCAGACAAGCATCAGGAGAATCTAGTGACAGATACAGCAAGAAACTCGCTGCATGAGCTTGGACTTGCCTTCTCTCTGTACCTCCTCTTCTATCACCTCATCTGTTATACAGAGTTAATAAGTATGCACCTCCAGGACTCTCTGGTCTATGAGTGGGTGAGAGGATGAATGGATGCATGAGTGGATCAAAAGTACAAAAATAAGTGAATAGCTATTAAAGGTAGTTCAATTCCCAACAGGTAATTTCTTTAACAACCTTGAATGTTATTACTCTCAGTACAAGTCATCTTCTATTCGTAATGAATTACCCTTCTATCAAAACCCTTTCATCACACCAGGGTAATGAATGAACATTGTATAAGACAAGTGGACTACTTTCTTGAAAAGTACATTGTCAACCAATATATTTTTGTTACAGCACTAATTCACTGGTATTTGCACTACAGTTACATTTCTCTGCTCTAGCAACTAGATCCACGCTTCTCCACCAAAGCCTCTTCTTGGCCTTTCTCAACGATTTTCTTCTCTCAAGACCAGATTTGGTATATCCTCGAACAATCTGTTTTACTTCTTGTCCAAATAATCATATTCCAAATTAACACAAAATTAATTAGTATATCAGGAGAGAAGAAAGATGGAGAAAGAAAGGGGAGAGAGAGGAAGGGGAATGGGGAAAGGAAAATTTTAAGAATTCAAAGTCTGAGGCTGGAGAGATGGCACTGGCTGCTCTTTCAGAGAACTGGGATTTGCTTCTCAACACCCACATGGCAGCTCCACTCCTGAGGTATTCAACCTCCTCTTCTGGCGTGTGTGGACACCAGATGTGTGTGCAGTACAGAGACATACATGCAGACTAAATATCTATGCACATAAAATAAGTAACTAATTGTTCTAAAATGTCAAGGACTGGAGAGACTCCTCAGCCATAAAGAGTGCATACTGTTCTTGCAGGGGACTATAGGTTCAGTTCCCATCACCCACATCAGGCAGCTCATGACCACCTATAACTCTAGCTCCAGGGGATTTGACACCCTCTTGCAGCCCCCAAGGGTATCCACACACATAACTGTACACACATGTAGATTCTCTCTCTCTCTCTCTCTCTCTCTCTCTCTCTCTCTCTCTCTCTCTCTCTCTCTCTCTCTCTCTCACACACACACACACACACACACACACACACACACACACACGAGTAAAAAGAAAAGAAAAATCTTTTTAAATTTATTTTTATGTACATAGATTGCATGACAGATGAACTGGATGCAAATAGGTTGAATTTTTCATCTTATCCTCCTTCATAGCCAAGATCAAGAATTTTATAAATCCTTCAGTATAACTGTCAGTTTGAAAGTATCCACTGGCTATGATCCTATGAGGATTACATGAATTCCAACACTTAACTTTTGCTGATTAGGTACAAACATAATGAACTAAACTCTGGACCAAAACGTGTGGTCTGTCCCTCTTACCTTCGTGCTGTTTATATCTTTTTAGCAATATCTCTTTAGTACATTTTCATAATGCAACAAGTTCTAGTAAGTTGGATACACTTATGAGCTTTAATATTTATGATATCTCTAGAAGACAAGTATTGTATTTGTTTTAGACAAAGTACACCAGCTTCTGCTTTAAAAGAATTTATTTTCTTTTAAAGAAGAGTATATATACACAGAGGTCACTATTTTAAAAAATAAATAAATGGGGTAAGGCAAGGAGGGAGCACTCAAGAACTTTGAGAGGATAAACTTGTCCCTTTGAGATAATCAGAGAAGATGCTATAAAGGAGGCCATGTTAGAGATGAACCTAAAGTGTCAGGTTTCTAGAAACAGATGCAGGAGAGGTTATCCAATCAGAGAGCAGCATGTACATGGCCTCGAGGCTAAAGCACACTGTTCTCAGTAAACAGTGATCTGTCAATCCAGAGGGTGGCTTTGTGAATGAAGCAGTAGATGAGGTTTGAAAGGTAGGTGGATGGTTGTAACACGGAAAACATAAATGCCAAGCTGAAATGTTTAGTATCAATCTTCTGTGTAGAGAACTGGGAAACCTTCTTAACAGGAGACAGAGTGACAGGTACTATTGACAAGTTCTGTGCTCAGGTTGGAATGAATTATAATGGTGAAGATGGGGATAGATGGGAGTAAATACATTTGAGGTTTACTATCTAGCAGATAGAGATTACAGAAACGGAATTGCTGGTAGTGGTGGTGGTAATGATAATGATGATGATGGATGGATGGACGGATGTGAGTGTGTTAAAAGCCAAAGTACTAAACTGAAATTCTTCAGTGAGAGATTTGAAGGTAGAGGAGAAAGAAATCAGGATAAAAGAAGAAAATGGCTTAGTGTAGATCACAGTAAATTTATTTTAGGTCAAATAATACTGATTTTACTGTGTGTAATACTCAGAGATGCCCCTAAATTTGACTATTAAGATAAGAGATCAATCAGACAACAGATGGAAATTGCATATATCTGCAGACAACTTGTAGCTGTAATGTTTTAGATGGTCTCAGGGGATTGTACAAAGATAGTTATACGGGAATTTTTTTTCAAGTAATAGTTTTGAATACCTACAAGACAAAGAATGTCTCAGTCATATTTATATGGGAGACTTCAGGATGGAAAATAGAACATCCAGAGTTCAAAATCAGCTCTATCATTCACTGGCTATGTAAATTTAAACAAGTTAATGAAACTTTCCAACCTCCGCCTTTTTAACATATAATGCAGCAAAAATAATAACACATATCTCAGAGTTATTGTAAGGTACAGATGAAATAATCAACAGAAAACTTGATTATCATGGTGTTACAAAATACAGTAAGAACTACAGCTGTGTTAGTTACCATTATTTATCATGTTCTCTACAAGGGCTGGAGCTTTTGAAATTGGGAGACTAATAGATTATTTGAAACTTCAAAGCACTATGTAAATCCTTACTATCTAAAGATAGTTTAAAAGGATACTGTGGCTACTTTCATGTCATCTGTTCAACAAAGAGATCCTCTGATCATTAGTAAAAGAGTAAGGTGATATAAAGAACCATGGTATAGGATATGAATGTTCATGATGTATGATGGTGAATGATGGTGGATAATGATGGATGGTGTTGTAGATGATGAAGCTGTTCACAGTAAGTGATGGTCTTGGTGGATGATGATAGTGAATGATGGGTAGAGGAGTTCTTCATAGGTGAAAGTGAATGATGGAGGAGGAGGATTTTGGAGGATGGAGTATAGCACAAATCTTAAAAGTCTTATTAATAATAACAAACCTGGAGCCAGGTATTGGGGTGAATGCTGGAAGATCAGAGAAGCAGAACAAGCCACAGCCACCTCACCTTACCATTTCCTCAGCTGATCCTGTTTCCTCAAACTGGAAGCCTCTGTGTCCTCATCTGAGTGGCTCTCAGCTGAATTGCTGCTCTAAAGCCTAAAAGCTTAACCAGCTCTAGTTCCTGGTTTTCATGCCTTATATATATTTCTGCTTTCTGGCATCACTTCCTGGGATTAAAGACTCTTGTTACCATGCCTAGCTGTTTCCAGTGTGGCTTTGAACTCACAAAGATCCAGACAGCTCTCTGTCTCTGGAATGCTAGGATTAAAGGCGTGTGTGCCACCATTTTCTGGCCTCTATATCTAGTGGCTGTTCTGTTCTCTGACCCCAGATAAGTTTATTAGGGTGCACAATATTTTTGGGAACACAATATCACCACAATGGAGTGTTCATAGTAGATGGCAGTAAATGATAGCAATAATTATAGATAACATAAGAGGTTCATGTTGGGTGGTGGTGGTACATGATGATGGTGAATGATGGGGGAGTTTAAGGTGGGTGATGGTGAATAGTGATTACTGATGATTTTGAATGATAGGATATTCCTGGTAGCTGACAGTAAGTAATAGTCAAGATGGTAGGTGATAATAGAGGTGTTCAGGTGAGGTGACATTGAGAGATAGTGACAATGGATGATGTTTATTGGGATGATCATGGTGGATCTTAGAGGATTATTATTACAGTATTGACAGGCACATGGGAAATGTCCTGATAGTAGAAGATGATAACACATGATAGCAGATAGTAGGGATATTTATATGAGGTTATATTGATTGATAATAGGGGGTTTTATTGGTGATAATTTTATAATTACAATTTTAATTGATGGTCTCTTTTCCAATCCCATGTCTCTCAGCTGTCACTCACTCATCATCATTCAAAAACTTCAAAGTCAGCACAACACCATACAGGATCCAGGCTCCTTGTGTATTTTCCATCTTTAAGTGTATTTTTCCTTTATATTACTTTACTCTCTCTTTAAAGACTTTACTTAATATTTTTGAACTATTTATTTTTTCTTATGACTGTCTATACCCATTTCTTTTCTTTCTTAAGCACCTTGGCACATTTTTAAACACAACATAACCTGTTTAGAGGGGTTTTTTCCTTCCTTCCTTCTTTCTTCCTTCCTTTCTTCCTTTCTTTCTTTCTTTCTTCCTTTCTTTCTTTCTTTCTTTTTTTTTTAACTGGACCTGCTTTACTGGGCACCTGTAGCATTCTCTGACTGGTAAGCCAAACTTTAAACTTGACATACAGCTTTGTGCTGGCAGCTGGCTCCACCCTGGGTTGAGTCCATGAGAGCCGAGCTGAGCTTTATGCCCCACCAGCCTGGCTGAGAGCTGTGGTCTTTGTGGTGGTTGTTTTTGGTTTTCCGAGACAGAGCTTCTCTGTGTAACAGCTCTGGCTGTCCTGGAACTTGCTTTGTAGACCAGGCTGCCCTCAAACTCACAGAGATCCACCTGCCTCTGCCTACCGAGTGCCGCGTTTAACCAGGAGCTGCATTTAACCACCCCAGCTCTAGAAAGTTGGTGCCTGCATTGTGACAGGAGTTTTTATTTACCTTGTTGTTTCTACTTAACTGCCCACTTCTCGGGTACTCGCTGTGCCGCATAGCCACGCCTCTGTACACTGTGAGCATCTGTTTACTAGGAAGCCCAATCCTTTTTCTTTTTCTTATTCTTTTTTTTCCCCAGCTTTCCCAGGCGCTATGTAGAAATATGTGCTCCATGTTGGACACCAGAAAGATCCAACAAACTCTCAAAACTATCACCAACAATAAAGCACAGTTGTGAAAGGGTAAATGTAAACAATGTCATTATGTATCCAGGAGACACTATAAACTTAGATGATAAGAGATAGTAGGATACAAAGAATGTTTGAGATTGGTTAATGGAGGTTTCCTACCTAGCACTTCTGTTACCCTTTCTTGCTGATTAAAAGATGTGTGTGAGCTCTCCAAATCCCGTGCCACCATACTCATTTTCCCACTGGACCTCTTGGAGTCTCTATGCCTGAGAAAGAGAAGGAAGTTAATCATGACACCCCAAGAATTATATAGAGACATATACAGTGAACTATGACTCTATCTGTGAAAACTCAAAATGAAACAACCCAGAGAGGGGTTTTTTTTTTTTTTTTTTTTTTTTTTTTTTTTTTTTTTTTTTTTTTTTTGGTTTTTCGAGACAGGGTTTCTCTGTGTAGCTTTGCGCCTTTCCTGGGACTCACTTGGTAGCCCAGGCTGGCCTCGAACTCACAGAGATCCGCCTGGCTCTGCCTCCCGAGTGCTGGGATTAAAGGCGTGCGCCACCACCGCCCGGCATCCCAGAGAGGGGTTTTAAAGAGTAAGTGAGTGTGTCCTTTTGCGTGTCTGTGACTCAGACATCTGATATAAACAGCTTATTGGGGGAAAGGTTTATTTCGGCTCATGATTTTATAGAAATCAGTCCACAGTTGCTTGGCCTCATACCCTTGGGCAGAACATTGTGATGGCAAGAAACTGGGATAGAGGAGCTTCTTCAGCTCTGGACAAACAGAAGCAGAGAGAAGTCAAGAAGGAGGCAAGAACAAGGTAGCCCCAGGGAAGACCTCAGTGACCTGCTTTCTTCACCTAGACCTCACCTTCTAAAGTTCTAGAACCAAGCTTCCATGCATGATCACATACAGGACATTTCATGTTTAAAAACTAGGATAAAAGACCTTTGACTCTGCTGCTTCCACATAAAGTGCAGTGTGCAGCAGATGTCCTCTAAGGTCCCTGTTGTGTTTGTTGACAGTGCTATTCATCAGTCATTTCAATAATAAAAATAGCAAATGAAGCTTGAGACCTAAGCTAAAATGGTTTTTAAAACCGTATCTAAAAGCTGTGCCTCACCAACATTCTTCCTACAAGATATTATATGTCTGGCACTCATCACACATTAAATTTCATATTGAATAGATGCTATATATTCTGTCAAAATGCACATCAATTCTGACTCTAGGTTTCCTTCTCATTTTATGCCACATTTTAAAAAGATGTAGATCCCAACTGTAAACATATAATTAACAGTTTAGGATGATTAAATCCTAATCCTCAGGTTTCCACTATGCCAGTGGAAGGACAGTTCACCCTGCAGGGCTTTACTTTGAGATCCACACATATCCTGATGTTTTGTTCTCTTCCCTAAGTCCCAAACTTATACTTTCCCACTTTATATTTCACTAGAGGTCTAAGAAGCATCTTAAATGCCATAAATCTAAAGGTTGCATCAATAATTATAACACCAAACCCACTCTTTCCCCAAGAATCTCCCAGCCCCTCACTTCAATCACCCATTTTTCAGACACACAAACCAGACAGACAGCTGCATTTCCCCTCATCTACATCACCTATCTATCATTGAGTTCTGTTGATTCCATGTCTAAAATGTTTCTGAAGTCCACATGCTTTTATTTTTCTCTTCTCTACTGGCCACATCCTATTCCAGGCTGTTTTCTTCTTCTACCCAGGCTCCTTCATTGCATTGGATCCAAATTCTAGGGCTTTACTGTGCTAGATAGTTTTATGTCAACTTAACACAAGCTAAAGTTATCTGAAAGGAGGACCCAGCCCACTGTGGGTGCTGCCATCCCTGGGCTGCTGATACTGGATTCTAGAAGAGAGCAGGCTGAGGAGCCGATAAAGAGGGAGCTAGTAAGCAGCTCCCCTCCATGGCCTTTGCATCAGCTCCAGGAGCCTCCAGATTTCTGCTCTGTTGGAATTCCTTTCCTGAAATTTCTTCAGTGATGAACAGTAATATCAAAGTGAAAGCCAAATAAACCCTTTCCTCCCCAACTTAATTTTTGGTCATGGTGTTTCGTCATAGCAATAAAAACCCTAACTAAGACTTCTGCTCTCCTATATCTGTCTGTAGACAAATTCATATTTACTGTCATGAGATAATAAGCATTCATTTATTATATATCTACAAGACAGCTGGCAAGTGCTCATGTCAGTCTATGGATCTGATAGAACAGTTCTGTCCCACTGGGCTCATTCTGGGATTCAGGCTCTACTGTCTGGTTTAAAACTTGTCCATTGTTCCCAGATCAGTGGCTAAAAGAGATCAGGCTCAGCAACAGTTTGAATTAATGAGAAAATCAGCTAAGACTCTCTGGCTTGCTCTTGTCCTGTCACAGTAGTTTACAGGCAGATCCCTAACTCCTCCCTCTCAGACCAGAAGCAGTGTCTTCAGTACTTGTGATGATTTGATTTGTACAGGTCTCCTGGCCATATCAAAAGCAGTATTTACTAAGAAAGATGTTTGGGGTCTTGACCCACACCCCTACCTTGTGATACTCTGTAAGCTAAACACAGTATTTCTAGATTCCCTGCTGAACCCCATGTTCTATCTTTCTCCTAGGGGATCTCTCTTTCCTCTGGGACTAATTGAAATATGATAAAATTCACAACTCAGGCTCTTGTAAATGGAAGCTGACAATGGTCTGACAGTACAGTGATAGGCAGAGTTCTCCCTGAAATCATTCAAGTCTCTCCCTTGAATGAAGCTTATTCATTTATTCAAGAACTCTTCCGTAGGTGAGGGTGTAGCTCAGGATAGAACATTTGCCTAACATGTACAGGCCCTGGGTTCAATTCTCAGCACTAGAAAATAAGTAAATAATAACTATTTTTGATTACTTATTCCATGTCAAACATTAGCAAAACCCTGAACATACAGGATTGTATAATTCAGATACAGTACTATCTTTACAAAATGTGCAATTTGGTGAGAAAAGCAGATACAAAGAAGGGTTCAGAGTGTTTGAGTAGACCAGATTTCTGGAGCTCTCATGCTTTAAGTGACTCCTGAAGAATTCCATGGAGTTAAGTCAAGAGTTTATGACAAGAGGATGGAAAGGAGGAAAGCATCCCAGGCAAATAAACTTCACAACAGAACTGTAGTTAGAACACAGAGCAGACGAAAGGTAATAGGTTGAAGAGGAAATCTGTGAAGTTCTATTATTGTCCCTGAAGTCTGACATCCTTACCAGTGTGAAATAGAGTGAATCATTTCTGTTTCCATCCAACTTCTCTGACATGTTGGAAAGAAAGTCACATCATTATCAACACTGAGCTGAGAGCCTTTGAAGGAAGGCACTATGGCCATCCACACTGTTATCAAGCTCATTTCTTATTTTGGAACTCAAGCAAAAATATTGTGGTATGCCCTTGGGCAAAAGCAGTTTACCTCAAAATGTTCTTCCTCCTTTGAAAAATACCCTGAAGATCAACATTTGGCCTCACGAGAGTAGGTTTGGTTGTCAGTCAGACACCCTGAGCTACAGGCTCTCAGGAAGCATTCACATTATTCTGTCCCTACTACTCCATGAAGCCTTTACAAATTCTTCTCCTCAGTCCCCTGTCTAATCAGCCACAGTGGTTGGATTCTGGTTTCTTCCTCTAGCAGAGTACATTTGCATCCCCCACATATGTCCAAATTAAAATAATCAGGGAATGGCTTCCTGGGTCAGTTCTCAGAGTCAACCTAATTAGCCAAGTTCTGAAGATGTGAGATTTGGACTAAAAGGGGGCTAATTGGGCAAATGAACTTTAGATGAAATCTCAATATACAACTCTGATTTCTCAACTTCTGCTTCTGGTGCTTCTGTACCCCATAAACTCTGTGGTGCTAATTGCTGTGGGATGCGCTGAGCTGAATTCAGCATGCTGATTAGAAAATGTGCTGACCCACAAGCATTTCCAGTGTGAGCTAAAAGCATTAGAACACAGTCTTTAGGTCAGCTTCATTAATCAGGTTGGGGTTTTTCCCCCAATTTTGAGTCTTAACATTTTAAACATTTCAAAGGACATGTGTATATATAACGTGCTAAGAATTACAGGCTAGAAATATTTGAAAGTAGTGACATATGTTGCATCTATGTCTAAGAGTATTTGTTTCTTAATATGTTAGTCTTTCTGGTGCTTTTACTGAAATATCTCTCCTGTGAGTAAACTATATTGGGATATATCAAGAATATTAGGTAGAAGTGGCATGCTATTCTTTTTAAAATATATTTATATTTAATATTTGAGAATTTCATACATGTGCACAATGTGTTTTGATCAAACTCATCCTCCACACTCTCTCCCTCAAACTCCACTCACACCCCATTCCCACTTTTCCCTACCTATCACAAGTATTCTTTTTTTAAACCTTGCTGCCAGGATGTGCACGGGTTATGGTTTTTGGTGTTATATATGGGTTAAGACTTGAACAGAAGTTGTTTGTTTTAAGAAAGGGTCTCACTCTGCATTCCAGGCTGGCCTTGAACATGCAGTTCTTCTGACTCAGCCTCCTAGTCCTGGGATTATGGACATGTGCTTCTGTGCCTAGCTTCTACATGGCAAATATCTTCATAGATTCTCTAAACTCTCCGTGAAGAAATGAGCGATATGACAATTAGTAAACAACAATAAGCTGTTTAAATTCAGTTTAATGAAAAATTCTGGATGATGTGAACATAATTCTAAAACATCCTCACAATCCCACAGTGTTAGCATTCTTATGCCTTAATTGTAGCACTTTTAGGTGGTGCTGGAGATTAATCCCAGGGATGTGAACAAGCTAGGCAAGTGCTCTGCCACTGAGCTATATTCCCAGCCTTAATTATTCTAAATAAAAAAAAAAATTCATGAAAGAAAATTTAAACTGTCCAGATAGTTTTTAAATATGTCTCTAAATTATCTGGAATTCCTCCCTCCAGAACATGGAGCCTAAATCTTCTTCCTTTAAGTATGAGCTAGGTTTGATGAATCACATCTAATGAGTAAAATACTGCAAAATAACCATGTATAACCAGATTTCTACAAGCACTGCAGTTTCTGCCTTATTCTCTTGATCTGTGGCACATCAGTGGCCATGTCATGAGAACACTCAAGCAGCCCTCCAAAGAGTTCAACATGGTAAGGAGCTGAGGCCAAATCTACCATCCAACAAGAAACTGAGGCATCATGCCAACAGCCATATAGTGAACTTAGAAGCTGATCCCCCAGCTCCAGACATCTCTCCAGAAGACTGCAGCCCAAACCGACCCTGAGACTGCAACTTCAAGTGAATCCCAAGCCAAGACCATCTAGCTTAACCAACTCCCAAAGTCCAGAGTCTGTGAAATAGATGGTTATTGTTTTAGACTATGACAATGTGAGGTGTGTCTTCAGAGGAATTAATAATGCCATAGCCTATCTAAATGCACACTCTCTTATATATAGTTCACTCCTTCCAAGAATTACTTAGTGGTTTTGAAGAAAAGCATTGTTCTTTAGGCTTCATATAATATACATAAGAAAAAAAAATGCCTTAGAGTCTGGCTCAGGAATCACATTCTCAAACACAAACCAGGATTTCACCCAAGAAAAAAGGTATGTTTTGTAAGGTATTATTTGAGCAAGCTGTAACATTGCTTTGGAATGTAAACGATGGTTCTGAGACTCAACAGCTCTCCTTTACTAAATGTTCCTTTTCCTTTGTCACTGTCCGGTTTTTCCTTGGCTCCTCCAAAGAAAAATGCCCAGAGAGCATAGCACTCTGCCCTGTCCTCTCTCTCATAGCTATTATTAGAAAAGTTTATCCAGCAGATTCTTCATCCTGATCAATGACTTCAGATATGATGAGGTCTGCCCTACGAAGCCAGGCTCTTCTGGGATATATATGTGACTCCATAAGAGTCATCAGGTGAAGAGCTATGGTATCATTTCCCCAGGCTGGCTGAGGCAGGCCAGCTTGAGTTATCTTCTTACCTCCTTTCAAAGAAGGAAGCCAAGTGTTAACTCAGAAGGCACCTAGTAAGATGTGAGGCTCTTTTGTCCCCACGTCACTTGTAAATGAACTTGTAATAGCTGATTGAGAGTTATATGTACCCTCTGAGCACCTCGACATGGTAGGGTCATCTCAGAAGTAAAAATCCTGAGCTGAAAAGCAAAATTCTATTCTATAATGGTCAACTGTGTAATGAATAGATCTCCCTCATTTATCGGAGGTCACCTTTCTTTCATCAATATTTCCTCATAATATTAATAGGTGACAAAGAGAATGAAATGCTGTCCTCCCAGCTTATCAGCTACAAATAACTTGGAGGCTGCCTTTCTAGTGCGAAGGACACCAGGCCTCTCTTTTCCTCAGGTGAAAGTGTAGAGGAGAATGCCAGCGTTGTGGTCAAGCTGCTCATCAGACGTCCTGAGTGCTTTGGTCCAGCTCTGAGGGGTGAAGGAGGAAACGGACTGCTGGCGGCTATGCAGGGTGCCATTAAGATCTCCGAGAACCCGGCACTTGACCTCCCCTCCCAGGGTTACAAGACAGAAGTGTAAGTGAATGGCTCCGGTGTGTGCAGATGGTAGGCTGCCAAATACTGTCAGTCAGTGAACCACCAGGGTGGGCCCAGTAAGTTTGCCGGTCGAAAGAGCACAGATGTTTTATGGTGGTTAAAACACTTAAAATCACTTTGTCAGGCCCATTATTGTTATGACTTTCCCAGAGAGCCTAGGGATCAGTACCAGCTCCTTCCATTCCTTTAGACCATTCAGCACAGCCGGCAAACCAGTGAGGCAGCAACGCCTTCTAGTTTCTACAGCACCTGCGAACAGCATCGCCTCAGGAGGATGCTCGGGAAAGCGTTTTGAGTGTTTGGCTTCCTCGCAGATGACTGTGGAGTTTAAAGGTTCAGAGCTGAGTTGGTACAGTATCTGGTGGCCTTGTCACTGTCCCTCTCTTGTGTTCAGTAGTCATTTGCCTTTATTTACCTAGTTTATACCCCGTGGTCTACAGAATGTGTGTAACCCACCAGAGTTGACCCTCCAAACAGTTGGCTCTTTTTCCCCCTTGTCATCAATTCTGACAGATCACTTAGTAGACCAGAGAGAACTCCAAACACATTTGTCTCAACGTTCTTGTATAACATGAGATAAAGCTAAGACCCGAAGTAATAGAGTTTGATAACCTCATAGCCAGAACGTGAATATAGCCCTCCTGACTCCTTGTCTAAACTAGCTTTCCATGGACATTCAGAAAGAAGGGGGAATGAATGGTGGGTAGTACCTAAACTCATGTTTCAAGGTTCATGGGATCCTAAAGCTATCATGGAAAAATATTTGGGTCCTTTGAGCGTAATGATTAAAACCAGCTTATTAGCTTCTGAACAGGGGAGTTGTGAGGGAAAGTTTATTCAACCCGAATGGAGTGTTTTGAATAAGCAGTACCTGCCTAACAGCATGGCAGTCTCTCACATGCCTTCCCCATGTTGATTCTTTCTCTACAGCACAGAGGATGATGAAGAGGAGGAAGAGATTGTGCACATGGGCAATGCGATTATGTCGTTTTATTCGGCTCTTATAGATCTACTGGGCCGCTGTGCTCCTGAAATGCATGTAAGTGATACCATTTACTGACAGCAGCTTTGAGGAGCCTTAGTCAGGAACACTAGAGAACTCCTGAATGTAGTTTCTTCATCTGTGCCTGGCATTGACTAACAAGCTTCTCTCTAGGTTTCTTTTAGCTAACACCAAAGTAGTTTCCACTTCAAATGCCTGAATGGGCCACTTTCTAAGGAAGAGAAAGGGGTGTGTGTGTGTGTGTGTGTGTGTGTGTGTGTGTGTGTGTGTGTATTCTCTTTGGTACTATCTGGGTATAACCTCTACACATTTTGTTTAAATAGCCTTCCAAAATGAGGCTTCCATGTCCCTCAGCTTGACCAAAATGTGGCTAACCTGATTTTTGGCCATGCCACTGTTAATGGCCTCATGAGTGCCATAGGGACACTCTGTGTGGGAAATACTGTCTTGATGACCATGGCTCTGGGCTCTAGGGAAACAGTCAGTTTTGCAGGCACACACACAAAGATGGTTCTGATGTGATGTCTTCTCAGACCTCCAGTTTTGGTCTGGAAAGTGTTCCTTCCCTTCCATTTTTCACCCCTGCTGATGGGATATTTGGTGTTATTTCATATAAAGCCTCACACTGAAATTGAGAGGAAATAGTTGCTCTTCTTAACAGAAGGAAAACTTAAATCTTGGTGTTGGAGGCTGCTGAGATTCGCTAGGATTCCAGTTCCTTCTGTGATACACTAGCCCTATCAAATCAACCCGCCTTTACATTTCAGTTCCTTTAAGCAAAGAAAGGAACTCAGAAGGAAGCCAGGGGAACAGCAGGGTATCTAGAACTTGGAGAAGTGTCAGACCCCTTTTGTTCATACTCCAGTTCTCTTGATCACTCTGTATTACTTCTGGAAGCAAGTTACATAGCGGACATGTTCTCAAAAAGACAGAATGTGAAAGCTAGTTCACCAGAGCCTGCCTAAGGAAGAAATAAATACCTTCTCTTCTGCCTACCACTTCCCTGCCCCATTATATTCACACACACACACACACACACACACACACACGCACGCACGCACGCACGCACGCACGCACGCACGCGCACACACACGCACGCACGCATGCACATGCCTACACACCTTCTCAGAACCCCTCCCTGGCCCCTTCTCCTTCTGCGGAGAGAAAAAGGTAAGCTGCCTCATTACTGACAACTCACCAGAAAGAGGTGGCAGGCAGGGTAGATGAATAGGATCCTGCTTTCTCTGGGGCCACTGAGCCCCATGTTTCAGAATGCACCAGCCCACATGGGATAGATCTAATCTTGTGCTCCTGGATAGTTACTGCTCAGCAGAAAGTCTGCTGGCCCCCTCTTTGGAGACCTCTGCTGCAGGAAGATGGACATGTACACTTGTGTACATGCAGATTGACCAATTGGTCATGTGTGTGAATAAACCTATCCTGCTTGGCTTGACTCCAACGAAACACTCAAATTATCTTTGACAATGTCTATACTCTTCATGCCCACCCCCAACATTCTTCAAGCTCAGAAGAAACTGAAATTTGTAAGTCATTTTCTCATCTGCTACAATTCTGAAATCTGGTATTGTGGACACAGTGTCAGCACTTCTGACATGGCTGTGAGGGCTCCCTGCTGAGGGTTGATACCTTAACTGCTGAGGGTTTCAGCCTCAGTAAAGAAAGAATGTGCCTGCCTTCAATGGAATTATTCCCTCAGTCTCCTTTCCTGCAGTAAATCAAGAGGAAGTTTCCTGAAGCCACACATATCAAAAGCAATTGGGGGGACTCAGAAGCAGACCCCTGCTGGTGGGACCATGTTCCTGCCATAGGTTAGGAGATGCAGTGTGGCAGGTCTGGGGGCTTCATCTTTTTTATCTCTTTCCTGTGTGACAGCTCATTCAAACAGGGAAAGGGGAAGCTATCCGGATCCGGTCCATCCTGCGCTCCCTGGTCCCCACAGAAGACCTGGTTGGAATCATCAGCATACCCCTGAAACTGCCCTCACTAAACAAAGGTAGGGAAGCAGCTTTAGGCTGAGCCCACCTCTAGTACTTGCCTGCTCAGCAGCAGGACACTGCCAGAGTCCCCTGCCAGATGAAATGCCTTGCTCTTTTTCCAGTGATGAGTTTTCTGTAGACTTAACCTAGTTCCTCTATCAGCCACTTCCCTGTGTCAAATCTTTGGCCCTCCGGTACAGACTGCCGTCACCATTCTGGGAGCAGGAACCACACTAGCCTTCTGAAGGGTGATAAAATGAGCAGGTGACAGCCCTTACCATGGCCTGATTTCTCCCTTGCCAGTGTACCCTAGGAGAATGAGATAGCCAGTAGACTTGCAGACTGACTTCTGCCATGGACCTGGAAGATCTCATAGCCAAGGATAATAAGCTAACCCCAACGCTACTTGTGGCATTTGACACCAATCATCCCCAAAGCATTTTGATTCTCTGAGTCACCCTGCGTGGTCTTCAGGCACATGGTGGAATTAAAAAGATAGCATGAGTCTGGCTGTTGCAATGTTTCCCAAACTGCCATTCCACGGAACACCTTCAAAGGATATTTTAATATACTTACGTAGTAGGGGCTCATAGGCAAATAAATATGGAAATTGTTGTAGAATATGCATTTTATAAAATGTTCAAGAATATGTGCCACTTTTATAACTTCATAAAGCACAGTTGAGTAGTAATGTGCCTGAGAAAACAGGATAAAGAAAATAGATGTTAAACTCCATGTTTCCCAATGATGTGGTGCTTTCTTTTAGCACAAAACACTTGCTGAATCCCACAGAAATAGTATTCATCAAAGCACCACAGCTGCGTATGAAACCAAGCCAGCCTCGGACATTCAGCACCCAATCTGCCTTGTGCTCAGGGAGGAGAGGCTGCCCTGGTGCCCTTCCCTCTTACCAGTCCACACAGACTAATTGGCAGAAGGAGGCCCTAAGCTGGACGACACTTCAGCCCTGTGCCTCTCGGGTTGCCTTAGAAATCCAGTCCAATACTCGCATATGCTGTGGCTCTTGGTCATTTGGGGATCTCTTTTCTAGTTTTTGGTGCAAGACCAGAGGGAAAAAGCTGTCTTTCATCCTCCCTAAAAATTCTTTTTATTCTCTAGGCCAAGCAGGTTGATTTTCCCTATGGATTCCTCACTTTATCCTTGAGCCAGTTTTGTTTTGTTTTTCATTCAAATAAGACTCAAATAATGGAGTAACTTGGTCTAAGGATCACCTAGAGCAGACACTGAAGGAGTACTTGCTATTTTGCACTGTGGTGTGATGACTACAGATATGACATATTATTAAATTTAATCTACTTGCTTAGCATTTTACCCCTCACGTTCCTACATCATCCACCAAAAGAGCAATAACTCAAGCCTTGATTTCCTAGAAATTTCTTTTTTTTTTGTAGGATAAATATTCCCATTGTAGGTTACTCCATGCTACCAATGTGGTATCACAGAACATGGAGTTGGAAAGAGAAGGCCTAAAGCATACCATCATGTTCTATTTCAATATATAAATTACAGCTGATATAATAGAGTATTCTCTATAGTACTATTACAAATTGGTGAACTATGACTGTGGATTGCCTTTAAAAATATAATCTACTTCACTGTAAATTTAAACTTTAGTTTAAAATGTGTTTAATAATCAGTTCATAGACATTTGACCATTGCTTCCAGCTGCCTAGATAAAGCTGCTTCCAACTTAGTTCTTATTTCTAAACTTCCTGTTGCCTATCCCAACAAGCTGTGGACAGACAAGTTCTATGCTGTGTTTTCAAACTGCGTAAACAGGAAATCATGTGTTTTGTCTTTCAGATGGATCAGTCAGCGAGCCAGACATGGCAGCCAACTTCTGCCCAGACCACAAGGCACCCATGGTGCTGTTCTTGGACCGTGTTTATGGCATTAAAGATCAAACCTTCCTGCTCCACTTGCTGGAAGTTGGGTTTTTACCTGACTTACGAGCATCTGCATCTCTAGACACAGTAAGTAGCTAAAATAAAGGGTGTAGAGAGAATTCCCCTCATGGTTAAATCAGTGACACATTGGACTTGGAAACATATTTTCTGCCTACTTGATGGTCATATTTTAATGGTCTGCTTAAGAATGGGAAAAACAGAGGTACCAAAAACTGGAAGATCTTAATTTATTGGCCCAAAAATTTACATGTAGGTAAATTTGGCCTTAACTTTTGGTTCCAGTCCCTTCAATTGAAGTTTCTCAAACCTTGGAACACTATTTCTTCAGGAAATGGGAAGAGGGAACTAGACTATGATATTCAGCATAGTATCTTTACATAGCATGTCTGGCTACCCATTAGGTACCAGGAGCAATTTTTCTATTATTGAACTCCTGCTTAGAACCAAGTATGGACATCAACAAAAGTCCCCCAGGAGACCAAAAAAAAAAAAAAAAAAAAAAAGAAAGAAAAGAAAAAAATCACACTCTTGTGATAATATGATTCTGAGTTTGATGGAAGGGGCTGACTGGAAGCATTTCAGGCTAGGGATACTCTTCCCATTCTCACTTATTTTGCCCCATGCACTGACCACCAGGAAGAATAGTCTGTAGTCAGAGGTGTGACAGAGGTCAGTACAAGAAGCCAAGAGCAAAGGCACAGTTGGAACTCAAAGCTGGGGTAAAGAAATCCAGCATCCACAGGCATCAAGACAAGAAGTGTCTGACCATAATATAAGAGATGCCAGCTTTCATATCTGTGCCTTCGAGGGGAGGGAGAGAAGGATGCAACAAGCTGGATGTGCTTAATTTCAAAAACTATCTTCTTATAGGCTTCTTTGCAATTAGGTTTCTCAAGGGCGCCACCTGGTGTTCATTAGGCAGAAATGCGAGTTCTGGAGTGAGGGGTTTGTGGCCAGTACATACATTCATTCACTCATGGAGACATGGCATGAAAATGAGGAGTGAAGGAGTCAGAGCCATAAGATCCTTTCATATCTTCACCATACTCCACCTACCACTACTTTTGTTTGGAGCTTTTCTATAAATCCCTCAGTTTTAAAAATAACATTTAAAATTCGTGGACTTCAAGTTTCCTGATTAAAGGTTTTGTTGTTGTTGTTTTTCAAACAGCAAATTCTATTCTAGCATTTGATGTTTGATCACATGCTTGCTAAAACACCATCTGCCCCTCCAAAAAATAAATAAATAGCAAGGGTTTATGTTCAGTCCCTCATCTGAGAACTTCCAAGCCACGGGAATCAAAGCCCTGCTTCCTCATCGGAACTACTCAGCCTCTGAAAGAGATGAATGTGAAAGACAAGCTATTTTTTTCAGCATAGTCACCAGTGTCTCCAGAAGACAAACTTCTGATAATTAATACAAACACCCAGAACTGTGAAGGGTTCAAAGAAACAGTTTTTCAAATCATAAGTTGTAGGAAATGTTCATTCAGATATAATAGCTGTGATAATTGTAGGAAATAATGACACTTTATCTCTGTGGGTCTCGAGGCTGCTTTTGAAGTCCTTCAGTTTTCAACAATGACGTTAGTCACTCTTTGGCTATATTTAGTGTCACTAAATGGATATTCCCTGAATTCAGCTTGTCCATCTAAGTTTACAAAGAGGAACCTTGTGAGCGAGGATTATACCAGAGCATTAGAGAAGGCCCTAGATTTCTATTCCTTTTTATACTTCTCATGCAGCATCTGGTTCCCTCTAGTGAGGTCAACCTTCATATCAGTCATCAGATTGTGAACTGCCCACAGAACTTTAACTAGTGGGCATCAGAGAGCCGCTTTTTCTTTGTAAAGCTGGCGAATTTGAAAGACAGTGTGGTATACACCCATGTTAACCTTGATCACAGGGGACAATATGTGAGACTCTTATAAGGTGACAAGTGAGAGCTCAATCCAGAATAAGGATGCAATAGCCTGGAACCTAGACATTCAAATATCAGGTGATGCCCATCGACTGATTTTAGTGAGGGTTTAAAATTCTTCTTTGAGACCATTTAGAATCCAGCCATTTTTAGATGTTTGCTTTGTTTCTGGGGGTAGGGGCTAATGTAGTGGGTAGCCATTCCAGCTTTGATCTGGAAGTTCCAACCCCCATGGAGACTTCAACAACTGTCACGCCTACAAGGTGGGGCCAAGGGAGTCACCTGGAGACCTGAGATCTGGATGGGTGGCGCTCTCACTCGGTTCCGGGACCTTGGATGGTTAAGGTGGGCCAAGCAGAGCTCCAGAGAACACTGCTGGACTGCGATACACCTTCCCCAGACCCCGCGACCTACCTATCCCTTAACTTGTAAGTTACGCCATTAAATAAATCTCCTTTTAACTACGTGGAATGGCCTTAATAATTTCACCAATATCTGGCGCCCAATGTGGGGCAAATTCCAAAGGCCTGGGTGGCTCCCACCCTCAGCCTCCTCCCCGGCTAGCAGGTACCTAAACCCGCCTGCAAAGTTCCATATAACCTAGCTGGAATGGCTACCCACTACAGGCTAATCTTTTTTTTTTCTTTTAAATGGGAAAGAGAGGTGGATAGGTGTTTAGGGGTCCTCCAGGCTTTACAGCTGGAAGGGAAATGATCCAGGTGAGGGAAGAATGATACTCAGTTCAGCCCAATTTAGGTAACTGGTGCTGGGTCAACACTTTAAGAGTCTGACCTAAGCTTGTTTATTTTTGCCATATTTAAGCATGGCACAATTTTGGAAAAAAGTTCTCAGGTAAAAATTAACTCAGTCCCATGAGTACAACAAAGTTTAAGACATGTTTACATTGAAGCTCTTTACAGAGTATGTGTGGTTTCATTCATAAGATGGGTTCTTGTTGACTTAGAAACAACATTCAAGGTCTAGAGAGAATGACTGGGGTAAACATAATGCCTGCAGGAGTCAGGATTTGGTCTGGCCCTGTGAAAAACAAAGAAGTCACTTACACTGTTGTGAAGTACAAATAACATCTCTCTCAAGAAGGCCTAGAAGCAAGGTCTGAGATAAGTAAAACCTAAATTCTGGGAGATATGGACAGAGTCTGACTCATAACTAGGTTATAAACTACATCCCTTCCCAACATTCCAGGAAGAACAGGTTAAATATCTCCTTCCTTTGAAGGCTGCCTGTGTGCTTAACTTTCCTGGCTTCTCCAGTGCTTATCAATGTGCACAAGGACTCTTGCCCTCTCCAGATAGGCTAAGTACAGCCATGTGTAAGTTTCCCTGATCTTTCATGGGGTCCCATGCCCTAAATGAACTGGCTGCTTTCTGCGAGGTTAACTAATGCCCTCACTCCCTTTCTCAGGTGTCCCTCAGCACCACCGAGGCTGCGCTGGCACTGAACAGGTATATATGTTCAGCCGTGCTCCCACTCCTTACTAGATGCGCCCCTCTCTTTTCTGGGACAGAGCACTGCACCTCTCTGATTGATTCTACACTGCAGACAATATACCGGCTTTCCAAAGGACGGTCCCTCACCAAGGCTCAGAGGGACACAATAGAAGAATGTTTACTTGCCATTTGCAAGTAAGTGTGCTCTCCTTTGTTTTTGACTTCTGCATATGTATCATCCCTGCCAAGTGTATTTATGTGTGACACAGTTATACAGTGCACAACTGTATAATACAGTAATGTATTGTGAAACTGGTGAGAAAGTCTGAGGAAACTACCAGACCTTCATCATGTGCCCAGCCTTCCCCCAGCCATCTCTCTTCAAATGTACTTGTTACCTGTCTTGTCACGTAATCTTCCTTGGAATCATCTCTCATTATGGGGAAGAGGAGGACACAGCTCAGGATTTACCCACTGGGGTGAAAAACCAGGAAAAAGAATTTTGTCTCTTGTGCCTGAAGTATCTCTCTAATGAAGTAATTGTCTAGTTCTGAAGAGAGACCCAGAAAGATTTCTCTACCATCTAACAGAGAACTTTTACACAGAAGCCAAACTCCATGTGTAAATCAGAACAGTTCACCTCCAGGTCTCCATGCCTGGAGCAAAGATTCTGGTCACAGTGGGGAATGGTAACAATGGCCAATGTAAGCAGGCATCAAAGCCAACAAAGAACATTGGGAATCTGCATCAAGTCCGGAAGGACAAAGGATGAGGTACTTTCCAGCAACTGGTCTCTCACCATAGTCTAGGATTCCAACCTGCTGCTGTAATCCAGTAGTGCCCCTGCTAGCCTGTGTATTAGAGTCACTGAGATCTGGATACATTTCCCAGTTCCCATACCACATCCCAGCCCCAGGATAGAATCCAGGACTCTAGCATTGAAGCTTTGAGTAATTGACTCTATTAATGGTACGTAGTGTGATTGAGAATCGCTAGTGAAATGGTCACCAGGCTCCCACTTTAGGGGCCAGAGGGACATTGTTCCTGATTCTTCTTAATGACATGTGTCCCCATCACACACATTAGAAGGCTCATGATGGCTAGAAGAAAATCCATCAGAACTGTTCATCATTCGAATGTCAACTAAAAGGCAACCTCAGCTATGTGATATTGTGACAAACCTATTAGACGATGCAATGATGGTGATGCAGAGGCTGAAGATGTGGGGCAGGCAGGACTCTCATTGGCTGTTCACGGGAATACAACACAGTGCATCTACTTTGTCAGACAACCTCTGTCAGGCAGTTTCTCACAAAGCTGGAACACTCTTACTGTAATTTCAATCATCATATTCCTTTGTGTTTACTCAAATTATTTGACAGGTCACATCATATATCATGTTAGCCATTATATATACATTGTATGTGTGTGTGCATATATATATATATATATGTGCACACACACACTTGATTTTTATATTATGTTAGTCATCATTAATAAAGCTTCAGTAAGTCAATAAACAGTGTAAGCCCAGGATATGGACTATTACTCAGTATTAAAAAGAATAATCAAGCCACAAAATGAGTCAGCCATGATTAACAAGAGACCAGCACCACTGAAGTGAAACCTTTGTGTTCCTGGGACAACTGATGCTGGTTAACTGGAGCTGAGAAATTAGCGGTGATTGAGAAGAGACCAGCATGGCTGAGGTGAAATCTTCTGTGAAGTGTTTCCTGAGAGTCAGTACACGGAAGCTGTGGTCCAGGGGTGGCCAAGGTTATACCTCAGGCTGGAAGCAGAACTTGGTAGTGTATGAGACACCTAGGTGGTGCTGGTTTTGAAGGCATGAAGGGGTCATAGAGAGCAGCTGAGGCTTGCCACTGTGAGAGGCCAGGAGAGACCATTGGTGAAGGTGCAGCCTCAGTGGCAGTTGAAGGCCCAGGATTGAAGGAGCCAGACAAAGAAACTGAGGCTTGGCACCATGAAGAGAGCCCATGAGAGGCTATTGATGAAAGTGCAGCCCAGCTGCAGCAGAAGACCCCTGCATTTTTGGAGGTGCCAGTACCATGGGATGACCACCAAGAACAGCAGCAGTGGGAAGTGGAGCCAGCCTGAACTTAGAAGATAAGCTGTCTGTGATGCAGAGGGAAGAGCTGGAGAAGTGACCCAAGCCTCTTGGAGGACCCCAGAAGATTGTGAGCGAATCCCTAATATTGGAAATTGTGTTGTTTACACAGTTCGAGTTTGGTTTTGTTTGGATTTATGACTGTGCCCTGGTTCTTCCCTCTTGAAGTAGAAGGTATTTAATTTAATTTTAATTTTTACAGGAGCCCACAGCTGAAAGACTCTGAACTTTTAAAAGAGATTTGGGATTTTTAAAGAGAATGGATATTTTAAAGAGACTAAAATTTTAATGTGTTTGAATTTGTAAAGACTGTGGGACTTTTAAAATTATTTGTAATTTTAATGTGAGATCTTGGGGACAAATAAGAAAGGAAGGGTTGTGGTTTAATAGTGATGTGTTTGTGTGTCAAATTGACAAGGGGTCAATTGTGCTAACTAGTTTTATGTAAACTTCACACACGCTAGAGTTATCTAAAAGAAGGGAACCTCAATTGAGAAAATGCCTCCATAAGATCCCACTGTAAGGCATTTTCTTAATTAGTGATTGATGGTAGAGGGTCCAGCTCATTGTAGAAGTCTTAGGCTGATAGTCCTGGGTTCTAGAAGAAAGCAAGCTGAGCAAGCCATGGGGAGCAAGCCACTGAGCAGCACCCCTCCATGGCCTCTGCATCAGCTCCTGCCTCCAGGTTCCTGCACTATTTGAGTTCCTGTCCTCACTTTGATGACGAATAGCAATATGGAAGTGTAATCCAAATAATCCCTTTCCTACCAACTTGCTTTCTGGTCATAGTGTTTCATTGCAGCAAGAGACCCGAACTAAGACACTATACAGACTACTTCATTCATTCCAACATTGCTATCATTGGTAGAAATTAAGTTAAATAGAGGGGCGGTGGTCTTGCAAGATAGGAAGAATTCTGGCCTCAGTGCTTACTGATGTAGGTCTCCACCTTCCTCCTCAGTGGAGGCAACAGGACTAAGTAATAGCTTTACTCAAGAACATCTCCCCTCTGACAGTGTCAATGCTGTGCCTGTTTGAAGAGCTAAGCTGTCCTTGGTCTGACTTTGGCTGGATCTGAACTCAGATTAGAACACATCAAGAAAGGAACCTGGCGGATTGGCATTAGCTCTTTCCAAATAGAAAAGCCAGGTTCATGTGACTGATCAGAACTAGAAATAGCTTCAAAGAAACCAGAGTTTGGGGAAAGCAGAAGTTTACATTGAACCTGAAATGAAGCTCCGCATTCTGTCCCTGTAGTTCTGGGGGCACTGTTCTTCTCTTCTCCCAGTTTGAGCTCCAGGTACAGCAGGCATTTTATTACTTATTTATAATAAGTCAGTGTCGTGGTTAGGATTCTATTGCTGTGGTGAAACACCATGACCAAAAAGCAAGTTGAAGAGGAAAGGGTTTATTTGGTTTTATGGCTGTTCAGTATTGAAGGAAGACAGGACAGGAATTCAAACAGGACAGAAAACTGGAGGCAGAAGCTGAGGAGAAGATATGGAGGGGTGCTGCTTACTGGCTTGCTCCCAAGGCTTGTTCAGCCAGCTCTCCTAGAGAACCCAGGATCACAGCCTGGGTGGTTCCACCCATCATGAGCTGAGCCCTCTCACATCAACTGCTAATTAAGAAAATTCGGCACAGGCTTGCCCAAGCCAATCTTTTGGAGGCATTTTCTCAGTAGAGGCCCCCTTCCCTAGATGACTCTAGATTGTGTCAAGTTGATAATAAAACTAACCAGAAGCCGGGCGGTGGTGGCGCACGCCTTTAATCCCAGCACTCGGGAGGCAGAGCCAGGCGGATCTCTGTGAGTTCGAGGCCAGCCTGGTCTCCAAAGCGAGTTCCAGGAAAGGCGCAAAGCTACACAGAGAAACCCTGTCTCGAAAAACCAAAAAAAAAAAAAAAAAAAAAACTAACCAGGACAGTCAGTCAACAATAGGATCACAGATTTATTGCCCCCTCCTTTATTCAAGTTAGTTTTGGGTGACAGTTGCTAACTATCTAAACAGTAATAAGAAACACTGAGACAATTTTAAGTTTTAATTACTAGATTCAGTGATAGGGCTGCTGCTTTGGGGATGGGTTTTGATTAGCCTTTCTCAGCCCAGGGCTTTTTATCACAAGACCAGTTCTTGGAAAGTCGTGAAATAAATAGGTTTTGTCCCTCTCTACCTGCATTCATCCTCCTTGTTGAAGGTGCTTTGACGAATTTTCTGGTATGTCTCCTTTACCAACTGGTCTCACCTCCCTAGCTCCTTAGGTATCTATGATAGGAATTTGGGGACTCATGAACTGAAACTTTATAGCAAACTCTAGTGTGTGTGTGTGTGTGTGTGTGTGTGTGTGTGTGTGTGTGTGTGTTCTGGTGTGTTCTGGTGTGTATATGTATATGTGTGTGTGTAAGTGTATGTGTTCTGGTGTGCGTATTGTGTGTATATATATATATATATATGTATGTGTGTATGTGTGTGTGTGTGTGTGTGTGTAAGTGTATGTGTTCTGGTGTGTGTATTGTGTATATATGTATGTATGTGTGTAAGTGTATGTGTTCTGGGGTGTGTGTGTGTGTGTGTGTGTGTGTGTGTGTGTGTGTGTTTTCACGCTCTGGAGAGAATCCATAGGTCCCTCTTGACTTTAGTTTGGCATCTGAAGAATGAAAGTTAACCTCTCCTAGCTCTCCTTCTCTGTCTCAGAATTTACTTGCACCAAATACCACAGTCTTGAACAGTATAATTTGATAAGTCTTTCTTTAATTAATTTTTAGTTACTGTTTGCCATTTACAGAGTTGTCCTGGGAACAAAAGCCCGAAGAAATAGTCCCAATAGTGTGAAATTCCTGGATCAGATTGTAACCAGGGAGACTTTATGGTTGCCTTCAGACCATACCAGTAGATGGCCTCAGATTCCACCTCTGCAGCTGATCAATTATATCTTCTCCCTTTGCAGTTACACAGTGAGACCCTGTCTTTAAAAAGAAAGAAAGAAAGAAAGAAAAGCAGTTCTTAGTTCTTAGAAGTCCTTAGAGATGGCTATGAAGCCAGCTGCATCTTCTATCTGTTACGTACTTTGCACGTGGCCACTGAATATATTTTCAGTGCACAGACCCCAGAACATGATGGTTCACAGTAGCTGGAATTTAATCTTAACTGTCCTAATTCATTAGCACATGTCCCTTTTTATATTTTAACCATATTCCATTTTTAAATGGAGGGCTTTACCATCCACTATCACTTGTCTAAGATCTATGTTTAGACCCTCTTTGTTTTGATGCTTAACCTTAATTTGTGCCCCTTTTTAAATTTTATGTTTTATTATTGTGTGTGAATGGAGTGTGTGTGAGTGTGTGTGAGTGTGCACACACACACATGTGTGCCCCTGCATCCTCCTGTGCTACAGGGCACATGTAGATCTGAGAACAGCTCTATAGAGTTGATTCTCTCCTTCCTGCGATGGGGAGGGGATCAAATTCAGGTTTGTGCACCGAGTGCCCTTCCCCACTAAGCCCTCACTTTTTTCTCGCCCTTTTGTTTTTCCTTCCTTCCTCTTTCCACCATGTGGTATTTACTTTGTCCCGTCTTTCTGTTTTCTTCCTCTGAATCACAGTCACTTGAGACCTTCCATGTTACAGCAACTCCTACGACGTCTGGTTTTTGATGTGCCACAGCTCAGCGAGTACTGCAAAATGCCTCTTAAGGTAAACATCACCGGCACCACCGACGTGCAGTCAACGGCACATTTAGAGAAGCAAAGCGAGTGTTAGATTTTGACAGCTTCACAAGGTGCAATGCACAAAACCAATCTCTGGCTTGAATCTGCAGCTTCCAAAGCCTGGGCTTGTGGTTGTTACCTGCTGTGGGTCTCTTGAGTTACCTTCCACTACTTGATTTTTAATCAGAGATTTCTAAGGAGACTTGGAATTTACCCTTTCTTACCCTAACTAGGTTTTTAAAATATTTTAACCTCAAAACATTTTGAAAGCCCTGTGGTTTTTCTTTTCTTTTTTAAAAAATTATTATTTATTATTTTGCATGTTCCAATGTTTTGCCTACATGTATGGCTAGGCAACACCCACATGCAGTACCGGCAGAGACCAGAAGAGGGGGTCAGATTCCCTGGGACTCTATGAATATGCCTGGAATCAAGCCCCTGTCCTATGGCAGAGCAGCCCGTGCTCTTACCCACTGAGCCATTGTCCCAGCCCTCCCTGGGGTCTTTCAAAGGACCTAAAATGTCCTTTCCACATTGTTTTGTGGCCCCCAACCCCGCAGCAGGTGCTCTTTATTTTTTTTCTATTTATTAATGAAAAGAACACAGAACTTTTTGTTTATTTTCTCATTCTTATGACTTCTCTATTATAGCCCCAGAACACCTAATCCCGGGTGGTGCTAGGGTTAGTGGCCACTCCAGAGGGCAGCATTTCAACTTCCCTCTGAGGCTCTACCTTCCTTGCAAATCAAGGAAGTGACAGCAGAGATGAGCCACACTGACGATTTCCCCTTTTTTCTTTTTCTTTTTCTTTAAGGAAATAGTTCAAGCAGGGTGTTAAGGGAATATTTTATTGAGGTAACCAGAACTTTCAGAAGCCTTTGGTTCCGTTTCATAACCAGCAGGAAGCATTACACAATCACTGAGGTTCTCAGTCCTTCCAGGACTAAGTTTTCCTTCCAACCTGAACAGTTTTGGGTCTCAATCCCAAAGGGTACTGTAGCTGAAGGCGTGGTCTGCATTCTTTAACTTGACTCTGCTTCTTGTACAGATCCCTGCTCTCAGGTGATGCTGACTCCTAAGAGGCATTACTGGTGCCACTCAGTCAGTTCACTTTGACATCTCACGTGAATGGCATTTCCCCCACTTAGATGTGAATCCTACCTGCTGGGAAGAGATGTTACTATAATGTAACCCTCCTCTGGCCACTTATGGAACGGCTATCACTTTGAGCTGTACAAAGGCCAGAGAGACCAGGAAGCCACAGACAACCATCAATCTTCAAACCCACAATTTTCTGTCCACTGTCCTCTCCCCATATCAGCACACCCCAGGGTATTCCAAAATTATATGTAATCATATGAAATTATTCCCACACATGATTGACTGGTCAGCACACTGTGACTCCTTTCAAAGGGTAACATTTTCTCATTGAAAACAGGACTGACTCCTCTCCATTTCTTAGTAACTACTTGGAGCACACCGGGAGGCAGGAGAATTAATCAGGCAGATGCAGCTCACTCCAGAACTCATTAGGTGTGAGAGCAGACCCTTCCCGGAGGCATCTGAGGAGCCTCTAGGTTGACAACGCAACTCCTTCAAATCCTGGTTTCCTCCTCATGATTCCTCCGTACTCTTTTCTTCTCCCTGCATGTCTCCAATGCCTGTGGATGTGCTGGACTCTGTGTGACTGGTGCCCCCGTGTTCTGAAACTGCCAGCTGCTGACAAACCACTATGAGCAGTGCTGGAAGTATTACTGCCTGCCTTCAGGATGGGGGAGCTATGGGCTAGCTGTGGAGGAGGAACTGCACCTCACAGAGAAGCTCTTCTGGGGCATATTTGACTCCCTCTCCCACAAGGTAATGGCTACTTCCGAGAAAACAGGTGGCCCCAGTGACCCAGGCCCACAAGAATTTACTGTGGTTTGGCTTTACTGTTTCCTATGGACTGTACTAAGGACCTCAGGAGCATTTTATGTTAATCCTTTAAACTACCCCTCAACCTCCCATCCCAACCCCCCCCCAAAAAAAAGACTCTCCAGAATGGGAATTATCGTAATCCTCAGAGTAGTCAAATAAATTGCCAGACTTGCTGAGCTTAACACACAGGAGAGTAGCCACCAGGGCAAATTCCAAAAGCATTTCTGCTTCCAGTTTTGAGTCCTTATGCCTCTTGTTCTTTTTCTCCGTGAGGTGTGACATCCTGGTCCCATTTCCTGTATACTCTACTTCCTCATTGTGAATCCACCAGCTGCCTCACACTCATTCTCCACCATGCTGATCTGTTCCCCTCAAACTCCAAGACAGAATAAGGCTCCCTCTCTTCCTTAAGTTACCTTTGTCTGGAGTTTTTGTCACAGCAGTAGGTAAAATATTAATGCAAATCTCTATCCACCACTGTGGAATTTAGACAATCTTCACATTCCCCCTCTGGTTATAGGCTGGGCCATTTCCTGTAACTTAGTCGTCTCAGGGAAGTTTATAGCCCTTTCTAGCCTAGTAAAAACCTTCTTAATCTTCAGATATTCTTGAAATGTATTTGGAATGGCATTGATTTAAGCCTTTAATCTTCTTCAACTTAAAGGGAATGGTAACTTGAGGGCTTTACTGCTACAGGCTGCAGGAATATATTGTAAGAACTCAGCTGGTTATGGATAAGCCACTACCTGAAGGGATCAAGGAATTCCTTCAGAGGAAGCCAAATTCCAAGGAGCATTTGGTGTTATTTGGCTTGCTATATATCAGCTATCTTCTGTTATGAAAATCATGTGTGCCTTCATAGTTTTCCCAATTGATTTTTTCTGTAAGAATTGCTAACAGTGTGGACTGATCACTCTCTGGACATATACATTTAAGGTATTTGGAGAACAGCCTCAGGAAAGGCTTCCTTCCCTCCAGCCCATCTGTTTCTCCCCTTTGAGCACTGGATCTCTCTTAGCCACTTTCAAGGACTAACAGAAATAACAGCCCAGACCACCACATGCTCATCTCCTGACTTAAGGTAAATTCCACAAGGAGACACCGCCTAAGTCAGGTGGACCTTAAGTAATAGCTTCACACAATTTAGCTTGGACCCTCCTTTCTTACAGCCTTACTAACTTTATAGACCTCTAACTCCTTACCTAATCACTTCTAGGAATATTTAGATAACCTTCTGTGCTAACAGCTATACACAGCCAGAACCCCAGTTCAAGCCTCCCTGTAATTATCATCATTGGCAGCATCCGGCCAGGTCCATCCCCAGAAGGGGGAAAGTACCTTGTCAGAGATACCTCTGTACTCTCTAAGAACAGACTTACGCATCCAGACTACCCTTTTGAGAAGGCCTGGCAGATGTGCCAATTAAGCTTAACTTCCTCCTTTCCTAATTCTTACCTCCAGTTCCAGATCTCCCTTTTACTATCACCAGAGACATCTAGCTATACACAGGTTGCCTAGTGACTAAGCACACTTTCCCCTACCATGCAGAAAAATGGCAGATAGCTTGGACAGATAGGAGCCACAGGAAAAAAGAAGACAGTTTTATTTTCTCCCATTGACCTAACAACTTAGAGATTCTTAACATTTTCTACTAATCACGTTTAAGATTATAGTTGAGCACATAAGATCCCTCTTCTTAGATATTACCAGAATTTAGCCTTTAGTTAATTCATTTCCCCATTAGTCACTTCCCTTTTGGATTGCAAATGATAATTAACAATTACTGCCCCTCTATATGATTCTTATCACCCATCCATTTGACCCTGGAAGCCTGGCTTTGCACTGCCAAGGAATTACTGCTTGTAAGTGTATATATACCAGGACTCCCAGGGCATGGAAAGGATGGAGAAGATGATTTGTAAAAATAAATGACTAGACTAAGAGCTCAGTGTGCTGAGATTCTATTTCCTGAAAATAGTCCTCTCATTCACAGTTCTCTCTCCTGAGCCCCTGGGATGTATAATATTAAGGCTGGTCCTTCTAATATTATACAAGACTTTACAGATTGCCATTCCACCCTCCAAGAATAGTTTTCTGTAGGAAGTACTGGAGATCAACTGGACTAACACATCCTTTGTATCTGTACTTCTATTGGTGAGTGAATGGTCCTAGTTGATGGCCATGGTTCTGGTTTGTCTATTGAAGTGCTCTCTGTTTCCCTCACAGAAATACGACCTGGATCTTTTCCGAATGGCCCTGCCTTGTCTCAGTGCTATTGCTGGCGCCTTGCCACCAGACTACTTAGATACAAGAATCACAGCCACACTGGAGAAACAGGTCTCGGTGGATGCAGATGGGAACTTTGACCCAAAACCTATTAACACCATGAAGTAAGTTTAGAGACAATACTAAATTATTTCTATGTTTTGTATAATAGTTAATATCTTTCTTCAGACTGTAATAGAAACTCTCATTTTTCCCTTTCCCTTCTGCCAACCCTGCTCATCATCCTCTTTGATACTACAAGTCACACCAGAAACAAGTTTAATCTATCCATTTCTGATTTTATATATATATATATATGTGTGTGTGTGTGTATATATATATGTATATATACATATGTATGTATATATATTCTGATTTTATATATTGCTTATGTATATTCCAGGCTTTTTGGAGGGATTTAATATGAAACAGACTCACAAAAATAAATGTTGTCTGAGGCATTAAGATGCCTACCCACCCTGATAAATGATATGATTAATTTATTAACAAATTTTTGACAAAAATCTTTACTCTTTGTAAATTGGGCCTATACAGATATAATAACATCAAAATAGCTTCATAGTAGCAGAAGAACTTTAGCAATTCCTCAAGGTGACAGCTGAATACTTGAGGTCCTTCGAGAGGTTGGATCTGCTCTTTGCCATACTAAAGAATACTAGATTTTTGGAGTCACCCTATAGCAATGCCTTATCATTTCTTCCCATGAGTATCCAGAATCCTTTACTGATACTCAAAAAACCAACAGATGCTCGCATCTAGTGTGTTTAGCCTTGGGACAAATTGCTGTGTTAAATTTCCAAGCATCCCTCCCCAGTTCTGAGTATGTGTGCAGGGGCAACTGACTTCATCCCTGGGTACATTTTAATGAAGAGTACAGAACTCTTCAGAATGACCTGAGAAATAAGCACAATCCCATATGATCCCCCTTGGACTTCTGTTTGATGGCAGTGGCTTTCGAATAGGAGCCTAAGCGCTTCCTAAGACTATCTGCTCTGCTAAGGTATAAAATTCATCATTGGGATAATTCCATTGGACGAAGCCTTGAGTGAGAGGATGATGAGAAACAGAATTGGAGATAAATGATGTGGTAAAAATGGAAGCTCAGGCAAGAAAAGAAAGCATGTACCGGCTTTAGAAAAGTTTGCCTTATAAAAATGGAAGCATGGAAAAAGATATGAAAGCAAATGATGTGGTGACTGGATATGGTACAAACATATCTAGCAACTGTATGCCAATGCTGAGTGGCTCCGTGGCATTGTGAGAACTCTTGTTGCTTCAGACATACCTTTGACATCAGCAAATTGAGTAATGTGAGTGCTAAAGACTGGTCCCATTTCCAAAATCAAAAAGCCCTGATTACCAAGGCACCAGGTCATAACCAGAACCTAATAAAAATCTAATGAGCCAGGCCTCCCCAAGGACAATGACAATCTTCAGCTGTCTCCACTGGATGAATCACCTTGAGCTTCTTGCTGCCCTTGTCTCATCGAACTCTAGATTCAAGTTCCAGGGAGAGTGAATTTGATCCATCTATTCATATGCCTGACCTTGATGGCCACGCACCTAACATATGCAGTACCAGAAGCCCATATGATACACAGGAGAATGAAGAGTGGGTGAGCACTGCTAGGCGAAGAGTGATGACAGGCATCTACTGTATTTCCAAAATCCTAGCTGTAATGAATCACTAATTCAAAATAATAGTCAACCAGTATTTTGTAACATCTGACCCTCCAGCTGCACATTCTGCTGTTCTCAGACTGGAGCTATAGGATGACAAGATTCCCATTGACAGAGACCAGAGCTGGCTTTGAAATCACAATGATACTTCGGGAGCCAGGAGGGCTCAGAGCAGCTGGAGGGAGGCCACCTATGTGCAGATGTTTCTGCAGAGAAATCTTGTGATCAGACCTGGGTGGTGCCTGGAACACAGCACTGATCTTGCCTACCCTGCTCAGCAGTGTCGCTGTGTCTAAAGTAGCTTAAGCTGTGAGATTAGCTGTTAGCAAATTCTGCTAGAGGTAGCAAATTGTTCCTTCTACCCATCTTTTACAGTATCTAGCTAAAATGCTTATGGGGGCTGTAATTCTTTTCTCTCAATTCACAGTTTTTCCTTGCCTGAAAAATTGGAATACATTGTCACCAAGTATGCTGAGCATTCTCATGATAAATGGGCCTGTGACAAGGTAGGGATTATCAGCTGATTGACAATTGTCAGGGAGGGGGGAAAAAAAGCCCAAGAACATTATTAGGTCGGATCCTGGAAATCTGCCTGATTTGTCTAAGTGACAGAGTCTCCATGCCAAGAGCATTCATTGTTTCTGGGCAGCAATTTCTCAGGGTTGGTAGAGGTCAGAGAAATAGGCATTGGCAGCTGCTGGTCTGCATTTGAAGTGTTCAAGAAAATGAACAATTCTGGAAATGTTGACAGCTTTTTTATCATTGCATTGCCTGGAGTTTATGCCCAAGCATGCACTTGTGTGTGTTTAACATAAATGTTTCATCGGGGTGGGAAGATGGTTATTAAATTTTTTCTTTGAACTCAACATTTGGAAAGAAGAACTAAAATTGAAAACCTCACTCTTGTTTTTGCTTGGGAAGCTGAATTGTATCCCAGGAAGGCCACATGAGGGCCTTCCTTTGGTGGGTGCCACTAGGACTTCTAGGCACTTGGTCCATCTGCTGTTTGAAATCCCCACCACCACCACGTGAGGTCAGGATGCTCAATAAGTTTAATTGCTCTGCCAAAAACATGCAGGATTGGAGCAGGCAGGCAGTGAAGGAATGGGTCCACTGATCAGCTTACAGCTTGTCGCAGTGGATGCATTTTAAAGGCAGGGTCATAGAATGTCACCTCCCTATAGTACAGTCACAGATAAGGAAAACCAGGAGCCACCACCTCAGCTCTGTGTGGATCTGTGCTCAGCTCTTATCTCCTCAAGGATCCCCACTTACACTGATGATAACAACCAATGAACTTTAGAATGAGCTATAACTCATGCTTGTAGACCAAGATTGAAAGCCTCTTCTGTGTGAAGGCCATGATAATAACCAAATAATCAATAATGAAATGGATAATGAACATTTGCAGTTCTGTGGGTCAGACAGTCTCCATGGCAATGACTCATTTCCACTGTTATAGCACAAAAGTAGCCACAAAACATTGACAACAAAAGGGGGCCAATGTGCCAATAAAACTTTATATAAGAGAAAAAGGGACTAGAGAGATGGCTCAGTGGTTGCTGCTCTTCCAGAGGACCTGAGTTCAATGCCCAGCACCCACATGGCAGCTCACAACTGTCTGTAACTCTAGTTTCAGGGGATCCGATACCCTCACACAGACATATATGCAAGCAAAGCACCAATGTACATAAAAATAAATAAACCATTTTTAAAAAGGAAAAGAAAAGGTAGCCAGCTGGACTTGCTTAGTTTAGAATCTAGAGCATATGGGTTTTCTTATTTCTTCTCAGTGTGGCCATTTGCCAAACCATGGCTTAGGGAGAAGAGGTATCTGTGAATCTACAGCCATAGCTAATCCATCTTTAAACTGTGTATTTTACCTCTTCAACTCTTTATGAATTTCTACAGCACTCTCTGTCCCCATGATATGACTTCAGTCCCAGCTGCCATCATCTTTGGCCCAGGCCACTATCATCTCCTGGCTGGCCCCCTCATAGGCATTTTCTCCAGTCTTTTTTGCAAACCACAAGCAAGTAATTGTTCCAGTACGCATATTTGGTCACATGGTATCAGTGCTCCTCCTGTCCAGCCCCCATTCCATCTTAAAATTCTTTAATAAGCTCTAATTCTTCTTAAAGGTCAAAACCCCCACATGGACCAGCAGGCCCTGCCCTGCCTGAGTCTCATGAGATCTCCCTTTTCTCTCTGCCCATCAGGCTCTTCCTGTACTTTTAGACCCTCTGTCACACCCATGTACACAAAACACTTCCCTGGCTGAGCAAGGTGGTCACTTGCCATCCCTACCTCATCCTGCAGGTGTCGGTCTAAGCATTCATTCCTAGGCTGAGACTTCTAATTTTCTTATATGCAGGCCATCTTAGTGCCTTATTCTTCTCCTTCATAGAGTTTTTCAAGTCATCTGTATATAAAAACATTAACATAATTTATGATAGTTGCACATTTGTACATCTGGCTCTGTCATCAATTATATATCTACTTGTGTAGTTATTTGATCATTATCTCTCCCTGATACCTACGTGAGGCTTCATGAGAGTAAGGATATATGCCTGCTCACCATTGCCCAGAGGTTCTGATTCCTCCCACCCGAAGAACCTCTTCCTGGGGCTGGGAAGAGAGCTCAGTAGTTAAGGGTGCATACTACTATTACAGAGGTCACAAATTCAGTTCTAGTACCCAGGTCAGGCAGTTCACAACTGCGTATAACTTCAGCTTTGAGGGACTCCATCACCCTCTTCTGACTTCTGAGGACACTGAACTCACACGTACAAACACATATTTAAACATTTTAAAGTACCACTCTTCCTATGGGAGAAATAGAATTATGCAGCCACAGTGGTACAGGTTGTGTGGTTCTGTGATAGGCACGAGCATAGGGTTAGAACATATAGGAATACCAAATTCCACAGTGGTAACATTTACAGATGGGCAGGCATTCATCACATTCATTGCAGAGAAAAAGATGAGCTTTTTGCTGGGTTAGCACATGCAGACCAAGAGAGGCCAGAGAGGGTTTATTGGCTTTGGGGAACCACATAGCTAGAACATGGAGTAGGGCAGGGTAAGAAGGGTGGGAGATGAATATGGAGAGGTTTACAGATTTAGAAACCATGGGAGTTTCCATTTTTCCCATGGTGGCAGGTGACAATCAGAAATCATAAGGGAATAGAGTTCTCTAGCAGGACGATTGGTGACTATTACCTAACAATAGAGAAAATGAGTCCATGAATAGGTGGCAAGATTGGAGGTGGTGGGGGCTGAGAAAGCTCTTGCAGTCACCCAGGTGAGCTCATACTAAGAAGGAAGCTGGAGAGAGGCGGGCAAAGGAGTGGCCTAGGAGGCAGAGAGATGTGAGGTGTGCAGAGTAGAGTCAACAAGGACCCCTTGTTACAAGATTAAAAACTGAGCAGGAGCTCAAGAGGGGCAACCCCCTGGGGTAAAGGAACCCAAGAACAGGAAGCATTGGAAGAAATAACTGGTGGTTCTCTTTAGACACCCTGGTAACACGTCAAGCCGAGCTCATACTATTTGGAAATTAGAAGTCAGCTCTGCTCTAGAAATGCTGATCTGACATCAGTCATCAGTGGTAACTGAAACTACAGACCTAGATTAGAGCACCCAGGAAGTATGTGCCTCTTGGGAAGGGAAACTTGGGAAACATGTACTTTTGACAAATAGGTAGAGGCAGAGATTGAGAACAGATGAGTAGCTGGGAGTATTTGGGTTTTGATGCTGGGGAAGTCGGGGATCCTACTTAGTTCTACATCCACAGTGCTCCAGACTCCTACTGAAGAAGGCACCCACTAGTGGTGTTTTACGGTCTTGAGCTTCTGCAACCCTAAAAAGCATGCACTGCCGTGAGTTTGCCAAGCAGACCCCTCTTGGGGGCCGGTGGTAGATCTGGTCCCCTCTGACTTCTGCCTACTGATCTGACTGTGAGTTTGACACACTGTCCTGAGGTACAGTGTTCTCAGTGTCTTTTGAAACAGCCTTCTAAGTGGTCCTAAAACTTACAAGCGAGAAAGTAAAAAGGACGGCAGCTGGAACAAGAAGGATTGCAGGAACAAAGGTCAGGATTGGGGAGGCACAGACTTGACAGCCTGAAAGGAGCAATTAGACATTTGCTAAGGGACTCTTTAATCTCTGTCATGATCCATTATGCTACCTGAGAAAACAGAAGCAGAGATCTAGGTCATCTAGCAGGCTCTTTGTTTGAACTGAGAACATTTCTACAGAGCCACAGTGGATGGAAATATGGGATTTCCCTGGATGAAAATGTGAAGACCCACCCATTGATACGGCCCTTCAAGACACTAACAGAGAAGGTAAGAAACAGGATTTGTGACCATGTGGCCTGCTATGTCCTTCCTTGGGGATTGTATCAGACAATCCACCCCTCTCACGATCCGTAGCAGCTTCCATGAACTTCCCACGCCCCAACTTCACATTCTGGCCTTCGGCTCTGAGAAACCACGTGTGAAAGAAACCCTGGTCAGCACTGGCAGATGGCCCCAAATGCACTGAGTTCCTCCTGCAACTGAACCAGGAAGGGGTTTTATTAGACTGTTAGACTGTTGAGCCAGGATGGAGAAATTTGGAGAAAAAGATTTAAACAGAAGAGATTTCTACTACGTGGAGGATAGTAAGAATGGAAAGTCCCTGTGGGAGCAGAAACAGGCCTCTTGTTCTTCCTTTCTTTCCTTCTTCCTTCCTTCCTTTCTTTTTTAAGTTAAGTAGTATGGTTCATCTCAACTCTGAATTCTGGTCTTACAATCAATAGGTGTTCTCTGTAAGCTTAAGTTTAGTGTCCTATGTAAGGGATGACATATACATCTTTAACTGTTGACCATTCATGAAATTGGGCATACATCAAAAGAATTCTAAGTTCTGTTTCTCGGGACCAAGGAAGAGCTCAGTGCAAATGCGTTTTGACAATGTCTCATCTTAAACATAAGACACAATGAGTTCTTTCCTGGCCCTTCACTTCTTTATAAACAATAGACAATGTCATTGATAATGGTGCTTTATTTCCCCTAATAAAAAATACTATAGGCTTGGGATCTTATATTCAAAAGCATCAGAAAGACTATATGTTATACACAAGATGCTGCAGATGACATTTTGACCTTGTGAGGGGAGGGTGGAGCAAACTGTCTCCTCTGTGTGCTGTGGGGAAATGGCAAGAGTGTGTTCTGCATGGCTCTTCTGGGCAAACTTCCTCTAGGAGAAGGAAATTTATCGCTGGCCTGCCAGAGAATCCCTGAAAACCATGCTTGCTGTGGGCTGGACAGTGGAAAGGACCAAAGAAGGAGAAGCTTTGGTTCAACAAAGAGAGAATGAGAAACTTCGATGTGTGTCCCAGACCAATCAGGTACAACTGCCGCACTCAGTAGGCAACACTTGGCCAATAGAAACCATGACGGATCTAGGAAAACTCTCCCTGGGATATGGTGATGGGTCCACCCAAGGTGAACAGTGGGTTTGGGGAAGCCATGTGTTTGATAACCTAGTAATTGCTTCTGTTCTCCTAGGGTAATAGCTACAGCCCTGCTCCACTGGATCTCTCAAATGTTGTACTGTCCAGGGAGCTCCAGGTCAGTGCCGACCCAGATGCAGAACATTAGTGCTTTTTAGACCTTTCCAGTACAGGGCATGTTACCCTCTGAAGAATAAAAGGAGAAAAGCAGAGAGTGTGCCTAGAACATATTTCCACTAAAATATTAAACCTAAAGAAGGTTGTGTTGTGCCAAGGCTATGGGGAAAACACCAGAGAATTAGCCAGTCATCAAACAAGGGGAAACTGTGCTTCCAAGAGTACCATAAAGGGTGACAATTTGGTAAAAGGAAGAAGAGTCAGCAAGGTCCTCATGTCAAACTCCCAAAATAAAATAAGGGAAACTCAGTGAAATACAGCACCTGGATGGAAATACTTGCATGGTCCTTGTTAATTTCACAAGCCAGGAGGACATCCTGCATGTGCCATGGTAGATATGCTCAGTTTCCCCACAATGGTGCAGGAAAGCGATCACTGTTGGACTCAGAGCTGTAAAACCAAATAGATAAAACTAAAAGCTTTGAGGTGCTTCCCTTGACTCTTCTTTTCCTACACGTATCAGTGCCAGTGGCCTCTACTCTAGCCTGGGGTTCTTCCAGCCCCTTGGACCTTAGAGGAAGTTTTTCTAAAGAACATCCTTTGCTCTAGGTCAGAGCTGTATACACCTTATAGAAAGATTCATTCTATTTGATAAATCTCAGTGACAGCAGTTTCCAGCAAGGTGTGATTTTTTTTTTTTAGTTTGTTTAGTTAAGATTTTCATAGATTGATTTTGACCTGACTCCTCCTGCCCAGCTCCCTATCTTTGGTGAGAAGTATAATAGTAAGATAAATGAGGTACTGGCAATGTGCAGCTTTGGCTGGAAATGGGTGTTTTCTCCTGGATGCATTCAACCGCCAGGATAATAAGTTGCAAAGGAAGGGCAGAATTCGAAATTGTTTTCTATGTATGGGATGATATAAAGCTAATGAGGTGTGCCACACAGAATAATTAATAATGGTAGACCTCCAGCAGCAGGCGAGTAGCATTTGGTGGTGCTGTTCCAGAGCCTGGAAGATAAAGAGATGGTTTTCTTGCTTGCTCTCTCTCTAACTTGTGTCTCTGGGGTGGGGAACAGGGAATGGTGGAGGTGGTGGCTGAGAACTATCACAATATCTGGGCCAAGAAGAAGAAGGTAGAGCTAGAGAGCAAAGGTAAGCGTGTTTCATAGCATCCCGTGGGGAAAATGAGCTGGGGGGAGTGGTAGCCCCATTTTCCCAGAAGTACAAAGGACAGTTTGTGTTTATCTTTCTTCTTATTCTAGGTGGTGGCAGTCACCCTCTTTTGGTACCATATGACACCTTGACTGCCAAGGAAAAGTTCAGGGACCGAGAAAAAGCACAGGACCTGTTCAAATTCCTCCAGGTGAATGGCATTATAGTTTCTAGGTAAGTCATCATCTTCCCCGTGATATTAGTGGGCCAGGGGAGCTGGGGTGAGTTTGGCTTCACTGCTGGGTATTTAGTGACCCACCTACAAAAACCATTAGAGTAAGGACAGTACTTGACACTTCTGGAAAGGATTATAATGAATGTTTGCATATGCACTCACAAATATTATGTTATAGGTCAAAGCCTGTTCTTTGTGTATTGGTCCAGCAATTGGAGTTATAAACCACATTCATAATACACCCATGACGCTTTAGAATTTAGCCACCTTTAAAGGGAAATGAGAAATTGAAGCACAAGCAAAATAATGTTTGGTATGCTAGATGATTTTTTTTTTTTTTTAGATTTCTTCCCTACCTCTTTTAGATGTCTTGCTAATCCTTAATTCAAAACTATAGTTATAAATTTTAAGCTAGAGATCTTAGCTGTAAAATAGCCAACAACTCTTCCACACTTTGATCTGACTGTTTTATGTTTTGCTAAACTACATAATAATAACAGCAAGCACAGCTCACAGAAGCAGTCTTGGAACCATGGGAATTGATTCTTCTGAAGCAGCAGTTCCTCTGGGGAGATGGAACACATCATGATGTCCTAAGACATTTTTTCACAAATTGGTGAATGTTTTCTATGAAGTTGGCTTGGACTGCTTACTCTTTACGGAGTTTGCTTACTCACTAATCAAATGCCTATGGAGAGCTATATAGCACTGTGCTTGCCGATTTCTTTGTAGAACGAAAAGCCAAGTGGTGGGCCTGCTCTGATACACCCATTCCTCCTAAAGAAGTGTTTGCCAAGCAAGTTATTTCTCTTTTTAATTTCCTAGAGATCTTTTTTCTAGTTAATGCCAAATAAATAAAAACTATACAAATATTTCTATTGTAGTTCATCTGAAGAAAACTACAAAACTTATTTGCTATATTGTCAGGTAGGAAAGGTCATACTGCAGGAGACAGCCCCTGGGAAAGCATTGAGAAAGACTCCCTGCCCTGCTTTAATCCTCTTTTTAACACTAAGATGAATGTGATAAAATTCCTTGCTCACAGAAATGAAAAATTCCCCTTTACTGTAACCAAAAAGGAAGTCAAGGAAATATAATTAGGGATAGATCAAATTCAGCAGCCATATTCTGGGTAGTTATTTGCCATATCTGGGGCCCCACAGGAGACATGAGTGGGCAGATGATCAAGTCAGGCCCCATCACCAGGAAAAAGCCTTCTCTAACTTCACCCTTCCTATCTGCTGGTAAAAGCCTATTTTCAGTTGTTCAAGCCCCAAACCTTGACTGTTGTTCTCTTTGTTCCCAAGCCCCTTCAATCTTTAAGAAAACTTTAATTGTTCTACCTTTAAAACATGTGCAGAATCTACCCACTCTTCACTGCCTTCATGCAATCAGCATCATGACTGAGTGTGTTTCCCACTGGGGCCATCTGTTTTGACCCTTGTTCCCACCCATGTCCAGTTCTAAATGCAGCAGCCAGAAGAGTTGAACATCATGCCATGTCACCGTGCTTCAGAACTGCCAGGAGCAGTTCTCATCTCACTCAAAGAAAAAAAGCAAAGTTCTAATGATTTCCTGCAAAAGCCCTAAATGATTTGCTGTACTTTACATATCCCTTTCCCCTGGGACACCTGCTAACTTCCATTCCACCCACCCTGACCACTCTGCCACACTCCTTCAACCCAGGATGCATCCTGCCTCAAAACCTTTGCACCACTTGTTCCTTGGGGGAATCTTTGCCTGGATGTCCTTATAACTCACCACTCCACCTCCTTAAGCCTTTACTTCCATTCCAGTTTCCCAGTGACCCCAACCCTGATTTCCATACTTCACATCATAGTCCACAAACCTTTACAACCTCATCCTCAGGCTTTTTTATTCCTGCTTTCCTTTTTCTTTTTTTTTTAAATATAACATATTGCTTTTATCATTCCACATAATTTGTATTTTACTTATATGTCTACCTACAGCTAGCATCAGGTCAAACATGTGAGGAATATTTATCTTCTCTCACTTATCTCTAGCTCAATGTTTTTAGTAATAATTATAAAGATCTTTCTGAAGACTCTGTTGAGAAGTCACTTTAACAAAAGTGTTGCGTGTTCACATAGTCGGATCCAAGTGCAAGAGTAAATCAGTCCAATGATGAGTCATTCCACTAAGCCAGAACAACTGTCAACACTGAAAATTAAATTCAACAACATGGGAAGGGTGGGTAATACACCAAAGTCAAGTATTTTTCTCTGCTACTTCTGGGGTTCATCTCTATCCAATCTAGAGGTATGAAGGACATGGAGTTGGATGCCTCCTCCATGGAAAAGAGATTTGCCTACAAGTTTTTAAAGAAGATCCTGAAATATGTTGACTCTGCTCAAGAGTTTATTGCTCACTTGGGTAAGTATAGCTGTAAAACATCAGGAAAAATGGTATTCCTCTGGAAAGAATGACCTAATTATGAATGACCTTCTTGTGTCACGGTAGCTCGTGATTCATTGAGACAAATAATTTGGGTGGAAAACAGTGGCTGAGATTTATTTCCTCCCTACTTAAAAAGTTAGTTTAGATCCTTGAGTTCTCTGCTGGATTTGACTGGCTCTCTTGTTGATGTTGGTGCTGTCGTTGTTGTTATTTAATGCGACTCATCCTATTAACTTTCCCATGCTTTGTGACTATGGACATCACTGAAGCCCCTTCAGAAAAGGAGAAAGACAGCGGTGAGAGAATTGGCATGAGACACACCCAGCCAACACAGTCACAAAGCACTTTATAAAACTTTATTTCATGAAAGCAACTAAGTTTGTTGGTTGTCTTTTGAAAAGCCGCTCTGCTTCGAAAAATACTGTGACTGTTCATTTGTTTGTTTGCTCTGACCAAAGTGTGTTACCCCTGTCTTTGTAGAAGCCATTGTCAGCAGTGGGAAAACCGAAAAGTCTCCCCATGACCAGGAGATCAAATTCTTTGCCAAAGTAAGTGTTTCTCCTTTGCTCAGGATCTCTACTACTGGGGGTGTAGTTTAAAGGGGTCCATCAAGAAGATTTAACACTCCAAAAGCTTCAATGAGACAGAGGTATATTCCTCAGCTATAGAGCAGACCCAGTGTGGGTAGGAGTTCCAAGAAAGGATGCAAACTGCTCCCCTCCACACAGTAGCCTCAGGACTCAGGATCCTCCTCCCTTGTTCTGTACCATCTGTAATGGTGTACTTTTTGTTACTGAGGTCCAAACAAGGTCACCTTCATCCTATCTGTAGCAAAGGGATGTGTAAAGGAAAGGGGAGGAGAGAGCTTGCTGCTGCTTTTCTGAAGTTTTAACCGCGTGGTACAAGTGAACCCTTTTAGCTTACTCTGGCTACAAGGAAAACTGCGTAAGGTACTCCCTGCCTCAGTGGTCCGATGTCTCACTAAAATCTGTTGCTGCAAAGAGACAATGCATTTGGGTACCAGTGATCTATGTTGCCCATAGAAGCCTGCTCAGAGGACAAAAAAACCTTTCAATGTCTTTGAAGCAGAGATAGATGTTTCAGGTGAGGACTCAGTCATACCTGAGTGTACCTTTTGATGCCATGGCCAAGACGGCAATCTGAGTTCCCCAGGTGTCCTCTTCAAGTCAGATCATGGTCATGCAAGCTTATTTATGCCTTTAGTTAATGTCCTTTCCTGTCACATAACCTCAACACCTCTGGTTGGAGCACAGAAATAATAATAATAATAATAATAATAATAATAATAATAATAATAATAATAATGCAAAGTGAAACCCAGAATAGAATTTTCTGGAAGTCTACAGCCAGTGTTGAGAGGCTTTTGCTCACTGAGAATGACTTTTTTTAAAAAAAAGGAACTGGCAGATAGACTTTGATCTGCTACCTTAAAAATGATGTTTGATGGTTTCCAGGTTCTCCTCCCGCTGGTTGACCAGTACTTCACCAACCACCGCCTTTACTTCCTGTCTTCTCCTCTGAAGCCACTTAGCAGCAGTGGGTATGCTTCCCATAAAGAGAAAGAAATGGTAGCCAGGTGAGCCCATGGAATCAAGAGAGGCCCTCTATGTTAGTCAGCTTGGAGTTACTGTAACAAAATGTCTGATATAAGTAAAGCTAAAAGGCTTATTTAGCTCCTAGTTCTGAAGTTTCATGTCCAGGATGAGTAGACACTTTTCTTTGATCCTCTGGTAGGGGGTCCAGATGGCAGTGATGGGGAGCTCACTGTGAGGCAAACTGCTCAGCTCATAGACAGAAGTCAAAAATGGCAGGATCCTAAGATCTCCTTAAGGGCATGTCCCATTGACCTAAAAACCTCCCACTCAGCCCCATCCCCCAGGCATCCCTAGCCTCTCAGTATCCCAGCAGCAATACCCTAGAGACAGAGCTTCTAACACATGGGCCTTGGGAGGATATTTCTTCAAACTGCCATTCTCATTGCAAATGTGGTTTATATAAGACATCAGCTACCTGGGGACTGAATCACAAGTTCTTTGTAGAAATGATGCATAACCTGATGATTAGTAATTGATTACCATCTTGATTTGAAAATCTTTTATATTTGTGTATATCTTGGTGATCTTAGGAACTAATAGAATTGCACTCTTCGGGGTGTTCATAGGGGCTTGGGAAACATGCAGATACACAGGTCAATTACCCTGAAATAATGTTGAGAAGAAGGCCAAGACCCTTCTGAAGCTTGGGGGAAATTAAACACACAGCACTAAGGTATACACTGCTTTCTGTCACCTCCTTATCAAGTATGCAAGATTAGAATTTTTAAAACACAGCTCTTACAAGTCTGAGATTTGAAAGATAGAACTATATGATTCAGTCTAAATGTTTATTCAGATGTCTATTCAGAGATGAAGGGGTGACTCACTGGGTCACCTGCTGCTCAAGCATGTGAACCTGAGTTTGGATCTCAGCATCCATGTAAAAAGCTGAGTGTGGCTGCATGTGCACCTGTAACTCTGATGCTATAGGGGGCTAAGATAGGAGAATCACTGGAGCATGCAGGCCACCAGGCTAGCTCCACCGTTAGTGACAGACACTGTCTCTAAAGGAGTAAGGTAGAGAGTGATAAAACACTAGACATCCTCCTCTGACAGCCAGATGCACAGACATGCACATACACACACACACACACACACACACACACACACACACACACACACACACACACACTCACACACACTCACACATCAGCCTACCGTCCTCTAGACATAAGGTAGGAATACCTTAATGGACCTTAACACAGGGGAAGCTTCGTAATGAGAGGTGCCTCTAACATGCTTCAAGTTCTCTTTGTTTGATCAATAAAAGGCCAAGTGTGGATTAGACTTCCAAATAGCAAAGTAAAGAGGATAGTGAAAGTCTAAATACTCTCCTTTGACAGACAACATAAACGTTGTCCTGGATAAGAGCTCTGCCACTATCGCACTTTTTGGGAGTATATTCAGCTTGAAGATTTGCCTAACATTTACTAAACACTCTGTATGGGATGGGCACTGAGATTAATTTTCATGTGCAAGAGTTATTGCCCATCTGAGTAAATATGGTTGTGAGCCCTCACAATGTGTTAAACTGAAAGTCCTACCTGTGTCTTACAGTCTTCATTTTATAAATCAAGACTCTGAGCATGTAGCTTCACTCTAGTACCCATAGGTGGTTAAGACTGAAAATTCAGTCCTCACGACATTGCGTGTCTCTTCTGTACTGTGATTACTTAATGTCACTCAAGACAGAAGAAACCCCATGCTGCCAAAACAGGATACTTTGGAACCAGGTACTGACCCCAAGACCTTATACCTTGAGATTGAACTAATGTGTTCTCTAAGAAGCTAGGGAAATGAAGGGCCATGTGAGACATTCAGATAATCCAACAGAGGGCAGCTGTGTCTGTTTTCTTCATCTGTTGATCTTAGACTATTAATTCATGGAAATGTAACATTTGTTCAACCAGGCACCATTTGTCGTGGCTGGAATACAACCTAGAGCTGATCAGCCTTGCAAATAGCTTCCAAATCCACCCATGAGCTGGTGTCTCCCACAGAAGCAGTGGTGTTTGTGCTGCACGGGTTTGCCCTGCCAGACTCTTCCCCCTCCTTTCTCTTACTCTTTCCCCCACTTTGGTTTTCGTGCAGTTTCACCCTAACAGACTCTTTTCTTCTTTCTTTCCTCCTTTTCTTTTACTCTTTTTTTCCTTTGCTTTTTTTTGGGGAGGGGGTGGCTGGGAGGTTGTTTGTTCATTTGTTTTTTGAAACAGGGTCTCAATACGTAGCCCTGGCTGGCCTACAATTCACTATGTAAGTCAGGCAGGCCCTGAATTTACAGAAATCTGCCTGCTTCTGCAAAATGCTGGGATTAAAGGGCCAACTCATGGTTTTGGTTTTTTGGTTTTTTTGTTTTTCTTAAAGACAGAACCTCCGCAGCCCAGCCCCAGCTTATACGAAAGCTACCAATTCTCTTGCCTCAGTCTCTGATACCCACTAGATTCCTTCTTATTGAATCCTTTGTCCTTGGTCCACCTCATCTTTAATCTGATGCCTTTCACAGCGTGGAGTTTCTAGGCACGAAACATTTCTTTTGGAATAATTTCATTTTATCTCTTTATCTTTATTTTTTTTCTTTTTGAGATAGGGCCTCTCTTTACAGCTCTGGGTGTCCTGGCTAATAAGGTTTGTGCCACCATGTCACCAAGTCAATCTTTAACATTTTTAAACTCTGAGAGGGCAGAGAGCCACCCAGGAACTGTAACCCTTTATTGTTTTGAACTAAAGGTAATTAATTGTCTTAATTGGGGTATTATTTACTGCTGTGATAAAACACCATGATCAAAAGCAACTTGGCGAGGAAGGATTTATTCCATTCTACACTTCCAGGTTAACAGTCCATTATCCAGGGAAGTCAGGACAAGAACTGAAGGCAGGAACCTAGTGGCAGTTACTGAAGCAGAGGCCATGGAGGAATGCTGCTTTTGGCTTGCTCTTCATGGCTAACTCAGCCTGCTTTCTTATACACTCAGGATCACCCACCCAGGAATGGAAGCCACACATCATGCTTCCACGTCAATCATTAGTCAAGAAAATGCCCTACAGACTTGCCTACAGGCCCATCTTATGGGGTCATTTTATCACTTAAGATTCCCTCTTTCCAGACACGTCTCTGTTTGTGTCAAGTTGACAGAAACTAACCCTACAGTGATTCTTTTATTTAAATCATGGACTCTTGAGAGACTGCAACAACTTTTTGAAATTTCAGGTGCTGTCATTTGCCAGTCTGAGAATACACTTCTGATTTCTTTTTTTTTTAATTTATTTATTTTTTTTATGTACACTAGTGTTTTGCCTGCATGTATGTCTGTGAGGGTGTCAGATCTTGGAGTTACAGACAGTTGTGAACTATCATGTGGGTGCTGGGAATTGAACCCGGGTCCTCTGGAAAAGCAGTCAGTGCTCTTAACTGCTGAGCCATCTCTCCAGTCCCACTTCTAACTTTTGACAGTGAGGGGAGCCACTTCAGTGTCTGATCCTAATAGCCCAACCACGTGCTTTAGGTAGAAAGAGCATTTGCTTTCAGTTTCTACAAAATGTGTGCTCATCCACTTGAAGTGTTTTCAAATTTCTGAGTTCTCCAACTTTTGTAAAAGAGCTGTTTGGTTACAGATGAGAAAGCCAACACAGAGCAGAGAGCATTGAAGGATCTTCACCAAGACAGCCTAGTTATTCACAGGCCAAGCACAGAACTAAGCCATCAACAACACAGGCTGCACTGTTCGATACTTTCTCCCCATCCAGCTCCATGAATTCACATCAAAAAACAGAAGCCTGTATTAGTTTCGCATTAGCTGCCAAATTTCCATTTACTCACTATGAATTCTCTTAAGCTCTAAACCAGGGAGATTCTGACTTATTTTCACTCATCAATGGTGACATTGGCTGTAATTTTCCAAGATAGCCCAGAAAAATCCAGGACATTAACAGAGGTTATCATCCCTTAGATTGATGGGGTTTCATCAACCAACACTAGGGGTGCATTTCTTCTCTGTTTGAGTAGTCCTAAGGAGACTTCTGTCCTGTGAGAGGTAAAGATCTCCATGACAAGTTATGACTGTGAGCCCATGACTCCAGCTGAGTCTCATTGCAGAGCTTCATGGTCTGCACCACTGTCTTATCCCTGCTTTCTCTATTCGCCCTCTTTCCGTCCCCCCTCGTCCTGAAGGGAATACAAGTTCTTATCAAGCCACACTAGCACCAAATGTCAGAGTTCAAAAGACTCTCCTCCAAAAAGTATCAGCCACACATGTGGACTGTAGTCACAGTACCCCTGGGTGGGGTCAATTGGCAGCATACTCAGAAACATCTACAGGGCTCCTTCCTAACTACACAAGGCCTTCCCGACTACAACTGAAGTATAGTTCAACTTCAAGGGTCTCCATGGTGTAAAGTATAAGTGAAGCACAGCGAGGAGTCAGACATACAAACAACAGCAGCCATAGTAATAGTAATAATAATAATAATAATAATAATAATAATAATAATAATAATTGCTTCCAAGTTCCCAAGGACCCAACTAGGGCAGACTATAGACTAGCAAAAGATAACAGCAGGAATGGACTTCTTTTTTTTTTAACTTTTTATTGATTCTTTGTGGATTTCCCATCATGCATCCTGATTCCACTCATCTTCCCATCTTCCCACTTCTGCCCTCTGCCCTAGCAACCTCCTTCCAAAACCAAACTTAAAAGTAAAATTTAAAAAAAAAATTTTCAATCTCAGCGTAGAAACTGTAGCGTGGCCCAGTGAGTCACACAGTGTACCCTTTAGTCTTTACTTGGACGTGTTCATTGCAATGAGTCATTGGTCTGGTTCGAGGCCTCTGGCTTCTGTTACACACTCGATACTGGGCCCTCACTGGGACTCCTCTTGGACATCCTATTATTGTCTTGTGTCATAAAGATCCTGTAGCTTTGAAAAATGTACTTCTTAAAATGTTTTTATATTTAAAAGACTCCTACTCCCTACTCTAACCATTAACATTTTTTCTAATCCTGACACTTTTTTCCACCTTCCAACTAAAGCTTGAAGGCGGCAAAATGATTTACAATTCATTGCAATGATAGAGAAGCAAGGTGCCTTTTAGGGTCCTCATCTTTTTTCCTCCATGTTACATGAATGTACATTTCAACACATGGTACCTAGCACCAAGGAAAGTTTGCACAGGGCCACTGCCAAGTACTCTTCTCTGTTGTTGGTTGTTTTTGCTCTTTTGGGGGGCCCACCACCCAGCTTCCAAATAAATCACACATGGAGGCTTGTTCTTAATTATAAATGCCCAGCACTCGGGAGGCAGAGGCAGGCGGATCTCTGTGAGTTCAAGGCCAGCCTGGTCTACAGAGTGAGATCCAGGAAAGGCACAAAGCTACACAGAGAAACCCTGTCTCGAAAAAAACAAAAACAAACAAACAAAAATTAACCCTTCTACCTTTTACCTCTGGGCTTTTCCCTTTTCTTCTGTAATCTTACTTTCACTTTTACTCCATGGCTGGTTGTGTAGCTGAGTGGCTGGCCCTTGATATCCTCCTCCTTCTCTGGCTACTTCTTTTTCTTCCCAGATTTATTCTGTTTGCCTGCCAGCCCTGCCTATCTTTTCTCCTGCCTTGCTACTGGCCGTTCAGCACTTTATTAGACCATCAGGTGTTTCAGACAGGCACAGTAGCACAGCTTCACAGAGTTAAACAAATGCAACATAAACAACAGTAACACACCTTAAAATAGTATTATACAACACTTCTCATTACAGAGGGATTTTTTTAGTAGGGTGGAGCTGCCTGCAAGGAACCTTTCATGATTTTTCACAAAGACAGTATAATATGAACTACATTATTTCCCTAAGTGTGGTTCCAAAGACTCTTCCAGAGGACATGGTACATCTTCCTAAAGTTCCAGTCTATGCACTGTTTCACATGTGAGGGGTGGAAGAATGGGGTAAATTCACTTCTTGAGTTTCTGGGGCTTTCTGAATTGCAACCTTTTCTGCTTTAGCCTGTTCTGCAAGCTGGCTGCTCTCGTGAGACACAGGATCTCCCTCTTCGGTAAGTGAAGGGATGTGTTGCTGAAGGCAGCAAGCCTTCCTGTAATTATCTTGAGCTTCCATTTTGCCTTCATTTGTGGCTCCCTTAGAAAACTTGCACCTTGGGACTGAGGCGTCACCTAAATTTTCTGTAGAAAATTGGTATGAAGCATGATTAATGACCTCTCTACCCCTTTAACAGCTCACATTTTCCACACCAATGAATGTTTTAAGCTCTGCCCGTGACATCCATCATGAAGCAGAGGCTGTGTCAGACTGGAGATAAATGCCTGGTTCCTGAACACAGACCTGGCACTTTGTGTGTTGCTGGTTAATTATACTGGGGTATGCCTGATGCATAGTAAGAAGGCTGCGTTTAAAAGCCAGGCTGGGTTTGGAGAGTCACAGGTGATGTTTTTTATTCTAGGGAGTGATTCAACTACAATGGTGAGCTGCCTTCACATCTTAGCTCAGACACTTGACACAAGGTAAGTCTGATGTTTTCTCTCCAGTCCTTCCTTATGACCACTTCTCTGGCTCCCGAATAGGCAAAGAGGGCCCTAGAAGTCAACACTCCGCTCTCATTCCCACAGTACAGACCTACTGTCATGAACTATCTTAAATCTAAAACAACTGATCTGTTCTTACCTTCTCTTACTGAGTTCATTTGTCAGAAGGTAAAATGTATAACATAGCAACATTCAGTTTGTACCTAATTGTATACACACACACACACACACACACACACACACACACACACATATGCACGCACAAGTAGAGATATCTGGTAGGTGGTGAAACCCTCATCATCCTGAGAGATGAACAAAATCATTTTGTGTTCAACATGGCCAGGAAAATGACTTCAAAAGGATAATACAGGAAGCCAGGGAAAGAGTCCAGCAGATAAAGGTGCTGATACCCCAGGTTCACTTACTGTGACTCATGTAGTAGAAGGAGAGAATTAACTACCAGAAATCGTCCTCTGGTCTACACACCTACACACATACATATGCATAAATAAATAAATATAATCATCAAAATACATCAGCTAGCTGGTGAAGTAATATATGCCTATATTCTTAGCATGTAGAAGACAGAGACAAAAGGATGCCAAGTTTAAAACCAGTCGTGGATTTATAGTAAAACCCTGTTTAATAAAAATGAAAGATACAGAAAGGATGGCTGAACAAGAAAGAAAATTTTATTTAAAAAATACATAATTCTGGTAATATTAACTTACATGATATTTTCAAAGAGAGTAGTAAAAAGACCCAACAGGAGTTCTTTTGAACATGTTTATTAAGAAAAGTCCTTATGCTGCATGTGGTGGCGCATGCCTCTAATCTCAGTATTCAGGAAGCAAAGGCTATATAGTGAGACTGTCTCAAAAAAACCTAAATAATAATAATAATAAGGTCATTATCAGAATCAGGAAGAGGACATGCCCTTCAAGATCCAATGCAAAAGAGAACCACCTTCTAAAGAGAGTGACGCAAAGATGGCAATCTGTGACAAACTGAAGCCCATGAAAAACAATAAGGGTTATAGAGGCTCAGTGGGTAGAAGCACTTGCCCTCCAAGAATGGGGACAGGAGTTCAATACCCCAGGACCCACATAAATGTCTAGGGGTTGCAGTGACTCATCAGCACTCACGAAGACACAGGATACCCAGAGCAAGCTGGCTAGCTAGACTAACCAAATTACTGAGCTCCGGGTTCAAATAAGAGACCTTGCTTCAATATGTAAGATGGAAAGTGATCAAGAAAGATACCCATCATCTGGCCACCACACCACACAGCATACACATGCAAAAGGGTGCAGATCATTACAGGAGATCTCTGGTCTTCAAGTTGTACGCAAGGGTGTTTATAAGAAATCAGAGTGGCCAGGGTCTGTACCAAAAGATGGCAGAGGCTGGGTACAAGTCAGCGTTGTTCTTGGTAACATTTGCCAGTCACCCATTGCAGAAGCAGTGTTCAGAAAATTGGCAACTGATGAAAATGTTTCAGTTTTCATGGAGGATAGACAGTGCAGCTTCATCCACCTATGAAGTGGGGAACCTCCCTGGCTTTCACGGGCAGAGCTGTATGAGAAAACATGGCATCCCCATGAATCACATTGCATGGCAGATTACAAGAGAAGACTTTGCAACATTCGATTATATACTGTGTATGGATGAAAGAAATCTGAGAGATCTGAATAGAAAAAGTAATCAAGTTAAAAACTGCAGAGCTAAAATTGAGCCACTTGGGAGCTATGATCCCCAGAAACATCTCCTTATTAAAGATCCCTATTATGGCAATGACTCTGACTTCGAACTGGGGGCCAGAAATGCCTCAGGTGCTGCAAGGCCTTCCTGGAGAAGACTCACTAGATGGCCCTGCCCACCACCGTTGAGCAACTCACCAGAGCCATGCCCAAGGGTGGTGGCAGTCCTTAGCCCCATGTCCCACATGTCTTTTCAGCTGACTTACTGTATATCTCTAAAATAACTGCAGGTAGAAATTACATATATGTTCAGAAGGATAAAAATATTGGAGTAAGACAGTTTGAGGTGTGGCTAAGCCTTCTTAGACTAATTGAACCTTTCACCTTGCCCTAATTACAAAATAGTGGAATAAAAAATATGGACAAAATAGAACCCAATAAGTAAAAATGGCCTACAAGGTCCAGGTCAGCCTCTGAGCCCAGCCAGCCTGGTAGTCTGGTCTAACTAGAGTGTGTGCATGACCAACATCCAGTGGTGCCATTTGCTTGCATTATACCTCTATCCTAGACTCTTGTGACAATAACTCCATCCATATTAACATTGGAAGAGTTTAAACTCAGACACACTGAAGACATTCAAATATTCGAAAAAGAGGAGAAGCTGGATGTGATAACGCAGGCCCGCAATTCTAGCAGGCTATCCTGGGCTACACACTGTAGATGGGAGCAACAGACTGATAAAATGAGCATTTTTACTCTTACTTGGTTTTTGTCTAGTGTTTTTGAGCTTTGTTCCTGTTTGAGCCACTTTGCCTCTTCAAAAAAAAAGGGTGCTTTAATAGTGGTATATTTGTAGTGTTCTTTTATCATTTTAAAAAGTTACAGGCAAGTATGAGTAATTTTAGTGCATTTTCAGAAAAGTGACCTCAAATTCATATGGCTATATGTCAGAAAAGAATGTGAGTTAAAGACAACTGAAACAGAAATCTGGTATAAGCCTGCTTTCTTATTGATAAATGAAAAATATATATCTGAAAAAAAGAAAAAGAAATTAGAGCAAGCCTAGCTGATGGCCTTTACTGTCCTGGTATGTTTGATAATTACCAAGAAAACTTTGAAGATAAAGAGCATCTTCCCTTGAAGCAATTCTGTCATCATTTTCTGAAGAAGATACTGAAATGTGGAAGATTATACCTATGATTATAGGTTTTATTCTGATTCTACGTTTTATGAAATAGTTTTGAGGGAAGAAATTAGCTGCTCTTAGCTTAAGTTCTCAGGGCGTGTGTCACTGTCCTTTGCCTCAGTGACCTGATAAAGCTGGCCTTAGAAAGGACTGGCTCTCCCTTTTCTCTCCTCTCATCCAATCTAGGACTGCTCTGCAGACTAAACAGAGTGCAGGCTTCAAGCAACTTCTCTCCTCTCTTCCCCATTCTCCTCCTTCTACATACTACACATGAAGGATCTTGACCCCAAGTGAATTGTGGAAAAGGCTCACTCCTGCCCTTTCCTTAGATAGTAACAGAAGACTAGGCAGCTGCAGCATTTAGCTCACAGAGGAACTAACACCAGTTTCATTCATCTCTATGTGTCCTGAAGAGTTCAGCAATGATCTCTTCAGTTCAGCCAAGCCCATCATTCAGTCACTAACCAGAGAACCATGTAGTGCAGGTTTCTTTTCCAGATGGAAACAGACATCTCCAGTGTACCTGACACAGTCTCATCTGGTGACCAGAGTACCCACTGTCTGCCCAGTTTGCCTACAAGTCACCACCATGTAAGGGGAGGTTGATTCCACGGTCCAGTTGTGCCCCTGCCTTTGACTTTTGTGTCCTTACAGGACCGTCATGAAGTCAGGCTCAGAGCTGGTGAAAGCTGGGTTGCGCTCATTCTTTGAAAATGCAGCAGAAGACTTAGAGAAGACTTCAGAAAACCTGAAGCTGGGGAAGTTTACCCATTCCAGAACGCAGATCAAAGGTGTTTCTCAGAATATTAACTACACCACAGTGGCTCTGCTTCCCATCCTGACATCCATCTTTGAGCACATCGCTCAGCATCAGTTTGGGGTGGATCTACTCTGTGAGTCCTACTGCTGTTTGTCATCAATGTCTATGCACTGCCACAGACAGATGTGAGACCCACTCACTTAGGTTGACCTTGAGGGCAGAGTAGAAAGGCAGATGTCCCATACTTTTCTTAGATTTAAAAAAAAATGAAGTGATAAACTTGAAAAAGGAAAAAAATCCCTTAATTTGAGTATAGAGCATTCATCTTTTCCAATTTCATTATGAACCAGTTTCCCACCTGCTTTTCTAGCTACCAGCTATTACGCTTCCATTTAATTTGAAAGGTTATCTGAGCAATGTGCCTCAGATTCTGCTACCAGGGTTTCCAGACACTGTGCTCCATGTTAAGAATCCTTAATTTACACGTTGGTACCAGGAGCAAAGGAAAGGCTAAAATCTCATCTTTTTTCAACTTGCAGTTGGTTTTATTTTGCTTTGTACTTAGCAGTGTGTCCAGCCCCACCCCCCATCCCCACCATGTTCATGTTATGTCATCAAGCTTCAGTATTGCTTAAACACTGCCATATGATTTAATTTAGTCAGTTGTCAAACTGTGTCCTCCATCAGTTAGTCCCACTAGGTCGGAGTTTTATGTCATAGAAACAAGGCAGTTCCTTGGTTAGAAAATAAAATATTAAATTAGTTCTGGTTTTGTTGAAGTAGTTCTAGCCATAGAATGAGGTCTAGATGTGTCTGGGGGTATGATGCCTGCTGATGACATTCTTTGTGTTCCTTCAGAACTCCCTTCCCTTAGAAAATAAGGGAAGATCATGATACTATTTGGCTAGTTTTTTTTTTAAATGCAGCAGAAAATTTTAAATAAGCAAATTTGAGAACTTGCTCTCTCTCTCTCTCCACCCTTCCCTCTCTTCCTCTCTTCTTCCCCTCTCTCTCTCTCTCTCTCTCTCTCTCTCTCTCTCTCTCTCTGGCTCTTGCTCTCGCTCTCACTCTCCCTCTCCCCCCTTCTTTTCCTCTCTCCTTCCCTTTCTGAATAAAGCATGGCAGTTGTATGGACCTTCTTAGGAAATGATCAAACATGACATGGAAGCTTCAAGTTTTATTCATCCTTTGATCCAAAGGAAGACAATTTCACCCTTGGTAAATTTTGAATATAGTCTTCCTTTATTGGATAAGCGACCTATTATGGAGGCGCCATTGGCCAAATGATTCCTTTCTCCAAGAAGCTTTGTGATCTTGATCAGCAGCTCTGCAATTGACCTGGGCAGCTTTGGTGGAGCACGTTCCTATCAGTGTTTCCCAGCAGCTAGCAAAAGAGTGTCTGGTTTGAAGAGTATTTCACGAGTTTACAGAGGCAGGGAAGAGGGAAAAAGAGAAGTCGTTTGCTCTTGACTGATGCCTGCCTTAATATTTTTCTTCATGGGCTTTTCCATGTGTTGGAGATGGAGCTGGGGTTGACATTTGCTTATGACCTCTCTTCTTTGTTTCAGTGAGTGACGTGCAGATTTCATGCTACCACATTCTGTGCAGCCTCTATTCCCTTGGGACTGGGAAAAACATCTATGTTGAAAGGTAATTAATTTTTGCTTGCTTGTCTTTTCAGTTGAAACATGTGGCTCAGAAAAAATATTGTTGGGGAGAGGGCATTACCTTCTGCCTAACCATGTGCTGAACAAAGACAACAATAAACATGCAGATGTGAACTTAGGCTAGCCCAGGAATCCTCAGCCCTACCCAAAGAACTATAGGCAGCCAAGGAATGCCAAGAACAGGAGAAATAGTCCTCCCCTGGGAAGAGCACACCTATTGGTTATTCAGTACTAAACAGTCAACCCTAAAAACATGTATACAAGTAACATTATGCAGACTGAGAACTGAGAGTTTTTATTTATGTTTGAGAACACACACACACACATGTGTAACAGCAATTATTAAAAAAAAAATAGTCCATGAATTTGAAAGAGGACAAGAAGGGGCATATGGGCTTAGAGGAAAGAAGAGAAGTGGGAAAATGATGAATGCACATATAAAATTCTTAAAGATTAATAAAATATTATGTAAAAATTTCTTTTCCCCCACCCCTTATACTAAAATTTAAAAAAAACACTTAACATCTGTTTTTCAGTTCAGCCAAATATATTCACTGATCAGAAATGGTAGCTTTACAGCTGAGTTATGAAAATTTTGTAGCAATGTAAAGAATCATAATGAGGTTAATCAGATCAAAGGCTTCTGTGGAGAAAGCTACTGAATATATATGGCTACAGGAGCTATAAAATCCTGCAAAATTTTATGCTGGTAACCAAAAAATGTTGAAGGCATGTCTACTTCATTATCACAGTTTCTGACTAGCTTCCAGAGTTCCTGTGGTTAGAGCTTGCTGAGACACTCGGGGGCCTAAGGCAGTTGTTTTAGTGTTTAATGAGTCTCTGTGTGATACACCCTTGAACCTTTACCATTCTCAACTGTCAGATTAGTTACATTTTTAAACAATGCACAGTTTGGCAACAGAAAAGCTATCTGATAATTTTGAGTCTGAACAAGCTTATCTGTAGAGATTTTAGGTTCTAGTTTTGCCTCTGTAATCTGCCTGTGGCAATGGAAGCTTTAGCGACCCCTAGCCTTTTTCAGACTCAGATACAGTGTGTTGCGTTGTTCTATTTAAATCCGGGGTAAAATCAGAATGATAAAACCTCTGTACTTACCTTTATCCTTGAAGGACTGTTTCCTTTGTCACCTATCAAATAAGCAAGCCTGGAAGAATTTGATCTGTTCCAAGTAATTTATTCTGAACACTCCTTGGGATCTACTTATCATGAATCTATAAATGAAGCTTGTATCAAACACCCTAAAATCTGACCCTCATTTCATAATGAAACACACATATATTAAAATAGTGTCAGTCAAACAAAATGAGAATTTATCACCTTAAAGAACTTAAGAGCTAAACTAGTGGATTGAAATCGGGCTTAGGGATAAATTGAAAACAAGTCTATTTCATCAAAGCCACAGTTTCCAAATGACTTTCAGGGTTCACGAAGCTAGTTGAAGAGCTAATGATTAAATATGCTTTATGATTCTGTCTTTACATTTGTCTGGCTTTCCATAAAATATGGAGAAATAGTTTTGTCATCAATATATATATATATGCATGTGTTGATATATATATATTGATATATATTGAGTGTGTGTGTGTGTGTGTGTGTGTGTGTGTGTGTGTGTGTGTGTGTGTGTTTCAAGACAAGGTTTCTCTGTGTAGTCCTCCTGGCTATCCTGGAACTCACTCTGTATGTAGTCCAGGCTGGCCTCAACTCAAGAGATCCAACTGCCTCTGCTTCCTGAGTGCTGGAATTAAATGTGTGTCACCACATCACATCCCAAGTTATTGATTCCCTAGAACTGGAATTACAGATGTTTGTGAGTCACCATGTGGTGGTTGGACTCAAACCCAGGTTCTTTGGGAGAACAGTCAGTACTCTTAACCACTGAACCATCTCTGCAGCCCTGAGATGAAAATTTTAAACATGTATTTTTAACCAATAGAATCAATAAAATGATTTTCCCAATTAACACAGAATTTCACTTAGGGGAAATATCTCAATTAGAGAGAGGGGGACAGGGGAGGGAGAGAGAGAGAGTGCACATGGATTCCAAGGAACCTTATATAATTTTTTGTACAGTTTCTACATTCTTCTTTTGAAAAAAAAAGTAAACAAAAGGTCAACTCTAAAATGTCAGACCAGAAAGACTTGTTCCTCCATGGCTTTTTGTACTTTATTCATGTTCATTGCAGAGTTATTGCTCAACTACAGAACTGGGAATGTTTGTGTTTGTGTTTTTTATTCTACATCTGCATAAGACGAGCTAGCCAGGATTAGACTAAAGAGATTCAACAACTGAAAAACTAGAGACTTAGAATCCCAGAAGTGTGCTGCTGGCATAGCTAATGGGTATTGTCTGTCTATTTTCTTAGTTTTAATTGTGTAAGGCATGCTAATTCACAAAACAAAACCCAGTAGTACAGAACTTTGTCAAGTTAAAGTCTGCCATTTTCTTTACCCTGTGCAACATCCCATTCAGGTCCTGGCTAAGCCAAGTGAGAAGTGGGTGAAACTCTGCACACTGAAGTCAGGGAATTCTCTGAGAGAGTTAATATATGTTCATCCTCTGGGGAATTTAGGGCTGCAGCTATAAGACAAGTTCCTTTTCATCCTTCCACGCCATTGTACCCCTGCAGTTTCTCCAGTCTGGGTACAGATGACAGGAATGGCAGGTGCATACCGTTCTCAGCCCCAGCTCTTACTCTGCAAGATGGAAGCTCCCCGTGTACATATTGTCCGCCAGGTCTTTCATGGCCTTCACATACCCTGAATGATCACTATTTCAAGCAACTTCGAACTCCTGTATTTACTTCCAAAAATATCCTCACACTCTTCTAATTCTAGAAAGTATGGATTTGGGGGTTTTTATTACTGTAGTTGGTTTTAAATTCATTTATTTATTTCACATATGTGAGTGTTGTCTGAATATATATCTGTGTACCACATACATGCCTGGTACCACAGGAGGTCAGAAGAAGATGTCAGATGCTCTCAAATTGGAGTTATAAATGATTATCAGTGGCCATGTGCATGCTGAGAATCAAATCCAGGTCTTCTCAAAGAGCAGTCAGTGCTCTTAACTGATGTCATCTCTAAGGACCCATCTGGAGAATGTGTTTTTAATCTCTGTACCCTCACTTGATTTGGTAGTTACTTTATGATTTGGGGTTATGATACATAATGTAATTTCAGCATAGACTTCTTTTCAATTTCCTAAATTTTGAGTTTTAGGGAGAAACATGTAATAAAACCAGCATTTCTCTACTACCTTTGTATAAACTGATGTCATGAATGCTCCATGGAAGGTTTTTCTTGTAGATATAAGAGAAAGAACAACCAGATGCATCTAGCAGAGTCCAGAGAAGACAGAGAAAGTAGCAGAGTAATCCTGGCCAGCAGACTGGACCTGGCCATGAGAGAAACAGGAACAAAACACAGAGATAGGGAGCGAGACACAAAAAGAGAGAGCAAGAGAGGAAGACATAGAGAGTGTGGGCAGAAGAGAGAACATAGCCCAAATAGCAGGGTTATAAGAAGAAAGTAGCTGTGGGGAGGGGAGCCTGTGAGCTGGAGATGTTTAAGGTAGGGGAGGGGGTAAGAAGAGCGAAAAAGAACCATCGTGATGGCGTGGAATTTGAAGTGTGTAAAGGTATTTGTGATACTGAGGGAGCCTGGAGGCCACAGACAGTCATTTTTCCCCTCTGCCAGTGGTAAGGGAAATGGCTCCTTTTGGTAGAGGGGAACCAGCTTCCCAAGTTCCTGAGGAATGCTGACTTTTGCCTAATCACCAGAATTTGGGAAAGAGAGTTTCCTTTGGACTGACAACTGATAACTAAACTTTTCTTGACAAAAGAACATCTGTTGCTTTACAGAGGAATCACTAAGTATTTGGCCCAGCTGTACCTGGCATGTGCCTTGTGGTTAGAAAAGATTCTAGTCACCATAGTGATGGGATTGATTGTGAAAAGAAAAAGTCATCAAAACAGTGAAGAACTTTCCTTCAGAATCGTTAAAGTAAAAGTAATATAGAGAATTACATTGACCTGTGAGGTTTTTAGATATTGAATTTCCAAGGGTAAGGGCTTTGTTTATTTGATTATGCAAAACCCTTGAGTTCTCTAATAAGGGATTTTTCTTTTTAATGGATTTAAAGGTTTCAGGGAAGATTTTCCAGAAAACCAAGTTTGGTACTTCAATACCCTTCAATCTTGGTTTTATTTTGAATGAAAACTATATTCTTCCCCACCCTCACCCCCGGCTTTACATTTTAAATGCTTGTTCCATCCACCCTCCTGGCTTCCGTTGACCAATAATTTCTGATTGGATAGCACACATATCTAAACCACTAAGTTTATAAATATTGCCACTTAAGATTTTGCTCCCACCCCTACTTTATTTCCCTTGCCCCTGCTGATGTTTTCTACTCTGCTACGTGCTGCTTCCTTTCCATAGTATCACTGGGAGTATACAGGATAGAACTTTAAAATCATGAAGCATAAGGTATTCGTCTTAGTTAGGGTTCCTACTGCTATGAAGAGACACCATGACTACGGCAACTCTTACAAAGGAAAGCATTCAATTGGGTCTCACTTACAGTTCAGAGGTTTAGTCCATTGTCATCGTGGCAGGAAGCATGGCAGCACACAGGTAGACATGCTGCTGGAGAAGGAGCTGAGAGTTCTACATTAGGATCTGCAGACAGCAGGAAGAGAGAATGACATTGGGCCTGGCTTGGGCTTCTGGAACTCCAAAGCCCACCCCCCAGTGACACACTTCCTCCAACAAGGTCACATCTCCTAATAGTGCCACTCCCTATGAGCCTATGGGGGCTATTTCATTCAAACCACAGTATTATTAATATACTGTGATTTCTTTGTCTGTGTCCCTGACAATAGGCATTTGAGAGACTTGCTGTCACTGCATCGTGTAAATATAGTTAAGATATTGACAAAGAAATCCTCATAGTTGGGAAATTGGCAAGTAATATACTAAAATACATATTGAAACCTTTCTAATCAGCCACCCTTGACTTACCTATCATGTGAAAAATACTCTACTTGGCAGTAAAGATTAAAGAAAAACAAGTAGTTTCCAATGTTAAACTACAGGTCCTCTCTCTCTCTCTCTCTCTCTCTCTCTCTCTCTCTCTCTCTCTCTCTTTCTCTCTCTCTCTCTCTCTCTCTCGTTGGTATGGAGATAACTATGCAGCCCATACCCTGCCTGGAAGCTTTGCCCACACCTACATTGCCCCCTGGGGACACTAATGACTGTAGAAGTCTATGCCTAGCTCCATCACTCCGTGGGTCTGGAGGACCCAGGTCATTCTCTCTGGCATTTCACAGCCAGAAGTATTAATTGTCAGACTCCTGGGTTTTACTGTGTTAGCAGCAGCTGGGCCAGGAGAGCTGTTATTTATCTCTCTTGGCTGAGCAGCTAATTAGCATCCACATGTGCTCCTGACTAGAGAATGCCCTGTTGAGAAGTTGGTGTAGCTCAGATTGTTCAGTAATTAATATCACAGAGGACAGGGTCATGTCCCTGTCACTGCAGCCCTATACAACTGGGACTTCTCAACTCTTTTCTCCCCCTAAGACTTACCTTTATAGCTGCCTAACTTTCCAAACAACCATGATCATGAGCTCATAACTCCAATTTCAGTAAAACCACAGAGCAAGTAGAGAAGCTACGAGTTTGGCACCACTTCCCAGTATCAACTAAAATTTACCCTCAGACTTGGGATTGTGCCTGATCATTTCATACATGAGTGTCTCCCAGATTCTCTTCCACCTGTGTTTCCCTCTGTGATGTCCCTTTCCCCATCATTCTTCCTTATTCTCTTCTTTGAAAGCAATACAGAAGAGACATCCGATAACTTCTTATTGACTACTCTGCTGGTAAACACTGTGAAATGACCCTTTGTGGACTCTCCCCCATTTTACCTCCTTGTCCTCCGAGGGTACTGGCCATTTCAGATCTGAAGTTAAAGTGATGGTCTTCTCCTCAGGCTGGACTGTCCTCTTGAACTTGGCCAAAAAGACAAATAAGAAAGATGGGGTGCTGAGAACAATTGAGGAAAATGGGCCTGACTAGAGGATGCTCAGAAGAGGGGCCTTGGTCTCAGTGGCTTACACAGCTCTCCCTCTTCCCACTGACACATCTCCAGAGGAGACACAGGCAGCATTGGTACGCAGGCACGGGGTCTTGGTTTGACCCAAGGGTACTGCTCCGTCTGTGAAGCCTACCTGGATCGGGGAAGGGGCCAGAAGGATTCTGACAGCCAAACCTTTCTCTGGAGGACAAAGATGTACATCAGCTAGGAGGTGATGGTCTGACTGAGGACCTGTCCTTCAGGGATGATTTGAAAGTTATCGTCTTACATACTTCATAGCAAATAAGAGGTCCATTTCATAGAAGCCAAGCCTGAGACGATAAAGGGTAAAATCACTTCTATTAGTTATTCTTTAGAGTAGTTTAAAAGATCCCTTTTAAAATCAGTTTAGTAACTGAGTGAAGCCTGAGTGGGTTTTTTCCAGTGAATCCAAAGCTTTATGCCCACTCAGTCACCCTCTGCCTTTCTCCTCCCTCTAGTCAGCACGTTAGTCTTGCATCTCAAGCAGGGCCATTATGTACTCGTTCAGGCTGCCCTGCAGACTCCAAGTCTGCTCCAATGGCCTTATGCAGTCATTTTATTCAGAAACAGTTAGGGTTACATTTTTAAAGTTCAACTCAAATGCATCTCTTACTCTAACAAAGCTGGAGGTTGAAGCTAATCCTTATGATTAGTTTGGAAAGATCCGGCTTTTTGAATTGCATTGTTTCAGGGTTCTGTATAGAATGCATGTTCTATCTTTGGTCTGTATTACTGAGAAAGGACTTTCACCACCTAGCAGACAAAGGTTAAGGCCAATGTGGCTTACTCTTCTGTAAAAAAATGCTACCACCTCTATAAATCCTTGTTACCTACTTGCAGAGAATCTATGCTTTTGACATTCCAGCTTCTTGGTGCTGTTGAAATTGTTGGTTCTTGTCACAGTGAAGGGTGACTAGCACACAGTCTTGGGGACAGGTTGGGAACTGGAAGGAATCCTACAACTGACAACCTGTTCCACAGATTTATGGCATTGACTCTTAGTTCCAAGTTCCTTCTCCAGCCGACTGTTATTTCCATGATGGTCCAATAACAGCCCCCACAGTATATCATATCATCTTACCACAAACTAGGTTCAAAGCAATGAACTCACCATTAATATCTGCATAAAGATGGGGAGAGAAAGTGCATGCAGCTTTACAGTGCCTCAGGATGCCCAGTACATTAAAACATAAGAAGTGTGAGACATCCTGAGAAGGGGACCTAACTGGTGTGTGGGGTCAGCATACAGATGGCATCACTTCTAAATGGACTTCTTTGTTTCCAGGCAACGTCCCGCTCTTGGAGAATGTCTGGCTTCCTTGGCAGCTGCCATCCCAGTGGCATTCCTGGAGCCTAGCCTTAACCGCTATAATCCCCTCTCAGTCTTCAACACCAAGACTCCCAGGGAGCGGTCTAGTAAGTATCTTCTCACAGAGATTATCAACCCAGGGGAATAGCCAGCAAGGTGGCAGGAATGGAACAGCAGTCCTGCAGTGTGGTGTTTTACGTGGTATATTGTTAGCTACTTTTCTTGTACCAGATAAAACACCACAAGGAAAGAAATTTTATTTTGGTTTGTGGTTTAAGGCAGAGAAGGCATGCAGGAAAAAGTATGAGGCAGCTTATCACATTCCATTCACAGTGAGGAAGAGGAGAGACGAAAGTTGATTTTCCATTCATTTTCTCATTGGTTTGTTTGTTTGTTTGTTCGTTTGTTTGTTGTCAAGACAGGGTTTCACTAGGTAACCCTGGCTATCCTGGAACTCACTCTGTAGACCAGGCTGGCCTCAAACTCACAGAGATCTGCCTGTCTCTGCCTCCCGAGTGCTGGGATTAAAGGTGTGCACCACCACACACTTTCTCCATTTTATTCACTCTGAGACCCCAGTGCATGGAATGATGCTGCCCACATTCAGGGTAGGTCTTTCCTCCTTGGCAAAACTTCTCTGGTAATGCCTTCACAGGCATACTTGCAGGTGATTCTAAATCCCATCAAGTTGACAAAGTTAATCCTCACAATATGAAAGTAGGTCAGCGGGTCAGAGTTAGGGACCAGATTATGTCTCTATATCGTTGGAGAAATGAGCTTGAATGAGACTTTTTTGATCATTAGACTTTTGATAGCTCTTTCATACAATGAGGAGACAGTCTAGTTGGATTCTAATTTCCTGCCATCTCAAGACCTTGTGGTCTTTCATCTGCCCCAGGTCTCCACTTCTGATCTGTACCTGGGGATATGACTACCTTATAGTAGGTTTTATTCAGAGGGGCATCACAACAGGGCATATGCACACTAATAGCCTAAGTATGTTCTTCAAGAGGAGGCTATGCTCCAAAGAATACTGAACACATATTCTCTACCATCATGGAAAATAAGACATTGAATAGCACCAGAAGGAATTGTAGTTATACAAGGAAGAGGCTTTGTTAACAGGAGCATTGACATGCACTAAATTCTATAATAGAGATTGGTAAACTATGTGCATATGACAATTCTGGCCCATAGCCTATTTTGATAAAGATTTATTGGAAAACAACCAATAGTCATTAAAATCCAAATCAAGTTGTAATCCTCCTTCTGGAGAGTGAAAAGAAAGGTCTTCCTATTTGGGTTCAGTGTGATATTAGTTAAATATTGTTATGGGGAGCCCACTAAAGATGACCACTCAGACACAGTTTATAGCCCATTGAAAGTCTTTATTCCAGCTAGGACTACACTTAGTAATCAGAACCCAAGTGTAGTGCCAAGTGTTTAAGGTAGGGGTTTAAAAGGCTAAAACCACATCCTGATATCTTGCTGGCAGCTGCACAGAGAGATTTTGTGCAAGCAAACAGTTTAACAGAAGCTAAGATAAGTGATTAGCTGGAGAGGGAGGTTTGCACAGAAGATAAGTTAGCTGAGGCATCTTGATCTCAGGTTCCTACAATAGAGTTGGGAAATTTTCCACAGCATTCTCCACCAAGAAGATCAAGTTCTAGTTAAACCTAAAATGGCCTCAGCAAGAATACAAAATGGAGAAAACTCCATACTGTCTTGCCCTGTCACAAGATGACAGACTAAAACAGAAAATCTTCCATATCTATCTTTAATAAATCTTGGGTTCCAATAGATGAAATCTGAAGCCCAAACTGCATAATTATAGACCTAGTCAATGTTAAGAGAAAGAAAGATACATAGTAGACCATTTTAAATTAGAATCCATTCCATCTTGAGCCAAGATTTTCTTAAATGATGAATATATACTACAAACGAATGGCTACACTCCATATCAATTCCATTTGTTTCAAGTATTATTTCTCAAACTGTCGTGGGGTCCTAAGCATACCTTGTCACCACTTTCCTTCTAACCTAACGTGCAGAGTGCTAAACCACAGAAGCTTTATCCCCTCTTGCTTCTTATTTCACATCCTAAGAACTTCCTGCCTCTAGACAGGGTCCCCAGAACAATTTAGGTAGAATTACTAGAACTAGAATAACAGTGGAGACTGGAGGTTAGTGTAGGCTTTGATCTATGCCACAGGTATTCACCAGTAGAGAACCAGATGCCCCATTCACCAGAGGCAAGGGGAGATAAGGGAAGTGGCTCTTTCTGGCAGACAGAAACCCATTTAACAGGTTCTGAGAAATGCTGCATGTAAACATATACAGCCTGAGTTAAGCCCAGACTGTCATTTAGGGACATCATCACCTTTTAGGGGGATTGAAAGTTCCCTTGCACCTAATTCCTTTCTCCACCAGTAACACACTGTGAGACTTGTCACCCTAGTCTCCTGCCTTTCACCATTGGTTTAAATAAGCAAAAAGTGAATGCTGAGTGTGTATGTAGCTTTTTTAAAAATCATATGTGCATCAATATGTATTTTGGGATACACAGAATTAGCTGGAGAATGACTGATAGCTTAATGGACCATAAGATAGCAGACTTCATTCATTACAAAATGGGTGGCCTAAGGAGCAAAGGAGAGGAAGGGATATTTAAGGTGACAAATGATGGCATGTTTTTTAAATGAATGAACTGATTTATACTATCAAGCCTTGCATCAATTGGACAGCTCTATTAATTGATGATTGGTGTTGTGCCAGCAGAGTTAATTATATTAAAAGCCTCAGCACTCTAAGAACCTGTAGCATTTTCTTATCCAGAATTAAGATATAACTAAAGGTTAATACTGTTTTGTGGCACTTTTTCAAAATGGCAGAAATCCTTAGTCACATGGATGTAGCCTATTAATCAGAGTATTGGGTTGATGGAAACATCCGGTCACTAGCCACCTTGCTTACCTTCCACACCCTGATGGAATAATCAGCCACCACAGAGAAAAGAGGTCCAATTCCATTGTAAGTCATCAAGGAGCTCTTTGGGTAAAGGGCTTCTAGGAGAACATGATAGTCCTCTAGGATCATTGTGTTAAAGATCACCAAGCCCTACCACTGTCATTGGTGTTTCTAACTCAGTAGACCTAGAGTAGGGCTTGAGGTCCTGCATCTCTGGTGTATTAGATGAGAGGAACTCACCATGAGAACCATTACCTATGGACTGCAAGGGCAGTGTGTTCTAGTGACTTTAACAACCCTCTGTGTCTGCTGCTAGCAGAACTCATTTGAGGCTGACTTCAGTTAGCTAATTCATCAGAGTTCACTGAGCTTATTGTGTGGCATTTGGAGCACAAAACACCTTCTGAATCATAAATGTTGGTTCCATTCAAGGACCAATTATTGTACATATAAATAATTTCTAAAAGTCACTATCATGACTCCAATGCACCAACTATTAATCCCAAAGATGGGAGGAGAAAGACCACCAACCCAAATCATCATGGCCAAATTAATTAAAGAAAGCAACTAATTAAAGGGGGATTTTTAAAATTATGTACACAGGCTGTCTCCCCCTAAGGCAGGGTTTGAGAGGTCAGCCTTGGATATGAGGAAAATAAGGCTTTTATAGCTCAAGGGTAGGGGGGTTCCAAATGGAGGATTTGGTGAGCAAGATAGGTGAGGCTATAAGAGCAGAACATAAGCATAACAAGTTAGTCCTAACAACCTCCTGAAATAAAGACATGGCTGCAAGGTGGACATAACAAGGTAGCCATAACAACAAGTAGTTGTAGCACGATAGTCATAGGTGGCCATAAAGCCTTTTGAAACAAAGGTAGGGTTGCAAGGTGTTTATAAACAACTTTTTGAAAAAAGACATGGCTGCCATTCCTGGAACAGGCAGTACAGAACCATTTATAGTTAAGGTTATAGGTAAGGTATAGTCCAATCATTGAAAAACAGATTTAATCATAAACAGGAATGAACCTAGTTTGTCTTTACTATAAGATGACTTTTAAGCCTAAGATGGAGGTAGGCTATTTCTTTACAACCTCAAGCAATTCCTTGTTCTTCTTAGGTAGGAGAAAGAAGTGTCAATGGTGATGTAGTATCTGTGTGACTTTTAAACACAACACATGAGCTTTCTCATTTATAATTCTAACAGCAAATAAGTGTGTCAGTTGCCTCTATATTGATTGGCATTATTCTGTATATGGAGTTCCTGGTGGAAAGTTTGACTGCTCAGAACTAGACTATTTACTTTGAAGGTACATATGTAAAATTACCTTGCTTGTGAGGACCTCCCAGGATTCCCAGGTTGTTGTCCATGTTTTCTGCTGCAAAATGCAAGAAAGGTGCATCCTTCACCAACAACCAGCACTGCATTAGAGCATAGGTGGCATTACACTCTTGAATCCATTTTGAATTGACTTTTCTACAGGGATTAGAGAGTTAGTATTGGTTACTTCTCATGACCAAAAACAACATATGGATTAAGAGTTTATTTTGGCTTACAGCTGCAGAGGGCTGGAGCCATAATGGCAGGGGAAGCACGGCCTGCCAGCAGGGGCAGGAAGCTGCTGATCAAATTTTATTTGCATAAAGGAAGTAGAGAGAACAAGTAGGAAATAGAGTGAGGCTACAAACCCTCAAATCCCACCTTCAGTGACATGTTTCCTCCAGCAAGGCTCTACCTCCTAAAGGTTCCATAACCTCCCCAAAGAGCACCACCAATGAGGGATCAAGTGTTCAAATGCATAAGCCTATGGGAGATATTTTTCATTGAAACCACCACAGACACAAATTTAGTTTCATGTGTCTACATGTGGAAAACTAGTTTTCCCAGCACCATTTGTTAAAGAGGCTGCCTTTTCTCCAATGTGTATTTTTGACAGCTTTGTAAAAATGTAGGTGGCTGTAACTGCATGAGTTTATTCCTGGGTCCACTATTCTATCCCAGTGGTCTATCTGCCTGTTCTGTCAAGAACCTCAAAACACTTACGATCTTCCATCTATCTTGCAGGGAAAAGTATTCCTTAACTTAAAGGGAACAAGATAAATAATTTGTTTTTGTTGTTGTTTCTACTTTTTTTTAATAATCTCCTAATCCTCTTTGTATAATGTTGAAATCTAATTTCATTTCATGCTGGCTGTCCTTATCCAGTGAAGTGACCTAGTCATTCGAAATGGAGAAAAGGGGGTTAGCTTACAAGTCCTTGTAAATATGCTTTCTTAAACAACAAAGTGAATGACTGACAGGAAGTCAATTAAATCTCCTAAGCTTATTGATCATTTCTGTTGTAAAGGCAGAAAATCAATCCATGATTTTTTTTCCTCAGTGTATTTTCAACTAGATGTTAAATGTTAGAGTCCCTAGTCCAGCTGCAGGGGTGTTTGATGGAATATTTTCCTTCCCCTTTTACGGCAGTACAGAAATGATCTGGGTGAGTGAACTATCATCCAGCACCCGAATGTTGAGGAGTTATTTTACCCCTGACGCCACCTCTATTGCAGTGGACACACCAAGGTCTGATAGGCAGGCCAAGGGACTAGCCAAGAATCTGTTTGTCACAAAGTTGTCTTATGTGCCCTTCCTCAGCAGTGTCTCCATGGAGGTTGCTTAACTCTATGTTTCTAACTTCAGTGTGACCTTTAGGAAAAGGCCCCTGGAAATTACAAGTCTGTGCACACACAACTTGAGTCCTGAAGCTGCTTTCATCCAAACTCATTCCTTTAAGGCTCTGCAGTGGAAATTCATATCGAAAGACCAAAAGAAGGCTTTGCTCCATCACTGTGCCTTTGAATCACTGTGTCTTTCTTCTTCCTGTACTCTCTTGGTCAGTTATGGGGATGCCAGACAAGGTGGAAGAAATGTGTCCTGACATCCCCCAGCTGGAAGGCCTGATGAAGGAAATCAATAGCTTGGCCGAGTCAGGTGCCCGGTATACGGAGATGCCCCATGTCATTGAAGTGATCTTGCCTATGCTCTGCAACTACCTGTCTTACTGGTGGGAGCGGGGACCTGAGAACCTGCCCCCCAGCACAGGGCCCTGCTGCACCAAGGTCACCTCTGAACACCTCAGCCTCATCCTGGGCAACATCCTGAAAATCATCAACAACAACCTGGGCATTGATGAGGCCTCCTGGATGAAGCGCATCGCAGGTACCAACGCCCTTTCTCTCATTCTTTGAGCCAGCGGTTAAAGCAGCCAGATTTGCTTTTTAACTCTCGGTAGTTGTGTGATGATTTTGAGCAAGTTCTATTCTGTTTTTTAATCTTCTACCTTCCATTTGCTTAGCACCGAACTGGGGGGTAGAAGTTTAGCACAGTTTGTACAGTACTTGCCTAGTATATGTGAAGCCCTGGGTTTCAATCCCCAGCAGTGCACAAACCAGGTATGTTGGTACAGCCCTGTAATATGAACACTTGGGAGGTAGATGTAGGATGATCAGAAGTTCAAGGCCAGCCTTGGCTACATAGGAATGCAAGGCCAGCCTGGGCCAAGTGAGACCCTGTCTCAAACAAAAACAGCACAGTAAACTGAATGGACATACTTTCCTCAAGCCTTTACTCCAACCCTACTCCCCTACTAATCCAGGCCCCTCAAATCTCCAAGGAGCCTTTTAGATCAGCTGTACTCACTGTGATGATCATTGCCTTATTTGTTGGGGTGCTTAAGAAACCCATTGGCTCTTCTGTTACTAATTATCTATAGTTGGTTGGGAAGTAACCCTTTGCATTTGATATTTATGTAAAACTCGCTCCCATCCGGGCTGCACTAATTTCCTCAGTGTCATTCTGAGTTTGCATTTCACTTTCTGCTTTCTAAGATGGGCTTGAATGAAGCTAATAATAGCCGCACTTTGTTTTGTTGATTTTTTTTTCCTCTCTTTGTATCCCTCTTTAACTCCTGGCAAGCAGTAGGCTCTTAATGAATGTTATTAGCCAATTTTCTGTTCCTCAAGCAACCACAAGAGGAGAAGTTCTGGAAAACGAGTGTAATTCCCCCAGTCAAAGAACCATGAATATTTAGCATCCTGTGTGTCAAACTAGAGTCTGGGGAGCTCAACACTGTAGAAAATCATTCTTTTTGATACAACTTCAGTTTAGATCATGGAGTCCGCTTGTCACAGCTTCTCCCGTACAACCTCCTGGACTGTGAATTGCCAAAGCTAGGCTACAGGGAGCACAACACTGCATAGTGACTTTTCATAGCAAATGAATAGACACACATAGAATACTAGAAGAACAAATGGGAAACACTCCTACCTCCTTTCTGTCTCAGAAATGAGCTGAGTTTAAAATTACAACTATTTTGATTGCTGGATAACACAGACCCCGTGGACATATAATAAACAGAGTAGACAGCCCCTTATTACCAATTACCCTAAAAAGGTTGTTAATCATAAGGTAATTTGATGGGTTCTCATCTATAAACCTGAGTTTAGAGAAGGCTGCTCCCAAGAGTACCTGTCACTACTCTGAGGGGCACTGATGAAAACAGAATTTAAAGCTGTCTTTCCTGCAGCAAATCCAGATCTCATTCAGTGAAGCCACTTAATTCCTGGTGACTAATACAAGTTTTAAGTAGTAGCCTCAAGCTCAATTAGGTACAGCAGCAGTCCTATGCCTAGGAGAGTGCGGAGAAGTCCGGACTCCTTGGCTAATACATGTCATCCAAAAGCTACCTTCACCTTATCGGAGTGAAGCTATCTCTTTCTCTTTTATTAGAAAAGCAAAACATAAGGAAAAGTGAGAAGAAAAAGAAAAGCTCCTGGAATATAGCTGTTCTTAATTGAATTTCCCTAAGCTAAAGAAATGTCAAAATGGACATTCGCATGTCCATTGTCAATGGTTCAGGATGCATTCATTTCATTTTACTTTTTTCCTGCAATTACCCTGATTCTTATATTCAGACTATTCAGCTCAGCTGGCTTAAGTCATAACAATATAATCAGAATATAGTCAATGGGATATAAGAAATAGGGTAGAACGTGTGGGTTTCCATCATTCTAACAAAAGGCCAACATTGCAGACCCTCTAATTTCTTATTCAGCTTCTCTACTTCTAGCAATGCCCCAGTCTTTCCCAGCCCATGTTTACCTCCCTCCACTGAAACCCAAAGAAGATGCCAGTGCTGAGGGCTTAGAACTTGACTGGACTAATATGCTTTGGGCAGATTTTTTTAATGAAATAATTAGAAAGCGTGTGTGTGTGTGTGTGTGTGTGTGTGTGTGTGTGTGTGTGTGTGTGTGTGTGTATTTTAATTTTTAACACATAATAATTGTACATATTTGTGGGGTACAGTGTGACTTTCAGTGCACATATTCTTTGTGTAATGACAGATCAGGGTAGCTGATATATCTATCACCTCAACAGAAAGCACACACCCAGTGCTTGCTCCCAGGTCAGCACAGTACCAATTGCTATGAACAAAAGGCTTCCTTCAGGGTCATAAAATCTAGCTGGCAGAACTAGACCAACATGGACAGACTGTCAGATGATGCCAGATAGTCTGTTAGGGAGAGGAGAGTTATGGCATAGGCCGTGCATACATGAGGAATTCATGTAGGGTGGGGCTCCTGTGGCCTGGAGGAGCTGATAGTGTTGGGACCTTCTCCTGCAGCGGTCCTAGATGCCCAGCCTCCACTGTGGACTTTCATGAGAGGGAAGTATCAAGGGAGGATTAAAGGAGAGAGCTAGACACAGGTACCATCCTGGGTTGACAGATTCCTCAGTGTCACCTTTCCTTGTCGTGAATGGTCACAACACATGGAGCAAGAGTAAGGTGCCTTGTTTGCAAATGCAGTGTATGCGCAGCCGATCATCAGCAAAGCCAGGCCTGACCTGCTGCGAAGCCACTTCATCCCCACCCTGGAGAAGCTAAAGAAGAAGGCAGTCAAGACGGTGCAGGAGGAGGAGCAGCTGAAGACTGACGGCAAGGGGGACACCCAGGAGGCTGAGCTGCTCATCCTAGACGAGTTTGCGGTCCTCTGCAGGGACCTCTACGCCTTCTACCCCATGCTGATCCGCTACGTGGACAACAGCAGGTATGAAGGAGAGCTCTGGAAGCTGCCTGCTGCTCTCTGAGGCTGGTTTGGGCAATCAAATAGCATGGGAAGATGATCATGTTGCCAGGGAGATGAGGGATCCACAGCTACCACTCCCAGTCTCCCCACTAGTAGTCAGAGCCTATGTAGAGTAATTCTGTATGGATTGAGACACACATCCTCATGGGCCACTAGGAGGCAGGAGGAGCTAGTTGAACAGGATTGCATTGACTCATTTCAGACCTTCTTCTATCCCCTTATGTACTCATTCAGTGGATGTCCTTGACTGTGCCAGGCACTCTTCAAGGCCTTGAGGGAGAGGACATACTCTTTAGCATAGGAGCATTCATTCTGGGAGTAAAGGGGCATAGACAATTAGAAAGAAAAAAAAAAACAGAGTAAAACCATATTGAGAGAAGTAAAAAGAATTAGGAGAGGCAGGGAGAATGGAGTGGCAGTTCCTTTACTGTGATGTTCCTGGGAAAGCAGCATTTGAGCAAAGCCCTCAGGAAGTACGAGGCTAGGAACCATAAAGGTCCAGAACAAGAGGATTGTGGGAAGAGGGACTATGGGCGAATGTCCTCAGGAAACAGTGTGTTCAGGATGTTCACTAGTTGAAATGCTCGAATGTCACAATTAAGAAAATTAATTCTTAAAATACCAGAAATTTTCTGTATGAGTCATCCTTTATCCAAACCCAATATATTCATTTGGCATATGAAATTTAATTGTGATATAATGAATGGTTAAACAGTAATTTGAGATATATGAAGGCCTGTGGTCCTATATGTCTGTAAAGAATGCAGGGTATTTGTAGATGAGCACAGATGTCTCCAGGGAAACTTAGAAGGTGGTATCGAAGCCCTTACTGCGTTAGTTCCTTTCTCCAGGCTGTGACCAGATAACCGATGGGAGGGAAACTTAAGGAAGGAGTTAGTTTGGCTCACGGTTTGAGGGGACACCGACTACCATGGAGGGAAGGTGAGGCAGTGGGGCCTTACTTACATCTGGGTGGATAGAAGCTGAGAAAGGACAATGTCATGGTTTCCATTGGTTTTCCCTTTTTTCTCCTTATTTATTCAGTCTGGGACCCCAGTCCAGGAAATGGTGTCACCTACCTCTAGGGTGGGTCTTCTCCTCTCATACAATCCTCTCTAGACACGCCTTCATAGACACAAATCTGGGCCTCACTGATACCGTAGGCATTTCTTTTTTAAATGCTTTTTAACCTTTATTTTTATTTTATTTTATTTTATTTTATTTTATTTTATTTTATTTTATTTTATTGTGGGGTTCCTTTGAGACGGGGTTTCTCTGTTTAGCCCTGCCTGTCCTGGAACTCACTCTGTAGACTCATAGATCTACCTGTCTCTGCCTCCAGGGTGCTGGAATTAAAGGCATGTGCCACCACCACCTGGCTTTAGCCTTTATTTTTATTTTATGTGAATAGGTGTTCTGCCTACGTATGTGTCTGTACACCATGTGATTGTTTTATACCCTAGGACTGGAGTTACTGACAGTTATGAGCTGTCATGTGGGTACTGGGAATTGAACTCAGGTCTTCTGGAGGAGTAGTCAGTGCTCTTAGTCAGAGAGCCATCTCTCCAGCTCCCCACTAGGTATTTCTTAACTCAATCAAGCTAATAATTAAAATTAACCATTACAAACCCATCCCTTGTCAACTTGACAGACAAATGTGTCACTTTACACTGTGATATTTGGCCTTTGCTTTCTTTCTCCCTACAATTAAATGTATATTGTTTTCCCATGCTGGTTCTCCACTTCAATGTCAACAGGGTACCCAACAATGTACACTAATTCTGACTGTACCTAGAGTTAGTATCATCCTGTAAGAATGCCCCAACTGCAAACACCAGCCATGTATGGGGTACCCATGGGTTAGGGATGTATGTAGTTCAGTAGTAGAGTGTTTGTATAGGATTTTTAAAAGGAAATCACTAACAAATACTATAGATGTAATTCTAAACAGTCTTATGAAATGAAAAACAGAACCAAATACAGAGTTAAAAGCCCAGAGATCAGAGCAGTAGCCAAGAGCTAACACTACCTTATATTACCACTCACTGCCGTCCTTCCCCTGAGAGAGACCTTCTTCCTGTGTCCTGTCTTTTTATTGCCTTTCTGTTCTGCCTTATCATTGGCTCTAAACCCAACCACATGACTTCCTCGTCACTGCCTGTCTATACAGACCTCCAGGTCTCTACGGTTGGTACTGGGATTAAAGGCGTGTGGCACCATGCAGCCTGTATCCTTGAACACACAGAGACTCTGCCTGCCATGTGATCGGATTAAGGGCATGTGCTACCACTGCCAGACTTCTGCTTAATGGCTACAACCTCTGATCTCCAGGCAACTTTATTTATTAACAGACAAATAAAATCACATTTCAGCACAAATAAAATATCACCATAAAATAATGCAACCATTAACCCACAACTGAAGTCATGTGCATTGAGCCCACCACACAAGACTTGCCATTTCAACAATCTGTCCATGAACAGAGAGTAGCTCACAGGGACCCACCTTTACTTCTGAATGATTAGATACTAATAAATTCTGGGAGAGGAGGGATCGCTGTCTTTAGTTTCGTGCCCTCTGCTGAACCTACCAGGTTCCAAAGGATAACTCTAAGCCCATGGTCACTAAGATGGTCTGTTTATTCTCAGTAGATCACAAAACAAATAGATAATAACATAAGAGAGAGATTTGTGGGAAGGGGGGGAGTAGCAAAGTGGTAGGAAGGTGGGGGGCAAGAATGGACAGTATGTATTGCATACATGTGGGAAATTGTCTAAGAACAAAATTAACAAAAATGAAGTTAAAGCTGGCCGGTAGTGGTGGTGCATGCCTTTAATCCCAGCACTGGGAAGGCAGAGGCAGGCAGATCTCTGTGAGTTCGAGGCGGCCTGGTCTTCAGAGTGAGTTCTAAGACAGCCAGGGGCTACACAGTGAAACCCTGTCTTGAAAAACAAAAAATAACAACAACAACAAAAATGTTATAAGGAAGTGACCAGGTTAGCCACAGTTTTGCTGTGCTGTGCAGAATAAATATAAACTTGGATTTCTTGACCCCTGCCTCAGAATGATTCATAGTGAATAAGGCCTGGCTCTGGGTAAAAACCCATAATAAGAGAAAATGGAGAAATATGTGTTAATATGGGAAAATGACTTTATTACAGTTTTGACTGAAACTGAGAGGAGCAATTCTCTATCTCTGGGGCCGTGACAATGCGCTAGTATACGTGGGGGAGGGGGAAAGGAAACAAAAGGCAGGAAATGTGCATATTTGATTTAACTGAGGGCTCAAGTTAGCAGTAGTGAAAGATGGGGTGGGGTGGGGAAAAAAAACAACCCTCTCCTGGGAAAGTCCAGAGTTCGTGGGACTAGCTATTTCCACTCTCGGTATGGCTTTTCTGGTAGGTATTCCAATCCTTAGGACCCCCCATAGAACTCAAAGCACATATGATTACTGATTGATTAAAAGAATACAACTCAGGAACATCCAAATAGAAGTACATGGGCTTGGGGTTGCGCAGAGTTCCCATGCTCTCCCCAGGGGTAGCAGCCTCTCGGCACATCAATGTGGTCACCAGTCTAGAGGCCCTGAACCTCATTCAGCAGTTTTTGGTGGTGGTGGCATTTGGTTGTGTTTTCTTTTGCTTTGCTTTGTTGTCCTGGGCATTGGGCCTAGGGTGGATTGCCTGATAGGCAAGTGCTCTCCCACTGATCAGCAGCCTTGATCTTTAACAGTTTTATAGGTGTTGTTGACTGACTGTATCAATAGCCAATGGTGTTTGAGTTTGAACTGAATCCTCTCAACTCATTCCAAGGGGTTAGGAATAAGTCTGAAAGTTCTGACCCTATAATCTGATTCCAACTAACACTCGAAAGTTCTAGTCTGTCTGGGGCCCAGGTGCTACCCTGAAGTTATCTATCCCCTCAGCAAGGTAGCCTCATGCCATTCACACACCCAGCTATGGCCAAAAGCTTATGAAGAGCAAAAAATTGTTCCTACTGCTCAGGACCCCCTTTGGCAGGAATAGAAGCAATGACTAAGTGTATAGTTCAGTTTAACAAAGGCTCTTAAAGTTGAGAGACTTACAATCAGGGAACATTAGAAGGGATGGAAAAATAGCTGAGAGAACATGACTGATGTTGGAGTCATTTCCCATGCGTGGCAGGAAATTTATATTCATTTTAGCATTTACCTTTATCATATAGGCTGCACTTAATGTAATATGAATGAGCTTACTTATATTTAGGATTTGAAAAAAAATATCTTCTGCATACATACTGTCTTTACACATACACACACATATGTATCAACACATATGCATAAATATGTACATTAAGACTAGAATAGTGTATTTCCTTTCCTGGCAACAGGAAATTATACTCACTTTGACAAAGAAACTCTGCTCTTAGAATATCAGCTTTAGTCATTTCCAATAACGTAATTACGTTAGCAATTTAAAGAAGGAATTTGTCAGAGTTTGAGGTGAAAACAAAAATAAAAATGGAGTGAGATTGCTCCTGGAATAGCTTTTGAATTGCGTCTGTCGCCACGGATGATCAAGACTCAAGACAGAGCGTGTTCTGTTTACAGGGTGCTTGACAGTTGCTAAAAATGGCAATGTCAGAGAGTCTTCGAGATCATCATTAATTCATTCATCTCCACTTTCCAACCTGTTCTTCCCTGAGCGTCACAGCCATGTGAGCCTGCTTAGAAATACATCCTCTAACATGAGTGCTTGTCCCTTCAAAGACCTTTGTAGCAGTGAAAGCAGAAAGCATGTATACTATACTAAGTGTGAAGTGTAGAAAAATGTTCAGAGCACTAGCCCTGGGGCTCAAGTCTGTAATTGCAGCAGTTAAGAGGCTGAGGCGAAAAGTATACAAGACTTCAGCCTAGGCTACAGAGTGAGACCCTCAAAAAAAAAAAAATACAGAACAACATACTTATTAAGTTGATTATTTTGGAGGATATGGCTATGCATTATTATAAAAGCAATTCTTACATTTGAAGAGACTGACTGAGGCTTTTGCTTTTGCTGGTCCTCAAAGCCAGAGTTAATAATACACCTTAAGGTCACCGAAGACTTAAGACTGCTTTCCTACTGTGTACTCAGCCTGTTTGTTTAACCTGAATAATGTAACAACCAACCTTACTTGCCTTGGATTTCTCATGCAATCAACTTTTACAGCCTAAATTAATGCATAGCTGTAATCTTAAGTAGTCTTTCATGCCCCTGATCTTGGAGTAATGCATGTATGTTTGAACATGTATTGCAATAATCATTTGCTGAAAACAGCAAATATGAGTGGAAAGCAGTCATAAAACAGACAGCCACCCTAAATGCTGAACAAAGATTCAGATACTGCTTGATAATGTTTGTTTGTTATCTGGGTCAATCAGAGTCAGTGACTTAATCATTTATAAAACTCTGTTAAAGATTTCTGTAAAGTATCCCTCATTCCTTCCTGCATGCGCTATTTTCTGTGCTGTTCAATAAAAGAGAGAACAAAGCTCTTTGTTAGAGACAGACACATAGGGACAGACAGACACAGGGACAGATTCGCAAGACAGCCTTCAGACAGGTGTAGAGTCAGACTCATAAAATAGGCAGACAGGATGTAGGAAGGAAGACACGGGGAGACTGAAACAGAGAGTTCAGTCTGGGCTTGCTCCTAGTCAGGTGATACCAAGAGGAAGCACTTTGATTTCTGCCCTTAATTCGACACCGGCACATTATTGGTGACTGAGTTTATTATTAATGCATTCAAATGAGTGCAGGAGGACAGTTGGGATTGTGGGTCATAAAGTGAGGCTTATTTTTGCCTCCCCTTCTAACCTTTCCTGAATCTTTTGTCACCTTTGTCCCCTCCCACAGTCTTTTCCCCAGTTAAAGGCTGCTCCTTCCTTCCCTTGTGTCCATGAGAAATGGTTTATCTGAGAACAAGTGCATGCTTGGCAGGCCCAGAACTTGGAGACTAGAAGACTTCAAGAAGGGAAAAGAAAAGAGTTGCCCTATCCTGGGATTTTTTGCCCATCGTCTCACTGTGGGTAGAGATTTGAGAGAGGGAAGTCATCTTCTTTTTCCTTAGGGTCAGCCTTGAATAAACCCACTTGGCCAAAATCTGTCCCTGGGGTTTTCAGTGGAGTGGAGAGCAGCGAGCAGTACAGACTTTAGATTCCAGTAGTACTTTCTTCATCCCAAAGAACCAACTTACGCAGAATGATGGAGTGGAGGAGTTGGCAGAGACATTGTCGTCACCTCATGTGTCCCCCACCTGGATGGATAAGTGTCTCTTCCCTTCTCCTGCCCAGGATGTCCTGTATTGTTTGCTTAGCCCAGTGAGGGGAAGAAGTGGAGGACAGAAACAATCTTGCTTTGCACACAGTCCCATCCCTGTTTCAAATTATCTTCAGCTCAGCTTGTAGCTCTTACCTGTAGGCTCTAACTTTGCTCTCTATAGCCAGAGAAAATCAATCTTTCATATGGCAGCACTTTAAAATGTTGAAGAAACTCCATGCCCTTTCTTCCTCTCTGTTTTTCTTCATTGTATTAAGCCTTTGTACTTCCCGCATCCCTGTGAGATGGTTTTTAAACCTTCTGAAAAGAAGTTTTCACTGGTCAGTGTTGAACCTGAAGCTGGCAGGATACAAAAGAACTCCGGGTGTGTTGTGAGCAGATCAGGGAACACCAGCTGCCCATCTCCTCTTGCTAGAGACAGAAGTCAAGACAGACTCAACAAGGCTCTAAAAGGGCAGTAGTCTTCTGCCTCCTTTCTGAGAAACAGAAACATGTAGAACATGGACTTGGTCGCATGATTTTGGTTAAAAATATCTCTGAAGCTATCAAAGTAAACCTTGTGCAGTGGCCATCTCAGACTGAGCCCTGTGTGGAGGGAAGCCTTGCAGTAACACTGAGAGAAGCCCTCACCTCAGACAACCTGACCCTGAACCCAAGAGCACAACCTCGGTAGCTTTCAAAACTTGAGAACCTTTCATTTTAAAAATATAAGTTTGAGTCTCCTTACTCTTACCATTGCTCAAGATTCTATTCTGTCCTGTTTGGCGGCATGTGGAGTTGAAGACAAGGCCTTGCTTATGTAACCCAGTCTAGCCTTGACTACTCATAGCAGTCCTGATGGCTGACTCAGCCTCCTCAGTGTACAACTGTTGGGAACAGAGAGTCATAATTGCCAGTTTATGTTTAGACAACATATTTGTCTAAACATATGGCAACGATGTGGATACCCAGCATGGGCCAAGATGGACATGTGTGAGGCTATATGTCCTCTAACACCAAAAGGTGGACACCAGATGTCCAGAGAACACAAAAATGTGTAGTGATGTGATATATTATGTAACTATTTCTGGCAAAATGCCACTTTTGTGTAGGTTCTTTATAAATGTGGCCTTGAGGTCAAAACCAGAGACTTTACCTTTACCAGCCTGCCAGTATCTGCCTGTCTGTTGGCATGTGAGCCTACTTCTGTATGACCTGTGGACCAGTCTACATGTATGCCTGTGTGTGCCTACATGGGTGCCTGCCAGCATCTGGATGCCTAGCAGTCTGTACAGCAGCCTTCAGCCAGAGTGAATAAAGTACGTCTTCTCTGTCTACAACTCCTCACATGAGCCACCTCCTCTCCTGGCATCACAGCTAGGACCTTGGGGTGCCATCCTCAGCTTGTTAAGTTTCTATTCTCAAAGCTTCTTGTTTTCTCTGTTAATGTACTCAGTTATTTTAGCTGCTTGGGTTGCTTCCCTCACCATCTCACATGGACAAGTCCCAACTCACGACCTCCAAACTGAATCTCCCCTTACCAGGAACCTGGCATGTCATGGCTGCCTTTTGGCAGCAACCAGTGCAGATGATAAAAGACCCACAGGCTAAGTAATGATCTCCACAGGGATCAAGTGGCTCCCTATTGAATTAGATGCCGAATCCTCTGAAAACATGGGGCAGGAAGGAGAGAAGCATCCCTCTGAGCAGAGTGAGTCTGAGCAATAGACATGAAAGCAAAATCTTTTCTCCTGCAAATAGCATCTTGGTCTGGCTTGAGGGAGAGTTGCAGGGAGCTCATGTGCCTGGGAGAAAACATTTAACGGAATGTTCTTTGTACTCATCATTCTGGATCAAGGAAAGAACTTTACTAGAGACAGTAAAGATTTGCATTTCAGAAGAGGAGAGAGCAAGGCTAAATTCCCACACCTCAGGTTTCATCCCAACATGAAGGTAAAGAGAATGCTCTTCCTTCCACCAGGACACGGTACCTAAGGTCTTGTTCTTGTCACTCTTGCTTACTGACCATCCCCGTGGCTGTACCTTTCCTTGGCAGATTAGGATACGACCCTTGCCTCTTCCCACTTAAGCCAAAGTACAAATGCACAAAGCACATTTAAACCAAAACCACCAAGGAATGAACAGCTGGTGGTTCTGATAAAGCGAGAAATGTAACCCTGGAAATGCATTCTGGGAAAAAAAATCAATGTGAAGGAAATCAAAGAGCTTATCAGTCTCAAACCTCAAACTTGAATTGCATTTGGGCTGCAGGTAATGGAGTGACTATACTGTTTAAAGAGATGAGAAGTCTATTATACATAAAAGAAATCCAAAGGTAGTGTATGGCTGGTATGATTATTCATTGTGGAACCTTACACCTTTGTCTTTGTATGTTTCCCATTGCCTTCCATCTCCAAAGTTATTTTATGTTTTAATATGGCAATTATAGTTCCAGACTTCGGGTTTTCACTCTAATCAGAAAGGATTAAAGCAAATTTCACAGGCAAAGACAAAAAGACACTCTTCATAGGGAACTTTTCCAGGAAGTCAATTCTTCAATCTGCACTTTGATCTCATTGATCAGTTCCTGGATATAGGTTAAGGGGTGTGGAGTAGCATGATACTTAGTGGGACAGGACGACACTCTGAACAAAGGAAGGTCTTGTTGCTATAGAAGAAAAGGAAGATGGGTGCTGGGCATGCAACTCGTAGTGTCTATTAAATAAAGAAAATGCCAGCTGAATTTGAAACAAGAGTGGTTCAATAATAATGTTCTTGAGGCTGGAGCCCAAAGCAGAGAGGCTCATAGGAGATAAGAAGGAAGGGGGTCTAAACATGAGTTGACCTCTAGAATGTTTCCCTTCTTTGCCTAGCATGGAGCTCTCCATGAGTGGGCACAACTATCAGGCTACCTAGGAATATCACTCAAATTTCCCAGAACTGGCTTTGTTTGTGTGTATGTGTATGACCTGTGTGCACCTTTGTATATGTGAGTGCAGGAACATGTATGGAGGTCACAAGTATTCATCCCTGCCTCCCACCTTACGACAGGGTCCCTTTGTTATTTGCCTGTGACTACACCAGGCTAGCTAGCCCATGAGCTTCAAGGGATTCTCCCGTCTCTGCCTCCCATCTCACTGTAAGAGTATTGAGATTACAGATGTGTGCTACCAAGCCTGGCTTGACACGAGCTTTATGGATTCAGACCTTCACACTTACACGCTGCATGCTTTACTTGCTGAGCTGTCACCTCAGCTCCATAATTTGTTTTTGAAAATGCTCTGCATGGGACAAGGGACAGCAAGTTTTTCAGATCATCTGTGAGAACCAACTGTTTATTTTTCTTCCTTTTTTTCCCCTCTGTGTTTTTAGAAAAGGCCTCATTATGTAGCACTATTGGCCTGGAACTCACTATGTAGACCAGGTTGGGATTGAATTCATAGAGATCTGCCTTCCTCTGCCTCCCAAGTGCTGGAATTAAAGACATGCACCAACACCAGCAACCAATCGTTTATCCTAAGAAAGCCATCCAATTTAACTTCTATATTATAGTTATATTTTAATAAGGACCATCCTCAGGAAAGAGCACACCAACTGATTATCTAATATCAAACGATCAGTCCTAAAAACATACATAAAAGTAACAGTATATAGACTGAGTAGGTTTTATTCAGGAGTGTGTGTGTGTGTATGTATATTTATATGCATGTGATAACAATTAGTGAAAAAAGGAGCCATGACTTTGAAAGAGAGCAAGGAGGGGTGTATAGGAGGGCTTGGAGGGAGGAAAGGGGAGGGGAAATGATGGAATTATAATCTCCACAATAAAAGAAATTTTTTATAAGAAATAAATGTAAGTCTGGCATGCAGGTTACTGGAACAGAGCTGTTAAAACCTTTGTGACTGTCTGCATTACAGGACTGTCTTTTGTTATTCACAATAAGCCTCATTCCACCCTACTTGAGTTCGCACTCATGAAGAATCAACCACATAATTAGATGTTTGGAACTTTCAGCCCTACCCTCTAACTTCTTGACCTCTCCAGAAGAAAGGAGCTAGAGACCGAGTTAATCACCAAAGCCAGTGATTTAACCAACCATGCCTATGTGTTCTAGTTTGCTTCCTGTTACTATGATAAATGCTATGACCAAAAATAACAAAGGGGAAGAAAGGGTTTGTTTCAGCTTACAAGTTATAGTCCATCATTGAGAGACCAGGGCAGGAACTCCAGCAAAAGGAGCTTGAAGCAGAAACCATGAAGGAAGGCTGCTTACAAGCTTACTCTCCCTGGTTTGCTTGGCTACCTTTCTTATATAGCCCAGGCCCACCAGGCTAGGGATGGTACCTCCCACAGTGGGCTGGGCCCATCTATATCACATAGCCCTACAGACATGCCCACAGGCTAGTCTGATGGAAGCAATTGTTCAGTTGAAGCATCTCCTTTTCAGTATGTCAGGTGGACCTCTGAAGCTAACTATAGCACTATGAAATGAAACTCTAAACTCTGGAGTTTGGAGACCTTCTGAATTGAGAGAAATATGGAGATACCTGGAGGGTGAAGTACCTGAAGATAGGTTGGAATCTCCAGACTCCTCTTCCATATTGTCAACCTAAAAAGTACATCTCGTATTTTAAAGGAAATAGTAGTTTATTCTAGAGCTACTTTGAGTAGCTGTGGCCCAGGAACACGGATTTAGGTTATCCCAACTTCCATGCTTCAACATAGAAGCAGTATCACAGGGTTTTTATAGTTTTACAGAACAAAGAAAGTCATAAATCAAGGCAACTTTAAAATACACTTGTGGGTACACCAGAGAGGCACATGCAATGAGATGGGAGAGCTATTTTATAGGCTATCTGATGACATTCCTAGCTCTCCGATTGGCAGAAGCCAATGTTCTGCTAAGTTAATAGCTTCTAAAGGGTTGTTTTTTTTTTTAATCTATTATCATGAGGTGTTAATTCAGATACAGAGTGGGGCAAGGAATGGCTGTTCCAGAAGGCTAAAACTAGAACAAGATAAAGTAATTAGCCTCTGAATCTACAAACAATCTCTTCACAGTACTGAAATTCCAATTGGTCAATCAGTCTCTGTAGACACACACACACTCCTTCCAGGAGTTTTGTTCACAGCCAGATTCTTTTCAGGAATTTTCATTCATAATACTTGCCCTATATATGTCTTTCATGTTCCTTGATTATATTTATGATAAACTATTAATAACAAGTAAAGTGACTTCCCAAGCGAAGAGCTCTTCTTGGTAATTATGAACTCAGAGAATTGTCAAAAACCCTGATTTACAGCTATTCTGAGGCTAGTGTGTGAAGTAGGGAGCAATCTTGTGGGGCTGAGATTTTAAAATGTGAGGCATTTACTAACTCCAGACAATGTCATGGTTGAATTGGTGGGTTGATGTCTGGAAAGCAGAGTAGTTGGTTAATGAGAAGAAAGTTCCATGTTTGATATGAAAGTGTCCAGTAGAAGAGCAATATTTTGTTTATTTAGTTGCTTTGTTGGTGTTGGTTCTTAAATCATTCTGTGCAGATATTTGGAAATAGCAATTCATCTTGCCTTTTTGAAATAATGCTTAGTTCAAATATGCATGATACCCAAGAGCAAGACAACTTAGAGAAAATAACTGAGTTTGACTTAATTTGGCCTTCTTGTCACTCTTGTGTTTGTATGTCTTAGCCAAACCTAGTAAAAAAAAAAACTAATGCATATTTATAGAGAATTTCCAAGCCATTGAAGAGGTAATAAAGGATATTTGGTTTCTGGGACTGGAGAAACAGCTTGGTTAGTAAAGTTCTTGCCTATAAGCATGATCCCCAGAAACTATGGGATTTTTGTTTAGTTGGTTTTGGGGTTTGTTTTTTGTTTTGTTTTATTTAAAGGCATACAGAGATAGGCAGCTCTTTGGAGCTTTTCTGGCTAGCCACCCAAGGCAACTTGGTGAGTTCCAGGACAGTAAGAGATGGTATCAGAGTAACGACACCTGAGGATGTTCTCTGGCCTCCACACATGAACACATGCCCCACAACTGACTCCCCAACCCCCACACCCCCACACCCCCACACCCCCACACCCCCACACCACCACACCACCACACAGAAAGATGTATGGTTTCTGCTAAGACATTTTAAATGATAGATACTTTTTTTCTTTCATTTAGAAAACTAGCTTCAAGGGACTGGAGAAATGGCTCAATGGTTAAGATCAAATACTGTTCCTAGAGGACTGAGTTCAGTTCCCAGCAGCCACATTGTGGCAGTTCACAATCACCTGTAATTACAGTTCCAGGAGATCTGATGCCCTCTTTTGATATCTGCAAGCACATGAATTCAAAAGCACCCCTAACACACATACACACAATTTAAATTGTTTTAAATCTTTCATTCAAAGAACTGGATTTCAGAGTAAGAGGTGTAGGGCATGATATGTTTATGAGGTTCAGATTTTCAGAGGTTTTCCAATGGCAAATGCCAAGGGCAGGACTGGATACCATAGTGACCAGTGTTTTCATAGGTTTGCTAGGCTTATCCATTAAATCTCTCTGCAGTAAGGCCTCTGGTATGGTCTGTCTCCAAACTTACAGTTTAACCAGCCATTTACAGAAGAAACAATGCAAAGGTGACAGTTTTGGAATGTTAATGTCAGACATTTGTGTTTGCCTCAATTCTTGAAAACTTTGATAAAAGTGCAAATAATATTTACTCTAATTCTGAACCTGTACCTTAATGTATAAGGATTATTGTCTTCGTATGGTAATGCAGTTTTCCTTGACTGAATATATACTGCTTTTATTTGCGGGGTATGCTTGTAATCACTGCTGATTTCCTGCACCAATTCCTTTGCTTCTCAATGCAGATCTAACTGGCTCAAAAGTCCAGGTACGGACTCTGACCAGCTCTTCCGCATGGTGGCTGAGGTCTTCATTCTGTGGTGTAAATCTCACGTAAGGACACACTAGGCTCTGGACTGAGAATCGTTTGGGCAGGTATAGATCTGGAGAATCTTCCTTTTAATGCTTGCTTTTTTTTTTTCTTTTCAACCTTCCTTTACCTTGCCCTGCTTTAGAACTTCAAGAGGGAAGAACAAAATTTTGTGATTCAAAATGAAATTAATAACTTGGCATTTTTAACCGGAGACAGCAAAAGCAAGATGTCAAAAGTAAGTCCTCAGAATTCCGTCTCAGGGATGCTCTAACCTTGGCCTCGTGGGTCTAGTTCATAGTCTGTGCGGCTTAGTGGCACATCCAGATTGGGTCCCACCATATAACCAGCAACCTCTACTGCTGTTTCTTTAGACTGTGCCAGAAGAAGCTCCTGTCCAATAAGCATAGTTATCATGTTTTATGAATAAAGAGGTGCTTGTATATCAGAAAAATGAAGTCTCAAGACTTGCCCAAGGCATTTGAGAGGTCTCGAAACCGACAGTGCTATAAATGGTTTAAAAAAAAAAGTGCATCCAGTACAGCCACACTCCAAAAGTGCAGATGCGCAAAGCCACCTTCTGATGGGCTGGGAGGAAATGACCTTCACACCTTCACACCTCCACAGCACACACCCGGGCATCATGTTTTCTTTCTGTTTGGAACACCAACATCTGTCTTATTCCAGATGTGCTGACCTCTTAATGCCTGTGTTCATTTTCCACGACATTTTCACTTAGAAAGTCAAACATCTGTCCATCTCCTTGCAGGAGATGTTTGAAAGAGGGCATGTCACTCTACTGTCCGGGGGGTGGGGGGAGAGTGGGGGGGGAGCTAACTTATAGGAGGAAACTGTGATACAGAAGGGGGACAAAGTGGACTTGCACCTCCTTCTCAGTCAGCTCTGTACAATGAAGCTTCCTTCGGTGTCTTGACTGGAGAGAACCAGCCACGCTTCTTCAGTTGCACATACAAAAGCCAAGCTCCCTTGGCTGTGATGTCTCCTTCCTGGCATTGTGGCTCACTATTGGCTCTGTGTCCCTGAGAACTGTGCCTCAGGGAGGTTTGGCTTCCATCTCAAATGTCAGCAGCCTGTAGTAGCTAAGAGACAGCCCTCATGGCTGGTGGTGCTGCCTGTGAGGAACATGAAGGTGAAGTGTGCATGGGACCCCTCAGAAGTGAAAGGTGGATCTGGCAAGACGGGAATCATGGGCTTGTAATGAAGACCTTGAACATCCCTCTAGTAACCATTTTGGACAGATGACCCATGTCTTGGCACTGCAAGAAAGAGGCTATTATGATACCACAATGAAAATTTGAGTGCCTGGGGCTGTACCAAATGGGGCAGCTGGCTCCCATCAGCTGCAGCTACTCTGCACTGCCTCTTCTGTCTTTCATCTGTTTTAACACTAGCACTCTTCCGGTATCCAAAATTTGACTGTAGAGATTACAATCTACTCTCTAGTATACACCAGAGTACACTTCTCACATATGCTGCCTAATAAAGTTGACATTGAAAATTGCTCATATAGAGAGCAGGGAGATGATATTTGAGGAGACTCTTGGCTGCAAAGGCATCTTATGGTATCTCCTTTGGTGCTTTAGGTATACTTATCTGATTTTCCACAATCCTTCTTGCATTCACTTGTTGATAGAAACAGCTGTTCACTTGAGGAATACAAGCCCAGGTTTCCCAGCTTCCTATGACTCCAGCTTAGCTAAACTGCCTTTGCAGGGTCTTGCAGCCATCACAAGCTGCCCTTTAACCCAGACTTCTTACAGAAAGTCAGTAAATCCCAAGCAGACACCATGCATTGGGTAGATCCTCTGGCTCAAAACTGAGCCAGCCAGCATCCATGACAACCTGATGCAAGGATTTGGAGTACAAATGGGGAAAGCTATCTCAGGCCTCTGGTGATGAATGGATCTTCAAGGTCCTTGAGTTTATAAATGAATGAGGCAACAGAAAATCATTTCACAACTCAACTCACCCACTAACAAACTAACATAACATTCTTTCATTCGTGATGCTAATTAGGAAAGGGGGCATTTGCTAGGCTCATTCACAATACTGAATAAGGAAAGGGGGGCATTTGCCTGGTCAGAATGGTTATGTTCAAAACATGGGTATCTTTCCTCTTGGAAAGGTTCATCTTTAGGAGCAAACTCTACTTCCACTGACATTCTGTGCCAATTGTTTTTGAGCCTTATTAGTCACATTGTCCCTGTTGCCTCAATTAGAACAGAGAAAATAGTAGTAAATAGACAAGAAATAGAAAGGAAAAAGTTATGTCCTTGGCTGAGCTGCTCACTAGGGCTTTGTTTCATTCACTTAATCCTCAGAGTCCATCTTTCCAGTTTGTAATGGGGTTGAGTTTACTACCTGACTTTTCTAGGTTCTACCAAGAGACTCTGGTTAAAATTCAGTTTTCATGAGTATCTGTCAGGATATCACTTGATAAACACATTAAAGCAGACACATTGCCTCCAATAAATAGCCATTTCTGGTATCTGAGGATAGAGAACTACATATGGGAAGCCAGGGAAGGGACTTCCTTCCATATCAGTTGAATTCCTCTTGCCCTTGCTTCTGTGCAGTCAGACGTTCTCTGCCACCTGGTTGGAATGGGCACCTGTTATCTGTGCTTGCGTTTGTCTCTGTTCTCAGTTGCATTCTGGTGTTGTATAAACGAAGTTGCCTTTGGTGCATATGGCAGTCTCGGTGGAGGTATCTGTCTGTGAATGCTGCATGTTATGCACTGCATAAGCCATGCCTGATGGCAAGGAAGCACAAGAAATATACAGTGGGCCACACTGTTCCCACCCGACTTACTGAAGATCCTTTCAAAGACATGTTATTTTGCTGGCAGCTCACACACATTTCTTCTTTGAAAGCTCATTGTATATTTTGTTTATAAAGCACCGGTTTGTGAATATATGTTAAGCTAATGTGACTAGCTGAGCAAATATTTTTTATTTGGTTTGGTTTTTAAATGTACTTTGTTTTCTGGCCATATGGCAGCAGCTTCCTCGGAGGGGAATGGTAAGTTAGAACGCATTTAGCCAAAGAAATGTTAAGCCAGCCCTTGACCAATTTTGTAAACACTAAAATGCACCATTGAGATACAAGAATTGGGATGTGTTTATAGTGAGTTGAAAAAGGACAGGAATTGTCTAATAAGGTATATTTGAATGTTTTAAGAGAATACAAAATCATGTGACTTTTGCTCAATGTGCTCAAGTACACACACACACAGACATACACGTACACACACATACATTATTCTCTTTTACTTCCTCATTCTGCATCCTTTCTCTTTTATTTTCTTTGTTCTTACACTTTTGAAGTATCTCACATTCATACACTCATGTTCTCTCCCTCTCTCTCTCCCCCTCCCTCCCTCCTCTACCCCTCTCATACACACACACACACACACACACACACACACACCCTTTCTCCTCTACTGTCTGTCCCTTCCCTCCTATCTGTCCCCTTTTCTGTGATCTTGATCCTCCCTTTCTCCCCCTCCACCCCCAATCCCAACCCCTGTGTCTCAGACTGATTTCTAGAAATTCTTTTTTCCTCTAACATCTCATGTTGAGTTGACTTACATTAACTTCACTTACCCTCTAGATGGTGTAAGGACTTCCCACAGGGCAGGTCTGCCTTTGATCAGAGCAGACCTGATGTGAGCTCCTGCGCTATATTGGCCACAGACAACACCAGGCAATGCATCTTCATCAAACCCCACATCTCAGAAAAACACGAAGACTGCAAAGTCTGGCTTTGGATTTTTTTTTCCCTGAAGGTCTAGACAGAAAGTCATTTGTTTGATCATAAAGTGCTGCTGTAGTTTATGACCGAAGAGTGGATAAGTGGAGTTGTTCGGAGGACATATGAACCAGAATTAGAGAATTACCATGAGGTAATTAATCTTAGCTATATGTGAAGAGTAAAGGTATAGCCTTCAGGATGTAGGAACCTTTGACTTTAAGTGTGTTTAAAAGATGCAGTGTAAGAAGGGAGAGGCTCTGCTGTTTAGGTTGTGGAGTGACCCCAAGTCACTCTGGACAGTCCTACACTACCCCCAGAACACCTCCCCCTCTTTATTTCCTTCTCCCTTCCTCCCTCCATCCCTCACTCTGGACAGTCCTACACTACCCCCAGCACACCTCCCCCTCTTTATTTCCTTCTCCCTTCCTCCCTCCATCCCTCACTCTGGACAGTCCTACACTACCCCCAGCACACCTCCCCCTCTTTATTTCCTTCTCCCTTCCTCCCTCCATCCCTCACTCTGGACAGTCCTACACTACCCCCAGAACACCTCCCCCTCTTTATTTCCTTCTCCCTTCCTCCCTCCATCCCTCACTCTGTTTAGAAACAGAGTCTTACTATGTAGTCTGGGCTGACCTCAGATTCTATCCCACAGCCCAAGCTGTCCTTGAACTCTTCTTCTCTCTGCCTCAGCCTCCAGTGCTGGCATTAAAGATGTGGATCATCATGCCCAGCCCAAAAGTGTAGTAAGGTCTCTTTGTTGTCCTTGTTGTTTACTCTGTTTTCGCTCCTTCAATTTCAGTGCTTAGGATGGAAGCCAGGGTCTTGAGTGAGCTATGTACATCCCAGGCCTTCCAGTAATTTTTAAATGTATTTTTATTAATCGCAAATAGTGAACACAAAAAGGATTCCAGTTTTTGTTTTGTTTTGTTTCTATGTATACTTTGGGGAGGGGGGGATTGGTTTGGTTTTAGTTTCAGTTTTTTTTTTTTTAAGAGAGAGAAAGAACATAAAATTTGGTGGATAGGGATCTTGGAGGAATTGGGAGAGGGGAAAGAATATGATCAAAACATAGTGTATGAAAAAAATTTAAATATAAAAAAAGAAAAATGAGGGAAAATAGCACATTAGGCTAATGGTTTGTACACCAAATATACCAAATGAACTTGAATAAAAAATATTTTAAAGATTTTTGAAAAGATTCAAAAGTGAATATATATATATATATATATATATATATATATATATATATATATATATATATATCCATCTATATGAATGCAAACCTTTTAGAAGAAGCAAAGGCATTGCCCTTAACTTGATTCTCTAATCTGCTGGAGTGGACAATGTGGTGGATGGGAGAAATTAAAACTTGAGGTCTTTGGGTACATGCAAATTGTCTGCAGCCCCCTGTGGCTAAAGGAAGTAAAAGAGGAGACACTGTAGATATAAAGAATTGCTGTGAGTAGCTACTGGGGGTGGGATCTACAGAGCATACACTCTGGAAGGCTGGTCTCTGAGGTAACTTCCTCCCAGGCCAGAAATGCTTGATGAGGATATATATATAATTCTTTACAGGCAAATTAACCTGCATCCTAACCTCTCCTCAGTCTTCATGCTATGCTCATGTGAACTGTTGAGTTTCTGTTCTGCTGACTGAGCAACTGGGCCCAGGAAGCCATGAATGACACACTGCCTGATGCTTTGGATCCCTGCTTTGACTGACTGACTCTTCTTCTTTCTTTTCCTTTGTCTTTCCACACAGGCCATGCAAGTAAAGGTACAGGTCAAATGCATGATGTGTCTTTTCTGTCCTAGTAGTAGAGAGAGGTGCCAGGCTCCATCCCCCTCCACACTGTGGTCACCATGGGGGTGGTACAGATGGATTTTCCAACCTGTGGGTCCCCAGGGAAGACAAGTAGCCTGTCCAAGAGTGAATGGAGGCTTATCCACCCTTGGGATGGGGAAGTCAGGCAAGCTTTGCTTTAAAGGAGGTCTCCTTGCATTTTCTACTCCCTTCCCCCAGAGGCCTTCTCTCCTAGTTTGGCGGCCACCATACTGCCAGAGATAGGGAGGACCAGCAGGGCTTGGGAGCCTCAGAGCCTCACTCTACGGCCATGGCACCAGGTTCACATTTCTAATTTCTGTTAGTGACCCCAATCCTCTCACACTGTACATGTGCTGCCTCTGATTCAAGCTACCATGATTGGAGGAGAGTCTCCCAGGGACTGAACTCAAGTTTGACATCAGCAGATAACCTTAAGTTTTTGCACAAAATGTACACATGATGGAATAAGTTTCCAATTGTTCCTAAAGTTTATGTAGACATTCTTTTCTTTCTGTTCACTAATAAGTATCTAATGCTATTGTTCCAAACCCTCTGACCCAAGGTATGTGGTGGAGAATGGGAGGCATGTAAAAGCCAATTTACATGCAGCTCGCAGAAAAGAAAAATGGAGCCTTGGCAAGATAGACTTGTATCTGGGTGATGTCCCAGATGCTTTCATATTGTGTGACCTCAAAAAACTCAAGATCCCTAAGCATCATGTTTTCATTCCTAAACTATTTTAAGCTTGTTCTAAGGACTAGACATGCTCTATTTATGTTTCAGACATATTGAAGTCATACATGTAGTGGTTATAATTAGAATATGATACAGGCAAAATTAACCAGATGCTAACTGAGAAATCACATGAATTCTATATCAAATCCACAGTTACATTTTGGCATATTTACCCATGTGCTGTGTGTTACTGTTCACATTACACATGCATAATACCATGTAGTTCGTATGTATATAGCCAGATTCTATCCTTAACGGATAGTTTAGGTGATGGACAACCGATGGGTTTTGCTGCTGGAATTCTCTACTTGGTGGTAGAACACAGAAGGAACCAATGAAGCTCAGTGAGCAACAGAACTTGCAGTGTAGTGTCTTGTGTGAAACAGCCTTCACACTCTGCTGTTCTGGTATGTGAGAGGCCTCTGATCCTTAGCATCACTTCTTTCCTCCTCAATTGTGGTACCGCTCTCCTGACTTGCATCCTGGGGCTCACTTGTGGTTTTGGAGTCCTGGGGACACAATGCCTCTGCAATTATCTTTCATAAGACTGATTTCCAAACAGTAATATAACCACCTGAAAGTGCTGCTTGCCTAGCCCAGTAGGAAAACCACATTTTCAACTGAGTGTCATTCATCATTAGGAATCTCTTTCACATATTGGAACATAGTCATTGGTCCAAAGGCAGAATTAATTCTGACTCTTCTCTAGAAAACACATGTCCAGGGCTTTGGAGTTGGCTCAATGGTTAAGAGCACTTGTTACTCTTCCAGAGAATCTGGGTTTAGTTCCTAGCACCTGCATGGTGGTTCACAACCATCTGATCCAGAGGATCCAATGCCCTCTTCTGACCTCTTTGGCACCAGGCACACATATGGTACATATACATGATGTACATACATACAAAACATACAAAACACTCATACATGTAAAATAAAATAGATATAAAAAATAAAAGGAAAATGCATGTCTCATAAATGGGCCTAAAGTGACACTTCTAGGGGAGGTAATAGGGACACAGAGCTCTGTATGCATGTCGTTGTAAATTACACTACTGCCACTGCATTTTAGCAGACACACTCTCAAAGCAAAACCAGTTTTCCCTCACCATGAGCCCTGACTCATTGCAGGCCACAAAGCCCTCCCTACTTGGATCAGCTGCTTACTCAGCTGAGGTAAAGTCTATCAAGTAGAGAACCATGTGGTCAGTATTACTCTTCCACTCACAGCCTCATAAAAGCAGGTTGCTGTAGCATCTTGTCTCCTGAACCCACCCAGACGACCACATGCTATGCTGTAGGTGCTGAGTGTTTTCGGTTGCTTGTTTGGGAGCTACCCTCATCCATAGTGAAGCAAGTCAGAGTTCTCTCTTACGCTTCCCACTTAGAACCAGGTATGTATTTTATACCTGTAATCCTGGGAGTGGAGAGGCTGAAGCAGAATCGGCCCAAGTTCAAGGCCAGCATGGGCTACATAGTGAGACCTGTTTCAAAACAGCAAAGCTGCATCTCTCCTTCCACAACAAAAACAAAACTCAGAAAACAAAAACACTAATACTTAGCTGAGTGAACTCTGAAAAGAAGGACACGGCATGAACAAAAGAAAACTCTCATCAGCTGGAGCGACGAGTCAGTAGTTAAGACCACTTACCGCTCTTACAGAGGACCCCAGTTCAGTTCCCAGCACCCACCTCAGGCAGCTCACAACGTCCCTGTAACTCCAGCTCCAGGGGATTAGATGCCCTCTTACGGCCCCTGTGGGATACTGCACTCATGTGCACATACCCACCCACAGACACATGTAAGTGCAAATATGCAAAGTTAAAACTAAAACAATTAAAAACTCCCATAGGGTTAGGGGTTTTTTTTTTCTCATGTATAGTTTTTCTTATACCTTCCTCCCAGCCAGATCCTGAAGCAGTCCTACCATAGATTTTCCTATAAGAATGTGTGTTGCCCCAGGGTGGGTGGAGAGGCTATGTGGAAGGCTTGTGCTGCCAAACGCCAGCTTCGGCCCTGGAAACAGGCTACTGGTACCGGGCTAGGTGCTCTTCCACAGGTTAGCTGGTGCCCCAGTGGTAGGGAGCTGTTCTTGGTTGGAGCGATTTTACCTGTTGTAAAAAGTCATTCTTTTTGTTGTGACTGTTGTCCATTCGGTACAGAAGCGAGTCAGCAAGCACTATGGGTGTCTGTGCCGTGTGTCTAGCTACCGTGGTTTTGTGTGCATGTCCAGAAGTGAAGGCTCGGGGTTGGGCTGCTCTTCCGTGACCATCTGGTTTGTTTTCGCTTAACACTCTTTTTGTTTCTGTTTTTCTGCTGTTCTTTGAAATGTAGTAAGGCCCAGCCTGTACGGACAGGGCCTCAAGGAAGCAAGCTACCCCTGAGCTGAGGCAGTTCCTTTCAGAGAGTCACTGAGCCCTTCTCTTTATTTCAACATCATCTCCTAGTCTGGAGGACAGGACCAGGAACGGAAGAAGACAAAGAGGCGAGGAGACTTGTACTCCATCCAGACCTCCCTCATCGTGGCTGCGCTCAAGAAAATGCTGCCCATTGGTCTGAACATGTGTACTCCAGGCGACCAGGAGCTCATCTCTCTCGCCAAATCTCGATACAGCTGTGTAAGCTGCCTGTGTGGGCGGGCTGAGTGCAGAGTATGGGCTGTGGGGAGTGGATGGTACTCAGCCTGTAAAGGAGTGGTCCTCTGAGGGCTGGGGTGGGGGTTGAGGGAAAGGTATGCACCTTGTAAAGCTGTCTGGGAGTCAGTAACTTGGGGATAAGTCTCCTTCACTTCTCAGATCTCAGTTGAATTGTGCACTGTCCACCCATACTTCCTGAACCCTCGTTTGCATTTCCACGGTGATCCCTAGGAATAAAATTTAGCCTCTTTCCACAGAGGGACACTGATGAAGAGGTCAAGGAACATCTGCGGAATAACCTACACCTGCAGGAGAAGGTGATGCTTCCTCTCACAGGCAGTCCCGCCAGCTGTAGGACCAGTCTTCCTCAGTCACGGTGTTCGTCTGACTGTTAAGCTAGCGTCTTGCTAGGCAGCCCAGGCTAGCCTCAAAGTCAAGACCTTCCTGCCTCAGCCTCCCAAGTGCTAAGATTACAAATGTATACCACCCCACACCTTGCTCATGTTTTAATTTTTTTTTTCCCCCGAGACAGGGTTTCTCTGTGTGTAGTCCTGGCTGGCCTGGAACTCATAGAGATCCACCTGTCTGTCTGTGCCTCCTGAGTGCTGGGATTAAAGGCGTGCGCCATCACAGCCTGGCTTTTTTTTTTTTAATTAATTTATTTATTGTTTTGCCTGTGTAAGGATGTCAGGTCTCCTGGAACTGTAGTTATAGACAGTTGTGAGCTGCCACGTGGGTGCTGGGTATTGAACCTGGGTCCTCTGAAAGAGCAGTCAGTGCTCTTAACCACTGAGCCATCTCTCCAGCCCCTTACTCATGTTTTAAAATGTATTGTAAGAACTATTTAATTGCTACAAATGGGAGGCAAAGGCATAAGGATCAGGAATTCAAGGTCAATGTTGTTTATGATAGCAAATTTGAGCACTGCCTGGGCTACAGAAAGCTCTGTCACAAAGAAAAGAAAAAGGAAAGAAAGAAAAAGGCTAAACTCTACGGCTGTACTTTTAATTATTGTTCATTCCTTTGCTATGGCAAAGAGTCCTCTGATAAGTGTATGTCATACTTTCTACTACATAAACATCAAGCCATCACAGAAGGCGTTTGGATTAAGTCTCGAAATGTATTGACTACAAGGTTTGTTGAACAGGGAAAGAATCACTTGGGAGGACGTTTTAGCACCTGCCATCCTGGAGATCTTTTGAAACAGAATAAGGTTATGTCATGGGTTAAAAAAAAAAAAATAAGAAAATAAGAGAGTTTAAAGGCAACTTGAGATTTCTCTAATTCTTTAATTCTGAACAGCTCTGTTTTCAGGGTACATTATGCCCTAACATGAGAGTGAAGAAAAACAAGAGTACTGATTCTTTCCCCCCAAATGTATAGCAATGGTAGATAAAATACTCTAGGGGAAAAAAGCAATAACAAAAAAATCCCAACTGCCCAAAAATAAGAAGCTCTAACTCTTAGCAGTGAGGGTGTTATGGGACCCCACCGGAGATGACCACTCACACACAGTGTATAGCCAATGAAACTCTTTATTCCAGCCAGCTAGGACCATATCCAAGTGTGACCACAACAGGGATTTTTAAAGGAAGAAACCACATCCTGGCATCTCACTCTGATGCTCCAGGGAGCTTTGCAAAAGCAAGCAGTTTTAACAGAAGCTAAGATAAACAGTTAGCTGGAGGGGGTTCCATACAAACAAGCAGTTTCACAGACACTAAGATAAATTAGCTAGGACATCCTGACCTTGGGTTCCTAGAATAGAGTTGAATAGTTTTCCGTGGAATTCTTTTTTTTTTTTTTTTTTTTTTTTTTGGTTTTTCAAGACAGGGTTTCTCTGTGTAGCTTTGGTGCCTGTCCTGGATCTCGCTCTGTAGACCAGGCTGGCCTTGAACTCACAGACATCCACCTGGCCCTGCCTCCCAGTGCTGGGATTAAAGGCGTGTGCTGCTGCCGCCACCACCACCACCACCACCACCACCACCACCCGGCTCCATGGAATTCTTCATCAAGATCAAATTCTAGTTAAACTTGAAATGGCCTCAGCAAGAATACAAGATGGAATCAAAGTGTACCCTGTCTTCAGCAATATAAGATTTACTTCATTCACTAATGAACATTTTTAGAATTAAAAAAAAAAAAAAAAAAAGAATACAAGATGGAGAAAACTTTGCACTGTCTTGCCCTGTCACAAGGGGAAGCCAGCCTCCTGGAGAGAACTCAGGTGCTCCAGTCAGATAGATATGCCTCAGGGCTGGAGCTTTAGTAACTTTATCCTGTCGTAATTACAAGGTGTGAGACCTGAACAAAATTAGCTGAGGGCCAGAGAAACTCATGTATCTCCTTCAGAGACAGCCATGAAACCACTCGGAGGGTCTCTGATTACTAAAATGTGGGTGGAAAGCAAGTAAATAAAACCATTCCTGAAAACGGACTCAAAAGATTCAGAATATGTAAGGGAATGCTCCAAGTGAGTAACTCATGCAATAAGGAACTAAGAGAAAGGAACTTAAATACAAATACAGTAAAAACATTTAGACAAAGGAAGCAATAGAATCCACAAAAAAAAAATCAGAACATTCTTTAAAAGGAGGGAAATGTGTTTGACAAAAAAAAAATAGCATAAGGATTATACAGATGAATAATCTTGCAATTTAAACCTTAATCTATGGGCATAAGTTATAAGGTAGACATAACCAAACAGAGAGTTGATGAATTGGAAGATTGCTTTATGGAAGTCATCCAAAATGTAGCACAAAGAGATAAAGGGATGGGAATATGCAGTTCATATGTAGCATTTATATGTCGTAGGAATAAGAATGGAGGAGTGGGGCTGAAAAGATGGCTCAGCAGTTAAGAGCACCTGCTGCTCTTCCTAAAGACTCAAATTTGGCTTCCAGCACCCACATCACATCAGTCAGCTCACATGTACTTATAACTCTAGGGAATCCAGCATACTCTCAGGCATCCACAAACACCCAGATATATTCACAGAGTTATACACACATACACATAAATAAAAATATAACATATTTTTTAATATAAGAGGGAGGGAGGGAAATGAAAGGGGAGGAAGGTGTGAGAGCCGAATTTTAAGTTTTAATTGCTATATGGAAGAGATCCATGAAGCAAAAATGCCTCTGATCTGCAAGCCCCTTGCCCAAGGACAGATAGTTCCTGAAATGCTGGAGGCTGTTGTTCATGGGAGATAACAAGCCACATGTTTTCACTCCCTTAAACAAGTTTGTTTTACCCTCTGCACAGATGTGTTTGACCACATGTGGTCAAAAAGAACACAGGCTGTAGGTACATGAGGATATAGCTTGCCCCTGACTGGACCTGATGGGAAATGTAATGAATTATAGGATTTCCTTCTTAAGTCACTGCAAACTGTGATTCTGGGCCATTTCCCAGGAACCTGGGTATGGACCTGGCCAGAGCCCATCCACCTGGCCAGTATTCAATTAAAGCTTGTTTTAAAATTGTCTTTAAACTATGGCGGTGGTTTTATTCTGGATCGGTGGGGTTAACCAAGGGAGAACAGGAAGTATAATCAACTGAGTCTTATTATGTGGAACCCTGGTGGGACTATTGTTTAGCACAGGAGGTATTGAAATTGCTTAGCTCATGGATATGCTTCAACTTTCAGTCAGATGATCCAGCTGTAAAATGGCAGCTGAACCTCTATAAAGATGTTCTGAGGAATGAAGAACCTTCTAATCCAGAAAAGACGGTGGAGCGTGTGCAGAGGATCTCAGCAGCTCTCTTCCACCTGGAGCAGGTATGGAGCTTTGCTCTGAGGAGTGAGTGAACAGGACTGCTCTGGAAGATAGAAAGATCTTCCCTGCACTCGGCTCCCAATTACAGGAGACCTCTTGAGGCAAAAGGCAACCACCAGAGTGGATCCCATATCACCCCCAAGTGCCTCATAGCTGTAGCTCCATAGCTTTCCCTTGTGTTGTTTACAAGTTCTTGCTATGAATTCAAAATAGGTTTTTCAGTTCTTTGCCATTTGTAAAACAGCGATAAACATCTAGTGGCCTTTGGGGAAATGACAGAAACAAAGGACCTTCACACAAGGGTGACTTCCTGCTGGGGACATGCTTGCTAACTTCAGTTGGGAGACCAAAAATTATCCTAGAGTTAAGATGCCTGAGCTACTCAGTCTGCCACTAGATGGGCTGACTGTGTACCTGCTTATGTGACTTCTTCTTAGGTGGAACAGCCTTTGAGGTCCAAAAAGGCTGTATGGCACAAATTGTTGTCCAAGCAGCGGAAACGAGCAGTGGTGGCCTGTTTCAGGATGGCTCCTCTCTACAATTTGCCCAGGTAGGGGCTCCATCATTATTTTCTTCCAGGTGTTGTCCCAGAGCCGAGCTCTCTGTGGCCCTTAAACTTGACCCTAACAATAGAAAGTGGGGTCCTTGGCTCATGGCACCTTGCAGACTGCAGACTATAATGATCTGCTAAGCAATCAAGGTAAGTATAAAGCTGGTGAGATTGCCTCATCCTGGGCCTTCATAGCCTCCCAGCACACACTGAGGCTCTCTGCTTTTGCTGAGATAGGAGTCTTTGTGAGAACATAAAGGCTTCTGGGAAAAGGGAGCTGTTTTCTAAAGTACTTTAGCCCAAATTCCATCATTCCCTGCACAGGCACTAGGTGATAAGACAAAATTTACTGTTCTTGAGCAGAGGCAAATTGCAACCCAAGAATCCTTCCTCACAGTGTATCTCCCATCAAGATGAAGAAAGGGGCAGCTAGTTGTGGGGGCACGTGCCTGTAATCCCAGCTCTCAGAAGGTGGAGGAAGATCATGAATGTGAATTTAGCCTGGGCCACATAGCAAGCCCTTGTCTTAAAACAAAGAGGAAAAAAGGCTAGAGAGACCCAAAGAGGCTAGACAGAAGCACAATGTACTTACCTTGGTCTTTTGTACTTTGAAGTAAAAATTATGTGAAATGTTAGGGCTTTTTTGTTTTTTTCTGCAAACTGTGTAGCATATCTTCTGTCAACATAAGGAAGGGAATCTGTATTCGTCCAATTTCCACGGGAATCTGTATTCGTCCAATTTCCACTACCACAAAATACCTGAGGCAAACTGACTTAAAAGAAAAAAAGGTTGGTTTTAGTTCATGGTTTCAGGGGCTTTAGCCCACATGGTGTCATCATTTCCAGTCTATGGTGAAGGAGAACGTCTACAGGAGTGAATGTGTGACTGTGCACTAGAGCAAAGCTTCTCACCGAGCAGAGGGGAGGGAGCAGAAAGAGGAGCTGAACAAGGTCCTAATAACCCTTCAGTGGTGTGTCCCAGTGACCTTGCTCCTACTACTGGACCTCAACTTCTAAAGGGTCTGCCACCTCCCAGTAACATCAAAGACTGATGATCAGTCCTTCAATGCACGACCTTTGGAGGGCACTGAAGATCTACGCCATGGTAATACCAATAAGAGGCAGGGCCTGTACTGACTACCAAAACTGTCTCTGCATGTCTGGTGGTAAGACGGCTTCATCCTTCTCTAGACAGACTGGAGAATATGTGAAGCAGGTCTGTCATCAGTCTACAAAGCTGGTGACTGAATAACCTTTGATTTATCAATTTCCCAGTCTCTGGGAACAGTCTCACCTGGTCACAGAAAAACGACTGACTTGGACCAAAGCATTCAGAATCCTATACAACAGTATGTTTCTTTAGAATATGAGACCAGGAACCATCCTATGCTAGGCCTTTGTTTTTGTCAAATGGGGGATCTTGACCATTATTTATCCAGAATATTCTGTACCTTGCCTTAAGCCAGGCGAGTCTTCCCTTTGAGAGTCTTTGAAGACGGTGGGGAAATCACAGCTTCGGAGATGTGCCCCTGCTCCCTGGGGCCTCTCCTGTTTGCTTTATTGGGAGGGGAACGAAGCAACACTAACTCAAGTAGAATTTATGAATAAAAAGATGAAAATGGGTCGGCGGTGGTGGCACACGCCTTTCATCCCAGCACTTGGGAGGCAGAGCCAGGCAAATCTCTGTGAGTTTGAGGCCAGCCTGGTCTACAAAGCAAGTTCCAGGAAAGACGCAAAGCTACACAGAGAAACCCTGTCTCAAAAAAAAAAAAAAAAAAAGATGAAAATGGAAGCCAGCCATAGGTACAGGGGATGGTGAAGTCCTCACATAAACGGGAAGTTGATATTGTAGAAGTGTGTACGATTTTTCTTTCTTTTCTGGAAATAATGAAAACACCAGAAAACGTTCACCATCCCTCTCTTGGTCAGAACTCCTGCCTGAGGATGTAGCATGAAGAACCAAGCTCTAAAAACACCTGTGCAGGGCCAGGCCAGCCAGGCAGAAATCATCTCTCTCAAAAACAAGCATTTTTTAAAAAATAAGGTTGATACCATCCCTTCCTATCTGGGTATTCTTTCAGCATTCCTACACCTGTATATGTCAGAATAGTTCACGGAGCCCCTGTAAGGAGGCATGACATCCTTAAGCCAGTTGCTCTAGAACCGCTGCCTGGGTTTTCTCTCTAGCATGAAGAACTGTGGGTCAATTTTGTAACAACCCACTCACCAAGAAGGCAACTGTGGAAGCAGCTCCTCTTCCCTACTTTGGGATGGTCTACGCTAATGGAATCTTCCAGACTAAATGACTTATCTGATTATAGAGATGCTGTTTCTCTGGTGTTGGTGTTTTAAAGAAAACCCTGTATGCTTTTCTCCAGACACAAAATTAACAATTTCTTCCTGATCACCTTTCAACGTGTTTGGCTGGAAAAGGTTAATGAAAAAACTCAGTATGACAGACTAATACCCATATTAATGGTAATGTAACCTGAAAGACACCAGCTTATTCTCTGCACATGCCTCCTTTCTTGGCCATGATTTAATGTTCCCATAAGAATACATATTTTGTACAATTTTAAGTAAAATTCTGATTGGTCAGATTTTAATGGGAGAGAGCAAGGTTCCGGTTCTACCAAAACACCAACCAGCACTGAAGGGCCACTCTCGTCTTTTCCTTTCTTCTCATCCTAGCTTGCTACTTCCTTCACACTTAGCTGTGCTTCTGTAGCTAACTTTCCAGGAAGTCATTCCTGGCTTACAGGAATTGGCATGAGCCAGACACCAGAGCATAGCCAGGATCCCAGAGGCACACAGAAGGCATGCTCACAGCATGGCATACCCAGGTCTTGCCTTCCTAAGTAACCACTGGAGTACCTTGCTGAGATGTTCCTTGCCTAGGGGAGGGTGGGGAAGCTGAAGTGAAGGGTTTACCATTTGTCTGACACTAAACTACAACACGATTTCAATCGTATTACCTGGACAGAGGACTCCTCAAGAAATGACTAAACTACCATCTGAAGCAAGTATTTCCAGACTTGATCTAATCAGCTATTTCTCACTAGAATGGCGATGTGAATAAAAAAACAAAAAACAGTAGAACTAAATGGGGATGCTGTGTCTTGTTTTGATTATGGTGCTCAGAAGGAACTCCAGTATTTACGAGTTATAGGGAAGGAACTATGTGAGCTACTGACTGCCCTGACCAATCAGAAGATGAGAATTGTACAAAAAGTCTATCCTGCGTACTAACCACTAACCACCCCAACTAAAATACCGAGCCCACCAACTCTCCTGACCCCCCTCTTACCCTTTCATTCAGGCACCGCTCTATTAACCTCTTCCTCCATGGCTATCAGAGATTTTGGATAGAAACAGAGGCATATTCCTTTGAAGAGAAACTAGTACAGGATTTGGCTGTAAGTACCGAATGAACTGGGAGCAGACACGGGTGTGAATGGGTTTGATTTTTGTATCTGTGTTTGTATATGTTGTGAAAGTCAGGCATTCACAGAGAATGCATGTGGTGTATCAACCTGAAAAGAACTAACTAAATTCTCAGGGTGATGCTGCCAATGGTCCTAGGAGCCAGAGGATGGAATTTCAATTAGAGGTGCTAATGATGTCCTCACCCCATCTCCATCATCATTAACAACTAATGTTTCTTAAAGTGCACAGCTGTGTCATGCGAAGTTCATGCCACCTTAAGTTTTGAGCACCATTGGTTGCAGGAGGCCCCCTGTCCTGCTTACCCCCTGCTAAGACCCCACATCCATAACAGTAGCTCTGCTATTGGGAAGGGGCATCTAAAGAATGGCCTTTCCTGCACCTCTTAAATCTGGCATGCACTCTTTCTAACAGATGTCATACTCTGAAACCACTGGATGTGGAACACAAGGGAGCAGCCTCATCCTGTCTCAGAGGAAAATAAGCCCTCCCTCCTCTTCTCTGGCCAGGGTGTGGTTCTCCTTTCCCCTTGCCACTCCAGTTCCTCATTTTCTATTCTCACTTGCCTTTGGCTCTAATCTTCTATTGTTTCTCATTCATTCTCTTCTGTCTGTTTTTCTCTTTGAACTATCATCCTGTGTCTTTGCTCCTTCCCTCCTCTTCCCCATTTTCCTTCCCTTTGGTTTCAGGTCCCTTACTTTCCCCCCACACTCCTGTTGATGAGAAAAGTGCTGCCTTTTTGGCTTCCCACTTTCCTGATTGGTGTGAAGCTGGCAGCAAGCAGCATTTTAGCCCTCTACTGCCGAACCATGCACACAGCCTGTATGGTTCTCACCAATTCACCAAGTATATCCACCCTGCTGACTTGGCTTCTGCCAGAAAATTTCACTGTTGCCACTAACATCAGCTACTATTTCCCTTTCTATAAAAACAGAGAAGTGACTTGGTAAGAGGAGAGCAAGTCTTGCCGCTCCTAAATAGCAGCTTTGCAGAACAATGCAAATTTTAGGATACTGTGAAGCTAAAACAGAGAGACACGTTTTTGTTAGGTTAAATCTAGACTAACACCATGGTAAGATTTTGAATTGGTCCCTCTCATTACAGTATTGAAATAAGCCTGCTAAATTTATCAAGTCATGTTCATGCCCTGATTTTATATACTTGAATCTACATTGTGATGCTTGAAAAAAAAAAAAAAACAACTAAAATAATACAACTGGACCCCAAATAGGCCCAGAGATTTGCGACTTTTATCTCACCTCTACCTCAAGCCTGCTCTCCAGAAGAAATTCTGTGTATTGTCTAGAGGGACTCAGTGTCTTAAGTGACAGCAGGGTTTCCCTCCTGAACTGGGGTGCCCACAACTTGCATGAGTTGATTGGAGTCAGTAGCTCTTTCCCTGTGGTCAGCCATTTGCTTTGTTTTATTTCATTTAATTAAACATTGGAATGTGTCTTTGACTGGCTGGGAGAAATGTATCTGTCTGTACCGACCTCACATCCTCAGGACCCCTCCCCTGAAATGAGCATCACTGGTAGAGGCTTCCTGTATCTGTCTGTACCGACCTTGCATCCTCAGGGCCCCTCCCCTGAAATGAGCATCTGGTAGAGGCTTCCTGTATCTGTCTGTACCGACCTTGCATCCTCAGGACCCCTCCCCTGAAATGAGCATCTGGTAGAGGCTTCCTTTCTCTGCTTTCAGCCTGAAACCCTCTGTGCCTTGCGCTTTGCCTCCTCTTTATTCGCATGCACTCGTATGGTGCCTGCAGGGATCTGTGCCTGAAATCTGTCTGTGTTGCTCTGTGCAGAAATCTCCCAGGGTTGAAGAGGAGGAAGAGGAAGAGACAGAAAAGCAGCCTGACCCGCTTCACCAAATCATTCTGCATTTTAGCCGCAATGCACTCACGGAGAGGAGGTCAGCATCGCCATGGTGTTCTTCCCACAGGCCAGGGATAGTGCTTGGTCATATCTGCCCCTCTGTGGTCAGCAGAGGATAGAAGGGATTTCAGAACTGACAGGCTCTGTTCATGGCCACCAGGAAATGCACAGTGGATAGGCTTCTCATCGTAATACGAGACAGACTAAAGATGGAATGGCCTAAAATTGTGACTTTACTCCTAAATTCTGTGTCAAGCCAATGCCGGCTCAGCTTGTCAGAGTCAGAGTATCTAATTAGTTCACTAGCACACTACACTTGGAATTTATATGGTTTTTAGTAGTTTTTTTGTTGACTCCAGAACATAGCCTGCTAAAAATACTTTCTCTGTTATTTCCAGCAAATTGGAAGATGACCCCTTGTACACCTCCTATTCCAGCATGATGGCCAAGGTACACCTGGGTTCTCACCACTCTGTCACAGTCTATCTATCTTTAGACCTCTTGGGGCATATCAAATTGTCACATGAGCAAGAAGGCCGGGGCTCGGTCATGACACAGGTTCTAGGCGTCATACAACTCTTGTACCATAAGTGTGACACCTTGAGACTATAGAATAGTGGCAACTGGTGGCTGGATTCATGGTCCAGCTAAAGGCTAACTAAATAGGGCCTAAGCACAAAGATGTCTCTACCTCTTCAGCTAGCGACTGGGAGAGGCCGGGATGTTCAGTCTGTGTGCAGACGAAGGACACAGGCTGGACACTAGGAAAAGGTTCCAGTGTCCTAGAGGAGCCACAGTGACTACAGGCATGCCACCCAGAAGTTTGACAGACTCTGGAATGCTGAATATACATAAGAAAACTGTCCTCAGTTAGAAAATCATTCAGGAAAGAGGAGACAGATGCTGGTAAACAGGAACCCGGATTGCTTTGTTCTCTGTGTCTCATGGCCCTAGTACACAGTGACAATTTAGGGTGTACATCACAGGCATCCCAGTCTTACTTTCACAGCCCCAGTATATGTCTTAATGGGGACAAAAACTCCTTGCATGCCTTGGTTCTCATTTACAACAGAACTGTTTTAGGGAAGGGAATTCATATCCGTGTAAAACAGGTCACTGTTGGATATGTGAGCTCCATGTTCTCCTTTTTTGTTCCTTAACCCCTTGGTAATTGCAGAAATGACATTTAAAGTAGACGTTGACCTGCAGTGATCCAAATGTTCCTAGTTTTACAAGGTGCTGAGGTACGGAGGAGTCTATGAATGATAGCCTGTCCCCTGCCCTTGCAAAATACCATAGAAGTACTGTGCTCATTAGACTCCCTATAACTTGGTTTTCTGTGTCCTCCTTTCCCTGCTTCATGGAATCCAGAGTTGTCAGAGTGGTGAGGATGAAGATGAAGAGGAAGACAAGGAAAAAACATTTGAAGTGAGTTTCTATAAAGATATTAGAACCAGGGCCCTTGCAGGCCAGTAGACTGGGACTTCAGAATGGTGACTGCCATTTGCTTATGAGGTTCACTATTCTGCTCTGTCAGCAAATCTAGCCATGGCTCTGCCATCTGCCTGTGTGTGACTGACAAGCAGCAGGCAACCTGCTCATCAGCAACATCCACTCCCAACTAGGTTGGTTCTGATGGGAAATATTCTGCCTCCCATGTACTGTAGTTACAGGCTGTAGAAGGACAAATTTAAACAACCAAAAATAAAAAAATCAAGGACATTAGGATGACCTATACTACTCTATAAATACAAGTTGATAGTAGTTTTTATTTCAAGGCAGTGCAGAAGCCCAAAACTCCTAAAATTATACAATTTCCAGTTCTTGTATTCTTTGATAGGCAAAGGGCTCAAAAGTATAAAAAAGGTGAATGCAGGTAACCACAATTCTGGTAACCAGCTCTGGCAGAACATGTCTGCAGTGCAAATACAGGGACATTTCTTACATTCAGACAAATATAATCAGGTGGACCCTCAAGCATGGTCCCTGTATAACAGAACATTGAAAGGAAGCACACTTAAATCTTGGCTTGCAAGGAATCGCTCACTGGGAGATGGAAAAGCTAGAGCCCTAGAGGCAGCCAAGGAGGAACTTGTCTCCAGGAGAAAGACTTAGAGCTTGTCAGGTGGCCTTGCAGGAGAGACTGGAGCTGAGACAGTGGTGACTGACTGGTCCCAACTTGGACCTGCACTGCTTCATTAGCTGTGTAAACCTTACCCTCATGCTAGGGCCCTGAAGACTAAGACTGAGAATGTTCGCTGGGTCTTTCTGCTCCTCTTCCCAGAGTGGCCATATCGAATAGATCTCCTTTTTCTGCTCTTCACTATTAAAATGATAATAATAATAATTTGCTTTGTAATATTGAAGGTGAAAATACTGTTACCTATCAACATAAAGATTGGAAAACCCATCATTAAAGAGTGAGGGAATTATGGGTAGATTCTTTGGAGAAGCTAGGTCATGTCTGAAATTAAAATGTAGAGGTTTGCTTTATTCAAATTGTGTACATTACCTTTCTTAGGCTATGAAAGATTCGCTCTTAGTGTACCTCGCCATGTTGCATTTACTCAAAGGGAACATGGGCAGAAGGTAGAAATGAGGGCACTGGAGGGGCTGAGAATAAATCTTCCTGTCTGATTCTTTTTCTAGGAGAAAGAGATGGAGAAGCAAAAAACATTGTATCAGCAAGCGCGCTTGCATGAGCGTGGTGCTGCCGAGATGGTCCTTCAGATGATAAGTGCCAGCAAAGGTGATGGCCCTGTTTCTAGGTAGACCCTTGGTGACTAGCACAGAGCTAACGCACCATGACCTGCAGTCACATTAACAAGCCTGGAGAGAGCCCTGGAGGTATAATTTGCCACCTCTTTCCTTGGTGATTCAATGAAATCTTCACCCTGGCAGGTGAGATGAGCCCCATGGTGGTTGAGACTCTGAAGCTGGGGATTGCCATTCTGAATGGAGGCAATGCTGGTGTGCAACAGGTAATGTGCCACGGGGTGGGGATGGTGAAGAGCTCCTGGGGTACTTCCCTTTGACAGTTCTCACCGATGAAATTGGATTTGCTCCCAGAGGGCCGGCCACCCACAGTTGCTTGGCTGGTGTTTGTCCTTCGTGGCCAATTTTGTCAGAGTAGCTGGGAACACAGATAAAAACCACAGCTGGGAGTCTGCATGCAAGTGTGTATTTAATAAAGAGGTTTGTTTTTACCTGGGATTAAAGGAACAAGACATTGCATTTTCTCTCAGATTTCCCCACAGAATTGTAAATCCTCAGAGGATGATGTTTCTGAAGCCTCTGGTGTTTATCTCAGCCCTTTAACCTGTGAGCTGCTTTAACACACAAGTAACTCACATACTGCTATTCATTCACTTATTCCCTGTTCGTTAAACAGCTGCTAACAGTTACTTACGGATTGCTCACAATGCCTGGTTCTGCTGTAAAGGCTGAAGTTATTCCCGTGAGCTATACAACCAAGTCCTCATTTGAGAAGCTCACACTAGAGGATTTTGAGTTCATGGCCAGCTTGGGCTACATAGTGAGAGACTCTGTCTGGTAAACCCAAGGGTCAGAGATATACCTTAGTGACAAAGCACTTGCCTAACATGAGCAAGGCCCCGTATTCAATTTCTCAGACTACAAAATAAAACAGCAAAGCCTCCTAGCTCACTGGTTACTTTCTAGTGAGCATAAAATGAGACAGTCAGTATGCAGACAGCTGCTGGCCACTCAGTATCTGAATTGAAACTGGTTGGAAAACGTAGGCATGCATGAGTAGCTCCTGAAGCAGTGGTTCTCAACCTATGGGTCACAACCCCTTTAGCAAACCTCTTTCTCCAAAAATATTTACACTATTATTTATAACAGTAGCAAAATTACAGTTATGAAGTAGCAACAAAAATAATTTTATGGTTGGGGCATTACCACAACATGAGGAACTGTATTAAAGGGTTTCAGTATGAGGAAGGTTGAGAACCATTGTGACCTGAAGCATCTCTGCGCACAGAGTTCAAACAGAACTTTAATATTCATAAAGGTATATCCCAGAGCCTTTGAAAGTCTCTGAATTTGTAGCTATCTTACACATAATGTTTTCTTAGTCTTCAAATCTTCCCAAGCACTTTCTCATTAAGAATTGTTACTTTTCTTTCTGACTTATTTTCTTCTTTTTTCTACTACCACATATCCGCTAACTAACTTGCAGCAAGGTCTTTTTTTAATATACAAAAATTTTATGTCACAAAAAACTCCTCCTTTCTAAAAACTGAGACCGTAGGAACAAAGTAAGCATTTCTGTGCTTTGAGCTGGGCCCATTGCTGCCTCATCTCTTCCTATAAACACCACTCGCACAACAAGCAACTGAGATTGTACCTCAGCACCAACAAACATTCCCATGTCACCATCCTAACACCCATCCAAAACAGTAAAGACTTTAAACAGCAAATCCACAGATGTCAAAGGTCTACTACACTGTACTGAAATAGCAAAACACAATAAGCCTCTGTACAATAGAATCTGACTTCCCAAGTAGATGGTTTGACTCATGTACATTTTTTTCTTTGTTAGGTACATGTATGCAATCGTATAAGCATATAAATACAATCTGCTGAGTCCATTTAGTATTGCCCAAATGTATGTTTTTAGGGCTGACCACTTGGTTTTGGATCACCTATCAAGGGATTCATCCTTGGGGAAGATTGATTCTCCCTCATCAATTGTCTGTAGTTAATAGTCTGTAGTTCTTCATCTAGGGATAGGACCTTCTTTTCCCCCAAACAGATTAGAATGTCATCTGGTGGTGATACTGTTCAGGCCTTGTTTAGGCAACCTATTGTTGAGATGTCGTGGGTGCAGCTTCCCTGTACTGTAGGGAAGACAGTCTCGCAGCTGACATCCTGGTCCCCTTGCTCGTACAGTCTTTCGGCCTCTTCTCAGATGTTCCCTGACCTTGGTGTAGAGGTTATATTTCCTTGGCTACACCAGTAATCCTGAGATGTAGCCCTAAGTCTGCTTTTGTGTGCTTCCACGGCAGGGGATTTGCCATTTCTCCATCAGGATGAGGAAGACCATCAGTTGTGACGTAGTTCTCACTGCTTCCCTCTAAACTGTCTCTCCTTTGCAGAAAATGCTAGATTACTTAAAAGAGAAAAAAGATGCTGGATTCTTTCAAAGCCTTTCCGGTCTTATGCAGTCTTGCAGGTAAGTATGGGGAAACCACTCAGCATTCTTAAAAACAAGTGAAGAGAAAGGGGGACAGGAAGAGGTATACAAAATCAGCTACCTTACCATGGAATTGTTGGGAAGATCCAGCAGTTACCTACCTTAAAATCCTAGAGAGTGTTCACTAGCCTTCAGGATTACATTCAAACATTAAGAGAAATAATTCCCCTCAGCCACAAATGTCATTCCCTGTGCTGTGGTGTATCATCCCCTCTCTTCCCCTCTCCTCCCCTCCCCTTCCCCGCTTCCCTCTCCTTCCCTTCCCTTCCCCCACCTCCCCCTCCCCTCCCCTTCCCCCTTCCTTCCTTCCTATGTTAGTTTCCTCAACCATGCAGACCTCCAAAAGTGAAGTCAAATAAGTAATAGAAAAGAGGAGGAATATCTCACTCTGACTGAAGGCTGTTTTCTTTCAACCCATGAGACAGCTTGTAATCTTCCCCCCCACCCCAACAATCCTTTGATGTTGAATAGGTATTTGGTAAGCATATATTTAGATATATCCATTTTGACAGAGGTCTATCCTGTGGTGGTATTGTGTTCCCCAAAATATTGTGTATCCTAACAAACTTATCTGGGGTCAGAGAACAGAACAACCACTAGATACAGAGGCTAGAAAATGGCGGCACTCACGCCTTTAATCCTAGCATTCCAGAGATAGAAATCCCTCTGGATCTCTGTGAGTTCAAGGCCACATTGGAAACAGCCAAGCATGGTGACACACGCCTTTAATCCCAGAAAGCCAGCCTTTAATCCCAGGGAGTGGTGGTAGAAAGCAGAAAGATATATAAGGCGTGAGGACCAGAAACTAGAGGCATTTGGCTGGTTAAGCATTTGGCTGGTTAAGCTTTTAGCTGGTTAAGCTTCAGGCTTTCGAGCAGCAGTTCAGCTGAGAGCCATTGGGATGAGGACACAGAAGCATCCAGTCTGAGGAAACAAGACCAGCTGAGAAGTTGGCCAGAACTTTTAAGATTCCTGCTACACTATCCTGGCATGGGAACAAAATTTTGATACAGACTAAAAAGCAAAGCATCAAATTATCAGTGGATCTTACCCATTTGTAAGCTGCCCATCATGGTTGAACCCACTTTTGAATAAATATCCAAAAGTCCTGAAGCCACCACACTAGCTCATTTTTAAAATGAGCTATCAATCTAAGAAAGGTGTAAGAAACCGGAGTTACAATTACTTAACTCATTTTCTTCCAGCTATCAAGAGTTAAGATAAAACATGATGTCTTCCATTTGAAAATTTGGAGAATGAACATCCTTTCAGTAGACTTCATAATTTTGCCAATCTTATTTGATTGGATTAATCAAATAAATCAATTGTACCCTGAGGCAACAAGGAGACCATCTGAGCTGTAGCATAACCCCTTGTTCTTCTCTCTCTCTCTCTCTCTCTCTCTCTCTCTCTCTCTCTCTCTCTCATATATATATATATATATATGTGTGTGTGTGTGTGTGTGTGTGTGTGTGTGTGTGTGTGTGTGTATGTATGTGTGTGTGTATTGCACTAACAGTCTATTAGTTTATCATCTCTCTCAGGAAAAGTAAGTGTGATATTGCCAGGCCTGACTCATTGAAGATAGAATAGCCCCTGTGGACTCAGGGACAGCAAAATGGAGACAGCTGAGTTCTACGTTGCTCATGAAATCTCCATTAGGTCTCTAAGAGTTCTCTCAGTATGCTGCAGCACTTGATACTGATAAATTTGTTTATAATTCATTCATAATGATAGCACAGAGGGACAAGTGACATACACTTCATTGCCAGGTGACTTCTCACAGAAGTTTTAAGGTGCTTTAATGGGTTTGATTATTACACAAATAATACATTTCTGTAAAATACTTAAGCAGAAGGAAAATTAAAACATTCAACATGGGTGTTAAGGGATTAAAGTGAGACTTAGAAATGCATGGCATCAATTCAAAAGCAAAGCTTCAAAGCAACAAGGACCAAATGTCATTTCCTATGTTTGCCTTCCCACCTGCCCCATCCCCCAACCCAGTGCAGCAAAATCCAAATAGCAAAACAGCAGGATAATTTGGAGTTTTTAAGCAGACCTTTTTTTTTTTTTTTGGTTTTTCAAGACAGGGTTTCTCTGTGTAGCTTTGTGCCTTTCCTGGAACTCACTTGGTAGCCCAGGCTGGCCTCGAACTCACAGAGATCCGCCTGGCTCTGCCTCCAGTGCTGGGATTAAAGGCGTGCGCCACCACCGCCCGGCAGCAGACCTTTTTTTATCCCACAGGCTGGGATGGGAAAAACAACAAAGCTAGAGCCTAGAGAGATGTCAGAAGAGATACGAGCCCTTGTAGCTTTTACAGAGGACCTGGGTTCAGTTCCCAGCACCCACATGGTGCCTCCCAATGATGTATAAGCACCAGTCCCAGGGGATCTCACAGCCTCTTCTGACTTCCATGGGTACTAGGCATGTACATGGTACACGCAAGCAAAATATTCATACCTAAAAATAAATATTTTTTAATTTTAAAAAGAAAAATAACAAAGATAGCAATAAAAATTTCTCCGGTTTCTGTTTAAAATTTCCCCCAAGTTTCAGAAATCATGAGTCCCCAAAAAGGAAATTTAAAAAAAAAGAGTGCTAATATCTCTCTAGTCTGCAACCATGTCCTCTTAACACCAGCAGAATTAAGGCTAATGTTAGTCTTCACAGGCTCATCCATGCATGTCCCTACGAGCAATATCATTATAAAACATTTTGCTCTAGGACACTTTTCAGACCAGAAAAGGAATGACACAATCAGGAAAACAGAAGAATGCTTACGTGGAAGTAATATGATCCCACAGTGTTCTCATTCCCAGCCTGGGTGGTGGCACTGGAGCTTCTTGCCTTAACAAAACTTGACTGTAGCTAGGAAGGTAGGGAAAAATGAGGACAAGAACAGATGCCAACTTTTCACAAATTTAGGGACACCATTGCACAGAAGGCTTAATCCTAACTGCTACTGGCTTTTGAACAAAGCAGGAACCATAAAAGGGTGTGGCCTTTGAAGTCTTAGTTTCTAGCTCTCTTCTCCAATCCTCATTCTAGACACTAGGGATCACAATTTCCTGTGATCTTTAGAAAAAGGAGCTAGAGGCAAGAGGTGAACATTGAGTGTAGCTTAAGAAATCTCAGAAACAACTCATCTCTTCCTGATTCGGGAAGGATTTCTAAACCTTCACCTATAAGAAAGGATTCAAAATGAACGATGGCCATCACCTCACAGTGCATAACAAGGTCTGTGAGCTGTCACATCCATAAACCACAGTGCTTGGCACAAACCCAAAGGACTTCGGGCTTTTTTAACCATGTTGTTATGTGTTGGTCTATTTATGGTAATAAAGAGACAAAATATTCTTTGTAAATACATTGACATTAGAAATCTATTTTCCCAGTGTGGTTAGCCCTGAACCTTGTTTTCTTTTGTCAATTAAAAGTGTCCTTGATTTGAATGCATTTGAGAGGCAGAATAAAGCTGAAGGCCTGGGAATGGTTACAGAGGAAGGAACACGTAAGTAACTAATGAATGCCAAGGTCATCCCCTTCTGGTTAAAACATCAACTCTTTCTAATCAGAGCCTGTGCATGTAATTTCTTTGTCTGCAAAGACTTGCTCCATTTGAGCCAAACATTTCTATGTGCGGTATTGCTAAGGTCAGCATCCAGGCTAGATGTATTCCTAGAGTTAGTTGTAACTGAAGAAAGTTTGTTACAGTATCCATGGGTTTCTTACTTTGTATTTTCTCTTTTTCCTCTTATCACCAGTCATTGTCCGTGAGCGTGGTAAGTGTGAGTTCCTACCATGTGTGCAAATCCTAAGAGACTGGATTTAATTGCTTTGGTACAGACACAGCTTAGGTCTCGTGGTTGCATGTCAAGTTTAACCCAGCAGTTTGATGCTTAATTAAAGAAGTGCCTTCTATCTGTAAAGCATGGGTTATTATGGGCTGTGAGCCACTGGCTGCTGTTGCCCTAGTTGTTCTCATTACATGATGTGTCTTGGGGCTAAACAGTTTACTGTTTGGGCTGTGTACTCTGCAGCCTTGGATCCCAATTAGTTGGGTTTATTAACACTAGTCCAAAGGTCCATTTCCAAACCCTTTTGTCATTTTTGGAGTCATTTGCATTAGAAGGTTGTCCTTGTTGAGAAGTCGTACAAATGCTGATGTACATGTTATGTTTTCAAGGTGAAAAGGTACTCCAGAATGATGAGTTCACACAAGATCTCTTTAGATTCCTACAGTTGCTCTGTGAAGGACATAACAGTGGTGAGTGGAAACAACTGACTTGTCAATGGAAAACAGCATTTGTGTGCACAATTCTCATTCAGTTCAGTGGACTCCACTTAATTCAGATAGTTGCTTTCTGTCTTAGTTACTGTTGTATGGCTGTAAAGAGAGACCATTACCAAGACAATTCTTCTTTTGGAGCTTTCTTACAGTTTTAGAGGGTTGGTCCTTGACCATCCTGGTGGGAAGCAAACAGGCATGGTGCTAGAGCAGTAGCTGAGAGCTTTACATCCTGATCCACAGACAGCAGACAAAGAGAGAGTGAGACTGGGGCTGACGTGGGCTTTTTAAACTTCAAAGCCCACCCCAGAGACACACCTTCTCCAACAAAGCCATCCCTCCTCCAACAAAGCTACACCTCCTAATCCTTCCCAAACAGTTCCACTAACTGGTCACCAAGCATTCAAACATATGAGCCTTTATGGTGGGCCATTCTCATTCAAACTACCACACTATCCAAGTTCATCTAGTCCTTCATAAGAAAGGTTATATAAAATGACCATTAGACTTATGGCTGCTATTGCTTAGTGTCACCAATGCTAAACCACTCCCAGAATCACCAACCCTTCCTTTTATATAACCATAAAATAAGATCTTCCCTTATTTTATGCGTCATAAGGTTGTCAGGGCTCAGAGTAGAGCAGGATCTGTGAGGCTCCAAATATATTATCTGTGTGGGGCTTGCCACATAGTATGCCACTTCTAAGCTCGGCTAAGAGGGTATGCCTGGCTCCCTTTGATATAATGGTCCTAGATTCTGACCCAGCACTGGTGTTCTCAGACTTTCAGAACTTCCTAAGGACTCAGATGGGCAACACCACCACCGTGAACATCATAATCAGCACCGTGGACTACCTGCTTCGTCTGCAGGTGAGTTGGAACAATAGGAAACTGTGCATCTCATCTACAGTTACATAAGTTAGCAACTGCTATGCAGAGCCAGGGAGGCGCAGGATACAGATGTTCCTCAATGGAACTATGTCCTAATAAACCAACCATAAGCTGAAGATGAATTTCATACACATAGCTACTGAATGCCATAGTTTAGTGAGATGATACACTATAGCATTTTGGTGATTTGCTCTTAAGATTGTGTAGCTGACCCTCCATTATGGTTCATGGCTACTGACTAATATGAGAAAATATCACACCATAAATAGGTTATCTGAAAAATCTCAGAATTTCAAGTACAATTTCAACTCAACTAAATCTATGTCACTTTCATATCATTGTTAAGTTGAAAACTTATGCATTAGACCTGCATAAGTCAGAGAATGCCTATATAGCCTAACCCTCAAAGAAGGGGTTGTAATTTATGTCCTCACACTTAGGAAAGCTTTCATTCCTAAAACATATGTTCAAAGACAAAGTGAAAGGACCCTTAATTATGAAAATATCTGTTATAAAATGCTGGGCTTTGTTTAGTGTAGTCAGTGAAGACCCAGCTATAGTGGTCAAGAAAGAATGATCAAATAACCTATGGCTAATCACTATTACCTTCAGTGGACATGGTTCCCTTTGAACGTTGTATAGCATAGTCTCCCTGGTGCTAAAGGCTGTGTGTGTGTCTTCCTTACATGTTCTTCTCTGTGGAGAAGTATGTGTGTTTGAAAGGTGCTAGGGACCAGCTATCTCTGTCCATCTTCGCAGGGTCTCCAGCTCCTGTCATAGCAGAGATGTAGAAATAGGGGACTCTTCTTGTCCATTGAGTTTATCTTCCTTAAATTCAATCAGAGAAATGTCAAACTCTGCTGTTTGCTTTTAGGAATCAATCAGCGATTTCTATTGGTACTATTCAGGAAAGGACATCATTGATGAATCTGGACAGCACAATTTCTCTAAAGCTCTGGCAGTCACCAAGCAGATTTTTAATTCTCTTACAGAGTACATCCAGGTAGGTGCTAATGAGTGCAGAGTTAACAGCAAATAGAATATTTTTAACATTCTCACTTTCCATATTCTCTAAAGAGTATTTGGATGCACATAGTGATTGGCCAATATACTTCAGCCCCAATGCTGACATTATTTCTTATCTATAAAAAAGAATCATTGGTACTTGTGGTCTATGAGAACCTTCAGTCTGTGGTCCCCTAGTGGGACCTGTTATTGGTGTTGTCATACTTTACTTTCATTTACCTCATATTTTGCTTCTCTTTCTAGACTAACAACTTTAAATGAATGAAAAATGTATTTACCTTAAACTTCTTCAGTCTAGACTATCTGATGATATACCAATATCTGATGATGTAAGCATGGAAAGTAAAGTAGAGAAACTATTTATAGAATTATAGAATAATGGCATAAGCAATATCCTAATAGGGATTTTAAAAAAAGAAACAGAATCTAGCCTACCTGTGGTGGCACATGCCTACAATTTCAGGGCTTTGGCGGCTGAGGCAGGAAGATCTTGAGTTTGGAGCTAGTCTGGGCAACACAGTGAGACTCTGTCACAAAATGAAATAAATAACAATAAAAATCCAGAGTCTTTGAGCTCTTACTGTGGAAGAAGTAATGTCAAGTGGATTTCAGGGTGAATATCTTAATGTTCTAGTATTCTTTCTCTTTCCATAAAATGTTCTATTCATTTCCTACAACAGTCTATCTACTGTGAAGAGAGATGAATGATGAATGATGTATGTAGGTAAACCTGTCTATATAATCAGTAGCCATATCAGCCTTCTGTGATACAAGATTTTTTTGAAGCATAATTGAGACTTCATTTTTTATGTTATAACCAGAAAACTCATGAATAAAATACTTGCACATTTATTAACTGAACAAAACATTTATCTTGTATTCTCTTCTTGTTCCCTAGGAAGAATAGAATATATTGTCTCTACCATGAAAGAGCTTATAATATAGTTGAAAATGCATATAAATATTGAAAAATATTTGGTATGAGATGATCACACATGATTTGAAACAATCATATATATTATGCCTCAAATCATAACTATGATGCACCAAACATGTAGAAATGGAATTGAGGATAGCTTCAACAACATGCTGAGACTCAGAGTCAGACAACAAAGACATAAAACAAACCACATATGTATGAGTTCAATGGAAGAGAAAGCTCTTATGAACCTCAGGGCTTAGTGTCATCACAGAGACATTCAGACTGTAGATAAAGATATATACTGGTCTTTTGGAGAAGTCATGGAGACAGGATTGTGAGAGACTGCGTGAAGAATAATGTCAGTAATTACTTCGATTTGCTGTAACTGAAGAAGAAACAAGGAAAGACATGAGGAATGTCCCATCCCCTTCCTTGTGTACTATCATTTCCTTCTCGCCCCATTCTGTAAGTCAAAAGTAAATCTCAGAGTGTGGCTCTTTTTTATATCATGGAGTTGGAATTTGTTCTATAAAAAACATTATCTGGAAGATGAGGCAGGATGATCACAAGCTCAGGACTTGCCTGAAGTAGAGTGGGTTCAAAGTCAGCTAGGTTAAGGAGATTCTGTCTCAAAATTTAGATAATTTTAAAATGGTTGAGGCTATAGCTCAATAGTAGAGTGACTGCCTTGTATGTGTAAGACCCCAGGTTCAATTTCCAATACTGAAAAAAAAAGAAAGGGAAGGGAGGCAATTAGATTTTCATCCAATGTCCTTATCGTGAGACAACTAGCTCACTCAGATTTTGTTTTCTTGTAAAAATAAATACAAAACTTAGTGTACCACCTGGAAAATGAGTTGTTGTTGTTGTTGTTTTAATGTAGCAAAGTTAAACTGTATTAAAACTCAAAAATAAAAAAAGGAACTAAGGAAAGGACAGTAGTATCCTACTCAAGGGTAGATGTAGAAAGGAGAAAATTGCTAACAAAGATTTCTCCTGGAGTACTTAGCACAAAAGAGAAGCTTGTGTTCTGTTTCTTTCAACAACCAGTTTTGTTCCAAAATGAACTCATTGGCCTCTAGGGCCAAGAAGTTGAATATAGATTCAGTGACTTTTAAACATGCTTGTATGATTTGGGAAAACAGACACTGTTTCTTCTTCTAAACTTTCCCTTGGGAATCCTACCAAGACACTCCCATTCTTGGGGTAGTATGTGTGTCCTTTTTAGATATGTCTTATTGAAGAGAAATTTGGAGACTGATTAAAGTTTAAAAAAAAAACAAGAATAGCCTATGATGGAGAGTTAATAATGATCATAAACAGGAAAGTTATTGTCACAGAAGGACAAACTGGTAACTTAAGTCATCCTACATTCAGCTTTGAGAAAAATCTCTGAGATGGTATTTATATCTGATATTTATATTTATACTGTTAGTATGAAAATCCCAGAAGTAGTTGATCACTAGGATTGTTACTAAGATTTTAAACCTTAATTAGTCAGAGGTTATAGCACTTATATGTAGTTTTGCTTAAAAGCAACAGGTGGTAGATTATGCCTGGTTTTCATACTGTCGTTTCCAACACCCTTGTTTTCCTTAGAAGCCTTGCAGGGAAAGAAATAGGTGAAGAAAGTGTAGAGGAACACTCTTCAGATCTGCTTTAACTACAGTATTTGACTGTTTTGTTAACTATATTCTTCATTCTGAAGCTAAAAGAAAATCACTGGGCTGTGAAATCCCTATTGCCCCCCTAGATAGAATATCCACTGGGAAGAATAAAAAGTATCTTGGGAAAATATTGAACCATAAAATACATGAGTTTGGAAAGCACTGCCCTCTCATGTAAACCCAAGTCAAATGACCTCCTAAGACAGGCTCTGAGGAACTCTTCTCTCTACAGGGCCCTTGCATTGGGAACCAGCAGAGCCTGGCTCACAGTAGGCTGTGGGATGCGGTGGTTGGATTCCTCCACGTATTTGCTAACATGCAGATGAAGCTCTCTCAGGTACTGTGGCCTGTTCCCCTACATATTCCATTCCTGTAAAATGTTGGATTAATTCTCGCCCTTTGGATTTCCTCTTGTGGATGTGGCTGCTTAATCAAAGGCTGGAAAAGCCAAGCAGATTAGGTCTCATTCTTAAAACTGAGAACCAAAATGGGAAGCAGAGATGAATGCCTGGGGAGTGGGGCAGGGGGGCCGAGTCCCAGAGGGGCTTTTGCATGAATGCAGCTTCTTCCTTCCTTGTGTCCCACCAACCTATTATTTTGTAACTGCCTCAACACTGCTTTCCATTGGTACTAATCCCCTTCCTTGTCACTGTCTTGTCATTTTAGAATATTACCCACCGACCTTTCTCACCTGCCAAATGTTGCATGTCTCTGTCATCCACAAATGCCCCCTCCCTTACCCCTGCTTCCCTTCCTTCCCCAACTCTACCTCTCTTTCTCCCCATCTCTCTGGCAAGATGAATCAGAATCACTCAGAGCATTTATTATGAACAAATACATGTAGCATATGTGGTAGCTGATCGCCTCTCTCCATGGCAACACATGAGGGAGCACTTCAAGATGTGTTTCAGACTGATTAGAGGGACACTTGCAGCATTAATTTAAATAATGTACATACAAAAATTTCAAGGCTGTCATACCTGCCTCCTCTCTTTTGGAATGTGCTGTTTAACGCTTCATTTTTTTCCCCTTTTGACTCTGGCCTTATGGGAAGAGGGTTCCTGGGGGACTACTAATTTGGCAGTAGCGTGTCCATGTCTGTGTCAGCCATGACAGTGTGGTGTAGAGGCTCTGGAGAAAAGAGCCCTTACCCTGCCACCTCCTCATCAGTGACTTTTGGAAACTTATTCACTGCTTCTGGCTTTCGGTTTCATCATCTATAAAACATTCAGGGTTAGGAGGAATGGCCTCTGAGCCTCTGCTCAGCTCTAATAGTCTGCCCTACTGTGTGTGTTTCTTTCTTTCAAATGTAGCTGTGACACACAATAGGTAGGGAAGAGTCCCTCAGGAAACTGAATGGCTAGGCAAAGAGCTATGCCATTTTACAAGAGAGACAGAATCTGTAAAAGAGGTGTGACCCAAAGAACATTTTTTAAAATTATCTCCAGCTTATTCCGCCAAGCATTATTTTCTAATTTTAATTTCACCCGTAGATGAGCTCTTCAGATCCCATCCTATATATGCCAAAGGTTTGCAGCACAGAGCCCACATTGCAGTACTCTGCCTGTGTTGCTTAAATTAACACCAAACAAAATGTCAAGACCATCCAGAGGAGTGGCTGTGCTGACAAATTCTTTTAAGAACTCAGTGACACCCTGATCACCACCAACTACAACTAGGTTAAACTAATCCAGGAAGAAAGGAGAATCTACTTGGTAATCTAATGTTTCCTTATTACAACAATATCGCCAATGAAGCTCATGGGAGGTAGTCTTCCAGTATAGAAAATGACAAAATAAACTGGAGAAGGTACCCGATGACTCTTCAATGGATGGGGCTCTTAGGGAGTGTTGAGTAACAGACAGTATATCTGCCACATTTGTCCTAAGGAGAATGTGAAGGAGCACTGATGGATGAATCTTCCCGTACTACAGGCAGTGGATATAAGCGACCTTCATTCACGGCGAGAAGGAGTTCATTCCTGACTTTGATGCAGCCTTCACCTAACTTTTCCAGAGCAGGCCCTCCTTGCTCACTGCCCTGAACTTTGCTGAGGGATCAGATAGCTCAGGGGTATCTCCTGTTTCTGTTCTAGGATTCCAGTCAGATCGAGCTGCTGAAGGAACTCTTGGATCTCCTTCAGGACATGGTGGTGATGCTTCTGTCCCTACTGGAAGGTTGGGCTGTTTGGTATAACTAGGCATTCACATGATTGTAATTGGTCTGAGCACTAACCTTACTAATCACACAGATTATCCTTCCGGCAGGTCACTGATGTCAATAGACATTGGTTAGAATGACAAATTTTCAGAAAGAAAAAAAAAAAGAATGAGTGAGGGGCACATGGTCTGATGGACAAAGCCTGAAACCAACTCATTTGATGCCAATAGGAAAGCCAGAATGAACTGGGGAAAACCTCCAAGCTTTGCCCCTCCCTATCCTCTCGCTCTCCCCATTGCTTTCAACACATCTGGCTGCCAGTGTGTATGCCAGCCATCTAACTGGGCACTCACCCAGGTCAAAGGGGATCAAAGGGACACCATGTATCCCTACATATTCCCAGAGATCTGATAGGAACCACCTCCTAGGCCCCAGGGCAGAAACAAGGCCATGGCGTGGCCATTTCCCTCTTGCCCTGGGTTTCTTCCCCCTTGGCTCCTGGTGGGGTAGTTGTTATGGCTTGCTGCTCTCTATTTTCAAATCATCATGGTCAGAAACAAACTGACTAATTTGGCACAAAAGTCTTCTAAAAAGAGCTACCTGTTCAGTTACACGATAGCTTGGGTTCATTTACATATTTGTATGTCTTTTTAAACCTGCCTCACAGGAAATGTGGTAAACGGAACTATTGGAAAGCAGATGGTTGACACACTGGTAGAATCATCTACTAATGTAGAGATGATCTTGAAATTCTTTGACATGTTCTTGAAACTTAAAGACTTAACCTGCTCAGACACCTTCAAAGAATATGACCCAGATGGTAAAGGGATCATCTCCAGAAAAGAATTCCAGAAGGCCATGGAAGGTCTAAAGCAATATACACAGTCAGAGATCGACTTTCTCCTTTCATGTACAGAGGCTGATGAGAACGACATGTTTAATTATGTTGATTTTGTAGAGCGGTTCCATGAGCCAGCCAAGGACATTGGGTTCAATGTGGCAGTGTTATTGACAAATCTCTCCGAACACATGCCAAATGATTCTCGCCTAAAGTGTCTGTTGGACCCAGCAGAAAGTGTGCTAAATTACTTTGAACCGTACCTGGGTCGAATCGAGATCATGGGTGGGGCCAAGAAAATCGAGCGTGTTTATTTTGAGATCAGTGAATCCAGTCGAACTCAGTGGGAAAAACCTCAAGTGAAGGAATCGAAGCGACAGTTCATCTTTGATGTCGTCAATGAGGGTGGGGAGCAAGAGAAGATGGAGCTGTTTGTGAACTTCTGTGAGGACACAATCTTCGAGATGCAATTAGCATCTCAGATCTCAGAATCTGACTCAACCGACAGACCGGAAGAGGAAGAGGAAGAGGGTGAAGATTCTGCTTATGCGATAGAAATGGACGGGGAGGAGGAGGAAGATAAGTCTTTTGAATCTGCCTCTGCCTTTGCCATGGCCTGTGCCTCAGCGAAGAGAAACGTCACCAACTTTCTGAAGAGGGCAACCCTGAAGAACCTCAGGAAACAGTACAGGCATGTAAAGAAGATGAGTGCGAAGGAGCTGGTGAAGGTGTTCTTCTCTTTCTTCTGGACGTTGTTCGTGGGCCTCTTCCAGTTGCTCTTCACCATCTTGGGAGGAATCTTTCAGATCCTCTGGAACACAGTGTTTGGAGGGGGCCTTGTAGAAGGAGCAAAGAACATCAGAGTGACCAAGATCCTAGGTGACATGCCTGACCCCACCCAATTTGGGATCCATGATGATGCAATGGAAGCTGACAGGGCAGAAGTGATTGAGCCGGGTGTCACCACTGAGCTGGTCCACTTTGTAAAGGGTGAGCCGGGAGATACAGACATCATGTCAGATCTCTTTGGAATCCACTCCAAGAGAGAAAGTGGCTTAAAACAAGGGCCTGAAGTGGGATTGGGTGACCTCTCTGAAATCATCGGCAAGGATGAACCCCCTACATTAGAGAGTACTGTGCGGAAGAAAAGGAAAGCACAGGTGAGCATAATCCCTGTCCGTTATCCTTGTCCCCACATGACTGTAACATGTCTTGAAATCAGTGCATGGTTTGCACAGGTAATAACATTAATGCTTGTTCAGATAGAATTATTCTGGCATCCCAGATTTGCCAGGTATGGGGACATTGGGACTTAGATGAGTGGTTCAGTGTTTAGCCACCAAGAGGACTACTAGAGTACATTGTAGAGCTTGAACATATGATGGTCCGAAACCTTCACCTGCTTCAGACTTTTATTAGATTAGTGTTCATGGTGCACAGGCTGATTCAGTGGAAGCATAGGAAACCAAGTGTAATGAGTGAGGAGATTTCTTATGAGGCAGCATTTCTATATACCCTGTAAGCTCTGATGAACTCCATTTCACTGAAGCTCTATAGTAGATACGTTCTGTTCCTCTTGTTAACGTTATAATCCCGATAGATCAGAGTTTCATTAGCTGGAAAGTTTACTAAACACTAATACTTAGCAATGTCATATGATATTGATGATGATAATTACTACTGTTTATTGACAGCCTATTATGTCAGTGAGTCTGATCACGCCTGGAACATTTTTATCATTAGGGCTTTGAGTCAGTCAACTAGATCAAATGGATAAGACAAAAGTAACTTAGAGACCATTGGCCACAGGATGTTCTGGGTGTTCCCTTCTCTTGCAACATCCAACTCACTGTGTCACTTTAGCATCAAAGGAAGAAGTGAGGTTGCAGACAAAAATCACATCCATCCATTAACTTCATTGTCACCTAGTGATATGCTAACATGCACATGTCACTATTCTGGCGTCTGAGAATTGAGTGATAACTGAGAAAGCCTTTTGCCTTGTAATTTTATAGAAAAGACAGACACTGAACCAGTCGGTGAAAATAAGAAGTATGCTACGAAGGAAGTATTGAGAAGTGGAGGAGAGGCGTGGAGAGCCAGGGAGGGAGGTACCTGAGAGATTGAGATTTGTACTGACTGTGGGCCAGGCAGGAAAACTCAAGCTACAGGTACCAGCATAGGTATCCTTCCTGTATCATTCATTTTGCATTGCCTCTTGGATAGGCTCATGACACAGAACTATTTGATAAAGGCTAGAGACTTCGATAAAGGAAGGTACTATGTGCACCAGACTCTGTTCTGGTTAACAAAAAAAGAGTTTTGCTTTCATGAAACTTAGTCTCTAGTGGGAAAAGATAACAAGTAAAGAAGATAATCACCTTTGGTGATGTTTGTTCAGGTTAATAAACAAACTACCGGGTTAAAAGGGACAGGGTGGAATCATCTAGATCCTCTGGATAGATATATAAGTCTTGATAGCATTTGCTATAATCATGGCAGCCAAAAAGGTTCCTGGAAAGACAAGATCTGAGCCAAATCTTGAAGCATGACAGGCATATGGAAAGCCAGGGTTTCATGATCCAGGCAGGGGTAAGACTACTGGAAAGTTGCTGGTGCACAGAAGGATTCAGACTCCTTTCCATGAGAGGAAAGATTGGAGCACTGGAATAGAAAAACAATAAGTCAAGTAGTACTACAGGAGAACAAAGACGGCGAGAAAGCCCGGACCCTACAGGGTAGGCTGGCCTCACTGAGGAGCTTGGTTTTATTCTGAGTGTAGTGGCTATCAGCCAGAGGAACCAGGAAAGTGACAGGAGGATTTGGGGACAGGCTTGTCAGATAGAGGGGGATTCCAGATTAGATACCCTGAAACCCATGTCCTATCTCTCTCCTCTCTCCTGCTTCCATAGGGCTCCCTTGAGGTTTGAGTGTAAGTTTCCTACTTGCGTTGAGTGAATAATAGGAGGGCAACTGGATTTTGCAATGCTTGTCTTGGCATCTCTCCATAGCAGCAGGTTTGATGTACAGCAAGACACTTTACACCCTGAAATCCTGAAAGAAGCTGAAATGGAGTAGGGGTTGGGGGGTTGGGACACAGACACACACACACACACACACACACACACACACACACACACACACACACACAGGGAATTGTAACCATAAAGAGAAAGGTTCGTCCTGGGCTTGTTTCTCTGAGGAAGTCTTGACTGGTTGCTGTGTTTTGATCTAGGCAGCAGAGATGAAAGTGGGGCATGACGTGGAAGGAAAGGCTGAATCTGAGAAGGCTGAGTAAGTTCCTGGTGGCGTGGGCTACTCTGCTTGCTGCGGTGGATAACGGTGGCTGGTAGCTGCCATTGTGTAACTGTGGTAAATAGAAAACCTGACTTCCATCCATGCAAGCAACAGGTATTCTGCAAGCCCTGGGCATACTTTTTATTTAACCTCAGCTCTATAATACAGTTATTAACTTTATAATTCCAATAGTACATCAGGGTTTCATTGATTGGACAAATCATCAAGCACCCACATTTAGTAACTTCATATAACATTGAGAGTAGACAATTTGTGATGTTTATTGAATAACTACTATATGGCAGGCCTGTACTTAGATCTTTCCAACATCACATTTAATTCCTGCTCGTTTATAGGAATAGGTACCATTGCTAATCCTGAGAAGGCTTACTTAGTAAGGAAAGGACACCATTTTTTAAGGGAGAAAAAAAATGGTTAAGTGTAATTCCCAAACAGCAAACACTCATTATATCCGGTGTACACACTGGCTCATCAAAATGCCCACTACTCATTAAACATAGAGTTTATGCCCAGGCAGTGGGTTCATAAGGGCCAAGCTTGGCCTGCCTTTCTCCTACATGCTGAGTCAGCATCCCACCCCTGCAGCATGGAAGACAGAGAAAAGGAGGACAAAGTCAAGGAGGAGGGACAAGCCGAGTACCTGTGGGCACAAGCACCGGCGAAGAAGACGCGCCGACGTGGTCAGAAGGCTGAGAAGCCTGAAGCCTTCATGGCCAACTTCTTCAAAGGGCTGGAAATCTACCAGACCAAGTTACTGGTGAGCTCTCTGCCCCTTGCTCCTTCCTCCTGGAGGCACTGGCCTGGCAGACCTCAGAGAGCTGGCCACTGGTGTGTGTCGCTTTTCCTTAGACATGCTTCCTCCACTTCCTCATTCCCATTCTTCTCCTCTTTCTGTTTATCTTCCTCTTTCTCTTGTGTTGAAGGAAATAGGGGCTTACTTGGACACCACTCCCAAGCAGATTAATGTGCATTTTCATGGGGACTTAGTTGATCCTGGTCCAAAATTTCAGTAAATCAATCAATTGGGATAAAGAAAAAAGTTTCTTTATGAGTTTATGTTGCCCAACTAGCTACCAAAATATCGTTACTGTAGGTACAAGCAAGCTTCAGTGTATATATAGTATGTATACATTTGTTCTTTTTCTGATCAGTTGCTCCCTGAGGCTCACTTGCTCCTCAACCAGGATTACACTTTAGCCGGCACCATCAGTGAGGCCCCATGCAGGGTCAAATTCTCCCCAGCTGCTGCAGGTCCATCCTCTGAGTGCTGAGTTTTCCAGGGAAGATGGCAGTGAGAATGGTACACTCTGGGAAAGTGGATGGAGGAGGTTCCTAGGGCTGTGATTCAGAAAGGGATAAGAACTCTGGGCCACAGTCTGGCTGCACTGTGTAGGGGAGGGGACTGCTTCTCTCTCTGCTGGCAGCATGTTGAGAGATCTGGTTTATTGGGACATGACCCAAAGTAAGGATCCCTCAGACATTCTCTTAAGCCATTTTTAAATAATCAACATTTCTGGTTCCCCTCAAACAGTTTGTGCCTGTGCTGACAAGGCCAGGGCTTCCTTAGGAGAGTGGGAACTGAGGCACAGATAACCTGCAAACCTCTACCCAGGGCACATCTTTCAGTGTCAGACAGGGAGGTTCTCCTTCCTACCCTTGGCTCTTCTACTTCTGCTCATTCTTTTTTTTTTCCAGCACTACCTGGCCAGGAATTTCTACAACCTGAGGTTCCTTGCTCTGTTTGTAGCCTTCGCTATCAACTTCATCCTGCTTTTTTATAAGGTGATACTTCATTGAGATGTTATTTGCTAAATACACAACAGACTAAGCATGCTCTACGTGGGGGAAAAGCTATAACAAAAACTGTTACTCTTACTTGGAACAAAAATTTAATGTCCAAGGAAATTTCTAAGACACTGACCTCTAAAAAATTGTACAATGTATAGTGACAGGAGGAAGGCCGACAGGAGAAGCAAATTAGGAACCTGTTTCAACTGCTTGGATTCCTATTTGATTTAATCTCCAAATATTGAGCATAGCCCATATGCTCGATGCCATGATAGGAACTATGGGAAATTTTGAAATAAATAATGAATACAGTTCTTTCCTTGAGGACTAGGCTAATCATGGGACCCATCAGTGTTGACACATAGGAGAAACCATCATGAAGGAAGAGTTAGTAAGCGTTAGGAACAGAGGGTCCCTCACCATAATTGAAGACTCTGAACATGGATGAGTATGTCTTACATGTTGCATGTAAATGGCTGTTAGTGAATTAAAGAATGGTCCTAGATGCTTGACATAGTCTGCTTTTTTCTGTTTTTCTGCTGGTTCTTGATTAAAACTAGCAATCCAATTTGTTACAAAACAGTGTTTTCTCTACATCAACCTTCAGTTTGACAAACTACTGACTTTTGTTGACCATAGAAGTTAAGTGGTAGTCTATAGTAAGGTGTGTGTCATTGGTTTAAAACATACAGCAGGCACTTGAATTTACAGGATAAAAGCTTGAGAGGTGTAGAACTGAGAGTCATTTGTAGAAACAGAAGGGGAAGCCATGAATAAGAGGAAGAATGGAGAGTATGGAATGTGTATGAATTGTGCTTGTGCTCCATCTGGACTCTTGCTACCTTCTCCTTCACCATAGGATTACAACACATATAATTAAAAGGCTCATAATTTAATTTTTTTTTACTTTCTTTTCAAGAGATAGGATTTGTCTCTACCTAATTCTTATTTGCAAGTATTAGAAACAACACTGGGGATTCTTAACAGTAAGTTACCTAATTGCCCCATACTCAGCAGGTAACATTGGGTTGGTAACAGTATTAATAACATAAACTCTATAGGAAAAGCCCAGGGATTGAAGCTCCTTCTGATAGTTATAAGTGTGTATCTTGGGCCAGGTCACTGAAGAACCTTTGGAGGAAGAGACGGAGGATGTTGCAAACCTGTGGAACTCCTTCAATGATGATGATGAGGAAGAAGCCATGGTATTCTTTGTTCTTCAGGAGAGCACTGGGTATATGGCACCAACACTGCGTGCCCTGGCCATTGTCCACACCATCATCTCTCTGGTCTGTGTGGTGGGCTATTACTGCCTGAAGGTGAGCATTCTAGCCATCTGCCACTCGAGGTCTTTTCTGGCTTCTGGAGGAAGAAGTGTCATTTTTTTTTAATTTATTTTGCAATACAATTCAGTTCTACATATCAGCCACGGATTCCCTTGTTCTCCCCCCTCCCGTCCCCCTCACCTTCCCCCCAACTCCCCCCCCCATTCCCATCTCCTCCAGGGCAAAGCCTTCCCCACAGACTGAGGTCAACCTGGTAGACTCAGTCCAGGTAGGTCTAGTCCCCTCCTCCCAGGCCGAGCCAAACAATCCTGCATAGGCCCCAGGTTTCAAACAGCCAACTCATGCAATGAGCACAGGACCTGGTCCCACTGCCTGGATGCCTCCCAAACAGATCAAGCCAATCAACTGTCTCACCCATTCGGAGGGCCTGATCCAGTTGGTGACCCCTCAGCCATTGGTTCATAGTTCATGTGTTTCCATTCATTTGGCTATTTGTCCCTGTGCTTTATCCAACCTTGGTCTCAACAATTCTCGCTCATATAAACCCTCCTCATTCTCGCTAATTGGACTCCCAGAGATCCACCCAGGGCCTAGTCATGGATCTCTGCATCCAGATCCCTCAGTAGTTGGATGAGGTTTCTAGCACAACAATTAGGGTGTTTGGCCATCCCATCACCAGAGTAGGTCAGTTCGGGCTGTCTCTCGACCATTGCCAGCAGTCTGTTGTGTGAGTATCTTTGTGGATTTCTGTGGGCCTCTCTAGCACTTTGATTCTTCCTATTCTCATGTGGTCTTCATTTACCAGAAGTGTCATTTTTTAGTCCACCATCTCTTTGTCTTCTAAGGTACTAGAAGAGTAAGGCTGGTGGGACATTACAAGTGCTGCCACTCAGGGGCTGCTTACAACCACAGGATCTCAATCACCAACTTGAGCTTTTAAATGAAGATCTGCAAAGTGAGCTATAGACAATCCTGCTGTAGGGGAAGCACTTCAGGCACCTCTTAGTATCAGAGTCATTAGACTAAGGCACACATGAAATTATCCCTGAGAGCTTCTTGTGATCTTTGAATTGCTGTCAGATTTTTATAAAAAGTACCTTTCCATTAGTTTGTAACCATTTGAGACCCAAGATGGATCTCACTGATGCATTCCTGTTTCAGTTATCTACATAACAAACCACTCCAAAATTTGATGTGAAGAACCAACATTTTCTCTCTCTCAGTCAGTGGACTGACAGGATATACTCAGTCATTCCTCTGCTGCATGTGAAAGGGCTGTGTCTGCAGCCTTTTGGGATCTCAAGTAGGTGAAGATGGAGAGTTCCTGTGTCTGGCGTCTTAGCAGAGGAACAGCTAGGAAGTGGGTCTCAGCTGGAGTAGTGGGAGTCCATCTTCCCTCACTCCATGTAGACATGGAGCATCTCCCTTTGCACATGGTCTGCCCATGTAATCTCTGCAGTAGGGTAGACTTCTTGTATGGATGACTTATAATTTCCCTAAGGATCACAGAAGTGGAAAATGCTAGCCCATCTTAAGAAACAGACCCGGAATTAGCCACATTGTCACTGTCATTTCCACCATCCTCTATTGGTTAAAGCAAGTCACATGATGGCCCAGATTCACAGATGAATTTGGAGGTTTCTCAAGTCATGAACCAGGAAGTGTCACTCACTTGGGCCATCTTTAGACACTACTGTAGGTACATTAATCTTCAATCATTCTGTTTTGTGTTCTGTGTTCACTTCTATTTCTAGACCATGATAGTATAGGTTACTTTTCTTGTTGCTGTAAAAATACTTGTCTTATTTGGATCACAGTTTGAGGGTACAGTCCTTCATGGTGGGGAAGGTACAGCAGTGAGAGATGGTCTAGCTGTGGTAGCAGGAAGGTGAGGCAACCGGTCACATTATATTCAGACAACAGCGAATGCTGGTGATTCACTCACTTTCTCCTTTTTGTTCAGTCCAGGACCCGAACCCCATGGGATAGGGTCACCTACTTTCAGGGTGCATCATCAGTTAAACCTCTCTGGAAGCACCTTCACAGACAGGCCTAAAGGTGTCTCCTTGGGATGCTAAGTCTTGTCAAGTTGACAATCAAGCTTAACTATCACACCAATTTTTATAAATACTTTATTTTCATTACATTTCCCCTTATTTATTATGTAAGCAGTGTCCTCAACTATACACTAAGTTATCTTCTTGGAAAGAATCCAAGAAATGTATTCCTATCTTTGTGTCCCTTTCTTCTCCTGGTGAGACAGCATCATGTGAGAACTCCAGCTTCCCTCCTGGAGAGAACACGTGCTTCCCTGCTGTACTGAGTCTGCCGCTGTAACCATGACAGCGTGGGCTCTGGAGCCAGGCTGTCTAGGTCGAACTCATAACTGTTGTGCCATGTGACCTCCCTAGTGCGTTTCTACAACCCCCCCCAAAAAAAATGAGTATTAGGATAATAACTGACAGTCCAGGAAAATAAATGAGTCCACATGTACAAAGATACCCAGAACATGGGCAACAGTCAATCCAGAAGCATGTTTGCTGTTCTGCTGTTTCTGGATCTGAAATCCAAGAGCTTGCAGGATGAGGTACATTTATATTGGTGACCTGTAGAGGATACGGTGGATTAAAATTCCAAAGATGGCCGGGCGGTGGTGGCGCACGCCTTTAATCCCAGCACTCGGGAGGCAGAGCCAAGCGGATCTCTGTGAGTTCGAGGCCAGCCTGGTCTCCAAAGCGAGTTCCAGGAAAGGCGCAAAGCTACACAGAGAAACCCTGTCTCGAAAAAAAAAAAAAAAAATTTCAAAGATGTACAAATACCTTGAAGGACAAAGCAGAATGTTTGGAGTCCCAGGTATCAGTAGTAGACTACATCTTGGTGATCACATTATTTTATAGAGCCTTCCAGACAGACAGCAGAGTAGCAGCCACTGATTTCCTCATGGTGTGTCATGCCTAATATCAGCCCCTTTGCTACCTTCCTATCATTGGTCTTCAGTGTTGTCTGCTGTTTTCGAGGTGGGAGGGGCAAGAAGTAAGTTTTTACAAATAATTCTTGCCCTTTTGTCTCAGAAATAACAAAGCGTAAGTAGTATGAAGGTAATGACCTTTGACGAAAAATATTAAAAACATAGTTTGGAAACTAAAGTCCCAAAGACGTCACAAAGTAATTAGAGGCATCCTGCATGAATGAGATACCTAGGCTGTGTATAAATGATTGTTATTTATTTATTTGGCTAGAAGAGGTCTAGCTATTCTGACTTCTCATTTCCTGGGATTTCAATGGCATTTTCTGACTTCTCTAAATCTATCCCGTTAGTTGAAGTAATTGGATTGCTCCTTATCCCTGTTTGTGTTGATCTCTGGTTATATTTATATATAACTTGATTGGTTAATGTTCCCAATGCCGGGACAAAACTCCCAATAGAGGCAATTCAGGAGAGGAAGGATTTGTTTTGGCTCTTGGTTTGAGGATTTGGTCCATCATGGTGGGGAAGACGTGGCAGTGCGAACAGCTCCTGCAGTGGCAGAAGTGTAAGGCTCGCTCAGATCCAGTCTCAGGAAGCAGGGAGGAATATTGGTATTCTACTGGCCTCTCTTTTTACCTCTTTTTATCCAGTCCCATGTCCCAGCCCCTCGATGTTTCCACCTGCACTCAGGATAGGCCCTTTCTCCTCAGTTAAACCTCTCTGGAAATGCCCCCAGAGGCAGTGTTTCCCCTATGTCATTCTAAAGTTGATCAGGTTGACAACGAAGACTAGCCATCACAACAGCCATGCTACCAGGTCTAGTCTAAGATGAAGGTGAGTGTATACACCTGTAACCATAGCTCCTGGGAGGATGAAGTAGGAGGACTGCCAGGAATTTGAGACCACACTGAACTACGTGGTGAGTTTCAGACCAGATTGGACTACATAAATGAGATCCTGTCTTTAAAAAAGTTACAGTTATGTACCATGCCCACCCACCAACCTGCTTAATACATGGTTTCAGCTACTTACAGTAAACTGTGGTCCAAAAATTAAGTAAAAGTTCAATAAATAAACAACATATAAATGTTAAATTATATGTTATTTTTAACTATACACAATCCTATTCTGTCCTATTTGGAACATGAATCGCCCCTTTGTCCAATGTGTTCACACAGTATACTCCACCTGCTAGTCACTTAGCCCTCTCAGTTATCACACTGACTGGCCAGATAGCACAGTGCTCATGTTCGAGTAATTCTTACTTTACTTAATAATGGCATCCAAAGTACAAGAGTACTGATACTGGAGAGTTTGCAGTGCCAACGAGAAGACATACAGTGTTCAAGTGACGATGTGACAGTTCTTAGTGAGAGAAGAACAGAAAATCAGATGAGGATGCTGAGATCTACTGTAAGGGCATCTTCTATCCATGACGTTGTGAAGAGGCAAAAAGAAATATGAGCTGGTTTTACTGTCACACCTCAGTCTGCAAAAGTCAAGGCCATGGTGTGTAATGGGCAGTGAAGATGGAAAAGGCCATCAAATTCATGCATGTCTAAGAGAAAGCATAGTGCATACAAGTTTGGTTCTATCCATGTTTTCCGGGACTCCCCGGGTGTTTTGGAATGTGTCTCCCACAAATAAGCAGGTCTATTGTGTAAGAGAGTGACTGGAAGGAACAGCAGAAAGAAGCAAGTTTGCTGGAAAGAAGAAAACATCAGTATACTGTAACAAGTGTGCACAGAAGCCTCTGAACTGTATCACTGTAACTATCAAAACACATTGTGTCCACTAATCTTTAGGCCATGACATGGCTATGACCCTCCCTACTAGTGACTGTTGGGAAACTGCCACACATTCCCGGGTTGACCAATCTTCTAGAATAGTTCATTGTCCTTTCTATTTCTTGGTTCAGTTCTAAGCCTGGCAGTCCTAGTGGACAATTCCCATTCAGGCTTGGAACTAAACATGGCCTTTTAGGACTCATGCATGGCTTACTGTTGTCAACTGTTTAACCTTAGAGAGTGACTCAGACCAGGCGAACTTTTGGAAGGGTAGGTGTAGTAGCCAAGGAGTGAGATTTACTTAGTATTGGCCATAAAACTAGTTACCTTAAAAATCCCAGTGTAGGGCTTAGAGACAAGGCTCAATGGTTAAGACCACTTGATGCTTTTCCAGAGGACCTGGGTTTGAGTCCCAGCACCCACATGGCAGCTCACAACCACCTGTTTCTCTAGTTTTAGGGCATCTGATGTTCTCTTCTGACCTCCTTGGGCACTAGGCATGCAAATGGTGCCTATATATATATAGGCATTAAATCCCAGTATAAAGGGTTACTGCCACTACACAGGAAGGTTGATTTGTGACAGGTTCTGGGAGAAGGTACATTAGGCACAGACCTCTAGGTTATGAGTGTCTTCTCCTTTGTAGGTGCCTCTGGTGGTATTCAAAAGGGAGAAAGAAATTGCCAGGAAGCTGGAGTTTGATGGCCTTTATATCACTGAACAGCCATCTGAAGATGACATCAAGGGGCAATGGGACCGCTTGGTGATCAACACGCCGTAAGTGCCCTTCATTCCAATCCTACAGAAGCAAGTGTCTGTGTTATCACCATGAGCAAATGACACGCTCTAATACCAGTACATTTACAGCTATGAAAGTTGTAAGATAAATTACTTACCTGAGACACTGAGAAGAATGCACTGCAGCTTTCCAAGGAGGAGATGGGCCAAGCCATGCATTTGTGAGCAGGGAAATCCATAAACAAGTAGAACAACAGTTGTCAAAGCTGGTTTTGTTTTTTCACAGCAAGGGCATCATGGGATAGGGCAGTTCTGACAATAGTGTCATTACTCACTTAACCACATACCATGCATAGATGCCTTTTCTCTTAAAATTTAATTATAAACTCAAATTTAAATGACACATAATGGAATATTTAATTACTTTACAGAACGTGTTATAATTCAACACATGTATATTATCTAGTGTGTATTATCAAATCAGGGTAATCAGCATTTCTGTATACTAAAATGTTATCACTTCTGGTCCTGGGAACCTTTATATTTTCTCTAGTTATTTTGAATTGATGATTAGTTGTTGTAGGCTCTATTTGACCTATTTTGCTACATAGAATTACTGGGTCTTGGTGCCTATTATCCACTCTTAGTTTTCCCGTTTTTATATTGCTAGGTACACACAAGAACCTATAAAATATGCACATTTATTTTAATAGAGAGTAACAAACCACAGAGATTAAAGCTAGAACATTGTTGCTAGCCTGAAAGCCCTGTTATCCTCACAGTCATGTTCCCACAACCCCAGCTAACATATTCCGGAATATCCATTAGTGGTTAATGATATTGATCCGTAAGTAGTTATTAGTGCTATTACTTATGGAGTCATTATCTTGCTTTAACTTACATTTTAACCAGTTCCTTGTGCCTAAACACATTACTTCACTTTAAATATTCTGAACTCTATGTATAAGGGATTGTCGTATTACATGTTATACAGGTAGAGAATCTTTTATTCATCATTATGTGTTGTTTCTGATCCTTGGTGAACTCACCTATGTTGACAAGTTGTTCTCAAAACTGTAATGTTTTCCAAGTAAGCGTATTTACAAGCAAGACTTGGTGCATTTTCCTGACAGTAGATATTTCAGCTGATTCCAGTCCCCACTCTTACAATCAGCACTACCATAAAATCCCTGTGTCTGTACGCATGTGAAAGAGCTCTTCCCTCTGAAGGGACTTGGCTCAAGAGTAAGGTATGGGAAATGCTTGGTCCAGTATCATTATAAACTGCTAGTCAGAGACTTTCTACTTCTCTACCTGTTTGCCAGCACTTGTTAGTGTCAAGTAATTTTGGTGGTCTGGCAGGAGTATAATCTCATTGTACATTCTCCAGTTACTAAAGAGGCTAAGGATTTAAGCATATTCTTTACGAATTTTCTTTTGCAGGTCTGTTCTCTAGGCCTTAAAGAAAAATAACCAAGTAAAAATGTATGTTCTACCTTCAAGGAACTTCTTGATCTTAACCCCAGTAAGGGGTGGGGGGACAAGACACTCAGAATACTGAGACCAAGATAAGATCATGTCCATGAAACAGTCTTAGACATGGCCCTTTAGCATTTATTGTGGAATATTCTACTTGGAACAAAATAGGACCAAGAAATCAAGATATATGCTGGAGAACATTTGTATACAACAGGGAAGAAAGCTGGTCAAGGTGACCCACATGTATAATCCCAGTACTTAGAAGCAGAGAGGAAGATCACTTTAAGGTGGAACCTAGCTTTGTCTGTGTGGTGAGTTCTATGTCAGCCAGGGCTACATAATAAAAACCTACCTAAAAAAAAGACAAGAATAAAGTAGGGAATGGGGGTTATCAAGAAGGTAGAGAAAAGATGGCTTGATTTTTATTCTTGTATGTGATACATAAAAAAATCAAGTAGCAATACACACAGAAGAGGGTAAAAATAATTTTTATCTTACAAATATATCTATTGGCAGTTTATTCCATAATACCAGCATTTGTTTTTAATTGGCAATTAGATGATTAAGATGAATAAACAATTTTAACAGCAACCAAAACAAATCTGTGAGAATATATTTACCCTCAAGACTGCCATCCTTTTAGAAGAGGAAGGTCTTAACTTTCTTATCATGAATTAGTGGTCTTTGTAGAATCGGAGACTGTGGTGTGACTCAAACTCACACAGAATGACTCAGATAGAGGAAAACAAAGTAAGAATGCACATAGCAAGGGTTAGTTCTGCTCCAATGGCAGCCCTCTGGGAAACCCTTTCAGGAAGGGTCCGCTCATTCTGGCTAGAAGCCACATATTTTATATATTTTTGCTAACATTCCCAAGGATGGCAGTTTTTTGTTTGGCTTTTTGTTTGTTTGTTTGTTTAATGAGAAGAAAAACTTGGAATGGAACTAGAGAAATTCCAGGCAGAGGCACATATTATCTCTGAGGAGGCGGGGATGTCATAGACCCCTCTCTTCTAGAGGTGGCATCTTGTTCTAAGTCCTGGAAGGAAGTGGGTACCACAGGAGTAGAGGATCCTGGGGTCAATAAAAACCCTGTCTAAATTAACCTGTTACTTCTGGTTGGGAAATGAATATAAGAGAGCTTGTCTATGTATCCCAGCACATCCCACACCATTCCATCTCCCCAGTCACTGACGGTCACAGAATGGGAAGCATACACTTCCTTCTGGTTTTGGTTTCTAGTGTATACTGGGATCCAGGTAGATGGGCCAAGAAACAGCTGGATTTGTGCCCCTGAAGGAACAGCAGAGGGTGATAACAGGAGGCCCACTGGGCCTGTGGTAATGAGACTTGTCCAGGAACATGACACCAGGGGAATGGGGAAGGGAGTGTGCAAGGCAGGATTGGTTTTCAAAACAAAACCCAACAACATATGTTTCTTGCTAGTGTGTCATCGTGATTCCTTGTTCTTAACCATAATTTTGAGACAGAAACTGCAGAGTGGCTTTCCAAGTGCCTCCAAGTTGATAAACAGCAGTAGACCTGTAAGGCAGGAGCCCTGGGATCACTCTGAACATCAATCACTGCTCACAGTGAGCAGGACAGAAATCAAGAGCTCACACATCCAGACATTCAAACTGGAAGGTTTCTTGATGTGTTTGCCCTGAAGTTAATAATTAAGAACCTGTCCTTTTCATCTTCATTTCAGATCTTTTCCCAATAACTACTGGGACAAGTTTGTGAAGAGAAAGGTATGCCTTGTCTGGGGGTAGGGGTGCGAGTTGTGAGCTGTTTTCACTCTTCACATACTAACCTGAGTAAAGGTGATGTCAGGCTTAAGATGGTGTCTTAAGATGGAGAATCAGTTGCGGAGGGTTTGCATAGACGGGCTTCCTGCTTTGCTCTCTTACTCATCTGCCTTCAGCACAACCCAGGCTGCTTTCTCCACATTAGGCTTTCCTCTCTCTCCAAAGAGACACTTACCTTAAAAGAAGTTCTCACTTACTTGCCGTTATTTCTTTAGTTTTCTCTAGGGGTAACTTTTCCTTTTCTGGCCAGTTTTGAATGGTATCTTGTTTAACCCTTTGAAAAAGCTCAGAGCATAGCAAAACTCCCAAAAACCTCAGAGCAAGAGAAAAGTTGGGTGGTGGTGTATAGCCACAGCTCACCCTGTCGTTTCTCTGCTTTAGGTGATCAACAAGTATGGAGATCTCTACGGAGCGGAGCGCATTGCTGAACTCCTGGGTTTGGACAAAAATGCCCTGGACTTTAGCCCAGTAGAAGAGACCAAAGCAGAGGCAGCATCTCTGGTGTCATGGTACAGATCTGAGGAGTTCAAGTCCAAGTGGCTAAGATAAATTCTTGTTTTCCATTCCTCTCCAGTGAGCTAGAGGGGAAAATATCAAATTCTTATGCTCCAAAGAGCCCAAAGACTATGGTTTCCAGGTGCATGGATCAAACCATTCTTTGTCTTATGGCCAGTCAATTCTTATGCCCCAAAGAGTCCAAAGACTAAGGTTTCCAGGTGCATGGTTCAAACCATTCTTTGTCTCTGAGAAATCTATATAACTTGAAAAAAAGTTGAAGCTGTGTTTCTGTTTTTAACCCTAAGAAATTATCCCCTTTACTAAGCATTTAACTAACACTGACATTTATAAGTTATGAAATTATTGTCCCTCTTTAGGCTAAGTTCCATCGACATGAAGTACCATATTTGGAAGCTGGGGGTGGTTTTCACTGACAACGTAAGTATAGTACCAGAAAAAAACAAGCTCTTGTGTCGCAAGTCTGGGGATCTTGTTGGATGCCACAGGGAATAAGCAAACCCTAAGTTTCTCAGGCAGTCTCCCTGGGTAATCATGGGTCAGGAGCCTGAGAGGTGCTAGGGAAAACTCTGCCTTGTGCAAATAGTATAACATGAATGGGGCTCCTTTGTAAGATCTTGGGACAACTTACAGCACCCCAGTATCTATGCCCCTTTTCTTCATGTTGTTCCTCAAAATGAGGGGAATATAGTTTAACGAGCCCATTGTATCATGAATGCCTGAAAATTTGCCAACTTTCTCTCATTTCCATAGTCCTTTCTCTACCTTGCCTGGTATACAACCATGTCTGTCCTGGGCCACTACAACAACTTCTTCTTTGCTGCTCATCTGTTGGATATTGCGATGGGCTTTAAGACCTTGAGGACAATCCTTTCATCTGTAACTCACAATGGCAAACAGGTACTGGGTTTATACTTATTTGGAACAGAATGTATAGAAAAGAAAAAAAAGTAGTATGCTGGTATATGTCAGAAAGGAATTTATCATAGTATGTAATGCTCCTTTCTTGGCCAAATACTTGAACTACTAGCAATTTGTTTTGTTTTGTTTTTTAAATAATATCCAACTGATGATGGAACATTGAAGTTAGAATCAACTAGGAGAATAAGGATGGGCTGAGCAGAATAATGAACTTATCAGAATTACTTTGGATACCTTTTATGGACCTACCTCTTCCTCCATGGCTCTTATTTAACCCCTGGGAGATATAGATAGATAGATAGATAGATAGATAGATAGATAATAGGGACACATGTCAGAAGTGCCTGATCTATCTAATAATCAATAAGTTAATAGGTATACTTTTAATATACATTTATATATATTATGCATACATACATAATGTGCACACCTACATGGCTAAACAAAGAATTGACTTTGACCATAAGTAAAAGACTAGATACAACGAGTATGGTCATATTAAAAGCCTCTAATGGATTCTCCTTATTTGCCAATTCAAACTGCTCAGCATTTTCTTGTTAAGTATGTATGAGATATACTCCATCATATTTCTAAACTTTTGTATGGGGCAGGGCAACAAGACAGTTAAAATATGCCGAACTTATGCCATGTTTCAGGTACTGAGTCTCACCTTACAAGGTAGATGCTAATCTCAAAAGAATTCAGGCTAAGAGGTTGTGTGGCCCCTAAGACTACACAGCTGGTATGTGGCAGAGCTTAGGTCAACAATCCCTTTGCTTTCCTTTGGTAAGAGGACCAGTTCTCCCTCTCCTCTAAAGCACTTTCTAGGAGCTCTGTTCCTCAAGATCTGAGGAATTTCATCCCTCAGGAAGCCAGAAATACATCAGTTTGGGTGCTTACCTTAGCATTTGTGCTACTTCCTTTTGTACAGCTCCTCAAAAGCAAAAGATCTACACTGTTTATCTTCCAATATCTAGTCCCTGCTGGAATGGGCCACAGAAGCAGGTCCTTGGACTCCTCATTCATGCTGCTGAATCCCTGGCCTCCTTATATAGCATGGAAGTAAACATGTCCTGTGACACCATCTTGGGCCTAAGCAGACTCCTTGGCTCAACCATTGTAATATTTATAATAACTTCAAAGCTGTGGTGATTATGCAGATTATGGCTGTGATATAATATAGCTGAGGGATAGCTACCAGTCTGAGGAAACTTCAGATTTTCTCAGTTGCAGCTTTAGAAAACAAGTAGCTCTATAAACACAAGAGAACCCTCTCACAGCACCTTCGCTTAGATTCACAGGTACATTTGCCCTTCGCCTGTGTACAAAACCATACTCCAGGCATTAGTGTGGTGGAGATGCCTTAACAAATTACTAGATTGATGACTTAACTGATGGAAATCAATAACTTCAGGCTCTTGAGACTGGAAGTGGAATATGAAAGTGTTAACTGGGTTGGTCTCCTCTGAGGTTTCTCTCCTTGCTTTGTGCACAGTGATGCTTTGGTGCCATTACACACAACTGTCCCTCTGGGTGCATATGTTTTAAGTCATCGGGCTCTTAATCTCCTTTTATAATGACATGAATGAGATTGGACTGGGGACTACCCACACAGCCTCCTTTATAACTTGACTTCTAAACACTGTCCCCAAATAGTCACAGCCTGATGTACTTACTAGTGGTTAGGACGCCACACATAAACCACAGGGAGGATACAGTTCGGCCCTGAACACTTCACCTATGAACTCCTTTCTCCTGATAAGCCTGGTCAGCCTGTTCTCCACCAGTAGTCAAAGCACATCTCTGTCTTCCTTACTACTGGGGACCCCATGAGCCTTTCAGGGTTGAAATTCCACTCCTTTATATCTGTTTCCTCATCAATAGCTGGTTCTCACTGTTGGCCTCCTGGCTGTAGTCGTTTACCTCTATACTGTGGTGGCTTTCAACTTCTTCCGCAAGTTCTATAACAAAAGTGAAGATGACGACGAGCCGGATATGAAGTGTGACGACATGATGACAGTGAGTACCCATCAGCCATGGTCACAAGGCCTCATTGGAAGAGATGAGCCACAGGCGTGGTTGGCAAAACAAACAGCTGTGGCATTTGAGCAGAAGAGACTAGGTGTCATCTGTCCTGGGGAAATGGAGGTGATGGTAATGGGTGTCATCACACCATGGAAGACAAGGGGTACCAGTATTTCTCTCACTTTGGGATGAGGATTAGGCAAGCTGTGAGTGAGCACATCTAAATTTCATGGCAGTAAATCTTTGGTTTTCATCTCTGAAAACTGGGAGTGAAGTTCTAAGGATCAGACCCTTAGTTCAGCCATCCACTGAGCTTCTTTCAAAATAGCTACCAAAGGCTAAAGAGCCTGGCACAGCTGGGGTAACACACACATGGAGGTGGCAGTAGCATCTTCTAGGGTTCATCACAATCTAATTTCAGGGAAAGACATGCTAGGTAAAGGTCTGTGAGCATTTCTCTATAAAAGGTAATGCTTATTGGCTAAAACTCCCCTTATGCTATCTTGGGACAAGGACTCTCACAGGACAGCAATGCCCATCATTAGATCACCAATGTAACCAGTACCTGGCTTCAGGCGGCTCCTTGCTCTGGACTTGCCTTTTCTCTGCGAGCCTAAGCCCTCTGGTGAGGTAAAGGATAAGGGTGCCCGGCTAAATGAAGCAGTGCTCAGATGAGTAGAAACACGTGCCAAACAAAGTCGATTGCAGGTTGAGTGTGTTGAATGGTCCTTATCCAAATTCTTGGGACCATAACTGCTTCAGATTGGGGGATATCTGCATATATGCTATGCCTTAAAAAGTGGGGCCAAAAATCTAAACATGAAATTCATCAGCTCCCTCTGTATTTTAAATCCAGAGTCTGAGAGGAATTGTACACAGTGTCTTTAGAATGCTTGTATTTTGACATGACATGAGGTCAGGTGTTGAGTTTTTTGACCTGAGGAGGTGTCATGACAGCATTTGACCAGTTTTATCTTTAAAAGCATTCTGATTTCAGGTTAGGGATGCTCAACCTATATTTAAGATTCTACAGAAATCCTTGACAAATATACAGGTGATAAAGAAGCAGAAAGAGTCTAAAATCCAGGCTGGCACTCTTGAAATTCAGTAAGACAAAATCGATAGCTGGCATATGTCATACCATCAGACCTTAACAACCTTTATATGCATCACAATTCAAAGTAGGTTTTCAAAAATGTAAGAATCTTTTGATCCTGGTAGACAGCAAGCTAGGTGCAGTGGACAGCAGAGGCCAGCATCACTGAAGAAAGTCCCTGCTCCCAGTTCAGGATTGTCATGGTTAAGTCTGTAGTGTGAAATGAGCATGCTCCTAGAGAGCCATGTACCTTTCACCTAAAGTGCCACCCCCATCTTCCCTAGTGCTACCTCTTCCACATGTATGTGGGAGTGAGAGCGGGTGGCGGCATTGGTGATGAAATTGAAGACCCCGCCGGTGACCCTTACGAAATGTATCGCATCGTCTTTGACATTACCTTCTTCTTCTTCGTCATTGTCATCCTGCTGGCCATCATTCAAGGTAGGGTTGTCAACTACAGTACGCAGGACCTGGATTAAATAAATCTAGTTTTGCTTTTCTACATCCATCAAGTGATGGTTTTATAAAGAAGTTTTTTTCCTAATTCATCTAACTTGTCAATTTAACAACTCATTGAGCACTTATTGTCTGTGAAGCCTTGTACATATAGAGCCAAAGAGCCACCCAGACAATTCCAAGAAACTTGAGAACATGCACAGAGTACTCCTCACTCTAAATTACGTCTTCATCCCTTCTGCTTCCTAGATGTCTCCTGTGGCTTGCTTTACCTGTCTTTGTTCTCCCATACAGAGATGTGGGGAAGCAGGAGAGAAACAAGCTATAAAAATATGACATGGCTTACTGTTTTTTAGAGTCGATAGGAAAGTACTGATATTTTAGTCAACAGCTTGCTAGGAACTGAAGAAGGAAAGATGATGAATTTCGTTTGAGTCATGCTGAAATGTGGTACTGATATTTAAGTGTTGAGGGCTCAGAAGCAAATGAGGGAAGACACTGATCAAAGACAAAGAACACACTGATCGATATCTGAGGGATCAGGAGAAGGCGGCGTTAAGGGAAGTAGTTGTCAGTGCTGAAGCACAGGAAGAGAAGTAATGAAAACTGATTAGCCAGGACCAAGTGCTTGGAAACACAGCTCTTTCTCCCTTTAATTTTGCTATAATTGACCAGCTCAGCTTGATAATTCACTTTTTTGACAAATCAAAATGGCCTCTGCCACTTCTCCCCAAGACCATGGTGCAAGTGAAGGTATTTGTATTTAAATACAAATCTTTTGTATTTAAAAACCCAGGTCTGATTATTGACGCTTTTGGAGAGCTGAGAGACCAGCAGGAACAAGTACGTGAAGACATGGAGGTACTGTTCTTTCTACGTATTTCAACCCCACACAGGTTCCTCAAACCACAGACTGGGCTATTAATTAGGGTCGTCCCTAAGCAAAACTACTAAAAGGTTTGCTTCCCGTGCCTGTTGTCACACTTCCTCTGCACCAGTCTACCAGCCCTGGGCACTAATGCCCTGTGTGCTATAACCTCCCATGCCTGACACACTGCTGCCTCCTGTCTCATAACCGGAGGGAACAGCACCTTCAGCTAGGAAGGTGGGACTGTAAGTAAATGCCTGATAGCCAAGGCATTAAACAGGAAAGCAGCTTTCCATGTCCCCAATTCAAATGGCTGTCAGCGTTTTTCCTCTCTGTTGCTATGCATACTAATGCCTTTTCTATTTTTGTTGCTGTTGTTGTTTGATTTCATAGACCAAATGCTTCATCTGTGGCATTGGCAATGACTACTTTGATACAACCCCTCACGGTTTTGAAACACATACGCTGCAAGAGCACAACTTAGCCAATTACCTGTAAGTATCTTGGTTAAGGATGTCGTCTTTAGGGCAAACCAAAACAACTCTGTCTCAAAGTTTAGTCTGCTCGTGTTGTTTCTCCCTTTCTGTTTGAAGAGGTAGCCATGATCAGTAAAGGCGCCTGTATGAGCCAGAGTCATTCTCTCTGCTCTTCGTTGGAAACAATTGTGAACTCGTCCACACCTAGGCAGCCCAACTCATGTCTAGGCCCCATTCCTCTCAATAGCACGTATCTCCAGCAATTCTCTTTACATCCTTAGGAATGTCCACTTTTACCTCCAGCTATTGTCCAGGCTTACTGCCCCCACCTTTTCCCTTTCTGTTCTCTGTGAATGCCTTACTAAAAGGCCGCCTTTCCCCACCATATCACAAGATTATGTTGTATCAAGTAGGTGCAGTCAGATTCATGCTGATGACCAGTTTTTAGACATTCTGTCTGCTCTGCAGCTTCCATTAAATTCTGTGAAAGTAGGATATTCTGGGGAATGTTTAATGTTAGCAATGCAAATAATAAAAATATTTCACTTTTCCTAGGGTAAAGCATTTACTCAAGTTATTGGAACCTATTCAGTACCACTTATAGGGTATATTAATTATATGACCTGATTATTCAGACTCCAGAAAGTGTGATTCTCAAGGGGAAAGTGATCTACTTGTTCTTCCTGCATTTCGTTCATATCTCACTCTTTGGGATAAAACAGGCCAAAGCTAGTGTTGAGTTTCTTTTTAAATAACCACCATCCTTTCCCTAGTATCATGAGTATTTACCATGGTCATTTCTCATTAAGAGGGCTCTCAGTCAAGATACAGAAGTTAGCCCACAGCCCTGTGGCAGGCAGCACCAGGGAATGATAGACTAGAAGATGTTAGATATCTGGGTTGGGATTCCCTTTCATGATACCCTGGAACACTCTATATGGTGATCTGCCAGCTAAATAAATGTGCCAGGAAGAGAAGAATGTTTCACCGGCCCAGGGCTTCAGTATGATAGAAATATGAAATTCTCTATCTTGGGAGAGAGAAAGGAAGAAGCCGTCATAGTTAGAGCCGTTTCTGTGTGCCAGGACATAAGATAAAAATAGTACTGCCCTGTAAGACTCAAGGTTTGGGGCTCTGCTACATGCAAGATATTTTCTCGACCTTCTCTTCCTTTACCAGTGTCACATTTTCCTTTCCTAAAGGGCATGAGACCGGTTTTTCTAGAAACCATCTCTGGAGTTGTATAATATGAACTGAGAGTACAGCCCCCCTGGGACACTTGTGTGTCACAGACAGACTCAAATCTTTGATACAGATCATTTAGCACAAGTGAAACCACACCAACTTTCCCCAGTTTTCCACAATGAAAAACAAAGCGATACTTCTGGAAGGAGCATGAACTGAAAGTAAATCCTGTCCACATTTTTCATGACTCATCCCTGATGTGTGATTTCAAGTCAAATTTTTATTACATGATACACTGGCCTATTGATAGTTTTGTGGTAAAGGGTCCTGCCCCCCACCTTTTTTGTGGTAAGAAAGATAGTTTGCAAGTGGGCTTAGCTCAAATTTTGGGGGATTAAGAAGGCTCTCCCTCATTGGCTTGGAGATGAGCATCGATCATCATTAGAAATGCTTCCTTGATTCTTAAAGGCTTCTTAAGTTTTCAAACCATATTTCCAGTTTCTCTTAGTAAACAGTGTTAGATAGTTTGAGTAAGAAGTACCTTGGGCTGGAAGGATGGCTCAGCTGCTAAGAGCCTTGTTGCTTTTGCAGAGGACCCAGGTTCAGTTCCCAGCACCCACCCAGGCAGCTCACAACTGCCTGTAACTCTAGTTCCAGGAGATCTGATACTCTCGTCTGGACTCTGCTGACTCTTACAGGCACACAATATAAATAATTTTTTGTTTGGTTTTAGTTTTTTGGGGTGGGGTGGTTTTCAAGACAGGGTCTCTCTACATACCCCTGGCTTTTCTGAAACTTGGTCTGTAGACCAAGCTAGCCTCAAACTCAGAGGTTCACCTGCCTCTTTCTCCCGAGTGCTAGGATTAAAGGTGAGCACCACCATGCACACTCGTTTGTTCGTTTTTTATTTAAAAACCTCTACCCTTCCCCCATTTGTTCTTTTTCCAGATTCTTTCTGATGTATTTGATTAACAAGGATGAAACAGAACACACGGGTCAGGTAAGAAACAAACTTTTTAACTAAGTCTTGAAACTGGGTAGTACACTTTGGGATATCTGAGGCTATTAATCTCTTAGATGCATTTTTTCCATCACCCTTTCTGTTACTTAAGAAGTGAGAATTTTATGGTGACTTCAGTCTATTCTCCAAGTTCTCCTTGAAAATCCTTCCCAACAAACACTGACATTTTCCAAACCATTGTGTTTACTGCTTCCGTATAAAATAGCTGGAGGTGGGAGGACAGTAGAGAGAAAAAGACAACGAAAAACGGAGTGGGTGGCTGTAACAAAGAGCAGGAGATTCAGAGGAAGACAGTGGGAGAGACAGTGTAAGAAAGAAGGGCCTTGTATGTGGGTGACAGCAGGAATGTGGAGGTGTGGTGGGAGCGGATGAGTGAGCAGCTGTGTCAGGTAATTCTGTGACTGACTATGAAAAGGAAAGGTGGAAAACAGCAAGAAAAGCCTAGTTACTCAACATTCAAACGTCAATGAATAGGAAAACTTTATGGCGCAAACACTCGGGTTTCAGATCGGGCCTCAGGTAGCATGAAATGTCCCCTCAACCCGCATTCTTCTTTAGTTCCCTGTTTACAATTGGCATGGGATTGAACAGCTAGAGGAGGCAAGAGAACAGGTTTTCCTCCTCCACTCTTCCATGATGGAAAGACGTGACTTCTTGCTCACAAAACCAAGTGAGCTAGGAAGAGCATGGATGGAAAGATGTGACTTCTTGCTCACAAAACCAAGTGAGCTAGGAAGAGCATGAGAACATGCCCATGTGGCCTTGCATCAGTTCCCATAGGTCTTCCTAAAGCAAATCACACAGAGCAAAAAATAAACTGATTTTAGCTTATTGTGGTTTTAACACAAAGTACCCTTTGCTTACACTGTTTCAGGAATCTTACGTGTGGAAGATGTACCAGGAAAGGTGCTGGGACTTCTTCCCAGCTGGCGACTGCTTTCGTAAGCAATACGAAGATCAGCTCGGATAAGTCTGAGTTCAAGACAAGCCATGATTCTGGACAGTCACCTTCTAATGAAACAGAATCCTTTTTTTATACTTCTTTAAAAAAAAAATCTATATTTGGAAATTGATTTGGCATCTGTGCCCAATGGACAAAGGATGGCAAACCGTCAAGGATTCCACCCGGCTGCTCACAGGGCTCCCAGTTCTAAGAACCCAGTCTAAGAGTTGAACTAGTTTCTTGGAATAGTTCAGAGAAATACGAAGTCTTGAACACCTAAATGTCATGCAAGAGGATGCCAGCCAGGGACTAATCGGGAGACCTACACAAAATTATGTTCAATTCATGTTAACTGCAACCTAATTTTTCCATGGTACTTGCTAGTGACTCTATCCAGAATCAGCTTGAGAAGCTTTAAGCAGCTAAAGAAATAGAAAACAAACACTTTGTCGAAACCGAAATATCGATTAAGTGCCTTACAAATCTCTTTAGATATAGCTATGCAAGTTTTTTATGTTTGTGTTCCGGAAGGACAACTCCATTAAACAGCTGTGCTGCTATTCTGTCTTACTTTATGAAACTGCACCTGAAGGTTATTCACATCATTTCTTCACTAACAGCTTCTCAACTGCTGTTAGTTGAAGAAAGGCACTGTACTGAAATTTCAGAAAAATCTCAACCTTATACCAAACTTGAGTGATGCTTTATGGTCCCATGTAAGTAGTGGAGCTGCTGTGTTTTAGGTCAATCTCCTCCAATAAAGTCAAGTGCCCACTGCAATAAAGTAACACATGCCAGTTCACGGTTTGGCTTCTCGTCATGGACCACTTCAGTCATTCCACAACATCCTGACTGCTGGAGTCAGGGGCAGGAGACAAGCAGCCCACGGGCTTCATACCACAAGGAAATGTCCATAGATCAGAGGGTGTTTATTTTGACCAGCTGCATCCCTCGTTCCTTGTGTATAGTCCCTTAACTAGCACCTGTTAGTCTGTAATATAGTCAGGAAGGAGACTGAAAACATAGCTGTGACACCCCGGTCCTTAAAGAAATCTATTAGGTGACTAAGCCAGATAACAACAAAACAAAGCCCCAAGCAAGCCTCATACATGTATTCAGATGCCATCAAAAGCAGAGGTAGGCATTGACTGCTGCAAGCGTAACAGTACATGTTAGCATGGGGTATTCTGGTAAACTAGCCCACCCTTACTTAGTTTGCTTCAGGCACATTCCCCCCCAGTCCCCCTCCTCAGGAAATCATGCTGTCCAGCCAGTCTTCCAGCTCTTCCTCAGTGACATTTTTGGATGTGCTCATATGTTCAGGTTCCACATTTTTCTCTCCGGTCATAGATGGTTTTTCAGGAACTATGGAAATAAAATCAACATTAGCCACCTCACATCAATTACAATAGTGAGGGTTAAGGCTTCCTGGGGGTTTGTTTGAGGATATACTTCAGCCCAAATTACTACTTTCTCCACAACAAGCAAGAAATTCTCATTACTGTAACTCCCTAAGATACAATCAATAGTATCTAAACAAAATAAGCAAAGGTACAGACTTGCTCTTCTATTTATACTGAAGATGAATTTCACTGCTCACTGGTGTTGTGGAGTTTGTTCTAACACAAAGACCAACAGCATAGCTTAGTGTCCTTTTCCTTTGGGGGCAATCCTGAAACATCATAATGACTCTCGAGTACTGTATGTGACAGTTACCACATTAGAAGGGCTACTAGCTCACAAAATATTTACATGATGTAAACATTCTTTTGCTTTAAAAAAAAAAATCTGCTTCCAGCCTGTTCAGTCGATTAAAAGGTCTTCTACTGAAAGGCTTTTACAGCAGTTCAATTTGCAGCTCTAAATTTAATACTGCAACTGGGCTGGTAGCCACTTTGGAAGCCTAAGATATATTGAGTAAGAGAAACTGTCAGAAAGGTCAAAGCAGGGGAAGCTGTGATTTGCCCAGGGGAAGAGATGCCTGGGACATGGCTAAATCGATGTCAGACACAGAGGGGTATGCATAGGTGATGATGCATAGGGCTGTTCCCATAAAAACACCAGAACTGAGAAGATGAACAGGAAATGAAATGACAGCCATACCTGTTTCCTCCTGGGCCACCTGCTCCTCTCTTTCTGGTTCCTGGTCCTGAGACGTCTGGTCCGGACAGATTCGGTCCTCCTCCTTCACAGGTGCATCTAAATGCAGCAGCATGTCCAGTTCATCTTCCAGATGGTCTGCCACGGACTGTGGTGGGAAGGGGGCTTTCTGCAAACCCTCTAGAGGGTTTGGTCTTAAACTGTCTTTGCCCAGAGACCTGGGACAACTACCCACAGCAGATCTGAGCTCGGAGATGGGCCCCCTTAACTGCATGCCCAGCTCCTTGCCGTCATCATTTCTCCTTGGTTTCACCTGTGGAAGTTCCAAAGGAATTGTGGTCTGAAAAAGAAGCATGATGTCAGAATTTAGTAGAATCCTTGTTTTTGCTTCAGCACAAGAAGTCAAGGAAGCCATACAATCTTGTAGGTAGGAAACTCAATTCAGACAGCCTACAAAGGACCTCCTGTTGGAGCCCCACTGCAGACCTCTTCCTGACCAACCCAGGGTGAATGAAGAGACTATGTGAAAACATCACAGGGCTGTGCCTCCCACTCTACTCCCATCTAATATGTGCTAACTAGCCCCGAGGTGGAATTAAAAGCCCACATCTTCTTATCCCTGGCCTGAACGCTGACTGTACCACATGTCTATTTGAATTGATACTTAAGTCTATAAAGAAGAATGGCCTATCTGTAAAAGTTACTAAGTAGTAATTGGCCAAGTAGACTTGGTCACTGTGCTTAGATGACAGGGCAGAATCACTTGCCAAGAAGAAAAGAATTCAACCGTGATTTGAATATAAAATGTCAAATGTGAAGAAAATCAGACTATTTGGCTACATTTATAGAACATTCAAAACGAGGTAAAACTATAGTAATAGAAGCCAGGTTAATGGCTGTCTTGTGGGCAGATGGGGATTTAAGGTATGTGTGGTGGCCTCAGAGGAACTGACAATATTCTGACTCTTGAATGCTGATTCCACAGTTACACATACTTATCTGTACATTTGGCCCTATCTGTGTTAGGCTTCAAAAACTTCCCAGATGACTGTGACAAGGTCTCAGCCTAAGGTTGAGAAACCGTCTTTTGGGGTAAGGCCACAGGGATGGCAAGGGCCCACAATGCATAGGCTAGAAAGTGTGCCCTATAGCAATTGATCCCTACTCTTACTTAAAGACCCAAATTGCTAGTAACTCCTCAGAAATTTACTTCAATATAGCCTTATGAGCATGAACTAGACCAATGTCCAGCATTGCAGTGTATAAAGCGAAGCCAGGGCGTGGGCCTCTATGCTAATCCTACAACCACTTCATAGATCTCTGTTATATAGATCTCTGTGAGAACCTGGAAGTTGTTTTCCTCATTTTTCAACCTCCTAGGTGATACGAGCACAGTTGAGAACAGACCTGAAGTCTATGGATATGAGTGTGTGTGTGTATGTGTCTGAGCTAGGGTCTCTCACCTGGACCCAGGTGACAACTTTGTGAAGATGGCTTACCTACTCTGCCTTTGTACAGGAGCGCACAGACACAGCCATGAATACACACTCCAACCGCTCAGCCTGCTTTCTAGTCCCCCAGCACAGTATTTACTATGATCATTTTCATTAATGCGGACCTGCCTGGGTCACCATCTCCTTTCATTGCTACTCAAGTAATCTTACAACTCAGACCTCAGCTTACCCACTGTTTCCTGAGGAAAGCCAGTCCTAGCCACACCAGGATACATCAGGTTTATTACTACAAGCTCTTATGGCACACTGTAATTCACATAACTTATCATTTCTATGCATCTGTATAATTACTTCATTAAACTGATTAGTATCAATATTTTCCAGTAGATTGAGCTCAGGGAAGGAGGAACCACATCCACCTGCTCACCACTATGTGCCTAGTGCCAACTCAGAGCCTGATACCTGAATATTCTGTGGTAATAGCTAGACTTTATAGTCCTTCTTGCATCCAATTCTATTAATTTGATCCATTAAAATATGTCATATATAAAATATAACAGTAACTTCAAACAACTGTTTTGTTTTCCTTCAAACTTTACAAGGTGACATCTCAATATGAGGCCTCAGCTGCTGATGAGAAAAGTTCAGGCTGAGACACCCTGCAGGCTCTATTCTTCCCTCTGGTCCTTCCTCTGTCCCAACCCAGCCAGTAGGTAGACTCTGATTTTACCTGGATCAAGTCCGCAGCAACGTTAAGCCGGACTGAGAGGGGCAGCTGTTGAAGGGCTCGAACCAGTGACTCACTATCCACATAGAGTGCTGAATTCTAGGTAGTAAAGTAAGTGTACATAAGTCATTCACTGGAGTTACTTTTGTCTGGGAGTCCAATAATAAATCCCATCTAATGAGCTTCAATGGCTCTCTACCAAACAGTGCGCCCACAGCTCGCTCACTCAGAGACACAGATAGGGCAGTGGTCACCACCACACCAAGCTGATACCCGCCTCTCTCTCCCTCTCTCCCTCCCTCCCTCCCTCCCTCCCTCCCATAGATGCATGCACTGGCATCTCACCATAAAAGAATGTGAGAAAAACCAGGTGTGTAGTGGCACAAGTCTATAACCTCAACATTTGGTAGACAGACACAGGAGGGTCAAGAGTTTAAGGTCAGGCTGGGAAACATATGAAATTCTTTCTCATAGATCTTCAGAGGGAAAGTGGCACCTAATCCATTCCTTACTCATGAACACAGCAAGGACCATGACTAAACCTACAGCATGAACACAGCATGAAACCTTTGTGGTTTAAGGACTGACTGAAGGCCTTCTATGATACTGTTTTTATTTTATACATTTATCCTACTAAATGAAGGGTAATAAAGGTACAAGGTTAGGGAAGGAATGTCAGGGAAAGATGAGGCTGGCAAAAAAAAAAAAAAGAAAAAAATAGCAAAAATCATACCCATTAATTTCCTACTTCACAACTCAACCTATGAGACATTCACAGATGGCCTAATGAACTCAAGCTTGAAGGACCTTATCATCTAGTCTCTTACACATTCTCTCCAGAGCTGGTAGCGGAGAATAAAATGCATATGGGTTACAGCTCTTTTCCACAAGATTCATCTCTGCTATAAAGGAAAGGTGCAGGGCCTTGGTCTTGAGACATTGAAGACACACTTGTCTTACCTGCTTTGGACATGAAGTTTCACCATCCCATTCTTTCTCCTCAGCAAATCGGAACTGTGAGAAGGAGTCCCCTAGGAACAGAAAAAAATATGTATATAATATACATACACATATATAATTTTATATACTCACATATATATACACATACATATAATTTTACACAGAAGACACCCAGTTTCTCTGTTTCCATTTTAGAGCACAAGTGACATTCTGAATAGTTAACCTTCCCAAATACAGTGACACCATCCTGCAAGTCCTGGCCCCAGTGCATATATCTGGGCTCTGGAAAATGCTGTTGACAGCTACACTTCATTCAGTTTTCACTCAATAAACCACCATTCCACACGTCAAGGGACAAGCAAACAGGCCTGCAAACAGGGCCATTTACCCATATCTAGTCTATCTCCATCTTTTCTGCTCAGTGTATGCAAAGAAGTTTGTATTTATGATTGGGGGGGCGCAGCAAGGCAGAAGAGAGAAGATGAGACTGAAGGACAGCATCTCTGGATTGACCCACAATGATAACAGACTATCTTTTTGATAAGTTATAATCTTAATAACCTCCATTATCACTCCAAATATCACCTAGTCACAATGTCAAACACAAGCTAAACTCAAAGTCCGTGCATTAGACCATTGTGTAAACCATAGTGCACTACTCTGAGTCTTGAGGTAAGTAACAACATATGATGGTAACATAAGCAAGCATTGAGAATGATCCTGGGCAGCAAGCTCTCTGCTCTGCTACAAGGCTTGCTTTGAACATGCATATGCATCTGAGAATTTTCATTAATAATCATTACACATGAAAAATTCTCTCTCTAGCTTTCACAAGGATATAAAATTTGGTCCCACTTCATTTACTTTCTATCTCCCCAGGCAACCTGTTTTTGTACTTTCATGCAGACAATTCAATGCTCCATCTCATCTTCTTGTCCTGAAGACCCACATGCCTCTTGCCCTTCATCTCCTACCTGTATTTTAAAACTCCATCACAGGCCACCTCTTCCCTGTGTGTTACCACCCAGGTGATAGAACCATGGGATTTATTCTTTTCTTTCGATTAACAGAGTGGGGTAGAGAGAATTCAAAACGGAAGAGGGAGACAAAGGTAAAAAGTAGAGAAAGGACCAAAAGTGGAGAAGAGTCAACACATTTCGTTGTGGGTGAACCAACCTGATAATTCAAAATTCTTAAAATAAATGAAGTCTTATGTGTCCATATATGCACGCATCTATTGTGATTCTCCGTGCTTACTGTATAAAATGCCTCTGCAACATCATTTTTACCTATATTACTTTTTATCAGGAGAAATGAAACTGGAGAGTAAGGATACAGGCGAGAGTTATAAACTAATACAGATCTACCCAGAAGCTTGGAGGAGAATTCTGCAAGAAAAAGTTGAAGTTTTAAATACCTTCGTTTCTAAATAAAGAACAAAGGACAAGAATGCAATTGTTCTATAGTTAGTGGGGAAAAACAAAACAGAAGCACAAAAAAAGAGCCAACTTTCTATTCTTCCGGCAGTAAAGCGGCTGGAACCCAATGCTTTGTGCTTGCTAGGCAAGTACTTTACCAGGGTTATACCCACAAGCCTCCTTTTTTTTTTCCTTAAAGAAGTATGCACATCAACCAATCTTACATAAGTAACAGAAAGCCAGGAGAATTGTCTCCTAACAGCGGGATCAGGGGCTGTCTCTGACTCTGTTACCTGCTTTGGGGACCCTTTCCTTCACTGGGTTGCCCTGTCCAGCCTCAACAGGAGAGGAGGTGCCAGTCTTACTGCAACTTGATATACTATGGCTGACTGATATACATGGGACACTGTCCCTTTCTGAAGAGAAAAGAGGAGTAGTTGGGGGAAAAGAGGAAAGGTTCAAGGGAGGACTGGGAGAAGAGGAAGGGAGGGGAAACTGCGATTGTGCTGGAAAAATATTTAATTACTTTAAAAATTAAAAATTAGCGCATATAAATACACACACACACACACACACACACACACACACACACACACACATATTCAGGTGGGCTAGATGGCTCAGCAGGTAAAATGTATTTGCCACCAAGCCTGATTATCTGAACTTGATCCTCTGGGACCAATATGGTGAAAGAAGAGAACTGCCTCCTGAGTGCTGGCCTCCTCTGACCTCCACACACTCTATGTGGCATGTGTGCCCAGACACATAGACACAGACACATACACACACCTGAATAAAATAAATAGATATGGCTAGGCATGGTTGTATACACCTTGAATTCCAGCACTTGGGACACAGAAGAAGGTGGAACTCTGAGTTCTAGGCCAACCTGGTCTACATAGCAAATCCTAGGCCAGCCAGGGCTCTACCATGAAATCCAGCCTCGAAAGAAAGGGGGGGGGGGGGGATAAAGTGTGTGTGTGTGTGTGTGTGTGTGTGTGTGCATGCAAATACATGCGAGTGTGTGTGTGCATGCATATATTAATTTCACTGTCACAGCCAGTGCAACTAAAGAAAAGAATGAATTATCAATACTAGAAAAATAAAAGAAACCATGACAATCTGAAGAAAATAGACTGTTACTATTGTACTAGGAAAATCCAAAGGAATGAGTAGGAAAGGCTTCAGAAAATTTATAATAAAAATAAGCAGCTCTCTTAAAATCCAGTTGAAAGTAAAATAGAAGAACCTAACATGAATATAAACAGAATTTCTAGGAATAAAGCATAATAAACATTTATTAAAAGCAACTACTTCAAACTTTTTACCAAGGGAGATGAAAAACAAATTTATCTAATCTACAAAATCAATGTTCATTTCAAATCTCAAAAAGATTTATCAAATCATTTTTTAAAAATATGTAAACCAAGAAATAAAAGGTAGATTTATTTGTTTTTAAGACAAGAGTCTATGAAGCCCTCACTGGCCTGGAACTCACTATGTAGACAAAGATGGCTTCAAACTCAGGGATCCACCTGCCCCGTCTCCCAAGTGTTGGGATTAAAGGCGTGGACCACATCAGCCTTTCAAAGGGTGAAGAATTTGTCTTCAATTTTAAAAATGCATTCAAAAATCTCAATGAATAAAATAGAGAGCTACTCATAAAATAGGAAAGTGCCGAAGAGACCCAGGCGTGTGGACATTCAGACAACAGCAGAACATGGTATCTGTGGAGAATCAGTCTTTATTGGAGCTAAAACATCCCATTTCCAATACTCAAAAACGTATTTTGTGTGGTTCAAAGACGTAGACATTTGGGGAAGGCAAAACGACAAACAAGGCTGAATTTTGAAGTTAGAGAAGTATACATTAAATTCCACAAAATTAAGATATAAAGAAATTATCTTAGGTCTTCTGTGACAATAAAACCAAACTCAAAGATGACACAGTGACAAGAAACATTTCCAGCACAGACACACAAAGAGCTATTGTTTCTAATATAGAAACAGACTCTGCAAGTCAATCAGAATAAAGCAGCCCAGGAGAAAAGCAGGCCAAGAGAACGGTATATGAAGAAAGACGGCTGATAACATATGCAATAATTAAAAACCGATCTTGGAGTTTTTTAAATTAGCCAACAGCTGACTGCTTTATCCAATGCTGTTTTGTCATTACTATGTGTGTGGGTGCATGTGTGTTTATGGGTGCACATGTGTGCATGGGTAAGTGGAAGCTGGGGGTCAGTCCTCAGGCTGCTCACTTGTTTTGTTTGTTTGTTTGTTTGTTGTTTTTTTTAAGATTAGCTTTATCACTGACCTGGAACTTCCAACCCAGGGTAGACTGGCTGTCCATTGAGACTAAGGGATCCACTACCCCTGCCTCGCCAGCACTAACATTACATGTGTGTATCCCTGTACTCGGCATTTTCTTTTTAAGTGGGTTCTGGGGGTCAAACTCAGGTTCTCAGGCTTGAAGCACTTTGCTGACTAACCCAATTCCACAGCCCCATTCATGTAATTCATGAACTTCCATATACAACAAATAATCATAAGACCTTATAGATTATAATATACAATCAGGATAAGGCTCAATAACAAGGCATGCTGTACTTATTTTTAATATTTTAATAATTTTAAATACCAACAAGAATTTAATAATGATTAGCTAACTTGTTGTAAATCAATCTTTTTGTAAATCAATCTGAGAACTAGAAGAACTGCCCTCCCCACAAACAAATCCCATCTGAGGAAATCAGAGCACTCTGAAGATATAACCCAAGTATCCAGAGAGAAGAGAAGCACACAGGCAGTCAGGTGCCTTCGAGGACTGCTCTCTGCTCCCTGCACTTGCCAGTTCTCCACAAGGGATCTTGGAGGTAGCAAACAACAGCCTAGGAGGTGCGAAGCTGGGAGAGCATCTCCTCATCTTCCACATGAATGGCACAAACAGGAGTTTAGAACCACAGAGGCACAAGAGTTGAAAAGTCAAGGTTTCCAGGTAGGGTCCCAAGTCCTGCATGCTAGAAGCAGGGCATATCTAACACCTGAGCAAACCTTATGCTAGAGACTGGCTGTGAGAGGGTGGCAAGCCTAAGGCTGTGAGCGAGTGCAAGCCTAAGGCTGTGAGCGAGTGCAAGCCTAAGGCTGTGAGCGAGTGCAAGCCTAAGGCTGTGAGCGAGTGCAAGCCTAAGGCTGTGAGCGAGTGCAAGCCTAAGGCTGTGAGAGGGTGCAAGCCTAAGGCTGTGAGCGAGTGCAAGCCTAAGGCTGTGAGTGAGTGCAAGCCTAAGGCTGTGAGAGGGTGCAAGCCTAAGGCTGTGAGCGAGTGCAAGCCTACGGCTGTGAGCGAGTGCAAGCCTAAGGCTGTGAGAGGGTGGCAAGCCTAAGGCTGTGAGCGAGTGCAAGCCTAAGGCTGTGAGAGGGTGGCAAGCCTAAGGCTGTGAGCGAGTGCAAGCCTAAGGCTGTGAGAGGGTGGCAAGCCTAAGGCTGTGAGAGGGTGGCAAGCCTAAGGCTGTGAGAGGGTGGCAAGCCTAAGGCTGTGAGAGGGTGGCAAGCCTAAGGCTGTGAGAGGGTGCAAGCCTAAGGCTGTGAGAGGGTGGCAAGCCTAAGGCTGTGAGAGGGTGGCAAGCCTAAGGCTGTGAGAGGGTGGCAAGCCTAAGGCTGTGAGAGGGTGGCAAGCCTAAGGCTGTGAGAGGGTGGCAAGCCTAAGGCTGCAGCCAAAAGAGGATGATAACAGGAACGACAGCCCACAGCTATCTACAGCTTTCTACAGATTGTTTATCAAAGAGAAGGAAAGACACAGGACCCAGTATAGAGAAAGATCCACAGAGATTGACATACTGACAATATTTCAGAATCTATGTCAAACTTTGTAGAACAGAAACAGCTAAAGATCATCAACAGTGACGCTTGTGAAGTCATTTCCAACCCACAGAAAAATCAAGTATGTATAGAGAAGAAAATTTTAAGGAAGAATGAAATATCTAAAATACTGCTTTCAGTAAACATCACAATGATATAAGTTTACAGTGTTTTTGTCTTGTTTTGTTTTAAGACCTCAGGGCTGGTGGGATTGGCCAGTGTTGGGAAAAGCATGTGTTGTGCAGGCCTGTCCTGAGTTCCATTCCTAGAACTTACAGAGGAAGGTTTTCTTCAGACACCACATGTGCGCTGTAACATACACATGCTCCCTCCCTGCTCTCTCCCCCTCGTCACCCCTCTTGCCCACACACTCTCATTCTTTCTCATACATACAATAATAATAATAATAATAATAATAATAATAATAATAATAATAATAATAAAATTAAGTTTTAAATAGTCCTCGTGGATGAAACACATAGAGGCTAATTGCTCTAAATAATAAACTTGCTAAAGGAAGAGGACTGCTATGTATCATCAACTGCTAACCCCTCTCATTCTGGCATTGAAGATGAAAGAATATTCACACTCCCAAACTGGGAGCCCTGAAACACAAGTTCTTCTAAAATATTACTAAAATTGTTCCTTCTGAATCATACCATGACATGCATAAGAGAATGGTGGTACCACCTGTGCTCCTTTCTCACAGGTCAGACATGTGGTTGTGCAACAATCCGGGGCCTTCTTTAAGACACAGTGCACAGTGGGTCCACAGCATGCTCAACTCTACTCCAGAACAAAGGGAATGCACCACATTCTCCCTCCAACGACATGTTTCATGACTTACAAGAGATCATAGGGCAGCCTTACTAGACATGCACACAACATCCTGAAGCAAAACAAAAGACTGAGGCTGTTCTGTAGCTTGCAAAACAACAAACAATCCCCCAAATCTGACTCTGTAAATAAGAACGCCAACATGCAGGGCAGGCCATACCATCTGAAGAAAGCTAAAGGGAAGACTGTGAGTTCAGAGCCAGCCCCCATTTAAAAGCTGCAAATCATTCTGCTCCAGCGACAGACTTGAAGGGCACACAGTAAAAGCTGAGATGGGAGACAAAGTCCTTGCTCTATTGCCAACTGTGGCTATCTTCTATTGCCAAAATAAAGAGGTTTTTTCTCAAAAATCAAGTCACTGTGTAAAGAAGCAAGTATTAGAAAATTATGAGGGGTGCTACTTTAAAAATGCTTCCAAACATTCAAAAAGAGTCTGGGGAGATGGATCAGTAGACAAAAGAGCTTGTATAAGCACAAGGACAGGAATTCAGATTCACCTGAAACCACCTAAAAAGCCAGGCACAGCCTTGCATGTCTGTAACCCCGGTACTGGGGACAGAGAGAGGCAGATGTTAGGGCTTGCTGGCCAGCCAGCTGTGTGAAAACAGTTAACTTCAGGTTCTGTGAGCAACCTGGTCTCACAAACTATGACATAAAGTGATGGAAGAAGACACATAACAGGCTCTTCTGGACTCTGCACATTTACACACACACACACACACACACACACACACACACACACACACACACACACACACAAATACAATGAATAAGTAAATCAAAGAGAGTGTTTTAAGCAGCACACAATACTCTGATTTCTGAGATTCCCTGGGTAAAACTCATCACCATCAAATAGCTCTCCAGCTCCAGGTGCTGATGAGAAACAAAGCCTTTAACCACTCTCTCACTGTTTGAGAAGATGAAAGCTTAACTACGGAAGAACATTGCTGTGACCAGTCCACCTCAGATGGAGGCTGGTACCTAAGAATATGGCAAGTCTGTTTGGAATGCTGCTGCGATGGCAGGTGTAATCTCTGCTGTCAATGCCGGGAGAGCAACAGGTCTGCAGTGTGCCACGACAAGAGTCACCAATAGACACCTTACAGTGATGTTTCAGGTAGCTTGTGTTACGTTTGATTATTTGTGGAACAGACACCTAACACTCTATGAAAGCCTTTTAAAACTACGTAGTTCTACATGTACTGACACTGAAATATAACTATTGCCTCAATTATATAAAAATCAATGTGTAGAATATGAATATAATACATCTGATATATATACATACATATATATATGACTGAGATGTATATATCATATCCTCAAACTAACAAAATGACCCAAGACAACTATATACCTAATTTAAGAGCAATTCTCTCAGCAAGTAGTGGGGTTGAAGGAAATTTTCATCTCTGCAAATACTTTTCCAGTTGAACTCACTTTGTCAACAAGAAGGTGGTTTTGGCACTGAACCAACCAGAACTAAGGGAATCTGTGAAAAAGTTAAATATTCTTGAGGGCAGGAACTAAGATCTGTCAACTCCAGAATTTAGTGTTGTATTAATAAATTATTTTCTTATTAACTAATAAAGCTTTTTCCATGTTTGCTAGAATCTTCTAAGTTCCACAGAATAAAAACAAATTCTCAATGAATATTTTATATCTAGGTCCCCAATATTTGATATGTTGACACCATTCAAAGATATGAAACCTAAACTAAGAAATAAACAGTACTTTGTTTTGGAAATCATCACAGGCTTCTGAAATAATGTCTATAGTGTTTTTAAAAATATGAACTTCTATATACTCTACATATTCCCATGGCAATATTGGTGAGTTAAAGAGGCATACATAGCCTATCACTGCATTTAAGATGTCCAGGTCTCTCACCCTGCTTAACTTCCCCAAACTGCCCAACAGATGTCATGTGACCCAAGGCAAAATGGACAAACTTGCTAGAATCCTACAGAACCAGAATGCTTCAAAAGTCTGCCACATTGTCACAGATAACACTGCTTTCAGTTTAAATTTACCCTCCTGGTCCCTTAAAAAAATAAACAAACAAAAACACTTTCAGCCCAACAAAATCACTTAACACAATCAGAGAGCCTGGGCATTCAGGTCAAACTATAAAGAACACAGAAAGAGATATGAAAATGGTGCCTTTGGACAGCATAGGCCAGGTGTACATAAACACAGACGGTGAAAGTGGAAATCTGATCAAGCCTCACACCCCATTCCTATCATTTGGTCATTTCCCACAAATGAGATCCTTCCTAGTTCCTATGATTTTTTTGTTTGTTTGGCTTTGGAGACAAAAATATCTCTACATAATCCAGGCTGGCCTTAAATCTGTGATCTCTTCTGCCTAAGTCTCCCAAATTCTGGAATTCCCATATCCACCTACTGTACTGAGCTTTTAATCATGAACTTGACCCATATCCTTTGTTTTGATAATTCTGGACAAGCACTTCATTGGAAGCTCCATCCCTGCCCCCTTGTTATCACCATCCCTTACCCTCAACCAGGACCCAGAGTTTGAGAAATCACACATCAACACTGTAGGCTGACAAAGCTCCCACAGGGAATAGGAGGCTAAATGGTTGCCATGGAGATGGAAGGCCCTAAATGTTCTTTCTGAAGGTTCCTCATCTGTGACACATAGCAATATTTGGAAAATCAAAGTAAATCTTAAGTCCACAGGCTCACACAGGTCAATCCAAGAAAGATCAGAGCTCAGCCTATAAGGCATAAAAATTCTCATCACTCTCAATTTTTTAGCTTTTTCAGATTTACCATTTTAAATATGGATGTCCTTCAGTGTTTAACCTAAAACAAAACAGCGCCTCACTCGGTTATTGAGAGGAAGACAATACAAGCCATTAAGTATCTTAAAAGTTAGGTCAAGTTATACAAGCAAGAGAGATCATCAAAATCTCTTGTCCTGCCCAACTGTGACTTATAATTAACTTTCTCACCAGTTGTGAGGCTCCCGAAGCCCCTGAGCATCAAATGTCCACATTGAGCTTCACATATAGGATGTGTCTATCTTCCTAACATCCCTAGAAACCAGGTGTTCATCTGCGTAGAGTGCGTGGAAGGACAGCTGGGAGTCAGAGATTGTAGAGTTCCAGACTCTATGAGAGAAGGATGATGCTGACATTCTGGAACTTAGAATGTAGTTACTTCCCTTCAAATTATTGGTGAAATACTTCTGTGCTGACCCTGTATCACTGTTGACAGCGTGGAAAAATTTTTTAGATCAATCATTTTTACAAGAAAGCCAACATCAAACCCTGGCACAGCATTCTAAGATGAGAGTAAATAATCTGAGAAGACTGAATAAATAAGAGAATCCAAAGAACTTCAGAGAGACACAGACATTGTTAAGATCACACATTTGATTTGTGGAACCCCGAGTCAGCTAGGGTCAGGTCTGAGTGTGTGTAACTAAGACATGGATAATCAGGGCAGCTCCAGATAAAAGGCTGCACCTCTATCGACCAAAGACGTCTAGACAGGCTGTCAAAGACTGTCCTGGTAGCGCAGTCTCCTCCCAGTTTACTGCTCTGCCTGAGAGGCCCTTCTCCCTCTGAGATGATGGGCAGAGCTCCTGCTGTTGAGCCAGAACAGCAACATCAAGAAGGAAGAAGAGTGGAGGGGAAAGAGACACATGGCATTCACCACCAGGTATGGAGGGATTCCAGAAACTATAACATTGTATTCCCACTTACTTCTCATACATCATACTATTTTTGCTGAACCACAAAGGACATAATCTAACTTTTCCCAGAAGGCCTTGTGCCAAATAGGAATTAAGGATTCTCTTCCCATAGAAGGGGAGAGGAAAGAACGCTGTGTAGAGTGTTAGGTGCTCCTGCATGGGCAGTGAGTCCATAGCAGCAGCTTCTAGGGTAGGAGGTTGTGTCTAGGGAAGCACGAACAACCCTCCCCCTACCCCGGGGATATTTCAGAGACCTTCCTGTAACATTTCAACTTCTTTGGATGGAATTTAGTTTAGAGAATATGTCTTTCAACTTACTCATCTTGCTGATTTTGATATGGGATAAGTGTGAAACAAAATTGAGGTTTCCAGCAAAATGCAAGACCGCTTTACTGAGTCAGTACCATTTTCTATGGTACTATAGGAAATCCACCCTCTGCTCTCCTTGATCTCATACAGACCAAGTGAACAAAGGTTCCCTGAGACAGAAAAGCAGCTTAGGAGTGGTGAAACTCCCTTTCCTGTTTCATTTTTTTTTCATGTACATCCATGTATGTAATGCTATCTTTGTGCTGCTGACATAATTAGACAAGATGTAATACACAGGACATGAGAGCCAAGGAGGACTATGAACAGAGATCCAACGGGATGGGGAAGAGGAGGGAGAAGAGGGAACTGGAGGAACAAAGATGAAATACTGCATGTTTTCTCTCGTGCAGACTCTATACTGAAGACACATGTGTGCATGCGCACATATGACACGGAAGCAAGAGGAGGGAAGGAGACTAGGAGAGGACAATGGGGCACAGATCAGACAAGGGACAATGATTTACATGCATAAAACCATCATAATAGGAGCGAGTGGGTAAAACGTTTGCTGTGCAAGCCTGATAAACTTAGTTCAATACCCAGGTTGTTCAACTACCCAGGTTATTATACTTAGAGGTAAAAGAAGAAAACTGACTCACAAAGTTGTCCTCTGCCCTCCAGACATGTGCCATGGTATGTGCATAACTCCCCCTATACACGTCACACATAATATACAATAATATTAATAAAATTTAAATGTCATAATGAAACCCATTATCTTTTATGCTAACAAAAATTATATATGTATATAAATGATTTTGTCCCCCTAAAAGTTTATTTGTATTTCATTTATAACCTAACACCTAACTTTGTTGGTTACCTCTGCTGGTATAAACCATCATATAAACAATCAAGGAGTTCAGATCTAGCAATCTATGCACACTGCCCAAACATAACAAAATATGCCAATGCCTACACAGGAAAAAAAAAAAAAGATTACAGCCGGGCGGTGATGGCACACACCTTTAATCCCAGCACTCAGGAGACAGAGCCAGGCAGATCTCTGTGAGTTCGAGGCCAGCCTGGTCTACAGAGTGAGATCCAGGACAGGCACCAACATTATACACAGAGAAACCCTGTCTCAAAAAAAAAAAAAAAAGACTACAGTAAAGAAGTATTTAGTCACTCAACAAAGCTACATACAGCTACACATGGCAGGTGCTGCTCCAAGGAAGGAAAACCTGAATCATTTAATGCCCATCTGAAGTAAGGTCATGAGCATATAGTCAACTACAGAGCACACAACGGTAGACACAAAGACGAAAAGAAGTATCGCGTTGCTGTAGAGGAGGATGCAACCCAAGGGAGTGTGGAGGCAGGTGAGGCTTCCTAGAAGAGGTGAGGCCTGCTTTGAAAGGTGACAGAGGAAAACAAACCAGGAAATCGTGAACGAAAAGCGGAGCCTAAATCAGAGGGGGAAATGCAGCTACTGGAGGCCCTCCCTACAAGTGGTTGGGTGTTTCTAGAACACAAAATGTGATAGAATAATGAAAGGACAAAAGTTACAAATGGAAAAATGCATTATAACTGAAGATGTCACATTAATGTTGATACTAAAGACAACCCCAAATTCCTATTAATAGTTCACACCAAATGCTCATGTTTTATATCATTAACATTAATATTCCTATTATCTGTAATGTAAGGTCTATAAAATACTTTGGGAATTCAGATGTGATGTACTTCTCACAGATGCTCTAAGAGATATTAATTATTTGAGAATACCTTCAGAAATAGTCATGTTATATTTTGAACACTGTTGTTTGATTCTTTTGGTGCTAGGTATGGAACCTGAGGCAGAACTACATCTCTGGTCCCATTTTCCAGAATTATACATTAGAATATCAAAATGCATTGCAGTAACAAAACCATAAAATGGATATCATTTAACTACAGCAGGAAAAGACTTTAAATGGTATGTATATAAAGTAAAAATTTTAAACTCTAAAGCCACATTATTCAAACAATGGTGGACTTGCATATTTATTAATTACTTGGTCAGGATCTATTTAGTCCAAGCCTGCCTTGAACTCACAATTCTCCTGCCTCAGCCTCTCCAGTGCTAGGATTATAGGCATGTGCCACCATCACACCTGGTTTTTGGTGTCTTTAGTCTCAGTCAGTACAATAAAATTATTCTCACCAGTGCCAAGATCATTTCTGTCCATATTCAGTGGGTGTTTATTTCTTACTGTCCTTCCCTCTGTTGGCATGAGGACTTTGTTTTGAAAATTATTAGTAGGTTAATTAAGAGGCTCACACTGTTCCCTACCTCACATATCAATATGTCTTAATTATCTATTTCTATACCTCTTCCTTCTATTCAACTCAAGGAGTATGAGTAAGTTTCTGAATGGAGGAAAAAAATCAGCATTGAATTTACTTTGTCACTTTGGTGTATTTTTTGTTTTTGGTAAACACTATTTTACTGTGATTTATATGAGCAAACATTTTCCAAGGTCATTTGAATTTTAAAAGATTTTTGATTAGGCTTCTTGTCAAAAATTAGAGCACATAAAAGCACAAACTGTAGCTTCCACCGCTACCAATTTGCCACACAGTGTGAAGGCAAGTCCCCACATGGTGCACCAGAGTGGTTCTCCTCTTGTGACATTCGTGAACCATTAACAATATCTAGATTTTCAAGTTGGGCAGTGGTGGTGCATGCCTTTAATCCCAGCACTCAGGAGGCAGAGGCAGGCAGATCTGTGAGTTCAAGACCAGCCTGGTCCAAGCTCCAGGACAGGCACCAAAACTACACAGAGAAACCCTGTCTCAAAAAAAAAAAAAAAAACCACCTAGATTTTCATATCTTATTACAGAGTTTTCATTTTTAGCCTCTATGGAGTGTTTGCAGGAGTTACAGTAATATATGCAACTCTGACCTTTGTTAGGGTCCCAGCCCATTTCCCATGAAATCAGGATGCTTTCTGCACATTAGACACACTGAGTCTACCATACACTTCTGGGACTGCTGCAGTGCCTGGCACACTGTGGAGAGTTGGAAACTGTGCTTACTACCTAAACCTATGTGTAGAAGAATGAAGGAGCCAGTGAATGAATACAGAAGTCTAAGACTAAACCAAAAAATTACTCTAAGTGGTCCATGTGCCATAAAGGGGTAATGAATGGAGAAATAAGAAGAAAAAACATCTTCATGAAGTTTGCTAAATATGTAACAGAAATGTAAAATACAGAATTATGTTGGTGATCAGAATTGTCTGGGACTGAGGACTTCTGATGGGAACAAGTGGGAGGGAGTTGAAGGTGACAGAGGTCTCAACTGTAGTTGCTCTTAAACAGCTCTCAAAAATGAAGAGAAGAAACTAAAGATATCTCAAGATGTGAATATTTTAGTGATGACTACTGAAGTCAGTACTACCAACCTGTAAGATGGGAAGTGGTAGCATGGTTGTTAAAAAGGGTTATAACAAGTCTAAGATACCAAAAAGGAAGGCTTTAAAAAATTCTATTTGTTCATAATAAACAAGTTTTAGAAATTCCTCCTAGGAAAATTTTAATATATAGGAAGGGATTTATATAAACAGCAGCCTTGCTTGTATTAGAAGGCAGGATGTCCCTCAGGCCTGTCTGCTTTGTGAAGTGCTGTTTGCAGTGCATAATGACCCCATTTAAATTCTTCTTTAAAGTTCTCGTTTGTTCTTTTTGTATTTCATATTTCCTGAACAAGAGCTGAGGTCACCACTGTGACGAGCGATGCGCCAGGAGCAGACATGGAGTGCAGTTGTGGGGACTGTGGATGCATGCTATCAGCGTGCCCACCTGCTCTAAGTTTCACCTGATGAGCTGCTCTGACTCAAATCCAATGTGCGACAAACCAAAACGAACTGGTGCTCCACCCACATACACGTTCTGTCCAAAGGCCGCTCACTAAAAGAACGGAAGAAGAAACCATCCTGGGAATGAAGCCTGGGGAGCAGCTGTGGCCACTCGCACACGGGGGCAGGACTTGCTCTCTTCTGGCAAGAGAAAATGAACCGTTGGCAACCGATATGGAAGCCTAACTGAAGGGGTAATGAGGTACACAGCGCCTGTAGTTGGGGTGGTAAGATGGTCTGTCTGCCAACAGCAAGCAAAGAAAGCTGCAGGTCCACGGACGTAAGGAAGCTACAGATCTGTCATAGCCTTCCTTATAACTGACCCTCAAGATTCACATCCCAACATCAAGCTAAGGCCTGAGCACTGTACTTCTGATATATATTCTCCCAAACTGGAGTTACTGTGTCCAAGAATGAAATATATGCTGGAAGTATTTTTGTATGTTACTGTATTTTCCCACTTACTATATATTTGCACACTTTGACATAAATGTGTATTGTGCCTACCATCACCGGAAGCTGGTGATGCAGAATGCAGCACAAAGTACCCGCTCTCACAGGATTTACACTCTCAATGCTTGCTAACACCTTCTGTTGTTGTCGCTATTTCTGAGACAGGTCTCACTATGAAGTTCTGGCTGGCCTGAAGCTCACTACGTAGGTCAGGCTGAATTGAACCTGTGACAATCTTTCTGCCTCTGCTGAAATTTCAGGGGTGTTGTCACCACATCCTTTTTGAGAAAGATATTTAAATAAATTTGACTATTTCATAAAATCAATATATTTTATATTTATACTCACAATTTTAATGAAAATCATGTTTTCCTAGTATTTATTGAATATCCTTTTGCCTTGTGTGTTTGTGTATGTATGTTGTGTAAAGATACACATGTACATATATGCTCATGTATGTGGAGACCAGTGGTCAAAGTTGAGTGTCTTCCTCCATCACTCTTTATCTTGGTTTTTGAAGGCAGAGTCTCACTGAACCCAGGACCTGAAAGCTCGGGAGCCTTGGCCTGCCCTTCCAGCAGTGGAACTACAAGGACCGGCTGGGGTGCCACTGAGTATGTGGGTGCTGGGGACCCGAAACCAGGGCCTTTTGCTTATGCAGCAAGCAATTCGACAAATGAGCCATCTCCCCCGGCCACTTACTAAGTATATTATGTGATTATAGAGAGGTATAAGCCTTCTTATTACAAGGATGAGAGAGAAGGGGAGGGACAGAGGGAAGGAAGGAAGGAGGGAGAGAGAGAGAGAGAGAGAGAGAGAGAGAGAGAGAGAGAGAGAGAGAGAGAGAGAGCGCGCTAAAATAGAAGGAAGCAACAAGTGAGTATAATGTGGAAAATACAAACTTTTCAGTTTTCTCTTGTGCCAAACCTGGATTTCCCATATATGAGTGTGTGTGTGTGTGTGTGTGTGTGTGTGTGTGTGTGTGTGTGTGTGTGTGTGTATTCATGTGACTATGTTGGCATGAGACAGTGAAGCAGCAGATGTGAGACTATCTGGAATGAAGAGGTCCCACAGGAGTCAGGGGGCGAGGGTGGACAGGTGAGCATGAACAATGCCTTACATACACACACAGGATAATCCATCATGAAATCCATTTACCCATCATTTTTTAAAAATAAAAAGCAAAAATAAGCCTGATTTAAAAGTTTAAAGAAGCAATAGCATAATGTTGTTTTAAGTTAATTCAGTTGCTTACATAATGTTCCAATTTTCTACAAAATTTTTCCTAGATGCTAATTGCTATGTGTGACCTATGTAATTAAAAGGCAACATCTAGAAATTAACTTGGGGCTACCTCTGTGATGTTCTGATTCTGCAGTATATTAAATTACCGGATATTTCTTTATTTAAAGCATGTTTCCTTCAACATTCCCCCAGGGCTTAAATGTTTTTCACATGAATTCTCATGTTTTTCAATCTTGCCTTTGGTTGGCAATATATCTGAAGTCAAAACTAAACTATTCTTACCCCCTACAATAGAAATGCATCTTAAAAATCAGGCTGGGCAGTGAGGGGGTGTTTGCTGGAGAGATGGCTCAATTGGTAAAGGCATTTGCTACCAAGTCTTAGTAACCTGAGTTGAACGTCCAGGACCACATAACGGAAGGAGAGAACTAATTCTCACAAGTTGTTCTTTGACCATGACACACACAAAGGCATATATCACCCCTCCCCAGACAATATAATAAATTTAGAAAAGGATGTGAAAATCAGACCTTGATTTTAACGGATTTTCTGTCTTAGAAGGGTACCCTCGCATTTGAATTGCTGTTTTCCATTGGTTCCCACTTTCTCCCTCAGGGATACTGTTGGAATGTGGACACTTTTCACTCTATTGCTGGTTGCCTGGTGTCACTCACATCTATTTCTTAACTGATTTTTTGCAGCTGTATCCTAACTGGTTTATCTACCTCAGAGTCTCAGTAAGTCAACCAGAGAAGCGGAACAGTTTAATCTCTAGTTAAAAATAAAAGTTGGAGGCAAGGTATTACTACATTGCCCAGGCTAGCCTCAAACTTATGATCTCCTGCCTCAGGCTTCCAAGTGCGAGAATAAAAGGTGCACACCACCACAGCTGGGTTGATGAGCAACTTTTTAAACATGTATATCTGAATGCCGGGTGTGGTGGCACACATCTTTAATCCCAGCACTCAGGAGGCAGAGGCAGGGACTGTGAGTTCAAGGCCAGCCTGGTCTACAGAGTGAGTTCCAGAATAGGCTCCAAAGCTACAAAGAGAAACCCTATCTCGAAAAAACATAAAAATAAAAAATAAATAAATAAAATTTTTAAAAACGTATATCTGATCCAGCCAGGCTCTTACTTAAACCACTCCTGATTTTAGATAAAGTATAATAACTCCTACTTCCAGCCAAGACTGAGGGCGAAACATATCCTCCTACTGAAATAATAGCAAAAAACAAAACAACTGACAGAAAGAAATCAGGCCTTCGGAATATTATACATTAGACAACTAGGGATTTACCCCAGTTAACTGGCAAAATTTTCTTGCTGTGGTGTGACACAAGAAACTATGCAAAGTTCAACAGACTCCGTGAAGTGAGAGGAGAACTGGGGACAGAGGCAAGCACAGGGCCAAGAGCCTGTGTGACAGAGCAAGACGGGACAGAGGCCCCTCCATCTCGTATTCTTGCTGAGGCCGTTTCAGGTTTAACTAGACTCTGATCTCCTTGACGGAGAATCTCATGGAAAATTACCAACTGTATTTTAGGAACTCAAGGTCAACATGCCCCAGCTAAGTTATCTTAGCTTCTGTTAAATTGCCAGCTTGTGCAGAGCCCCCTCCAGCTAACCACTTACTTTAGCTTCTGTTAAGCTGCTTGTTAAGCTTCTGTGAAGCTCCCCGCTGCAGTTGCTGAGCGAGATGCCAGGCCTGGGCTTTGCCTTTAAAAACCCCATGCTCTGGACACTCATGACTAGACCCAAGTCCTCAAATACCTGAGTATAGTCCTAGTCAGCTGAAATAAAGACTTACAGTTGGCTATAAACCGTATCTGAGCAATCATCTCTGGTGGACTTCCTGTAACACCTACAGAAAAGAATACCTGCCATGAGGAACCTACAGACCAAAGGCTCTGGAGTTCCAGGCATGCTTCCCTCAGGTACTCTGCAGACCACTGAGCACAGCCAAGTATGAGCAACCACCCAAGGGCAGAGAAAAACAGATACCCAAACATGCTATAGAAAGTGGTGTTGAGCACTCAGTCATCACCAGGAGTGTCTTTTCCATAGTCATACTGTAAGAGACATGATTCACAGGGATTCACCATACAGAGATTCATTCTATATGCAAAAAGGCCTTGCTGTAGTGGTTATCCCACACTAAACACTGCTCTGGTTCCATCTAATCAATATTAAAAGGAAGGTCACAAGGATCAAACTTTTAAAGAGGCTTGTCTATACTTCAGAGCAAAATTATTTATAAGAAAACAAAATCCTAAAGCACCCAACAGAGTAAAGCCCACGCTTCTGACATGCATTCAAAATTACCTGTCCCTTGAAATTACCCAGCCTGCAAGGAGGCTGGAAAGGGAGCTGCACTGAGGAAAACGGTCAGTCAATTGAAACTGGGCCAGAATTGACAATGATTAAACAAACAGACAAAACACAAAAATGCCCCATCCTCTCTTGCATTCAGCTAACTGTTTCTCCTGGCTGGAATGCTCAGCTAGAGCTGTGCCAGGAGGAGTCCCCATTTGATGTGCTTAACACCCACAGTGGAAACACCCACCAAGGCCAATTTCATGTTGTCAATAGTGTAGCTTGCAGAGTTCCTGAATTTTTAATAATCAGATCATGTGCTGGATCCACCTCTCCCAGTGGAGTCCAATCAATCAATCGATCACCTTCATATCTTAAACACTGGTTCCTTTGGAGAGCATTCTGTGAGTTTCCAAATTTGAGTTAAATGTTCCTTCTCTGGGCTCCCCTAATACACTGTGCATATACCACCAAGGCACTTAAGATATTCTATTATTATGTGTTTGATTCATGAACCCCAAGAGGGAAGATAATGCCCTGTAAATTAATCTACATGCTGAGCATTTCCACAGTAACAAACATGGGATGACAAACTACTAGCTGAATGAACAATAGCATGGAGCTGCACTGATAGGTACAACATAGAGGACTCTCTAATAGAAGATCTCTAGTGTATTACACAATGTGAAAGAGCCAGAAACAAACGGCACATACTGTATGATTTCATTTACATGACACTCGGAAAGTGATAAGCTTACAAATCCATGGTTGCTAGGAAGAAACTGCAAAACAACATGAGAGAACTTTAGGTGGATAAGAAGGACTGGAAGTCACAGACTATGCACTTATATAAACTGCATGCCTATTAGGATCAGTTTTATTCACCATAAACTATTACGTCAATAACCATTAACATTTCTTTAGTCAGCAGCTGAATGATGAGATAGCAATGAGCAAAATAAGCCTAAGCTCTTAGTGAACTAGCATTAAGTCTGTGGAAGAGTAAAGATCAGACAAATACACTGTATTAGTTTCCTAGATTCACCTTAAAAACGTATCACAATGTGGCCTGAAACAATAGAAATGTATACGCACAGTTCTAAGGGTGGAAGTTTGTCCTTGAGGTGTTGGAGGGTCATGCACTTCTGAAGGCTCTAGCTGGACTCCTTCCTTACAACTTAGTAATCAGTATTAACATCATGTCTTGACATTCCATTGCTCTGGCCGTATCACTCCAGTCATTGCCCATTGGACCTCTCCTCTGTGTCCAGAGTCAAACCTCCCTCTCCTTTGAGGACACCAGCCATTGGACCAGAGCCCACCTGTCTTAGGGTTTCTATTTCAGTGATGAAACACCATGACCAGAGCAACTTGAGGAGAAAAGGGTTTATTTCACTTACAGTTCTACAACTCTGTTCATCATCAAAGGAAGTCAGGACAGGAACTCAAGCAGGGCAGGAACCTGGAGGAAGGAGCTGATGCAGAAGCCATGGAGAGGTGCTGCTTACTGGCTTGCTCAGCCTGCTTATAGAACCTAGCACAACCAGCCCAGGGGTGTCACCACCCACAATGGGCTGGGCCCTCTCCCATCAATCACTAATTAAGAAAATGCCCTACAGCCAGATCTTATGGAGGCATTTCCACAATTGAGGTTCCCTCCTTTCAGATAACTCTAGCTTATGTCAAGTTGATATAAAACTAGCTAGCACACCACCCTAATCCTATATGACCTCATCCTCACAACATTTGCAAAGACCATTATTCCCAGATAATGTTATAAGAATAGGGGCTAGAACATGAAAATATCTTTTTTGAAGAACATATTTGAACCCACCACACAAAGAACTAACTGTGGAACAAGGAAAAGTATGACAAATGTAACAAAATGGTGTATGAAGTGCAATGGCATAAGAGCTCTAGGAGATTCAGGGGAGGACCGCCTGAAGAGAAGGGACAGCCCAGGAGAGAAGTGGGGGTCCTTCCAAGCTAAGAACAGAAGTGCTACAATCTTACAGGACAGAGGCAGGCAGGAATGATAACCAGAAAAAGGTCTTGTATTAGTTACTTCTCTCCTTACAACTTAAGGAAGGAAGATATATTTTGGCGCACAGTTTGAGTGTGTTATGATGGGGACATCACGGCAGTACGAGCTTGAGGCAGTTGGACACATTGCACCCACAAATCAGGAAGCAAAGAGAGATGAATGTGGGTGCTCAGCTCGCCTTCTGCTCTTCATTCAGTGGAGGACTCCATTTGATGCTGTCTGAACTTAGGTCTTTCCCACTTCAACCCCATCTAGAAACTCCCTCATGGGCATTCCCAGAAGTTGGTCTCCTAGATGGTTCTAGATCCTAACAAATTAACAAACAAATCAACCACCAGAGGGCCCGATTTGATGAGCACATCAGCTCTGAGTCTGATGGACTAGACAGGTAGGCTGAGCCAGGGAGCAAGAGCCCCACACATCTAAGTATACTTAACTCAGCGGGTGGTTTGGGAACCAGTGAGCAGTAACAGTGGTTTAGAAAACAGCGCCATGTTTTCACTCAGCACTGAAGAGGTTCATGAAATACAGCAGGGGATAGATCACAGCACTAGCAATTACTGGTGCTCAAACTCAGTTTTCTCTATTAATCCAGCTACTATGTGGCAACAGAGCTAGAAACAGCCTGGGTGAAGGGCCCCCAAAACCATGTCACTGGGTTTAGTCCATTCCATTTATCTGCTGGGGCAGTTCCCCCATGAAACTGAAGCATTGATTTAGAAGTGTTTCTTTGCTTCAGTGCAAGCCTTTTCGGCTGTTAACTGACACAGAAAAGTTAGTAGCATTTCTTAATTATAGAGAAACTGTTCTCCCGGGTAATTCTTTTCTACAGAAGTATGTTCCAAGAGTGTATAACAACACAGTCTTTTAAATTAAAAATGAAATATCCTCAAATCACAGCATGGTTGTTTTTTACACACAAGGACAAAGTCATGTGTGGTTAAGGACAGAGAAAGAGAATCTATATGATTAGCTGTTCTACTGAAACTCAGTGAGAATGCCAAGGTCACAACTATTGCATACACTCTTGTCTTAGCATCTACATCTGCATTTATGAACCAAGGCCCCCTACCTTCTCTCTGAGCTCTTTACTAGGACCATACAGTTACAATTCTTCTATTGAAAGCAAGTCCTTGAAACCATATGGGATCTAGAAGGTCACTTCTCCCACAAAGCCATAGTAAATTGAAATGCTCTCAGCTATCTATTGGAGGTTACAGTCTATTTAATTGTAGAAAAGCAGACTTTCAGAAAAACAGCTAAATGTCTCTTAATACAAAAGTCTGAACTACACAGCCACATAAGTCATATAAGCTATAATTTTGGTGCTGTATTTTTTAACCACACCATAAGATATAAAATTTGACATTTAGCTGCAGATAATAAGTTTAAACAAATTATATACCTAACTGTTCAAGTTCAAAAAATGGCACTACTTAGTCAACCATTAATGACTGACTAGAAGACATACTGTCTCCCTTCTCATTCAGACTCTTGGTTGAGGCTGGAAGGTGGGAAGTCATATTAAAAGTGAGTCTGAAACAAAAGCAGCTCTGCTTGGTAGCACACACCTACAATGCCAGCAGCACTCACTCGGGAGGCAGAAGAAGGATAATTCAAATTCAGGAGTGGTCTGGGCAATAGAGTAAAAACCTGCCTCAAAACAGCAATAAAAAGCTGGGCATGGTAGCACATGCTTTAATTCTAGCATTCCAGAAGCAGAGGCAGGCCTCCAAGCCTGGTAGACATAACAAGTTTCAGGATAGCCAAGGCTACATAGAGAGACTCTGTCCCAAAATCATTTTAAATTTAATTTTAATAATAATGAAAACAATTTTAGGAGAACCCATGGGTTTACTCTTTTCAGTGCCATTTTTACCTTCAGTGAGAATCTTCTCTCTCAAATTTTCCCAATTTACTAGGTTTATTTTGTTGTGTGGAGTTTAATTTTTTTATCCTTGTCTATATTATATGCACACTTACCTACATGGGAAGGTAGTGTTAGTTGCAGGTACACACACATGCACTCAGAGGTCAGAGAAAGGCTTCTTCCTTTATAGCTCTCTCCCTTATGTTTTCAGACATTGTTTCTCATTAAGCCTGAAACACGTCATTTTAGGGGGCAAGCAAGCTCCCAGTATCTGCCTATCTCTGCCCCCAGTACTGGAGTCACACACAGCACATGTCACCTGCCTGGCTTTTATATGGATGCTTGGGATTTGGACTCGGGGCTTCTTGCTTGCACAGTAAGTGCTCCCCAGCTGCTAACTGTTGTTTTTGAGGTACCGAAGATTGATCTCAAGGGCTTTTACACGCCACTTCACTTAGTATATTGCTTGTGCATGGAATATGCCAGGATCTTTCTCATTTGTTTTGGTTTTTTTCCCTATTTTCATTGAAACATGTAGTTGGGTAAATCTAGGTCTACATCTCAACCACACAGACTGAGGTTTACTAGGGCAGTATGCTCACATATGCAGGGCCTACACACAGAAACAACATATTAAGCACCCCCCAGAAGTCTCTGTATCACTCAAATAAAATAGTCATGAGTTGCCGGGCGGTGGTGGCACACGCCTTTAATCCCAGCACTCGGGAGGCAGAGCCAGGCGGATCTCTGTGAGTTCGAGGCCAGCCTGGTCTCCAAAGCGAGTTCCAGGAAAGGTGCAAAGCTACACAGAGACACCCTGTCTCGAAAAACCAAAAAAAAAAAAAAAAAATAGTCATGAGTTAAATAACAGGTCAATTTTACCTTTTTTCATAGTATATTCCTATAAAATTAAATGATGCATGCTCTTATATGGAAACTAAAAAAGCTGATTTACTGGAAATTGAAAACAGAATGGCGGTAACCAGGGACTTGGGAGAGAAGTCAGGGGAGCAGAGAGAAAGGTTGGTCAACATAAATATGAGCAAGATACTGTAGGGTACTATTGTATAGCAGGATGACTATGGATAATAACAACAAGCTATACATTTCAAACAGTCAAAAGGGCTGAAAGCTGTCACAATAAAGCAATGACAGAGGCTGGAAAGATTGTTCGATGGTTAAGTGCCGGTGGCCATGTCAGAGGAGCAGCAGATGGCAACTGACTTCGGGGTGTCAGCCCAGCAGGAAGAAAATCCCTGATAGGTAAAGCTCAGATAGACAAGGCCCCGAGACCACAGACTCCAGAATGTCTTTTGCTTCTGCTGTGCCTTTACATGTTTGCTGCTACCATATTTCTCTGGTATCTGACATGGTGTGAATGGGTACAGGGAGATCCCCATTGCTTGTAATGTATCTCATGAAAACATCCTGTCCTACTGGGCATTTTTACCTATGGATTATAATGAAGATGATTTATTCTTAAGCTGTACTGTCTAATTGATAATAATAATGTTAGTTTAAATAGAATTTTGATGGTAAAAATAAAACAAGCAAGTGCCACACAGCTAGAACACATGAGTTTCTATTGAGGAGCCTTATAGACTGTGGCTTAGGTTAATGATTAAGAAAAACAATTGAGTTCCAGTGGCCCAGCCAGTTTAAATTCTTCTAATCTTAATGTTGGGAGACATGTTCACAGGTTTCAGAGTGCATCATAGCTGAAACAAAGCTCTGAAAATAAAGTTTTGTTGAGTGCTCCTCTGTAGTGCAGTAGCTTTCCAGTTTGATTTGGTTTTGCTTCTTCAGTTTAAGCTTCGGGTGTAGTGTTTAAAATTTTTAAAAATATTCCAAAGCCAAAGTCAAAGAGCTTTAGCATCATAAATTCTCAATGAGTTTTATGATCCCCGGTCTTATATCCATTGAGTTTATTTTTGTGTGCGGTATTCAACAAAGGTACAATTTCATACTTTTACATGTGGATATCAAGTTTTCTGGGTATTATGTGAAACTATCCTTCCCAACATGTATTCTTATCACCCTTGATGAGTTGGCAACTGTACTGGCTAGTTTTATGTCTACTTGACACAATCTAGAGTCATTTTGGAAGCGGGAACCTCAATTGGGAAAATGCACCCCACCACACACACCTCCATATTGACCAATATGCAAGCTTATGGTACGTTTTCTTGATTGATGTTTGATGTAAAAGGGTCCAGATCATTGTGCGTGGTGCCACTCCTGGGCTAGTATTTCTGGGTGCTATAAGAAAGCAGGCTGTGCAAGCCATGATGAGCAAGCCAGTAAGCAGCACTTCTCGATGGCTTCTGCATCAGCTCCTGCCTCCAGGTTCCTGCCTTGAGTTTCTGCCTTGACTTCTTTGGTGATGAACTAGAAGCTATAAGATGAAATAAACCCTTCCCTCCCAATGTTGATTTTGGTCACGATGTTTATCACAGCAACAGAAGCCCTAAGACAGCCACATAGATTTGGATTTATCTCTGGCTCACTGCCACTCTCTTGGTCTATCTTTCTATTCTATGTCAGTACCAGGTTGTTTTGATTATTTTAGCTTTGACACAAAATTTTAAACCAGGAATTCTCATTCCATCCAACTCTGTTTTTCTTCCTCAGTATTGCTATGGCTACCCCAAGTTTCTTATTCTCTCAGTTTTACAAGAATTTTAGGATTCATGTTTCTATTTGTGTGAAGAATGCCATGAAATTTAGGTAGGACTGTACTAAATGTATGCATTAACTAATGTCCTAGTTAATCTTTATTATCAACTTGGTTAGAATAAAGCATATCTCTGGGTGTGTCTGAACAGCATTCCAAAGATCTTGGATAACAGGTTCTCAATCAATGGATTAATCATTGTCTGATGAATTCACAGTATAAGGACATGGTTGGGAGGTGGTAAGAGTGGGAGCTGGTGCCTTCCTGGAGGAAGTCAGTCACCAAAGCTATGTCCTTGGGGCTGTAGCTCACCCTGGCTCTTCCCTGTACTCCCTTTCTCTGCTTCTTGTCCACCACAAGGTAAATGGCCTCTTCTTTGTGGCCCCCATTGCTTCAGCTGTCTGCTCTGTTTTACCATCACCATCACAATGGATTGAAACCATAAGCCAAATATCTCTTTCCTTCTTTATATTGTTTCTCTTAGGTTACAATAAGGAAAAAAACTAACATAGGCAATACAGATATTTTACCAATATTAATTCTTTGTATTCTAGTGAACAAGAAATATCTCTTTATTATCACTTTTCCAATTTCATTAATGTTTTACAGTTTAACATAGAAATAGTATTTCCTCTGTTATTATATTACTGAGGTGGGATTTAATTCCTGGCATGCAAGGCTGGTTTAACACATGCAAATTAATATGAATCACCGAGTAACAAAATGAAAAACAAGGCTGTATGATAATCACAACTGATATAGGAAAGGCAACTGACAAAACTCAGCATCCTTTGATTAAATACTTTTAATAGTTTAGGAACAGAAGGAAGAGTCCTCAAAATAATAAAAGCCTTTTCTGAAAACCCTACAGCCAATAATATCACAGCCACAGGCAAAGAGCGGAAGCTTCGCCTGAGACCAGCACAGGCGGGGATGCCCAGCCTCACCACTGCTACTTAGCACACAACTTTAAAGACAACAAAGCAGACAGCACAAACAAGGGACATCCCACTCAGAAGTAAAACCATGTCTGTTTACTGCTATGGTTCTGCAATATCAAAAAAACAATGATTACATACACACACACACACACACACACACACACACACACACACACACACACACAAAATGGAGATTATACCCACATAAACACATGCATACACATACACCCATACACACACATGAACACTTGTGCACAAGCACATATACATACACCTAATAAGTGAATTTGGTGAGGCTACAGGGCACAAAATAAACACACAAAACACATGCATTTATACACAAATTACAACTGAAAAAATTGAGAAAACCAACCTATTTACAATGTCATCTTATAAGACTCAAGGATAAACTTTATAGTTTAATTAACTTTTGCTTCAATCAATGTTTAGCTTTCACAGTATCCCCTATAGTTTAACGATCTATTTGCCCCCTTTATAGCTGCTAAGCAATTATCACTTACTGGAGCCACTTATCACACCTTGACCACCAGGGTCTGAACCCCCTTTCTAATTCTTAGAGTCTCTCTCTCACTTTAAGGAACAGACCTACCACTATCAAAGAGTCAAAGCCAAATACGCCACTACTGCCAGCATCTTATGCTCCAAGATATGTGCACACTAACAAAAGTGGGCTGAGCAGCAATACTAATCCCCAGTGCTTGAATCAAAGACTAGTGATAAGACCCAGTGTCTTGCAGAATCACACTCCTGAAAGGACGGGGACAGAGGCGGTGCCCGCTGTGCAGTGTTAGTTCCGAGAAGTCAGTTTCCCTACAACAGTGGATGCTTCCTCACCAGCTCTGTAATAGAATTCTCGGCTCCTTCCTGGCACTCAGCTCTCAGCCCTCCCAGAGTATGAACTGCCCAGTGCAGTAAAACTCCATCTCAGCTTGACTCATCTAAGGCAGTTGCTGTTGCTGGCAACTGCAATCCTGACTGACTCAGCACCTTGTCTCCTGAGACCCACTTAATGTTCTTATGTCATTACACAATCTTATTAATTATATGTTTCCTCAAAGGACAGATGGGATGGTAGGAAAGACATGTTCTTGAAAAATTATGCAACATTAATGCTTTCACCGCATAGGTTTCTACTGACTCTAACCTGAAAAATAGCATAAAATGAGAGACATCTCAGAAGCTTTGGAGAGTCAACTGTTTATTTCACACATACAAAAAAACTGAGACTTACTCTTTTAAGACCAGATAATAACCCACTGTATGTACATATCCCATGTTGCTTATCCAGTTACCAGCCTGTGGGCATGTGTGGCTTTCACCTTTTTGCTAGTGTGAATAATACTTCTATGAACTTGGGTATACAAGTATCTGTTAAAATTCATGCTTTAAATTTTGGGAGATCTACATCCAGAAGCAGAACTGCTGAATTATATGGTAATTTTATTTTAATTTTTGATGCACAAAGGCATTATGCCAAGTGAAACAGCCAGTCACAAAAAAGTAGGCATTCCACTATTCTACTTATTTTTATTTGTTATGTTGCATAGATTTCTTTTACACTGTCATTTGACTTTCATAGTTTTGGATTATACACTCATATATATACATATATTATATACATATGGCATATATTATATATATTCATGTTTACAAAGTCTTTGCCCTTAGACTGTGAAATCATCAATTTTGCCCATGTCTTATCTCATCACTTCAAACTTGGTCTTCATGTCTGCGTCTCTGCTGCTTATGAAGCTCATCTCTGGGTTTGAAGCTGGTGGTGTGGCAACAGTATTTCAAGTACCTTCCTGTTTGAAGAACTGCTAGGACGTCAGAAAAGCTCTCTATTTGATTCCCACAGAGCTGGATTTTATCTAGTCTCCAGTTGTCAGAAAGAGAGAGCCAAGCGGAATGAAAAGCAGTGAGCAGCATGAAAGCCATGCTGATATAGAAAAGGCAACTACTAACAGACTACGAAGACCTTGCAACAGCCTGGCCTGAAGAACAATTGCATTTCTTTCTCCTTTTTTTCCCCCGTCCCAATCTGTAAAAGCGCAGATCAGAGGGTAATGACCTTTCAGAAGCCATGGTTCATGAAAAGGCATATCTAGTATAAGAGACAGGAACTGCACCAACACTCCCGATCTCCTCTCCCTTCCAGCTCCCTGAGCGCGTCCTGACAGCTGGCCTTGGGACACCATCCTGGAAACACGACAGAGTCAGAGGGAGGAAGGGACAGCCTCTACCATGTCAGGTCTGCACTGCAGTGACAATCCTAGCTAAACTGATACCTGACACATCAGCCAGATGGGCACATCCTGGGGACACCTGGGACACTGTTATGCTGGACCAGAAGCAGTCCAGTGCCAAAATGGAGAGGTCTCCAAATCCTTGACTATTTTTCTTTTTATTCAAAATTTGCTGGAGAAGGCTGTAGAGAATCAAGCAAATCTCCATGCTTGTTCTGTCCCCATTTCTCTCTAATAAGCGAATTCTTTAAAATTATATATGTTCAGTAAAAAGGCTGGAGAGATGGCTCAGCCGTTAAGAGCACCTACTGCTTTTGTAGAGGATGTCCGTTCAGTTCCCAGCACCTAAACTAGATGGCTCACAACCTCAAACTCCAGCTCCAGGAAATCAGATGTACTTTTCTGGCCTCCACCAGCATGGCACTCATGTGCATTAAACACTTCCCCACATACACACAAATAAAAATAAAATCTTTAAAAATTATGGCAAAAAAATATATTATCATAATTATCCATTTGGTCACTTTTAGTGCACACATTGTGCCTTTAGGTTTATTCTTATTACAATCGTGGCTATCTTTTATCTTCTCAAACTAAAATCCTATATTCATGCAATGGTAACTCCATCTTCCCTTCCCCCTAGACCCTGGTGATCACCATTCTATCTCCCATCTCAGTGGATTTCACTACTCTCACCATTCACATGAGTACAATCATAGAACACATGTCCCTTTGTTACTAGCTTATATCATATAGCAAAATGTCTCTGGGTTGCATACATTGGAATATCCTCCATTTGAAAAGCTGAATAGAGCTCCACTGTGCACTTATAATATACTTTCTTTATACATTTATCTGGGGGGATTATGTGGCTTATCTTCTCCATACTGTGTACAAACTGGTGTTTTTGTTTTTTGTTCAAGACAGGGTTCCTCTGTGTAGTCCTGGCTGTCTTGGAACTCACTCTGTAGACCAGGTTGGCTTCAAACTCAGAGATCCTCCTGCCTCTGTCTAGTCCTGCTGGGACTATAGGTGTGCACCACCATGCCTGGACAAGCTGGTATTTCAGAACAATAAATGATTCAGTTAATGGACAAAGCTCCAGCAGTGTGGGGCTTGGCTTGTCCACAGAGGAGGCTTCAAGAGGAAGAGGAAAGCAGGGACAAAGGTCACAGTAACAGGCCCAGAGTGACAAGACTAAAGGGGGAACATGAAGAACTGCCCTCCACCATTTCTGTGGATTCTGAAGCCACTTCAGAGAACAGCAGCATTCTGCGCATGTTGAACTTTCCCACAGCAATCTTCAGAGCTCTCAGCTGCCTGCCTAGGTCGCCCCTCAAATTATGTTCCTAACCATCAGTCTTTTTGCTTGGTCTATGAGCATGCATGCTGGAGTGTGCTGGAGGGCTGGTTACCAGGCTGCCTACGTTCTAGCAGACATTCTGCACCTTCCAGGTAAAGAGAAGAAGTAAACAGGAGATAGGCTGGCAGGTCAGAGAAAAAGACAAAAGTAAAATTGGTGTTGCAGGGGGAGTAACAATCACAAAAATATAAGCACTCGCGTGTGAGCAAACCACTTGTGTATCCACACTCACAAAGTGGCGTACACACAGCTGACGCATTCACAGTAACAAGGATTAACACTTTGGTTTTTTTCTTCCCTGATAACATTGGCCTAAGGAACAATCTGCAGCAAGAAATCCAGGTTTCCTGCCTGTGGGCACTGCGACTGCACCATTCCTGGGCATCAGCAATTAGTTCATCATCAGAAATAAAAGAATTTCAGTTTGATGCCACAGGTGCCAGCTTTCTTCCTTCCTACCCACCAACCTACCAGTTAAAACCATCCAAATACTTCACTTTTCTAATGTGGAAAATCAAAATAATCTTAGACTAACTAAAAGCATAATCTACCAGGCATACAGAATTAAAAACAACTCTGCATTTTCTAGAATATTTTAAGCATTAGAACCATTTGTTTATTAGTCAGCAAAGTGCTGGCTATTAAACCGCACCTGTGTGGGGAACGCCTTGGTGTCTGTGTGAGGCACATATTCCCATCATTTCTCTGAGATCTGCTAATGGAGAGGTAGAGGAGGTGCTAAAAACCAGATGGGGTGGGAAGCTGAGAGATAGCTGTGAACTTGCCAAACATCTAACAAGATTTCTGTTTAGAAATGGATATCAGGAAATAAAGAGAAAGAAAATTTTTTAAAGGCAAGCACATTACTACATGCCCAGTATTTACAAGGCATTATGCTCAGTCCTTTAAAAGTGCTGGTGATAAAGGCAGAGAGTGGGCAGAATAGAAGGCAGTTTGCACATGTATTCACACACACCCCAACATCCTACTAAGTAATGCTACACAGGTCTTCTTTCTTTCAGATCACTACTGGAAATGTCTGCTCTATGACTTCAAAAGTGAGGAATAGAGAGAACACATCTAACAACATGCCCAGCTCATACAAGAGGGCATTCATTATGCCAGAAAAAGATTTAAGTAATGAGACATGCTGCTGAGGCAAGAAGTAACAGAAACTCTCCATCCAATTGGCCCAAGGGATGTGGTCCTAGAGGGACAGATCTGGAAAGAAACTGGAGTTCCACTGAAGCCTAGCTTTCCCTGCCAGGAAAGACAGCTCAAATGAAGAAAAAGGAGTCACATCAGGTCCACTGCCACTGCTCAGTGGTTATTTCTTCAACTCTCCATTCCCCTATTTCTCCATGTATTTTAAAATGTTACAAATAACATTTTAGGAAATATCAAGATAGCAAACACTCTGTTAAAGGACTTTGAGTTCCTTGCAAGAAAAGCAACATTTAATCAGTGAAACTGCCATGATTTCTCCTTAGGCTAAGGAGAAGGGGACAGTTCCTAAAGCTAAGGTGCATAAAATGCAACCCATTGTTCTCTCAAATATATTTCTAAAAGTTGAGTAAGGTACTAGGGACATGGCTCGGTGATTAAGAGTATTTGCTGCACAACTATGAAGAACTGAGTTCAAATCCCAGAACCCATGTGTGGTGGTTTGAAAGAAAATGGCCCCCAAAGGGAGTGGCACTATTAGGAGGTGTGGCCTTGTTGGAGGAAGTGTGTCACTGTGGAGGCAGGTTTTGAGGTCTCATATATGCTCAAGATGCTGCCCAGTGTTACAGTATTTCCTGTTCCTGCAAGATGTAGAACTCTCAGGTACCTCTTCAGCACCATGTCTACCCTCATGCCACCATACTCCCCATCATGATGATAACTGGACTAAACCTCTGAACTGTAAGTGAGCCACCTCAATAAAATGTTTTCCTTCATAAGAGTTGCCATGGTCATGGTGTCTCTTCAGAGCAATAGAAACCCTAATTAAGACACCATGTTACAAGGTGGCCATGGGCCTGTATTCAGCCTGTAATCCCAGCACTTGGGGGTGGGGGCGGGGGTAAAGACAAGAGGCTCACCTGGGGTTTGGTGGCTGCTTTCCTAGCTGAAAAACACAAGCTCCAGCTGGAGGGAAAAGGAGAGTGATATATTTTAATTAAAATTAAAAAAACCCACAAGTTCATATTCAAGAAGAGACCATGCTTCAAAGGAATAAGGTGGAAAGTGATAGGGAAGCTTTGAGTTTCCTTCCCTTTCTGAGGAGAAATATTGACTTTGTGGGGGAGAGGTTATTTTTGTTTTGTCAAGAACGAGTTTCTCTGTGTAGTCCTGCCTGTGCTGAAACTCACTCTGTAGACCAGGCTGACCTCGAACTCAGAGATCTGCCTGCCTCTGCCTCTTGAGTGCTGGGATTAAAGGCATGCACCACCACTGCTGGGCTGATGAGATACATTGAAAGTATAAATACTTGTTTTTTTCAAAATGACTTTCTGAAATAATACCCCCAAAAATTCATAAACATCCTGTTCAGTACATCAAGGCCCAAATCAGGGACTCTTTGTTAAAAAAAGATAAATTACATTTTAAATGTAATGAACTCCTTAAGCAAGGGCATTTATGAATTCTGGGTCATGAAATGAGATAATTAGAAAGCTAAATAAGAGGAGGAAGGGAGAGGAATAGAGAGAAAGAGGGTTAAATAACACTAAGGATACTTGAAAAGGCCATAAGGAAAGAGTACTTTATGTTCACTTAAAAATATATATATACTTATGAGTATATGCGCATCAATACATGTATGCATATGTAGTTATTATAGACATATATGCATATACATATGTGTGTGTGTGTGTGTGTGTGTGTGTGTGTGTGTGTGTGTGTGCGCAAAGTTAAATCACATGAGGTATTAATGTTCCTCCCAAGAGCCATAGACTAACAAAAACCCCAGTACCAGGCATGAGAAACCTCCCTTGGAGCTGCTGGTCAAAGGAGTCCGAGAGACTCCTAAAAGAACATATGCTATTGCTGCTGCCCTTGGTTGCCTCCCAGAACTTGAAGGTAAGAGCCTACTGCTGACGACATCACTCATTATGGACACAGAACCTAGAGGAATTGACTAGAACTGACCTGAAAGCCCCCTCCCTGAGGACTAGGTTTCATACTATCCAAAGTATATTCAAACTGCCAAGGGAGAAAAACTATCAATAGTCCTACCCAACTGTAAAAGGATGGTCTAGAATAAGGACTGCCCTGCCAACATATCCCCAGTAACACAACAGTGGCATATTTTATCTCGAGGGTGATCAGCAGCTATCTAATTAGACTTAAAGCCTGCTCAGTAAGAGGGAATTCATGCCTGGTACTGTAGATCTAATCAACTGCTTATAGCTAGGTCTACAGTACCAGGCATGAATTGTAAGTGCATTCTAAAAACTCATCCCTAGTCTCACAAGGAAGTGTACCTCTCACCCTTCATCAAAAAGGCTTCTTTGGGTCACAGATGGTGGGTGCCTAACCCCAATTGTTACATCTACAGTGAAACCCCTAAACATAAGGCCCAGGGCACATCACAGAAGAGTGAGGGGAAAGAATGTAAGATCCAGAGGACCAGGACATCTCCTATCAGATTGTGTCTTCTTTATATGACAGAGAGGCTACACCCAAGAAATCTTGACAGTATAGTCACCTGCAAAGACATGCATAATGGTAACACCAGTTGACATGTGAATGCGGATGGGAGAATCTCACAGGGCCTCACGCCTAGATGAAATCCTACAAGCAATTAATGGCTGTTAAAAGAGGGAGAACCAGTCTTCTCCAGGGATGAGTCTCCTAATATGCTATTCGATCGATCCCAAGTGGTCAACCTTAAATATATACATACAAGCAACAGTAAATAGACTCAGCAGGGTGTGTGTGTGTGTGTGTGTGTGTGTGTGTGTGTGTGTGTGTGTGTAATGACAATGAAGAAGAAGGGGTTATGAATTTGAGAAAGAGTGTGGGAACATAATAGAAGCTGCAGGTAGAAGAGGAAGGCAGGGAAATAATTTGAATACAGTAGGAAATTCTCAGAAAACTTTTTTAAAAAGTTAAACAGCTAGTAATAAAGCTCTAAAAATCATTTAATTTTTCAAAAGTCATTATTGTAACTGTCTAACTGGCAACGTAGAAACATGAAAATCTCATTTGTTACACACTGCCAAGAACAAGAACAGCAGTTAGGAGTTAAAGCTGACGACCAGCTATGGCTCACCTGGCTCTTCTGCTTCTTAGTTCCATGCACAGTGAGGGGAAGTCACCGTGGACAAAAACTTTCAGAGTGACAGACAGAGTGGAGAAGAGAGAAGAGCTGAAATGTAAGTGGTTATTTTAATGATGAATCCTCTAGTGTCTGGATTTAATAAAGGCGGGGGGGGGGGGGGGCAGGGAAGGAAAACCTGAGTCCCCAACAGTCTCTGCATATGTAAATTATCTGGGTATCTTTGAAAGCAGAAGTGGGTAATAGAATCAATGTGTTTAAAGTGCACTTTTATAATTCATTAGCTCTGCAACCTTACTAAAGTTAATTAATCTCTCTTTGTCATCTGAAAATTAGGATCTAATATTGACTTCATAGGGCCATCTGTCCTTTACAAGAGTGACAGGCATCAGTTCTCCCTACAGGGTCTCTGTATTTACTACTGCAAGGACAGAGGGCCACCATGGAAGACATTTCCTATGGTAATATCCACTTAATATTAGACTATTAGTTCAGAAGTGTTGGTCACTACAACGAGATTCATTGTCTTTTTAAACATGAAGAAATATACAAAGAAATAGATAAAATAAAATAATCACAATTACATAAAACATCCATAGAAAAAATTTAAACATGAGATTACTTACAATATCTGTAATGTCAAGGACACACTTAGGAAAAAGACAAAGGTATCATATCAGCACGCACACTTTGCGTCAGCATGCAAGGCTCTCTTCCACAGGCATATGTGAGCTTAAGTTCTGTCCATTTCAAACTCTCACTGTTCTAATCTTGGCTCGGGTGTGTTTTCTTTTAGGGAAGGGCTTATCTTTCCCAGCTAATAGAATGAATCAATCCTTGAAACCTGGTGACATACTACCCTCATGTGCATGGCGGGAGGCGGAGGAGTTTAACAGCATACCTAGTTTTCATAGAACAATGACTAAAATCCACTTCTCAATGGAATTTTATAAATATTCCTTAGTAAAAATTAACCCAATGTTATAGACTGGCTGCATTGTTTTGAGATTATCATGTGAAAAACATGACAGAGGAAAATGCAGAAGCACAGCATACAGAGTCTTTGGCCAAGACGCTGTAGCCACACCTCTACTTGGAGGCTGAAAGACTTATAAGTTGCCAGAGTTAAAAGGGATCAGAGGGATGGCCCAGCTGGAACAGGGACGGAATGGGAGAGCAATGAAAGAGATAGCATGATAGAGGGAGACATCATGGGGATAGGGAGAAACCGGGTACTAGGGAAGTTCCCAGGAATCCACAAGGATGACCCCAGCTTAGACTACTAGTAATAGTCGAGAGGGTGCCTGAACTGATAAGCCAGTAATCAGATCAGTGAATACCCTAACTGTCATCATAGAGCCTTCATCCAGTAACTGATGGAAGCAGATGCAGAGATCCACAGCCAAGTACCAGGCCGGGCTCCAGGAGTCCAGTCAAAGAGAGAGAAGAGGGATTCTATGAGAAAGGGGCATCAAGATCATGATAATAGGGAAACCTACAGAGACAACCAACCAAACTAGTGGTAACTCATGAACTTTAGACCAACAGCTGTGGAGCCTCCATGGGACTGGACTAGGCCCTCTGCATAAGTGAGACAGTTGTGTAGCTTGATCTGCTTAAGGGGCCCCCTGGCAGTAGGATCAGGATCCATCCCTGGTGCATGAGCTGGTTTGTTGGAGCCCACTACCTATGGTGGGACACCTTGCACAGCCCTGATGCTTGGGGGGGGGGGGGGTTGGACCTGCCTCTACTAAATATACCAGTCTCTGCTGACTCGCCATGGGAGGCCTTACCTAGTGGGTTGGAGGGGGAGGCTGGAGGGGCAGTAGGAGGAAAGAGAGGGGGATATGTGGTTGGTATGTAAAATGAATGAAAGATTCCTTAATAAAAATAAATAAATTTTAAAAAATCATAATATAGGTTGAGAAACCAAAAAAATAAATAAATAAAAGGGAACAGAAATGCATACTGGTTCTAAATACTACTACTTCTCCAATAATCAAACTGAAGCCACCAAGTTAATAAAGTCTGCAACAGACACAGTCAAAACATCAACTTGGGACTATGGAGCACATTACAGAATATAAGAGATTTTGAGCATATTTATATTCCTAATTATGTTTTGCTTCATCTATTATTAAAGTCATCTTGCAGTACTTCCTAGTCTCACAGTGAAGATGATGCTAAGTGGCTGCCCTTTGAGTCTGGATGAGATCTAACTCAGATGCATCTTTCACACAAATTACCTTAAGGCATTAAGGATTACACATCCACTGTAAAACTGAAAATCAGTCCTCTGAGTCATAACAAAATGATCAAGGAAATAATTAGCATCCTGGATGTCTTTCCCACAGGCAGGCAGAAGGCAAGAAGGTCCTCTCTTCCAGCTTCTGCACATTATCTTGGACCACGTGAAAACATATACATGCCTTGTTATAAAGCAAGAACACCGCATGGAAATTCGGGTCTACAAAAATCAGGGGATGATATCACACAGGTGCACAGGTACATGTTCTTCTCTACTCTCCTCAAAAGACGACTGATCGTCTGAGGAAAATAACATCATATGATGGGTTCATTATGAAGAAGTTAACGATAGATGGGGGGGCGGCACATAGAAAAATTACACTGATGAAAGTGCTGGCAAAACTGGATATCAACATGTAGAAGGCTGCAAATAGATCCATATCTATCACCGTGCACAAAACTTAAGTCCAAGTGGATCAAGGACCTCAACATAAATCCAGCTACTCTGAACCTGCTAGAAGAGAAAGTAGGAAGTAGTCTTGAACGCATTGGCATAGGAGACTACTTCCTAAATAGAACACCAGTAGCACAGACTCTGAGAGAATCAATCAATCAATGGGACCTCTTGAAACTGAGAAGTTTTTGTAGAGCAAAGGATACGGTCAACAAGGCAAAGCGACAGCCTACAGAATGGGAAAAGATCTTCACCAACCCCACATCTGACAGAGGACTGATATCCAGAATATATAAGGAATTCAAGAAATTAGACATCAAAATGCCCAACAGTCCAATTAAGAAATGGGCTATAGAACTAAACAGAGAATTCTCAACAGAGGAAACTCAAATGGCCGAAAGACATTTAAGGAATTGCTCAACATCCCTAATCATCAGGGAAATGCAAATCAAAACAACTCTGAGATACCACCTTACGCCTGTCAGAATGGCTAAGATCAAAAACACTGAAGACACCTTATGCTGGAGAGGATGTGGAGCTAGGGGAACTCTCCTCCACTGCTGGTGGGAATGCAAGCTTGTACAACCACTTTGGAAATCAATATGGCGCTTTCTTAGAAAATTGGGAATCAATCTCCCCCAAGATCCAGCTATACCACTCTTGGGCATATACCCAAGAAATGCTCAACCACACCATAAGAGCACTTGTTCAGCTATGTTCATATCAGCATTGTTTGTAATAGCCAGAACATGGAAACAACCCAGATGCCCTTCAACTGAAGAATGGATAAACAAAATGTGGTACGTATACACAATGGAATACTACTCAGCAGAGAAAAACAATGGCATCATGAGGTTTGCAGGTAATGAAAGGCGAGGGTTGAGGGAAAGAGAGCTTGGGGGAGCGGGAGATCCCAGCTGGATCAACAACAGAGAGGGAGAACAAGGAATAGGAGACCATGGTAAATGAAGACCACATGAGAATAGGAAGAAGCAAAGTGCTAGAGAGGCCCACAGAAATCCACAAAGATACCCACACAACAGACTGCTGGCAGTGGTCGAGAGACAGCCCGAACTGACCTACTCTGGTGATGGGATGGCCAAACACCCTAATTGTTGTGCTAGAAACCTCATCCAACTACTGAGGGATCTGGATGCAGAGATCCATGACTAGGCCCCGGGTGGATCTCTGGGAGTCCAATTAGCGAGAATGAGGAGGGTTTATATGAGCGAGAATTGTTGAGACCAAGGTTGGATAAAGCACAGGGACAAATAGCCAAACAAATGGAAACACATGAACTATGAACCAATGGCTGAGGGGTCCCCACTGGATCAGGCCCTCCGAATGGGTGAGACAGTTGATTGGATTTATCTGTTTGGGAGGCATCCAGGCAGTGGGACCAGATCTTGTGCTCATTGCATGAGTTGGCTGTTTGAAACCTGGGGCCTATGCAGGATTGTTTGGCTCGGCCTGGGAGGAGGGGACTAGACCTACCTGGACTGAGTCTACCAGGTTGACCTCAGTCTGTGGGGAAGGCTTTGCCCTGGAGGAGATGGGAATGGGGGGGGGGGGGGGTTGGGGGGAAGGTGAGGGGGACGGGAGGGGGGAGAACAAGGGAATCCGTGGCTGATATGTAGAACTGAATTGTATTGCAAAATAAATTAAAATAAATTTAAAAAAAAAAAAGAAAAATTACACTGATGAAAGTGTTTCTAGTTAAGGAGGGGAAGGTGGGGAAAGGCAATGTGTATGTTTAAAGTACTTCCCCATGTTACAATGAGTTTTTCTATACAATCGGTTTGGATTCACTCTTTATAAAGTTCAAGTGCAGAAATGAACACACAAAAACAGACAGGAACACAATGAAAAAGAAGAGACAAGAAATATCAAACCACATCAAAAGCTTCTTTGATTAAAACAACTGTAGCACATGCATACTCTGAGATGCCAATGGAAGAGAAAATCCAGAAAGAGATCCATAGCAACAGGTGATAAAGGTGTATCTCAAGTTACTGATGCAACAATGGTCTTTTTAATAAACAGAATTGATATAACTGGATAGCAAGTAGAAAAAAAATATTAGATTCATTCTTTGCACTATATGGAATAAAAAAAAACTCTGAATGCACTTAAAATTCAAATTTAAAATATGAAATTCAAAAAGTACTTGAAGAAAATATAGGTAACTTACTTGCTTTTTTAATTTTTCATTTTGTTGTTGCTATGGTGTATGTTATTTTTTTTGCTTTCTTTTATTTTGTTTTTGGGTTTTTTTTTTGTAAATTCCTTTTAACGTGAGTTATTTAGAGTAGGCTTTCAAATTATGAGGAAAATTCCAGACATACAAGCCAGACACAGTGCTATATGCCTGTAACTCCAGAATTGAAATGGCTGGGGGAAGAATAATGAGAATTCAAGGCCAGCCTGGACTACACAAAGGAAGTCTTGTGGTTTTGTTGTTGTTTTTAACAATATTAAAAATATTAATAAATTTGACCACAGTTTCAAAAGAAAAACATTACTACATATGCAAAGTCAAAAATCAAACTAGTAGAAAGACCTCTAAAATATACAGAGATGGGGCTTAATTGTAGGAGAATTCTAGGCCAAAAGCCCAACTCTGCAGGAATCTAACCAAGTCAGATCTAATCACTTAACCCAGAACCACATGGAAAACATCCTGGTGAAAAGGACTTTTCAGCCCTTTTAAATACCTTTCATCCTATTAAAATACCAGGAAAGGTATTTTAATCAGCCTGGCTCTACCAGGAAGTAAGGGGCCAGTGTCCTCAGCCCTCTCATCACCAGTACTGACATGAGCCTCAGGGTTAAGGAGGGGAAGCAAGAAAAGCAGAGGTCAGGAAGTATGCATAATCAAGCACTCTTGGTCACACTGCACACTGCGGTCTGGGTGATACTGGGGTGGTCTGCACTTCTGTCGTAAGACATTTACCCATCAGACCCTTTGCTTCTGGAATCCAAGCGGCAGAGAAAGACTCAGAGCGAAGGAAACAGACTCACAATGTAGGCAGAGATGCCAAGGTTTCCCAAGTGAAGAACCAGTCCTATGACCAAAAGGAGACTCAGAGTCCTTGTTTTACTAATCGTTTTAATACGAAAAGACAATTCTCAAAATCTTAAAATGGTCCCTAAAATTTGAAAAGATGTTCAAAATGGCTAACAATATCAGAAATGCAAATCTGCTCCATACTGAGATACCACTGTCTGGCAATCTTGATAGAAACTGGCTAGTAGCCTTTGTTGGCAAGGTAATGAGGAATCAGAAGCTCTTGCTCTGTTAGAAATTCTGAAGAAGACAAGCCTATGAAGGAAAACTGACAAGAGAGAAAGAAATATAACATTCACCAATGTGAAAATCCATGTGCACATCATTACCTATTCAATATAATTTATAATCAAAAAAGTTCAAGAATGGCCAACATGTCAGTGAACAGAAAATAATCTGAGTGGACTAACTGTACACACAGCAGAGCACTATGGCACCATAGAAAAGAGCAAAGATCTTCAGAAACTATTATGAAATAGCTCCTACAAAATACAGCTGCATGTACAAAGTGCACAAAGTGAAGGCTGATGCAATGGCTCAGTGGTTAAAAGTGCTCAATGCTCTTTATGAAGACCCAAGTTCAGTTCCTAATTCCTATACCAGACAGCTCAATAACCTCTACTCCAGCACCAGTGGATCCTATACCCTCTTCTGGCCTGTGTAGTGACTCATACTCATGTGCACATACCCACACATAAATACACATAATTAAAAATAAAACCTTAAAAAATAAAATAAGCCGGGCGGTGGTGGCGCATGCCTTTAATCCCAGCACTCGGGAGGCAGAGGCAGGCGGATCTCTGTGAGTTTGAGGCCAGCCTGGTCTACAGAGCGAGATCCAGGAAAGGCACAAAGCTACACAGAGAAACCCTGTCTCGAAAAACCAAAAAAAAAATAAAGTAAATAAAATAAAATAAAATAAAATAAAAAGTAAGCGAAATGGAAAGGGAGTACATATATCTTTAAACACATAGACATGCACAACACATAGCATGCACAATTAAGCACCCAATTAAAATTTCTTGGGATCTTTAGAGCTGTCAAACACTTTCATTGTTCTAAAGAGAAACCCAGTACCAATCATTGCTCATGTGTATCTAATCTCCCTAGACCCTGGCAACTATGACTTTACTTTCCATCATTCTATATTTACCTATCATGGACATTTCAATAGGTGACGAGAAGGAACAAGCATATTAATCTTCACAAAACAAAACCTCAGAAGGTCAAGAAGCAGAGCTGGAGAGATGGCTCAGTAGTTAGGAGTACTTGTTGCTCTTGCAGAGGACCAGGGTTTGGTTCCCAGAACCTACATGGTGGTTCACAACCACCTGTAATTCCAGTACCAGGGGATTTGATGCTCTTTTCTGGCCTCTGTGGGCAACACACACACACATACACACACACGATTCACAGCCATATACATAAAATAAAATAAACCTCTTTAAAAAAAAATTTTAAAGGCCAAGAAGCTAGAAAACAGAGGTTACCAAGGACCAGAGGGGAGTAGGGTAGACCAAAAGGAGGTAGCCAATTTTGTGGGTGTGTCCTATGTAGTTTTGACTTTTCAAAGCATGTTAGTTTTATACATATAATTAAACCAGCAAGGATGTATCAGGGAAGAAATGCCTGAGAGTGATAAATTGCAGGGCTTAAGAGATAGTGCAATTGGTAAAGTACTTGTCTTGCAAACATGAAGACCTTAGTTTGATCCCCAGAACCTATATAATAAAGCTGGGCATAACAGTGTACACTTGTAATCCTTGCACTGGGAAGGCAGAGGCAGGTAGATCCCTGGAACCTTGCCAGCCATCCTATCCTACTTAGTGTGGTTCCAGTCAAGTGAGAGACCTTGCTTCAAAATAAAAAAGCGGGAACAGACCTGAGCAATGACACACAAGATTTTTGTCTCTGATCTCCTTATGTACATGTATGATGTGCACTCATACCTGTACCTACACATGTACCAGAGCACACAAACACACAAAAAATTTTAAAAACTTAAGTCCAGCCTGCGGCGGTGGCACACACCTTTAATCCCAGCACTTGGGAGGCAGAGCCAGGTGGATCTCTGTGAGTTCGAGGCCAGCCTGGTCTACAGAGTGAGATTCAGGACAGGCACCAAAACTACATGGAGAAACCCCGTCTCGGAAAAAAATAAATAAATAAATAAAAACCTGAAGTCTTTTTGTTCCTACTTATAAATTCAAGCTACTAGTATAAATCTAGAACTCCTTTTCTAAATTTTGTCTATTAAATAAAGTAAACGATATAAGCTAAACAATGTTATAATTTGTGAAAGTAAAAGAGCATGTTGTAAAAGTTTATGCAGCATGGTACATCTTCCAAGTCTTAAATCACAGTAACATTTCACAATTTAATGTTTTCTTCTAAATTATATGCTTTTGACTAAAAAGAATTTCCTCAATGTGGCCAAAGTTAATCTACCCTTATCAACAGAGGTTAATGTTGCTGATGTGAAAGACTCCTTCCTTGCCTTCTGTCTTCTGCTTGCAAGAAGGTCCTTGTTAGGATCTTGCTTGCATAACAAATCCCACACTATGTTCCAAACTTAAATACTGTCCAAATACTATGTAGGGGTGATATTATACAGCAAAGGCAAATATTATAAGGTGATTCTAACTGGACAAATTTGAAACCCATGCAACTTAGGTGTGGCTCAGAATCGTCCAGGTGATAACAGCACAGTCCATACACAGAACCATAAAAATGGGTAGAGAGCGCTGGAAAAGGGCACATGCTTTCTGGATCCGAATCCAAACACCATGCCTTCCTTCCCTGCCTGCTGCTAAGTCTTCCCCACCTTGAAGGAATAAATCCCCATAAGCCAAAACAAGCCCTGTCTCCCTGAAGCTGCTCTGTCAAGGCACATTATCACAGGAGCAACACAGGATAACTAAGAAATCCCCTACACCGACCTCTGTCCTCCACACACACGTGCACACATGCTCAGGTGCACCTGCACGCACGTGAGCATATGCACACAGACACAAAGTAAATTAAGAAGTTAATTAAATGAGATGTAGAGCAATGGGATTCTTCAACACTGCATGTTGACCTGTCATCCCTAGTGGGCACACACACTAGTTCATGCACACACAAAAATGAATACATAAAGTATAAGCTGGGTGTGGTGACACATGCCTGCAATCTCAACACTTGAGGTGGAAACAGGAGGATGAAGGGTTCAAGGTCATCCTCAGCTACAATGAGAGTTTGAGGCTAGCCCAAGCTAAGAGACATTGTCAGAAAAAAAAATAGGAAAAAAGTAAATAAAAATAAAATATATTTTTATAGAAAATTTTATCTAGAAATGTGTTATTAAAATTATTTCCCTTAAGCCGGGCGGTGGTGGCGCACGCCTTTAATCCCAGCACTCGGGAGGCAGAGCCAGGCGGATCTCTGTGAGTTCGAGGCCAGCCTGGGCTACCAAGTGAGTTCCAGGAGAGGCGCAAAGCTACACAGAGAAACCCTGTCTCGAAAAAACCAAAAAAAAAAAAAGAAAAATTATTTCCCTTAAAGGCTTTATCAACTCACACTGCCATTAAATACATGATGAGAACAATCCCTCATACCATGCACATCAGCACTGAACTATCTTCTCATTTGTGCTTGTTGATTGAATGAGTGATGGTACTTTTACTTTTAACTACTTTATTGACAAATCTATGAAAACAGCATTTACTCTTAAGAATCCACCTCTATTCCTAACAGTCACTGATATTCAATCTGGCCCCGAGGAGAATAATCAGAAGACTTGACTGTACTAACTAAAAATACCACCCTCTCTTTGCTCACCTTTTCTACAACTAGGGTTTTTCAAAGAGTGGCAACAAGTAAATCAATGAGTGTGACCGTGTTCTAAATAAAACTTTATCTACAAAGGCTAGCAGTGGGCCATATTTGGCCTCCACAACATAGTTTGCCCATAATGTTGTATAGAAACCCCTTCTCTGTCTACTGTTTATTGAATTCCTAAAACATATTGGGCCCTCAAAGAAATGAGTAAAATTTGGCCATCCTTAAATAAATAAAAAGCTGTACAGTGACATGTGACAGCATCTGGTGAGCATTAACAAGTGCAAATAAACACTGGAATAAATAAGGAGAAAGGGGGAAATAGGGGAGCTTCTAAGTGAAGTCCACCGGCTGTGCTTAAAAAATAGGAGGTGCTATGGTGAGCCAAAGAAGGAGAAAAGTTGTTGGGAGTCATACTATGTGGACAGGTTTTATGCTAAAGATATCTGAGCAGGTCTACTTCTACTGGAACCCGCAGACAACTCTTACTGAACGTAAAAGACAACGTCTATAGTACATTTTGCAGGTGTGCATGTTCATCAGGTTGAGTTCAGTAAAGCAGAAACCAGTGTCACATCAACAGTTAACACAGTAGTATAAATAAACAGTAACAGCTTAGGCTATAATGTCAAGGCAAGCAGAGGAGAGACTAACAGTGAGAGACAAGGAAAGTAAAAACAGTGGGAAGGGAAAGAATGCAAAGCAAAATACAGAACAATCTTAGGGTGAGCACCAAAGTCTGACAAGAGGTCTGAAAGGAACTCAGGATGGGTGAGAAAATGCAGTTAGAGTGCCAGAGCTCCACAGAGAGAACACCTGTATGTGATTCCAAGTAGGAGTAAAGAGAAGCTGGGAGATTTAACACAAGCCTCTGGCACAGCACTGACCAGAAGACTCCCCTACAGTGGCGGACATACTATACAACCTCATTGCCTGGCGAACATCAACAGTGCGAAAGAAACATCAGAATGAACAAGTGGAAAGAGTGGGGAGCAGGGTGCTTTTAAGTCAAGAGAAGCCAACACCAGAGTTAGGAGTCCACCTGGACCCAGTCAGCAGTTTGGTGGATTTCTTGAGAATCTCTCAATATCCAAATAAAGGTATTCATATATGCCTACTTTCATTAAACCATGCCTCAAATTATGTCATTTTTAAATGTTCCACTCTGAGTGTCTTGTTCTATTTTATTAAATATGTTCGTGAAATTTTTCAATATAATTTGGAGTATTAAAGTTATTTAGGTCTAAACATTCAGAACACATTGTGGTCTTCTAGAATAGTTCACATTGTTATAGACCCATAATTCTTAACATTATTTGCTGTGGGATGTTCTGTATGACAAATGTGTTGCTGATTGGTCAATAAATAAAACACTGATTGGCCATTGGCTAGGCAGGAAATATAGGCAGGACAAGGAGGAGAATAAAGCTGGGAAGTGGAAGGCTGAGTCAGAGAGACACTGCCAGCCGCCACGATGACAAACAGCATGTGAAGATGCCAGTAAGCCACGAGCCATGTGGCAAGGTATAGATTAATGAAAATGGATTAATTTAAGCTGGAAGAAAAGTTAGCAAGAAGCCTGCCACGGCCATATAGTTTGTAAGCAATATAAGTCTCTGTGTTTACTTGGTCAGATCTGAGCGGCTGTGGGACTGGCAGGTGAGAGAGATTTGCCCTGACTGTGGGCCAGGCAGGAAAACTCAAGCTACAATTATTTGAAGGAGTTAGAGAATACATAATTGAGAAAATGTGGTGCCTGCTATGAATTAAACAAAACAAATGTGTAACTCATGTTTAGACTATAAATGTTTACAACATAAATTATGACTGTAGAAAAATGTTCTAGAACTCACTTTGCCTTATTTGTAAATACCCTTATGTTGTAAAATTTTGCTTTAAAAATAATTATTCATATCAAAATTAGGACAAACTCACCCCTCACTAAACTCAGTGTACCTCCCTTATCCTACATGTTCCTCAGTGGCACTCCAAGACAACTATCAGAAGAAGTCTTCTGTATCTCAAACTAACATGATTTTTACAAAATCCTAGGGATTCATTCTACAGTAGCAGATGGAGAGAAAGCCACCTCAGATTTCCCCACTGACCTTCACCAAGAGAAAATCATGACTGCGCATCTCGTCTCAATAGGATTGAGGTAAAATGGACAACCAGGAAAGGAGCTGCCTGGTTGAAGACTTAGTGAGGACACCTTCAGTGGGAAAAAAAGACGGGAAAATGGGACTGCTCCTTCTCAGGAGCTTCTCCTGTTCTGCTCACCATGTGGACAGAGCACCGTGGAAATAATACAGGCCCTACGGGGTCTAACGCACTGCCTTCACCACTGGCCTGTGGGTTTGTGGCTGTTAACTGTATAAAATACTTAAAGGTAATCTCTGTGCATAAGGTGGGTGAGGGCTGGATAATATGAGGCAGTAAAACTGGAGTGAATGAGGTGCATAATTTAAGAGATTTATTTATCTGCCAAAGAGCCACAGTAAGGTTAATTACATGCCAAGTCTCTTTAAATTGAGAAGAATTTCAAATCATGGCTAGAAGTCAATCCCAGATTTATTGGAGACACAATGCTTTAATTGTATTTTATATACCTTAAAGACAAAAAATCCATATCCCTTTTTTAGAGCCTGTTCTAAAATTATCATTAAGAAATCATTCCATTCTTTGTGTTTTCTCAAACTGTCTCTGTGTTACTTAATCTACTTTCTCTTTGTGATTCTTACTCAGTAAATGGAGACACTAGATAATATTCTTGTAGCAAACTTACGCATGACGTTTTTCCAAGACACCATTTTCATCTGTATTATCATTTAAGCATGGTTTTTCATAGGGGAAAGGACACTACCGCATCATCTGTGTGTACCAGGAAAGCACTCTGGCTACAAGTGTTAACAATGGAAGAGGGAGTGTTGCTCAGAATGTAGATGACACAGTACAGTTAAGTACTTATTTGTCCTTGTCTGACCAGTCTGTGGTGTTTTCTCCAGAATCCCAATTAGCATTTCTTTCATTTTAGCTTCTTTTCCTCAACTCTTTTTTTCTTCCATTTTCACAGCTTTCCTCAGATGGGAAAGCAAAGGACATTAACACAAACTAACCTCTTGCATCAGGTCAAAGCTAGTGGCCCTCAGGAAGAGAGGGCAGCAGAGCGGCCTCCAGCATGAAGGCTGCGCAGCTAGGCCTTTGCCCCAGCTCAACTGCTCATGGATCAAGATGGAATAGCCACATTCTCTGCCCCAAATTTTGATTCCATAAAATGAAAATAATAAAGCAATCTGATGCTTGGTGCTATCCTAAGGATTAAATGAAATAATGTGGTTAAGTGTTCCTAACAGTGCCTGGCATGCAGAAGTGCTAAATGTCTGTCACTGTTAGTGATAACAAGTTATCTACTTCAACAAATTCTCCCATGTCGGCTACACATATAAGAAACTAAAAGCATTGCTCTGAACCATATTTCACTATGACACTTGGAACTGCTTTCAACCACAGAGACAAAGCCCGAGCTGAAGCGGTTTACATAAAGCCAATGAAACAAGTTTCAGGGACACTCATTTACATAGATCCCTTCCAAGGCTTTCTTAGAGTCTAATAATATGTTCATGTGCTCATATGTTTTTGAAGAGTTTGGAAAAGTAATACAATTTCATTACAATCTGTTAAGAGCATTCTTTCCAATACAACTCCATTTACACTGACCTTCAAGTCCTCAAGGTGTTACTCTGAGTCTTTGGAGGATCTAGATCCTTCCTAATACTCTGACCCTTTAATACGGTTCCTCATGTTCTGGTGACCTCAGCCATAAAATTATTTTGTTGTTACTTCATAACTGTAATTTTGCTACTGTTATGAATCATAAAGTAAATATCTGATATGAAGGGTATTAGATATGCAGTCCCAAAGGGGTAGAGACCCAGAGGTTGAAAAGTGTTGATCTAGATAAGGGAGCTAGAGTTGAGGACATATTTATATGACTTCTATAGAGCCAGACATCATGGTACATGAATGGCTTCCAGAAGTTTCTATACTCCCTCTCTGCCTAAGAACACAAAGGTGCCAGGCAGATAGATGACTATGTATCCTACCATGCCCCATGATAAAGTGGGTAGGGTGTGGGAAAGGATAAAGGCAGAAACTAACTCAAACTCTTCCAACCATCAATTTAGTCTCTTCTCCACTTTGTTGAATGGAGAATATCTCTTTAATAAAGCAGTATTACTGAAGAATAGTGCAGAAAGTTCTAAATAAACCACTACACCAAATGCATGAACAAATTGGTAGTGCTGCTGATTCAAATACTGTTTCTGAACAAGAAAACATGATAGCTCTGAAATCCAGAGCTCACACTATGGAAGAAAAGTGAGAGGTGTTCTTAAATATGACAACAGAAAGCAGAACCAGCAAGTGAAAGCTAGAGATTAGTCTAAGGCAGGCTGAGGTGTAGACCAAGGAGAAGGTGGTCTCAGCACAATCAAGAGATCTGGAGATAATGCAGGTACACCTTCTCTTGGGACTAATATATGATAGAAGGGGCTACGACTACACAGTGGGGAACTATACACAGAAACAGTGTTCCCCAAGAACTAGGTGAATGGGGAAGAAAGAAGAAAACAGGGCTCTCAGTCTATGAACAGACAGGATATAATGTGTATGCCACCTGACTTCACTGCTGTGTGGACTGTGAAAATAACACACATGGAGCTTGGTTGTCCTTCACAGAGCAAATACCTGAGAACCAGCTAAGAGAAACTGTCCTATGGAGTTTTCTGCAGAATAGAAGTAGTCCTGAGCTTACAATAGGTCTGACCAGGTACCTATGGACTGGGATGGAAAAAATAACCAGCGAAGCAGTGTAGTGTTTGAATGAGAATGAACCTGAAAGTGGAACTGTTTGGGAAGGATTAGGAGGTGTGGCCCTGTTGAAGGAGGTATGTCACTGGGAGTGGGCTTTGTGGTTCAAAAACCTAAATGGTGTGTGTGTGTGTGCGTGTGTGCGTGTGTGTGTTTGTGTGTGTGTGTGTGTGTGTGTGTGTGTGTCTCTCTGTCTCCCTCCCTCCCTCCCTCTCCCCACCCCCTGCTGGTGCTAGGAGGAAGTAGTACTGGGATACAACCTAAGAGTTCATGGTCTAGAGGAAAGACTCATCAGCCAGGCAAAATCAATCCAAATAGTGACCTCAAGAAACTCAAAGACATGGCTGGAGAGTTAGCTCAGTGCTTAAAATAACAACACTTGGGGCTTTTCTAAAGGACCTGGGTTTGGTTCCCAACACCCACTTGGTAGCTCACAATCATCCATAACTCTACTTCCAGGGGATCCTATAACTTCTTCTAACCTTCATGAGTATAAGGCATGCACATGGTGCACATATATACATGTAGGGAAAAAGTTATATACATAAAAATAAATAAATCTGAACATAATACAAAAATTCTTAAAATGGCAACATACTTATATCCATTACTTCCCACATATAAAAATTTGCTCCTGGTGGCAACATATTTATTGACTCATTCATTCACTGAAGGATGGTTTGACAGGGTCTTGTCATGTAGCCCAGGCTAGCCTAGAACTCACTGTGTTCCAGAGACCTTGATTTACCTTTCAGATGCTAGGATTATGGCTGTAGACCACCACACCTGGCTTGGTGAGGTTTGGGGACCATAGAGCTGGAGAACAGGGTCCCTGACCTAGAATAACGAGCTATGGTCAGCACACGAAGTGCACGTGTTTTAGTCTCGGTTTGCTCTTCGACACCTTCTGCTTTCCACATACATTCCCTTTATGTTGACTTGTAGTCACCAAGGTGCAGTAATGTTCAACCAGGACCCCAGGAAAGCTATACCGTATCTTTTTTTTTTTTTTTTTAAGACAGGGTTTCTCTGTGTAGCCTTAGCTGTCCTAGAACTCACTCTGTAGGCCAGGCTGGCCATGAACTCACAGAGATCTACCTGCCACTGCCTCCAGAGTGCTGGGATTAAAGGCATGGACAACCATTGTTCACTCCATGCTTTGAAAGAGTGTTTATTTTCAACTAAGTGGACTGGGGCTAACTTCCAGCCAAGACGAAACAAAAAGATGCTTGGTAGGACCAGTGCTGGTGCCAGCTTCATAGTCCCCAAGCAAAGCAGGTGGGCTTCATAAGCTGCTAAATTCACAGATGCTCCAAGGATCCATCAGATTTTTAACCGCTTAAACAAACCCTGAAAGTAAAGCTGGAATGCTTTGCCACCATTATAAAATTAGAATCGGTTTCAGCAACCAACCTAAATTTGCACACAAAATGAAAAAAAGTAATTACTCTGACTAATTACTCTTTACTACCCTTTTCAAAGATAGATCAAAACATCCTTTAATAAATGTCAATTTAATTTTACTGCTGAAGATTAGCAGCAGGTGATAAGTGGGAAACGCAATGTCCTTAAATACACAGTGAAGCAGATCAGCTACGAAGGAAAATTAATTCAGAACAAATAGGAGCATAAGGTATTGAGCAACTAAGAAAATTAACAAAGCATCTATGACACCAGATTGATGAAGAGCACGGATGCCCACAGGGAAGAAGCCATGCCTTCCTCACAAGCACTGCAGATCAGCCCTCTGCTGAGGCATAGCAAAGAGCCCCATAAATGCCCCAGGGTTTGGAAGAGTAGAATAGAAAATGGCTCTAATATGGCATGGGAAGTCTCCAAAACCATGGGGGGAGGGGACAAGAAATATCTTTCAAACATTTTATGAATTATCTGCCGTCCTTCTCTGCTTTGCCCCCAGACTGAAAAGATTGTATTCGGGGAATAATAACTTGATTCATACAACATCTTGAAATCTAGATGGCCAAGGCAAGAAGCATTGTTCTGAGTCCATCTGTGATAGTGAGATGGGATCAGTTGGAGCCAGAGATTTAATCCCATGTAAGACTCTGTGAAAGATTTCTGTAAAATATCCCATTCCTTCCCCATGTGATGCTCTCTGTGTTGTTCAATAAACAGAGTGAGGGACAGACAGTCACAGCACTTACAGACACACACAGACAGAAACAGATAGGTACACACAGGGACAGCAGATACAGGGACAAACAGACTTAACAGACAGCCTTCAGGCAGGTCCAGATTCAGACTCATCCCACAGACAGAGATGGAAGACACAGGGAGCATCAAGGAAATCATCCAAATGTGGACTTGCTCTTAGTTAAACAACTCCAAGAGAAAGTGCTTCTCTTTTCTTAATGCAACACTGATACACTTTTGGTGACTCCAAGTTAATACTACTGCATTACAGCCTGTGCACTTCTAGATATAAAAACATCCTATTACTGTGGGATGGTCTGTATGTCAAATGTGTTGTTGATTGGTCAATAAATAAATCACTGATTGGTCATTGGCTAGGCAGGAAGTATAGGCGGGACAAGGAGGAGAATAGAGCTGGGAAGTGGAAGGCTGAGAGAGAGACACTGCCAGCCGCCATCAGGATAAGGAAGATGTAAAGTACCGGTAAGCCACAAGCCACGTGGCAAGGTATAGATTAATAGAAATGGATTAATTTAAGCTGTAAGAACAGTTAACAAGAAGCCTGCCACGGCCATACAGTTTAAAACCAATATAAGTCTCTTTGTTTATTTGATCGGGTTTGAGCGGCTTGGGACTGGCGGGTGAGAGAGATTTGTCCTGACTGTGGGCCAGGCAGGAAAACTCTAGCAACAAATGGCGCCCAACGTGGGGCAAGAGTTTCCACCTAAAAACTGACAAAAAAGATTCTAAAACGGAGCTAAAAACAGTTCCTAATTGTTTCTCTCAAATGAGCGGCAGCTGCCGGTTTGAGCTACTGGCGGGTTGCTGGCGTGCGCGCTCGACCTGCAGTATGGCAGGAATGAGGCCTCTGCAAGTGGCACATTAAGCTACTTGATAGATTTAGCCTTTGCTAGTACAAAACAAAAAAAAAGAGGTTTCTGGGCTACATGCTGCTTGGATAAAAGCATAGACCCACGATGGCTCCCAGAACTGGCGGTAAGCATACCGCCGTCGCCATGTTGGGAAGCTGAAGTGGGCGGAGCCAGCAGCCACAGCACCAGCGCCGTTTCAGGCTTAGAAGGCTACAGTTCAAAGCAATAGGCTCAAGCTAATATAAAAAAATAAGCCACGTAAAGATGGCTACCACACAAAGAATCTGGATTATGTTCTCTTTGATATTCGTAACTAAAGAAAAACATTTGATTATAAAAGCTGTTGAGTTATGCCAAAATGTATATTTTAAAGGTACCTTGACTTCAAAATTTGGATATAAGGATATGTTGCTTTGGAAAGGAGATTCTGCTTTTGTTTCCACAGAAAGCCAGAGGCTATGGATTTGTTCCAGATTAAGACACATCAGGTTTGACCAGCCAAGACCCCCTGAAAGGTCTCCGATGACACCATGGCCCAGATGATCCAACATCCAGAACCATTTCAAGACAACTGGCTCAGATGATACAGCCTCACGGACTACTCCATGATCCTAAAATTTTCTTTGTTTCCCCAGAAGATACAGCGCCCCCCTCCAGCAGGAAGTAGTAAGAGAAGCTACGCCCAAATTCCCAAATATACCAAGCTGACTTTGGAGATGTGTAAAGGTTAAAACCTTCCTTTTTAAGAAAAGAAAAGGGGAAGTACTGTGGGATGGTCTGTATGTCAAATGTGTTGTTGATTGGTCAATAAATAAATCACTGATTGGTCATTGGCTAGGCAGGAAGTATAGGCGGGACAAGGAGGAGAATAGAGCTGGGAAGTGGAAGGCTGAGAGAGAGACACTGCCAGCCACCATCAGGATAAGGAAGATGTAAAGTACCGGTAAGCCACAAGCCACGTGGCAAGGTATAGATTAATAGAAATGGATTAATTTAAGCTGTAAGAACAGTTAACAAGAAGCCTGCCACGGCCATACAGTTTAAAACCAATATAAGTCTCTTTGTTTATTTGATCGGGTTTGAGCGGCTTGGGACTGGCGGGTGAGAGAGATTTGTCCTGACTGTGGGCCAGGCAGGAAAACTCTAACAACATCCTATAAAGGACGTAAGTGTGAATCAAATGTGCATAAACTATGATCTGCAACTCTTGAGGTCACGTGGTAGGTATGTTCCCACTAAGTGTAAAATGTTATTGGAAGAGTTGCTGTTTACTCCCAAATAAGACAATCATGTTAATTACAGATCACAATAAAAGCAATGTTAAATTCCACAATTCCTGAGTGCTGACTTCTGGGTAACCTTCATTTCACAACTCAGAAATCTCCAACTCTTTAGAAAGAAACAAGAGTTACAGCTTCTGTGAGTACTTTTCTATCATGATCCAAACGACGAATCATAAGCAGTTATCCCTCTTAGGAAAAGTAAATGCCAAGCCCATTTATAGGACCCTTTGTATGGGCTTTCTTGGCAGTTATTTCAACCAGCACATTACACTCAAATTAAAGGAATATTAAATATTTTCACTAACCTCACTAAACTAAACAATGCTGCAGGAAAGCCAACTAACTCATTTTTAATTATTTTACCCCATTTTTCCTTAATAAAAAATTCAGTCATTAGAATTCAAGTAATCAGAAGGTAAGATCTGAGTAATCTTGCGGCTAGAAGTACAGCCAATTTATAACAAGATTTCATCACAGTAAAACTAGTTCCCCTGACACAAGGCAGATCAGAAAAAGAATAAAACATCAAGTCTTCACACTCGTTTGGGAAGTGATTTTGAGATGGGATTGATCTCCAGGGCAGTAAATGACAGCACAAAGTATTATCCAGGATCCCATAAGGTGAATTTCAACATATTCCCAGCAGGGGAAGATAATCAAGATGGAGACCACTGAGAGTATGGCTGGATCTCCCCCCTCCCCTTCTCAGTGTGCGTGTGTGCGTGCGCGTGTGTGTGTGTGTGTGTGTGTGTGTGTGTGTGTGTGTGTGTGTGTGTGCGAACTATCAACACAAAAGTGCAAAATCTGAGAATAAAATCCAGCATTGAGAACCTGGTGCTGTTTGTAATATATACGAGTAGTGTAGATTATAAATTATAATGACACATACCCAGTTTACAAATTCCTAGCAACTATGTACAAATCTAACACATAGTTTGGAACCTCCACTTCCACTAGTGGGCACACATGTTAAAAGTCACTCCTTCATCTTGTCAGTACCATATGTTCCCAGGAAAGCTTTCTGTGCATCTATATTACTATGTACATGTGAAAAAACTAAACCATAACAGGAACAAAATGCAGTTATCAAGAAAAATGAAAATGCTCTATATGAATCAAGGGTATTTTTAAATTAAGGTGATCTCCCAATCAATATAGTACATATCACCATTTTGAAAAAAAATAATAAAATACAACCAAAATTATAGTATGCAATAATGTAAGATTGATTACTTCAACTTTAGTCTCTAGTATACAGAAAATGGGTAAAGCAGAAACTGTCTTTCCTACTTGATCCTTATTCAAAACACTCTGAAGCTACTGGCTCAAACATTACCTTTACAAAACAGGTAAGAGCTTACTTGAGGGGATGGAAGCCAAAGGAACCATCTCCTCACACTGGTGTAGCTCCAGAGTCCCAGAGGCACAGAGGAGTGGCAGCCATTGCAAAGACAGCCCCTGGAATTATGAGCAAGAGCATGAAGCTGAAAACAGACATGGCTAGACCTGAGTGGACTGTAGATACACAGAAAAATGACCGTGACAATGTAGCCTGGGCTCTATGGTAATCTCTTTCACCCCACAGTAGCACTCTTAACTGAATAAGGCTCAGAAAGGTAAGTTAGGCCTGGCCTCAACCTAGAGCTCAACTCCCTTCCCTCCTGCAATGGACTACTCTCAGGCCTGTAAAAGCTGGATTAGGAAAATAGCCTCGTCCTAGACAAGACCATACCACAGCTATTTAACAGTCAATGCCCAAACTCGAAGTGTTGATAATATTTAAAAGACAAGAAGCTGCAGCAGAGGAAGCCAGTTTTTTTGTTTTGGGTTTTTTGTTTTGGTTTTTGTTACAAGGACACAAAGAACATTCTGTCTATATCCAACAAATGGCTATAAACCTGGTAATTCTGAAATGCAGAATAGAAATGATGTTTTTCCAACTTCAGGGTTCAAGCTGTTAAATTGACAATTTTTCCTGCAAAAGTCTTCCCCAGTTACCTTTACAATGCTAATGAGGTGTTGCCTATGACTCACTCACTCTTTATCATTGCTACATCACATATTAACCCTGGTTATGATCAAGGTCTCAGCAAGAAACTATCTACCCCCATCCCCTTTTTTAATAAAAGCAGAAAGTAAAAACTCATAAAGAAGTTAACTACAACATTACACAAAAATCAAACACTACCTCTTATAAAGTTTAAGCACCTGAGAAATGGGAAATCTTTATTTCACAGGATTAAATGGCTCTGCCTTCAAAATAACTCCTAAAAATGCAACCCCTGCTAAGATATCTAGTAGAGATGAATCCTCTCATCCAAGAACAGATCACACATAATTACTGTGCAAATCCCTTACATGGGCATGGCGAACATATTTTGATATCTGTACATAAACTTGCCCATCCCGTTACAATGTCAGAAAACCTCTAAAAGTTACTCAACAAGCTGCAGCAAAGTCTTGTTCCAACTCTTACTTTTTCTTTTAAGTCACCAAGTCCGTTGATAAGTGATTTGCAGTGAAGATCTGAACCACAAATTATGGATAAAGTCTTAGATTTTATCTTTAAACATGCTTAAAATTAAAAATCAGCATCAGCCAAAAGAATAAACACATCATGGGGAAAGATGAGTTGGAGAACAGGCATTTTCGTTGTGAAAGACATTCCTGTGCTCACAGTGCTGATGTTTAATCCCTTTAGCACAAACATCTAAGGAAACTAAGATGGCAGGATTTGTAGTACTCCCTACAGTTCTCAGCCACAAACAAATGCCAGCTGGTTCTGGCCGGCTCTCTGTAAGTGGCCTCTCTCCAGCACACTGAGATCCTCACTGAGCAGGAGGATGTCTAAGTCTTCACTGAGGAATCAGTGTCTGTACAAAGAGCCTGAAAGCAATGTTCTTGCTTGGTATCTGGTCACAGTCTCCCAGAAAGGAGGTAACTTAGTCAACAGAATGTAGCTCCAGCATCAGGCAAAAGTAGTTCTGGACCAAGACTGGTCACTTTCTTGTGCTGCCTCCTTGTGGGAGTCGACACCTTCATTCTAAACCCGCTTCCTCAATGGTGAGGGGCCAACAAGAATCAACATTTCACAGGCTCAGGAAAGCATTAAAAAATAAAACAACACACACAAAATAAACAGACTGCCTGGTGTATGGCAGGCCTTAAGTACTACTTATTTACTTGGAAAATAATCTAATCCACCTAAAAACCCAGGAAGTATTTCTGAATTTTGCTTGTTCACATACAGAAGAGGAAAGTAAAACAGACTAATCACTAAGGCTCATTGCCAAGGAGGGGGATGCCGAGTGCCAGTTCCATGGTAATCATGTGCAGACATCATTCTGATGGCTTCATTGTCTATTTTGAATCACATATGCACAAACTGACAATCTTGAGACACTTAGTTGAAGGACTCTCATATGTGGCCATAAAAGCAACCTTGAAGACATGGAGAGGCTGAGGCATCAGTCCTTTTTTGAGGACTCTATCACACAAAAAGGCGCAAACAGATAGAGCTCTGTGCACACATGTTCACAACCATTATGATAGTGAAAAACTGGAGAATTTGGGGCTGAAGAGATGGTTCAGAGGGTAAGAGCACTGGCTTCTCTTCCAGAGGTCCTGAGTTCAGTTCCCAGCAATCACATAGTGGCTCAAAACCATCTATAATGAGATCTGGCGCCCTGTCCTGGCGGGCAGGGGTTCATGCAGACAGAACACCGTATACCTAATAAATAAATAAATCTTTAAAAGAAAAAACTGGAAGATTTCTATAGCATGGTACATTTGCATGAGATACTCTGTGTGGGAGAAAAAAAGCTAAGAACAACCATGATAATCTTGAAAAATATAAATTGGGAGTTTTGCCATTGCAGCTTTTAAGATTATTTTAAATAATTAATTCTCCTACTGAATGAATTGTGTCTCCTGTCAGCAAAATTTTTCTGCTGTGGTCCAAAGCAAGAAGGTGACCATATACAACCCAACAAGACAACCTTCGGATACAGACTATGCTAGTGCCTTGGTTTTAGACGCTTGTCTTTTGAATCTATGAAAAAATTAATTTACTAAGCTATTCAGTCTACAGTATTTGTTATGACAACCTGATCAAACAAATTCATTTCATAAACAAAAAAGGAGGAAGGAAGGGAGAGAGGGCGGGAGGGAGGGAAGGGGCAAAGCTATACCCCAAGCTGACAACAAAAGTTGGTGCCATCCACGTGGTCCTGGTTTTACAGGCATGAAGAACACAGGCAAGCGTGTTCTTGTATCACAGAGACTGTGCCAAGATGCCAAAAACAAAAGTTAATAAGATCAGAAATATATGGCAGGGTCGTCTTCCCCGCAGAGAGGCCCTGAGGGTCAATCAATGTGTGACACCAAAGCCCAAGTTGCATGGAGACCTCGTGATTTTACAAATGTCAGGAATATATAACATCTGCTGAAAAAGCTCTAAGCATCAACAGTGGTTGAAAATGTCAGGGCCAAAGGAGTGGGGCTGCCCAATGTTACCATCACAGATCCTGGATACTGGAAATGGAGTTACAAGATCTCTTTGCACATCTGGATTTCAGTCTTGCTTACTCCAATCTTTCCTGTGGCAATGTTTAGTCTATGCCACTACATACTGAAAGTATTTTTTTTTTTTAATATGGCTCACAGGTAAGCCTGTCTTGATCTCAGAAAAAAACCTTGGACATTGAATGTCTGAACGCTGTTGGGACTGTTAAGACAATGGAGACTTTTGCAGTTGAACTGAATGGAATCTGCAATGAAGTAGTCATGTATCTAGGGGGGCAGGGCACAACGTTAGGGTTTGCATGGGAAATGCCCTCCACAGGTTCATGTGTTTGAATACCTGGTCCATAGCTGGTGCTATGGTAGGGGGCTGTGGGACCTCTGGGACATGGTGCCTCACTGACACATGAAGACCACTAAAGGCAGACCTCTGACAGCTATACCAGCCTCCGACTCTGCTCTGCCTCCCTGCTTTTCTGCTGCCATGTGAAGAAACAGTCATCTTCCTACCATGGAGAGCTGTCCCCTCTGAGTCTAAGTAAACCTCTCCTTCCTCAAGTTGCCATAGCAACTCAAAAGTAACTAATGCAGTAACCATTAGATGCACAGTGCCCTTTTCTCTCACTAGCACCCTCACTCTCCTGGCTACAGATGCCCTATAAAAAAAAGAAAACAGCAACAACAAAAGAGTCACTGGACAGCAGGCTTACACTCAGTATTCATACCGAAAACAAAATCATTACTTAAGTTGAAGCAGCTTCACAAGAGCTGGGGGAAGCGGAGCACTCTGAGGTCTGTGTTCTTCAGTTTGTCAGCATTTGCTCTGTAGACAGTAAGCACTCTTTCTTGTTCTTCCCATGTCAAAGACAAAGAAAATAAAGGGACAGTGTATCCTAAATCACAATCACCAAAAACACTCAGTCCTGGGAAATTACATAACAAGACAGTGTTTATTAACCCGTCTTCTGAATTCACTCTAGTTCTGAGATGCAGATCATTACAGATTTGAAGGCTTACTGTTATGTGTCAATGAAAATCACAAGAAAAATAACTTGCCCCCACTATATACTTCTAATTATGGGTATTAACAAATTCAGAGAAGAAAATATGCTGCACATTAGCTCTCAGTGTCAAGACTGTGTAATTCTAGGATCGAATTTCTCTATATCTTTCATATTCTTCTTGCTGTCATTCCCAATGACCTTCCTCCTTCAAAGTGTATCACATTGAGAACTGCCTTTATCAGGACTCGGCTATGATAAGGATGTAAATGAGGTGGGCTGGTAACATGCAGCTTTGGAAAGCTTTTGTTCTTCATGTATGTGCATGGACTGTTCACAACTAGATTGTCCTGCAGATTTCTTTCATAACTTGGGGCTTCAAACAATTAATAATAGAACTACCACACAATCCAGAAATCCCACTGCTGGGTATATATAGATGAACTGAAAGAAAAATGTTAATGAAAATTTTGGACACTTCATAAATAATAGAAACCATATTTACAATAGCCAAGAGGTCTCTGCTGATCAATGAATAAACAGACAAAATGTGATATATATAAACAGTGGAACACTACTCTGTCTCAAAAAAGAAATCCTGTTTTAGGCTCCACCATGGACAAACCTCGAAAGCATCATCATAACAAATTAAGCACAATAGTCACACAGAGACAAAGCTGTTTGGTTCTACTTAAATGAGCTATCTAAAGTAATCAAATACATGAAAACAGAAAATAGGATGATGAACAGGAACTCAAGAGGGGGAAAAAGTTGAGTTGTTCAATGGTTAGAGCTCCAGATTTTCAAGATGAAATACAACTGAACCACACACTTAAAAATGGTTATGCTGCCCTATGGTTGGATGTCTTGCTCAGCCTTGATGCAGTGGGGAAGGGCTTGGTCCTGCCTCAACTGAATGTACCAGGCTTTGTTGACTCCCCGTGGGAGACCTTACCCTTTTGGAGGAGTGGATGGGGAGGGGTAGATCGGAGGGAGTGGGGGTGGGGGAGTGGGAGGAGGGAAGGAGGAGGAGCTGTAGCTGGTATGTGAAATGAACAAAAAATTTAATGGTTATGCTGGCAAATTGCGTGCGTGTGTGTGTGTGTGTGTGTGTGTGTGTGTGTGTGTGTGTGTGTGTATTTTTTTTCCCCGTTTTTTTTTTTTTCGAGACAGGGTTTCTCTGTGGTATTTTGGTGCTTGTCCTGGATCTCGCCATGTAGACCAGGCTGGCCTCGAACTCACAGAGATCCGCCTGGCTCTGCCCGGCGCGTGTGTGTGTGTTTTAACCATATTTAAAAACAAACAAACAAACAGCGCTGACTCCAAATCTGGCTCACCGTGAAAGCCACGGCAGCTTCTTTCGTGCTCCTATGAAATCCTCAACACTCGGCAAGCAAACAGCCAACTGCACTAAGTGACGGAGAACAGACAGGGTAACAAGGGCAAGATCCTTGTACCAGAGCAGCCCAGGGGACCCTCAGCACCCAGCTCAGTGCTGACAGCTTGCTGCGATGCATGCAGGGAACTACACTGCTCTGGCCTTATCATCGGTTCCCCCCTAAACTACGGGACAAAGTTTCCACACGGGGAAGTACAAGGTCAGCACGGGCCAGTTGAAGGGAAGTCACTCCCACTGTTGCAAGCACCCATATGAAAGTTGTTTTGTGAGGGAAAAAAAAAGGACAGAAATACCTTCCATGGAAGCAGATGTGTGAGAGTGTTTGCGGTACATATTAGCCTGGTACAGCACGCTACCGTCTCCACAGCAACAAGAATAAGCAAAAGCTGTCCAGCAAAACAGAATATGAACTCCAAAGAAACAGAAAGTCCATGGGTGAGATAATTAGAAAAAAAAGTGTTATTACAAAATTCCACAATTTTACTCATCAGACCAGATGAAGCGAGGTGGAAGCAGCATCGGCAAGGGAGCGTGTGGGGCAACTCCCTGAAGATCGAAGATCGGGGCTCACGCCACTTCCTGGTGTGTCTAAAGAATACTGCCATGTCAATTTTGTCATAAATCCTAGTACTCTGTCTCTGGCTGCAACCACAAGAGGCAGTCCATAAGAATAAGCTCACTATTCTGAGTAATAGCGCATCCACGAGCTGTTACCACAGAAACAGGAATCTGATAAAACAGGCATTATGGGGAAGGCTGTTTATCTGCTTCCTCAGGGTCTCATCCCAGGCCTTCATCATTCCTGGCTTATTACAAAAGCTTCCTACCTGGCCTCCCTTGCTGCAGACCCCCCTGCACATCTCAGTCCCATCCTCATTACCAGGGCTCTTCACTGCTTCCCATCTTCAGTATTCACAAAGCCCTCGGTACTGCAGGCACAGCACAAGAAAGAGGCTCTTTATGATCAAGTCCCTACATGACACAGCCCTACAAACTTTATTTTTAAATGGTTTCAAGCAAACACAAATCTTACAAGAACAATACAAAGAACTCCTGTGCCTTTTCATCCAAATCTGTCATTTTTAAAATCTTTAATTTTTTTTCCATTTTATTTTTGTGTTTGTGTGGTAGGGGGTGCGGTCACATGTGATGGCACCCATGTGGAGGTCAGAGAACAGCCTGTCAGAGCTGGTTTCTTCCTTCCACAATGTGGTCCTGAGGATCAAACTCAAATCATCATGCTTAACAGCCAGCACCTTCACCTGAACCATCTCACTGGCCCCAAACTTTTCATTTACTAATCTTGTTGAAAACATGATTGTGTGCTTTATTCATACTGTTGGACACATAGTTGGTATTTAATGACTCCAAAGTGAATAAATGAGAATAAAGGAGGATATGACTACTGTTTAAATGAATGGATGGAATTCAAACATGAACCATCTCCTCCTAAACCCTTAAACAACACTAAAGACCTTATGTTTAAGTTTTGAGACACTGTAACCCAGGCTGGCCTGAAGATCACTTTGTAGCCCAGGCTAACCTCAAACTCAATATCCTCCTTTGGTCTCCTAATGTTGGGATTACAAGTATCTACTACCTTGTTTAGCTAAGACACACACAGACACAGACACACACACACACACACACACACACACACACACACACACACACACAATTTAAAGCAGAAATTTATAAGGACAACAAGAGTAATAACAGCAATCAAAGGTAGAAAGGAAACTGGCCTGACCTGACATCATCTCTGGTCATACAAACCTCCGAAACAGTTCATAGGTAAAGCTTAGGGATAGGAGGTATGGGTATTCACAATGTGTGGGGACAAGCAGGTCTGAAAAGAGAGAGGCCAACAGAAAACCTTAGTAAGATCGCTTAGTCACCCCATGCCTCTTCACCCATGGTGACTACCCCTTCCTGCCTCAAAGCATAACTAATCCTCTTCCCAACACTAGAAGAAAATAATCTCTAGGGAAATCCCGACAACTGCTAAGCTACACTGGGAATGAGGCTCTGTCCTAGACACACAGACTTCTCCAGGGAACAAGGCTAAGTCTTCTCCTATGGGGATTCATAAGCAAGTGAATCTGGAATGGCTTTGACATGATGAATGCATGGGTTGTGGAGAACAGTCCAGGGGTAGGCAGTGTGATACAGCTGCTTCAGAGTGCAGAAATAAAAGAAAAGCGGCAGCCCCGTGCATCCCAAGGGAAGAGCTCTCTAAACAGAAGGCATCGAGGCACAGATCTCAAGGTCCACGTCTTTCACAGGGAAGGAGCGAAGTTGCTGGGGTGGGAGAACAGGGGCAACTGGGAGATCCAGGTGTGTGAGACCAGTAACAGAAGCAGCTATCTGAACATGTGCCTATGCCACAAGCTTCAAACGACTGGAGGATGGCTGACTGGTGCCTAACTCCTACCAGAGCTTCTGGTCCAACTGCGATTGGTACGGTGCTGAGCTTTGTATCTACAAAGCTCCATGCTCCACAAAGGTCTCTGTGCAGGTGGTTTGGTTGCTGGCATGTGATTCTACCAGGAGGTGGCAGAGTCTTTAACAGTGAATAGACTGACTGGAAGAGAGAGTTCTGAAAGGAATATTAAAACCCTGTCCCTTTTCCCTTTCTTTCCCCCTCTCTTCCTCCTTCTTTTCTGTGACAGTTTGAATGCACTGGCCCCCATAATTCCATAGGGAGTGGCACTATTAGGAGGTGGGCTTTGTTGGAGTAGGTGTGGCCTTGGTGGAGAGTGTGTTATTGGGGGGGAGGGGGGGGCTTTGAGGTCTCCTTTGCTCAAGCCACTCACAGTGTCGGTCCATTTTCCTGTTGCCTTCTGATAAAGACGTAAGGTGCTGAGAAAGCCAGCACACGTCTGCCTGGCACTACCATGCTCCCCGCCACAACAATAGTGGACTAAACCTCTCCAACTGTGAGCTGCCACCTCAATTAAATGTTTCCCTTTATAAGAGTTTCCATGGTCATGGTATCTCTTCACAGCAATAGAAACCCAAACTAAGACATCTTCCCTCCCTCCCTCCCTCCCTCTCAGCATTCTAGGTGCCAGGAGGTAAGCATCTCCTTCACAACATGCTACCACAACCTTACCATAGTTTTGGAGTAACTAGGCCAAAACCTTGAAAACCATGAGGGAGAAATCCACAGAGTCTGCTTTAAGGGCAAAAGGAATTTATTTGGGAAAGAAAATTCACAAAACAGAATAGAGCAATTTGTCGCAGGATCCTGGAAAGGTGAGGCACAGTCCCACGCGATTCTTCTACCTGAGACTGCCTAGTCTGTCCTAGCACCCAAAACCACTACAGGGAGTGAAGAGAGAGACTGAGTACATGCATCCCAGGTCTTAAGGGTCCCTCGGTCACGCCCCAGGGGCATGTACTTCAAGGTCATAGGCAGGTGTAACAGTTACCTGCTACCTCCCTGGGGGGCGGGGGGCGGTGCTTCAAGGTCATAGCTAGAACAGCTACCCACTACAAATGTTTCCTTTTAAGTTAATTTTTCTCAGGTGGTACTTCAAGGTCACAGCTAGAACAGCTACTCACTACAAATGTTTTCTTTTAAGTTAATAAATCTCAGGTATTTGTCACAGCAAGTGAAAGCTGACTAACACATACTGAGTGTGCCTGGTTATCAATATTTTCAGACCCTCCCCAGGTCTAAAGAGGAGAAAGCCATGGAATAGAACTCTGGACTAAGTCACCCTTGGTACCACATGCAGACAAAGAGCAAGGCCTCCACTAAACAGGGGAAGTAAAAGATGGCAAACTCCACAGTAAAAGCTTCCAGCCTCTCTAGCCTCTTTCCCATCTAGCTCCCAGACACCACCAGCATGCTGAGTACTCAGCATTTACTACGCTTTAGCCAGCGAATGAAAGGGAAAAATGTTGCGTGCTTCTAGCGCACAGATGGTAAGTGCCAGCAGCTGGGATGCACCTCGGGACTCAATTCCTTAAAAACTGACAGATGAATCTCAACAAATGGAACAGAAGAGGTGGAAACTTGTGTTGAAAGACTGAAAGAAAAGGATAACAGAGAGAGAGAATTCTGCAGAAAATACACAGATGCATTGGGAAGCGACCTGAGTAAACAAGCAGTTTAAGGGTTACAATCAGGTGCCACTGGAAACGGTTGTGTGGAACAAAAGCAACAGCTAAACTCTGTCTGTGATAGAAAGCACCTCAGCAAGGAGATGTGACAAGCAGGAAATGCACGAACAATTCCACTGCTTTAAAGGTTTCATTATCAAAGCCGACAAAAATAAAGCTTTCTGGTGGCGGGGAACGAAGGACAAATTTCTCTAAACTACATTCCGGGGAAAAATCTACTGAAGCTGAATGTAAACAGGCTTGGGTATATAGGTAACTAGGTATCAATGTAAGTGAGTACCTCACGGTAATATTTAACATGTGTGTAAGAATAGATGTGTACTGAGTGGTAGTGGCACACACCTTTAATCCCAGGACTCAAGAGACAGAGGCAGGCAGATCTCTGAGTTTGAGGCCAGCCTGGTCTACAGAGCCAGTTCCAGGATAGCCAAGACTACACAGAAATACCCTGTCTGGGGAGGGGAGGGGACTAGAAGTATAAGACGACAATGGGGTGTTATTTTCTTTTATATTGCACGCAGGCTGGCCTTAAACTCACAACCTCCTGCCTTCTTGGGGATTACATATACACTCCACCATACCCTGCTTTCAAGATTCTTTTTTCTCTCCCAATGTTTCTTCTCACTATTGCTACTGTTAGTGTGTGCAAGTGTATGAGTACAGGTGTAGGTATACAACAGAGCATGTAGAGAAGTCAGAGACAACTTTAACTGTCAGTTTGCTCCTTCCACCCCGAGTTCCTCAGATGTCAGAAGCGGGCAGGGCATCCACTGGGGCTAGAGATACAAGTGGTTGTGAGGTATCCCATGCAGATGCTGAGAAGTGAACTACAGCCCTCTGCAAGAGCAGTATGCACTCTTAATTGTTGATTTTTTTTTTACATCCAGACCACAGTTTCCCCTCCCTCCTCTCCTCCCAGCCTCTCCCCAACTCTCTGCCCCCAACATCCACTCTTTCTCCATCTTCAGAAAAGGGCAGGCCTCCCATGGAAATCTACCAAACATGGCATATCAAGTTGCAGGAAGACTCAGAACCTCCCCGTGTATTACGGCTAGACAAGGCAACCGGAACAGGAAGGATCAGATGTGGAGAGGATGGAGGGAGAGAGTACTGGAACAGACAACTAGAATGGGGGTGGATAGAGATCGATCTCAAGGACAAGCTAGAAACCTAGTGCGATAGAAACTCCCAGGAATCTGTCGGGGTGACCCCAGCTAAGACTCCTAGCAATGGGAATATGGATCCTTAACTGGCCATCTCCTATGACCAGTGGAGGGATTGGGACACTAACCCAGCCATGTAACCTTCGACCTACAATTTGTCCTGCCTACAAGATGTGGGGGATAAAGGCAGCAAAGAACTTGTGGGAGTGGCCAACCAATGACTGCTCCAGCTTGAGACCTGCACCATGAGAGGGAACCCACCCTTGACACTGCCTGGTGAGCCAGGACCCAGAAGCTGGATAGGCCAGAGACCTCGGATAGAACCGAACACCACTAGCATAAACAAAACAAAACAAAAGCCAATGGAGTCATTCCTAATGATTTTCGGCAGTATGCACTCTTAAGTGCAGAGCCATCTCAGCAGTGAGAACATGAGAAGTACCACATGTCTACCAATATTTTAAAGATGGCAATGCTACAAGGAGACACTACAATACTACACCTTTAGCATCTCAACAAAGATTTAAGGATTGAGATATTAAAGGTGTAAAAGTGTAAGGCAGTGAAATGAGTTTGAGAAGCCCAGAGTGCACTTAAGCCAGGTCCTGGTGGTGCGGATTCTTAATCCCAGCACTCGGGAGGCAGAGGAAGGCAGATCTCTGAGTCCAAGGCCAACCTATTCTACAGGGCAAGTTCCAGGACAGCCAGGGTGACACAGAAAAACCCTGTCTTGAAACAAACAACCACCAAAAGGCATGGATTTTGAAGTCTACTTAAAAGTAGACTTCAAACAAAAAGTAGACTTCAAACAATTGAACAATTGTTCATTTGCAAGAGGCAGGAGCCCATGGAAGGGTGTGCATGGGAGATTGAAAGCACGTGGAAGCACGAGAAACATGAGCAATGGCAATTTAGTTCAAACCATCTCACTTACTGATATCCCACCAAATGCCTGCCAGTGATGTGACTTCAAAGACAAAAGGCATTCCCCACACCATCCAAGGGCTTCAGGGTGGTCACGGACACAGACAGCTGAGCAAGTTACTACGATCCATATAAAAACCAAGGTCCAAGGTAGGTACAACACAGAGAAAAGGAGCCTGATTTCCCAGGACAGAAGGTAAAGTGTCTCTCAAGGGAAAAAAAAAGAGGCTGATGAGAGATCTGAAGGAAAAGGGGAGAGGTGATGAGGGACAAACCAGATCAAATGAAACACTAATGGGGCTCACTAACAGGGCTCAGAAATTCTCCACAACTTGTTGTCTCTAAAGCAGAGGTGACTGTTGTAAGCAGCCAGGCCAGGAGACCCAACCAGGCCAGAGCTGGACGCTATTCCCACCCTCAGCACCCAGACCTGTCCAAAGGCAGCCTGTGGAAGAAAGGCAAGTAAGTACCTTCCATCTCCTGGGTTTCATTTGTTTCTAACATTCTTCACAGTATTCCTCAGGCAGTTTCTGAACAATTAACACTGGGCTGTGACATGTTAAGACTTGCAGCCATCACGTCCCTGAATCAGGAGATCCAAACAAGCCTTCAAAACTCTTCATTAATTCCAAGCGTTCTCTTCCTAGGCTCTCCAATTGTCCTCACCTGGGGCCGTGTTCCTGTAGTCTCGTCTTACCTGCCTCCCTGAAGCCCAGATAATCCCCGTGTATGGGAGACAATCTACCCAAACTCAAATTCTCAAACAGCAGATCTGCACCCATATCCTTCAGTGTGTGCTCTCTACATAACTACAGTCATTCTAGAACCTCTATGGACCATTTCCAACTCATTCCCTTTCTGAACTCACCTTTTAGTACAGTGTCCTTGGGATTCTGCGTGTGTTGTATCTGAACTGCAATGTGAACACAGCACCGTGTACACAATGCCAGCAGAAGAAAGAAAAGCAACCAGACACAAGGGCCCAGCATTACTTACATGATGCATTTTCTCCTCCTCCTCAGACTCCAGTCTCCACGTCGCTACCCTCCCCTCCTAGACCTGCCAAGGAGCTCATGTTTCTCGTGTTTCCACGTGCTTTCAATCTCCCATGCACACACCCTTCCATGGGCTCCTGCCTCTTGCAACATCTCGGCATCTTCTAAAACAAATTTCTCAGACAATAAACTACACCTCCGTGCCACCTTTTCTTCCTATTCACTCTTCAACCCCTACATTGTAGCTGTGGTACCCATAGCTCCACTAAAGCTGCCTCTCCAGAGTGATTCCTATATAGAACAACTGATGAATAAATTCTTCCCTCAGGTTGGAGGGTAGCTAAGTGGTGGAGCACCTGTCTATCATAGGCTCCAGCCCAACACTTCAAAACTCATCAGTGTCCTTGACTTCTCTGCGGCTTTTAACACTGTTGGCTACTTCCTCTTTGAAACTCTTGCCTTTTCCCTTACCACCACACTTCTCCACCCTCACTGCTCATTTCTCCCCTATACATCACCTGAAAACTGGTGCTTTGGGGAGTTGCTGTGTATAAATCTCCCTGAAGAGAATGCTCGCTCCTTTTTTGTTACCATGCACAGTCTATGTACTTCCGTTAGGCATTGGTCATACATACACTTACAAATCCTTCTGCTCCAGGAGCTGGAAGCTCCTCAGACCAGAAACTTGCTTGCTGTTCTTTGAATCCCCACCGGAATCCCCAAGCTCAGAGCACAATGCCCAAACAACAGTTCAAAAGATCTTTTTAGACAGAATGATAAAACCATAACTAAACATTAATAGAAATTGTTTATACGTTGAACATATACACACAACTTATGCAACATTAAATTAATTCTGCTTTATTTTCAATAAATGAAATTTACTTTAAATATTTAAACACTTTACAATTCATTGTAATGTCTCCAGTGGCTACTTTACCAGATGTCAAAGACTATGAAAAGTCACAGAGTGCTTCTTATCAAATGAGCCACAGTGATTTCAAGAGCTAAGTCTACATTAAGACCATAGGAAAAATGTCTTCAGCCTTAAATAAAATTTTATTATTAGACTAGTTCCAATTAGGAGGGAAAAGGTACCTATCTTGAAGTCACCCTAAAACAAGGCTCACAGTAAAGAGTTGAAGATGGCAGGAACAATTACTTCCTGTTCTAGAACCATGGCTATCAGGGCAACACATCTAATCAAGAAAAAAGTTTTAAGAACTAATTTTGAAGGGGAAAAAACAGTACTTGTGTAGGAGAGAACTTAACAGAGTTGAAGTTAAAAACAAAAACAGGATCTTCACTGAGAAAGCTGCTTCTGTTCCCCAGAGAAGTCAACCTCAACTCATTTACAAAGCTGGCTGAGAGCAAGGCCAAACATTAATATCCTAAACGCCTGCCACACACAACTCAGCTGCTTCACCATGGAAGCACAGCTCAAGAGCTCAGAACTCCATCCAGTTTCTACAGCAATAGCCAGATTACTCGGGTTTTACACAGCGAAGTAACCAAAGACATATGCTCAATGCAATTCCGTCCGACTTTGCTGAAGAAGTCTCTAGAGACGTGGCTGCGCAGATAACAGCAACTCACAAACGAGGGTGAGAACAGTGTCATTTTCCGATTAACAACGTAAGTCTACCCACTTTCCACATGAAATGAGAAAAAAATGCCTGGGGCTGATGGCATGCACCTGTGGCCTCAGCTGCTTAGGCGACTGAGCAGGGTCGCTTGAGCCCAGGAATTTGGCATTTTAGAAACTTCATGTCTTAAGAGGAGCACTGTAGTGCATGTCTCTAACCCCAGCACTCAGGAGGTTGAGGCAGAAGGACGGCCATAAATCTCAGGCCAGTAGGAAAGAAAGTCCATCATCTAAAAGGTTTTGTTATTGTTGTTTGTTTTTACTTTAAATAAACAAATTGGGGTTGGGGGTGTAGTTCACAGTGCTTTCTGCCAGTAAGTAATCCCCAGCACTGGGCGGGTGAAGGGAGAAGAATCAAAAGGTCAAGATCATCCCACAATTACACAGCAAGTTAAGACCACCCTGGGCTATATGAGAGATCTTGCATGAAGTGGGGAGGAAGAAGGGGTAAGAGAGAAGAGAGGGGGAGAAAGGGGAAGGGAAGAGAGAGGGAAAGGAAGAAAAACAAATCATCTGTTTCAGAGGTACAGATGTGGGGAGTTGATAAAGGCAAAGCATGGCGTCTTGTAAACTATTCCCCTAGCTATTAGAGGTGATTCTAAGGCCCACATGCTGGAAGGTTTGGATAGATGCTTGTCCATAATCGGTAACACCTGCACTATTTACTGGCTAGAAGGAAATTAGGGCTTATTCACTGCAATTTCAGTTTTTCTTCCCTTTCTGACTCAGACACCGACACAGTCAACAGCAAAAAGAAATCACAATAACCTCTGAAAAGATGTGAAATTGCAGAAATGACGAAAGAGCAGTAAGTTAACTCTTTAAAAATGGTTCCTCAAGCAGCATAAAGTGAAAAGTTGAGATGAAATGTGCATAAGCTTTTAAAATAACATTTTGCCTAATCTCTGAGATGGGTAAACTAGATGTGGAAATAAAAGTTTCCATCTGAGGATGAAATAATGTGAATTAAAAGATCAGTCAGTCGGTACCTATATTAAATACACATAAAACATTATCAAAAGACATCTACATACACCCAAAACACCAAGTTTGGTAGGAGGTTGAGGGCAAATTAGAAGTGGTCAGGGGGTTGAGCTTGGAGATTTCACAAAACAATGGGCCACACTAGGCTCAGAGTCCCTCTGTCTGCCTGAAGATTAGGATGTAAAGGTCTCAGATACAGTACCCGTGTGCGGCCATTCTCCCTGCCATGGCGATATGGACTAAACCTCTGAAACTGGAAGCAAGCCCCAGTTAGATGCTTTCTTTTTTAAGAGTTCCCATGGTCACGGTGTCTCTTCACAGCAACAGAACAGTGACTAAGACACTTTCCCTCAGGACTTTGTCAAGGCTCCTTCTCTCCCTGGGACTCTAAGCAACAGTCTCTCAACACTGCTCTCCCCACAGGAATCTCCAGGCTCTCTCTTACCTATGGCACCAACTTCACACAGCTCATTCTCCAGCCACCCCAACTGTCTCTGGCACTCCCCTGCCATGCCATCCTTTAACCCCAACTTTTTCCTCTTCTACTATACACTCAAAGACTCAAGACTTCTTAAACTCCATAGGAACTCCTGTCCCTAATTGCCACTTCAGGGAGTGGCTGGTCAGCATGTATACACATCCCTGTGTTTCAATTAAAAAAAAAAATTGGTTCTTTCTTTTAAGACACTGTCCAATATACCAAAGAATTCCAACACATTACCTATTCATACAATCTAACTTTTCAAGAATTACTTTCTCTTCTACCCTATCAGAAAAGAAAAACTGGGTAAGGGGCTCATGAGTGGCATTTCCTGGTAGACTTCACACCCAATGTCCTAACAAATGTCCTAAGGTAACCGTGTCAACCCTGGGTAGACTATCCACCTGGCTCTGCCTACTTGACACACATGCCTCATTCCTAACCTGACTGATCCAGGTGTGAAAAATGTCTCTCTCAAGGCTGGAAAGTACGATAAAATCCAGGAAATCATTCACAGGGCTAAAAAGAAACCCAGCAGCCTTTATGAGCTAATTTGCAGCAGTCCCTCTTAAATTTAGGTCTCAACACGGAAGCAGGAAAGTGCTATCTACATACCACTTTACCTTCCACTCTTCTTCAGATACTACGAAAAGCTCAGAAAGCAGGAGGATGACCTTCAAGCCCTGAAAAGGACCCATTAAAATGGCCTTCAGGGTCTTTAACAATGGAGGAAGAATCAAAACAGCAAAAGTGAAAAGGGGATCAGGCAAAATAGCAATTGCTGTCCAGGACAAGAGATGACTCTTTCCCCAGTGACAACAGATAGCGGCTGGGGCCCTCTACAAAGCTACTCAAACTCGTACTCTTCTAAGACCTTGTCCAAGGTGCAGGCAGCATCAGGACACACTGGAAAGTAGATTGCTCTCAAACTTGTGAGAGGGGATCAAGCAAATATTTGCAACCCTAACTGAGAGTTCATGTTACGGCGATCTCTATTGGCTTTTGTGGCCCAGGTGGGGAGATCAGCCACACCTTCCTAGCTATCTAGTTCCTTCCCTAAACTACCAAACTTATACCATATAGCAGCCCTGCGATAGGGTGACAACAGGATTAGCTTCCTGAATCAGGGCTAAACCCAGAGACACCTCCTCCTCTCTAAGCTCTGAGACTCTTCCCCATCTAAGTTCAGAGGACCCCTCCTTTCTACATATAAAGGTAAGGAACTTCCTTTGTTCTGTGGGTTGCCATAGCTCGATCACAGCTTCCTCCAGGAGCCACTGGCTGAAGGCATTTCATCTGAAATCCATCTCAAGGCATCCCTCAGTTGAACCTTGAATGACTCTTTATTATTTGAAATTGTCCACAAGAGGCTTGACAAAAAAGAAAACCAGAGCATACCTCAAGGACACACACAGCTCCCTGAGAATCCCAACAGCAGTGTTAGAAAATTCAGATCTGAACCAGACCAATAACGACTCATAGCAACAAACATCTTTTGGGTGGGGCTGACCTGCCAAAAGGGTATACTCTGTGACACACCACAGGTCCCAATGCCACTAGGCTGAAGAGGTGTTGGAAAGACGAGGATCAGGTGGGGTTTTTGTTTGTTTTGTTTTTAATTAATTTGAAGGGGCAGGTTCTTTTGGGAGCAATGCAGCAGGGGTGAGGGGTGGGTATGGAGGGGCTGGGAGGTAAGTGGGATCAGGATGCGTAATGTGAAATTCCCAAAGAACCAATAAAAAATTAAGTTATTTAAAAAGAGAGAGAAAACTCAAATCTTTCCAACTGCTTCCAACTTCTACAAATTCAATTCTTTTGAGATAAGCAATACCTCAGCTATCCATGCCAATGTCTTCAAAGCATTAAGTTTGTATCAGAGAGTCCCTGAAGGGGCAGTAGACAGTGTGAAGTGGTTACAGATCTCACTCACTGGAGTGCAAACCATCTCAGGGCCTGCTGGTAAGAATTCAGTACAAAGATGCCTGCTTTTCAGACACTGTGGAGAACATCACTTACCCAACTCCGCAGCACTTTTTGTTTCGTTGTTATTTGTTAATATATTTCAGAAAAACACTAACAGATCCATGTTGGTCAGTACCTATATTACTCTACTACATATTCCTTTCTGCTTAAGATTTTGACTTAGTGACTCAAAATGGACACTGAAATAATCTATGGGAAAAAAATCTAGATCACAACCAAATTGTGAAAAGTAAAATGTACATCAAGTTATCTTTCTAGTTTGAGCATATAATTAAGTTCTTGGTCAGGAATGTGGGCAAACAAGAATCTCATTAAACATTTGCAGACCTATTGGCCCCTAGTGTTTAAATCTGAAGTCATAATACACAGTGTTTAGGATGCTAATGGCCTGGAGCACAGGGTATCTTCAGCGGTCATCTGATCCAGCCTCTTCTTTCAACTTTTAACGAGTCTAAAAATGATAGTGACTTCATTTTCAACAACACTGTGCATCTTACAATTCTGACAGTAAAATGAGCAATTTAGCAGAAATAATGAAAAGGAGTTAGAAAAATAAGAGGATGAAATAAATAATGAAAGAACTATTTTCAATTTCATGTACTATTTGCTTTTTGAAAGTCAAACACTAGTTTGATACATCTCTCACCTACTCAGTAAATTTATACTATTTATTTCTTCATTAATCACAGGAAGATAGGGAGGAGTGGGCAGAGCACCCCACCTTTGTCCCAAGCATTCAGTGTTCTTAGAGGAATCTAGGAACAGTAATAAGTACCAAAATCAAGAGATACATTTCAGTTTTTTCAATACCTACAAATATGTTCTCTAAAAACTTAGTTTGTGATAACCAACAGTTTTATGTCAACTTGACACAAACTAAAGTCATCTGAGAGGAGGGAGCCTTAATTAAGAAAATGCCTCATAAGATAGAGTTGTAGGGCAGGCCTGTAGGGCATTTTCTTAATTACTGACTGATGGGGGAGGGTCCAGCTTATTGTGGGTGGGGTCATCCCTGGGCTGGTGGTCCTGGTTTCTATAAGGAAGCAGGCTGAGCAAGCTATGAGGAGCCAGTGAGCAGCACCCCCTATGGCCTCTGTATCAGTTCCTGCCTCCAGGTTCCTGCCCTGCTTGAGTTCCTGTCCTCACTGCTTTGGATAATGAGCTGTTATGTCGAAGTGTAAGTGAAATAAACCCTTTCTTCCCCCAAGTTGCTTTGGTCACAGTGTTTCATCACAGCAATAATAACTTTAAAACGATTAGCATTTATTTGATGCACTGATTTTTCACTTAGTCCTTTTTAACTGCTTTCTTAAATAGAAAATAGAGAAGTGCTGCATTCCATTGTGACCCTGGTGAAGCATCACTAAGTGACACTCTTAAGCTATTGGCTTCTGTAGACCTGTCCGCCTCCAGGTGACTAGCATTTTCAGTGACGTGTCTGGTCTTCCTGCTTCTCCTTTTGCAGTTTCACTCCTGGATGCTGTGCGTGTGCACACCCCTGCTTTACCCTGCCTGCCCTGTTCTGAAGGATGAACCGCGCTCTTCCCCATCACCCGGCATTGTATCCTCTCCAGTACGGTGTCTCATCAAGCTTTCAGTCGGACTAGTCACTGAAAGTAGGTATTTAGGTTTAATTAGTTTCCTTCCTTTCCTTTCCTTTTTTTTTTTTTTTAATTTCTAACAGTGAGTACGCCGAGCATCTTTTAATGGTGTTGAAGATCTATTTGCATTTTACTTTCTGTGAACAATCTACCCTAAAACTGTTGTCATTTGTTTGTTTAATTAATTTGTTTACTAACACGGAGTCTTGTAATACAAACCAGTCTGGCCCAAATTCACTATGTAGGCCAAGCTGGGCTCAAAAGCACAAGTAATTCTGCCTCAGCTTCTAGAATACTGGAACCACACTCAAGGTTATTAAAACCCATCAATACATCCAAAGTTGGTTCTCAAAGAGGAAGATTACTATCACCACATGCCTGCACACAGAGTCCTCTGTCCTGCTCTGGCTTGGGTAGGTTTTTGCCCTACAGGAATCCTTAATTTTTATACAACCAAATTTAATAGTCTTTTCTGTGATAGCTTCTGCACTATGGGTCATATTTTAAAATTCTTTCCCCATTCTGACACTATAAGAATTTGAGTGTGATTTGCTTCTGTTTTCTGTTAAACTTTGACACCTGAAGACTTACCCTGTTACACAATATGTAGTCTGAATGGCACCTTCCTTTCCTCAGATGGAAGCTTCACCTGGGCCAATCCCAACAATCTGAAATAATCTGAGGTTTTGCTTTCAGATTTTTGCTCTCATTCTCTGATGCTTAGAAATTTCAGATAAACTAAGATTAAGAGTAGTTTAGACTGCAAATGCTCCCTTCTATTTTCTATTGTAAGGACTTACTTTACTTATGAGCTCTATAAGAGACTAACACAGTAAACATTAGTGGATGTTCTTTGAAAGAATCATGAACTTCATTTCCTTCTGTCTCAGCACAGACTTCAGCTCTCAGAATCTGCTAGAGTATCACTGTGAGTAAATGTCTACATCCCAAGGGAAATGCTGCCTTGTCCTCCACAACAGGTCTTTCTTCTTTAATAAAAATCCTTCAGTCTGGTCTGCATTTAGGATCTTCAGTAGAGTGAGTGAAAATTTAATCTCAGTTAAACTCTTCACATATTATATCACTGTGGAAAATGATTGGGGGCTCATTATAAAATTGAGTACAAATCTACCCTATGACTCAGAAATTCTACTCCTAGGTATTTTACTCAAGAGAAGTAAAAACTATTTCACATACGGGCTTGCATATCAAGATTCTGGAAGGTTTTTTGGTTTTGTGGGGGTTTTTGTTGTTTGTTTGTTTTATTTTTCAAGTTTTCAAGATGGAGTTTCTCTGTATAGCCCTGGCTGTCCTGAAACTTGCTTTGTAGAAGAGGCTGGCCTTGAACTCACAAAGATCTGCTTGCCTCTGCCTCCCAGTTGCTGGGATTAAAGGCATGTGTCACCACCACTTGGCTCTGGGTGTTTTATAACACCCCCAAACTGAATCTAAAACAAATTTCTGTCAGTAAGAGAACTACTAGATACAGATTATGCTATGGTCATGTGATAGAATACAACTCAGAAGTAAAGGGATAAAATAAACTGTACTGGATGAATCTCAGAATCACTGTATTGCACAGGAAAGGCCAGACAAAAGCATGGTGTAACTCCAGTTAAATACAGCAGTTATCAACCTGTGGGTCTCAACTCATTTGGGGGCTACACATCAAACATCCTGCATATCAGATATTTACATTACAATTCATAACAGTAGCAAAATTACAATTATGAAGTAGCAATAGTTAGGGGTCACCACAAATAAGGAGCTATATTAAAGTAAAAGGTCACAGCGTTAGAAAGGTGGAGACACTGACTTACAGGAATAGCCAGGCTACTCACAATAGCAGAAATCAGAACCATGGTTGCCTAGGGAAGGAAGCAGAGGAAAGAGGATCTTTCCAGAATGAGGTGCTATGGAATAATCCTCTAGTACACTGTAAAGATTTGTCACTCAAATTGGTTTAATAAAACACTGATTGGCCAGTAGCCAGTCAGGAAATGTAGGTGGGTGACCCAACTGAGAATGATGGGGTGAGTGAGGAAGGGCGGAGTCAGCAGTCGTCAGCCAAATGAAGGAGTTGGACACAAAAAATAGGATAGAGGTAAAAGCCACAAGCCTCCAGGTAGCACATAGATTAATAAAAATGGGTTGCTTTAAGAGCTAGTAACAAGCCTGAGCTATTGGCTGAGCATTTGTAATTTATATTAAGTCTCTTAGTTATTTGGGAAGTGGCTGTAGGTTATTTGTGAGCAGGCAGTCGGGACAGGAGAACTCTGCCTACAATGAGGTGACGCTTCTAAAGTGTGTTCTCAGAAGCAGCAGCACCTGGGAACTAACTTTGAAATGGGAATTCCCAGCCCCACCCAGATCCCCAGCATCTGCAACTGGGGAGTTCTTGCAGCAACAGACAGCTTATCGAGCCATGCAGGTATTTCTGATACTGGGTAAAAGTTGAGAACCACAATTCTTTAACCTGTTTATGCAAGTGATTATACACTTGTATACAAACTGCCAACACTTATCAAAACATTCGCTGAAGCTCTGCACACCTCATGTGGAAACTGTACCTCAATTTTTAAATTCTGGAATATGTTTTTAAAATATTATCTTTAACTCAAATTTGACTTTCTCACCTATTCTCCTTACCTTGATAAATAGAAAAATCATCTACCTGGCAGCTTGAGTAAGAAAACTCCAGTGGCTAGAGAGATGGTTCATCAGTTAAAAGAGCTTAACTGTTCTTGCAGAGGACCCAGGTTCTAGTCCCAGCACACACATGGCAGCTCATAAGCATCTATAACTCCAGTTCCAGTAGACCTGATGCCATCTCCTGACTTGTGAGGTCTCTTGAATGCACACAGTACAAATACATACACAGAGACACATAAAATAATAAAAGAAAATTCCTCTGTTAGTTGATGTCCCTCACTTTCTGGATACATCAATCATCAGATCTGGTAAACTGACTTCCATGTGCTCCTCCCTTCCCTCCACGGCAAACCCTCTATCTCCCTCGAATTCAATAGATTCCTCTGCCTTTCACCTGGTCTAGGACAAAGTCATCCATTTGTCTTCCAATTCCCTAATTTGCCAGAGCTATTTTCCATGACATGGATAAGCCAAAAGCCTTGTTATTTAAATTGCTTGCTCCTTCGAGCACCTTAATGGGGCACCAAAAACTTTTAGTGACTATAGCAATAAGAAAATCTACTGTAAGAGGCCAAAGACAAAAAGCAGAATCCTGCGCTCCCCTCTCTAGCAGACAGACCCCAGCTGCATGGAGCTTGACCCAGTAGCTTGGGATGCCTTCTACTAACAGTTGGAGCCTAACTCCTAAAGGTCCCTGGTGCCTCACCCCACACAGCCAATCTGGGGGAGGACAAGTGCACTGTAAAATTTGCTACCTCAGGATAATCAGCTGCCCCATCTTGGACTCTATTCAAATACAACTTCTTACATATGGCCCAAGAGACAAGGCCAGATAACTTAAGTGCTATAAAAGGACAGGGATGGACACACATGCACACGTACGTACAAACACAAACACACACACACACACACACACACACACACACACACACACACACACAGCTGCCTCTCATACATGCAATTCTGAGAATTTGCCCACCATATTTCTATCCACAGTGTATATTCTTGACTAAAATTTATATCGGTGCTGGCCTGGTTAGGACTTTTTCACTCATGCCGTGGATTCATCCTCCCAGGATTTTTTTTCTTGTTTTTACATCCTAACCAAACAAAGGACAAAAGTTTTTTGGGGGTGGGTGGGAGGGATATTCTAAATTAGGAGGACTACATCTTAAGGGAAGGGAAAAGGACAGAGTAGTGGAATACATGAGACAAGAAAACTGAAGGGGAAAGGTAGGAGACAAACAAGAGGTGGGCAGAGGGAGTTTAAGACACCAAGTTAAATGGTGTGTGTGTGTGTGTGTGTGTGTGTGTGAAAATGCCATAATGAAACCCATTACTTTGTATGTGAACAATAGAAAACATAAATTGCCTTTACAAAATAAACCAGTGACAATCAGCTTTGGCCTTTTTCTACTTCTGTGATATTCCTTATATTTCTGTGAATTATATCATTTACTAATGAAAATATATATTCACAAAAGCACAATGCTAGACATCAAACTCACGGACCTTTTTCAATAAGGGGTGGCTGATGGTTTTGGACATTTAACTAAGTGAAAACCAAATCAGTGGATGGATGGAATTGTTTTGTCACATCTGTGAATGTGATGCTGAATTTTAAAACCCGGAAAACTGCACTGGACACAACCTTAACCACAGCAGCAAACGTGCCACCCTTATCAGGTTGTTATGGCAACTGGGCTACTTGGGCTGAGAAGAGAGAGTGGATCTTTTTGTCTGAGAGATGTTGCTGGCTGCTATTAGAAATACTAACGAATGTTTAAATATAGATCTCAGAACATGTGGAAGCCCCCAAGAGATTTCCCCTTTCCTCATTAACATGTCAGTTGGTGTTGTAATTATTCAGGTATTGGTTTAGGAAGCCGGATTATTGAAGTATCATGGGTGTAATTTCCCTGCCATTTCGAGGAGACACAATCTGCCAAGAAAGGGAATCAATCAATGGCCCGCGACAGCTGTGACCTATGAACCACAACAATGAGCAGCATGGCAAGATATCCCCAAAGATGCAATAGCAGTGGTAACCAACAGATGTCTAATAGTCTAATTAAGGTCAACTACCCAGGGCTGGAGAGGTTAGAGAACTTACTACCACCGCTTTACTAGAGCAGTATAACTCCTAACTGCATTTCTTTTTTCTCTGTGTAGTTTTGGTGCCTGTCCTGGAGCTCACTCTGTAGACCAGGCTGGCCTTGAACTCACAGAGCTCCACCTGGCTCTGCCTCCCGAGTGCTGAGATTATAGGTGTGTGCCATCACCGCCCGGCCTCCTAAATGCATTTTAAAACTCACTCTTATACCCACAGATAAGTGTGGCTCTCACCTCGAATTAAAAACAGCTCCTCTTTGAAGCAGAGACCATTCTAGAAAACCAGAGCTGGTCAGCATGCAGAGATCACCAATCATTGGATGTCCAGCCCCAGTGGATACATTCACAGCACAACTCCTCCACCTAAAGCTCAGGAGCCATAGTGGGGAAGGGAGCAGAAAGACACTAAGAGTTGGAGGAACAAGAAGTCTGATTTCTTAATGCACCACAAGACTCAGAGATCCTTTACAAATGTATTAAGTCCAGCACTCGGGAGGCAGAGGCAGGTGGATCTTTGTGAGTTCAAGGTCAGCCTGGTGTACAAAGCGAGTTCCAGGACAGCCAGGGCTACACAGAGAAATCCTGCTGTGGGATGTTTTGTATGTTAAATGTGTTGCTCTTATTGGTTAATAAATAAAACACTGATTGGTCAGTAGCCAGGCAGGAAGTATAGGCGGGACAAGCAGAGAAGAGAATTCTGGGAACAGGAAGGCTGAGTCAGACACTGCCAGTCGCCGCCATGACAAGCGAAATGTAAGGTACTGGTAAGCCACAAGCCACGTGGCAATTTATAGACTAATAGAAATGGGTTAATTTAAGATATAAGAACTAGATAGCAAGAAGCCTGCTGCAGCCATACAGTTTGTAGGCAATATAAGTCTCTGTGTGTTTACTTGGTTGGGTCTGAGCGGCTGCAGGACTGGCGGGTGAGAGATTTGTCCTGACCGTGGGCCAGGCAGGACTGCAGAAAACTCTAGCTACAAAATCCTGTCTTGAAAAACAAATTAAGACACCCAGTCCCCCACCGCTTGAAGCCTTGCTGTATTCCCTTTTTCCTGCATACCCTGACAATGACTGCTTCTACTTACTCATGATGATACTAAAGTGTCTATTTGTCTCTTCTACCCAAGCCATCTCTAATGGCTTTATGTAATACTACCTAATCTTGGGGCTAGTCTTTCTCATTTACTCTTCAAATATTTCACAAAATTTATTAAATGGAAAGTGTCCCAACTCCTGAAGGATCACCAATGTTGTTCTAAGGTCTGCACCTATTGGAATCATGTCCATCTGTCCTTTTGTTTCACACACGCATATGTTACATACTGTTTGAATCATATTAAACATGTTGAGTTCTTCAAGCATTTTTTTATGATGAAAACTTTCCAAGTCTCCTCTTACGGTCTGCTGAAATGCATGGTACATTAATCAATACTTATACTACCATGCAATAGCACAACAGACCTTATTGCTCCTACAGAACCATCACTGCCTGCTGATCAATCCTTCCCCATCTTTCCCAACGCCCTGCTCTCCCCAGCCTGTGGTAACTACCATTCTACTCTCAACTGCTTTTAGAGTCCTCATAGGTAAGGTCACATAATAGTTGTCTCTGTGTGTCTTATTTCATTTTACATAATAATCTTAGGTCCAGCCATATTGCCACAAATGACAGAATTTCATTTTTTTTTTAATTTTTTGGTTTTTTGAGACAGGATTTCTCTGTGTAGCTTTCGTCTGTCCTGGATCTCGCTCTGTAGACCAGGCTGGCCTTGAACTCACAGACATCATCCTGGCTCTGCCTCCCAAGTGCTGGGATTAAAGGCATGCGCTACCACCGCCCAGCCAAATTTCATTCTTAACGGCTAAATACTAGCCCATTTGGTATATTGTACAGTGATTCTATACGTTTAGAAATAGATTCATCATTTAGAAAGTGACTAATCATTAACTTCTAATTTTTTCTATGGAACCTCTGTTACAAGAAACTTTTACTAAACCCTTTGCTGATTGCTTTCTAAAGTCATCCTTAAACTTGTTTGGAACCACTAATTACAATTTAGTTCAAAATATTTATCCATATAAAAATTCTTATGAAATAGTGTGATGATTAAGTTGATACTAACTGCACCAAGTTTGGGCCCTCCTACTGAAATATGTAGCCCTGAATAGAACAGGTTATGCACCCACATAAGAAAGGATAGACCCCAGCATCTACTGTGTGAAATGGGGAGAAAGAAGTACATTTTCTCTACAGTGCCTTCCAGAAGTAATAATATATTACATTCCATTGCAATGATGACAACCACTGGCGCCTATAAGCACTTGCCCCATACATGACAGTCGTTATACTTGGTGCTTTTCATGGGTCACTAAAAGTACTTTGAAAAGCACGCTACCTTAAGGCACATTTCTATTTCAAAGACCATGAGACCAGAGGTTCAAGTGAGACAAAGGCCCAAACAACAAATTATCTAGAATAAAGCAGCAAACCTCTTTGAGGCCTACTCACAGAAGGGGTGTGTGTGTGTGTGTGTGTGTGTGTGTGTGTGTGTGTGTGTGTGTGTGTGTGTGTGTTATAGAGATTCCCTAAAGATTAGACACATAAACGCCAGAGCCCACTCAAACAGCCCGGCAAAGAACGGCTCCTGGCTGATAAAGGGGCAGAGTCCCAGCACCAGAGGCCAGGAGTGACCTCACTCTGAATGAGTATCTAGAGACTATTCTAGGGTCTCTGACAAATCTGCAAATCTCAAGGACCTGGCAATCGGGATGCAAAGTGCATGCTGTGGTTGGGGTCACATGTGGTCCTATGAACATGTACCTACTAGGGCAGAGACCTCACATTTTTTTAAAAGCTACGCTCAGGCCACAGAACAGTACTGGGATTTGAAACATAACACTTAATAAATCTTAGTACCCAATGTCTCCTGGAGTGTATCCAGTCTGTAAGCTAGGCTGCAAAATCAGCTTCCTGAAGTGAGGTCTGGAGACCTCTAGTGGTTGTCTGCAGTTCACGGAAAGAAGAGGTTAAAGGCAGGTCAAAGTCTGAAGCAGGAAACCAAGATGCAATGACAGAGGGATGCCTCAGGAAGTTTAGAAACACTTCTGAAATTGACATCTGAAGATAAAATACTCTCGATTTATTCAGACATGACCAATAGGAGGGAAGCAATTGTTCCCTGATGGTCAACTTTACTATAAGGGTCACAGCTCTTTATAGCACCATGTTCACTTTTCACTCTTTTAATGAAATTTAGCGGAATGAATCCCTAGCTCCATAGTTAAAGCACTTGCCAAATGACTGTGAGGGCCAGCGTTTGCATCCCCAGATCCTACACGATGGGCGGTGGTGTAGCAGCTACCTGTAATTCTAGCACTTGAAATAATGGTTTCCCAGAGTGATCTGGCTAGCTAAAACAGCAACACTGGCAAGCTCTGGGTTCACCTGATAGACCTGCCTCCGTGAGTAAGGTAAGGAATGAGCAAGGAAAACATCCAGTAGCAACTCTGGGCCTCCATATGCACTCTCATACACATTCATTTGCACCCTTATGCACGTGTGCCACACACAGGCAAACACAAATATACAACAGGAGTGCACACACTATACATACACATACACATGAGAAAAAGAGAAAAAGATCCATGTATAGCATTATAAAATACACTATTTGGGCCTGACGGTGGTGGCACATACCTTTAATCCCAGCACTCAGGAGGCAGAGCCAGGCGGATCGCTGTGAGTTTGAGGCCAGCCTGGTGTACAGAGCGAGATCCAGGACAGGCACCAAAACAACATAAAGAAACCCTGTCTCAAAAAACAAAATAAAAAAAAAAAAAACAGCATTTGAGGGACCATGAAGAAACAGAATATATGATTCTAGAAAGTTAAAAAAAAAAGTAATGCTCCTTTGTAAATGCAAAACATAGAAGAAAGGAAGAAGCTATCCTTCTCTAAATTCCCACTATATCCTCAAAGAGGGTCAACTCTCAACACCATCTGCAGGTCAGCTGGGGTTCCAGAGGATCTTCACATCTCATCTGGTAGAATGCTGGTCACACTGGAGAAGAGCTTCTGCTGAAAAAGATAACAGGTGTCTGGTGCATCCAAAACACTCCTCACTCCCAGTAAGGAATGGAAAGAGCCTGCTGGCCGCTGGAGCCATTGTCTCGATCATACTACAACCCAACTATGTACTATGAACTATGTACAGCCGAGAAAGTAAAAATAAGTGTAGCTTTCTATAAACAAAATCAATACCAGGTATGCTTTATAGTCAACTTGACAAGATTAGAATCACCATGGAAACAAAGCTCTGAGCATGTATACAAGGAATAATCTAAATAAGGTTAACTGGGGTAGAAAGACCCACCCTAAATATAAGTGGTTCCATTCCACAGACAAGGGTCCCAAACTGAGTGAAAAGGAGATAACCTCTTTTGGGTTGGGAACAGTCTAGGTCATCAAATGAATCAATGATTTTCTTCTAATTCCGTTTATAGCTATTGGGAGATCATGATTTGAAATAGAGTAGGAACTTAAACCTAAAGCATCCAGTTTATTATTACTGCTCCATAGGCAGCCTCTCTGTTCACCAATTAATCACATAAACTTCCCCAATAGGACAGATGCCTCCCTGATGCTGACTGGACATTATAAATGACAAGGATAATTACAGACCACTTAGAGGAATGCAGCACTTTGGCTCATCTTTCAGTTTTAACTTAAATACATACATACATACATACACACACACACACACACACACATATATTGTTGGTCATAGTACTACCTCCTGGGCCTTCTATAAGTGACTGGCACATACCTAAGTAGTAAACACATACAACTTTATTTAACAAGACAAGAGACAAGGCATGATTGAGATCATGTAAAAATGCTACATAGAGTTACTAAGCCTTCACACCACAACAACAGAGTGAGGAGGACCTTGGCAGTGTGTTACCTATGATTTATGAGCACCTTCCAAGAGGGGCATTCCATAGCTGGAAGCCCTCAGCACTGGCTTTAAGCCCAGGCAGGCACGGGAAAACAATTTCCGTCCATGTTCTTTTAATGGTTCCCCATATTTCACCTTCTCATTTCTCAGTCATCCAGCCACTTAGGGAGATGAAGGGAGATGAGAGAAGAGATCTGAATGAGAATAAACCTCAGCAAAGGAGGAATAGCACACAGCTTTCTCAAACTTCATTCATGTTCTTGCATTCCTGGAAAAGCAGACAACCACATGCTGTCTAATTAGGAGCTGGGTGTGCACAGGTGTGGGAAGTAAAATTCACAGAGAGGAGCTCTAGACATGAGAAAGGTGTGTGGCGCCCTAGTCACTGGTCCTCGTGAACACCATAGCCTCACTGGCTTGGTCTTTACCTCATAGAGCTCTGTCCCATGCCAATGGCGAAACATTGGAATATTCATTAAAGAAGTGTCTACTGTGTTTGATAAGAAAACAAGCAAGGTGGTGTTACTCAGCAGCAACTATATTTGACTACATTTGCCTAGCCCCTAAAATACTCTTGAAATATTGGGACAGGATCTTGAATTCTAGACAGAGTCAAGAAAATCCCCAGAAAGCAATGAACCAATCCAACCACAAGTTTTTAAAAGATTTATTTTTTGATTATGTTTATTTGTGTCTGTGTGTGGGTATGTGTATATGAGTGCAGATACCCAAGTGCAGGTGCACATGGTGACCAGAAGGTGTCAGGTCTCCTAGAACCAGAGTTACAGGTAATTGTAAGCTGCCCAACATGGGTGCTGGGAACATGGGTGCTCAGGTCCTCTGTAAGAGCAATACACACTCTTAACCACTGAGCCATCTTCTCCATGCCCCCAAAATTATAATTCTTTTTAGTAGTACAGCATCAGTGTCAAGTAGGAAAGGGTTCAAGAAAGTACTAGAGATATTTTCTCTTGTATATTCATGCTCCCGATCAGCATGGAAGATATTATGAAATTCAAATTACTTCTTTCTCATATGTAATGCTTGCCAACTAAGTACAAGTGTACACTTTGAAGTCTCACTTGAGAAACCCTATGAAAAGAGAGAGCTTCTGAGAAACAAGGGATTTCAAGTAGAGTGGCTAGTGTGGATGACCACAGAGAACATCTGAAAAGGGTTTGTGTAGTTTTAAACTACATAGAGTTAAACAGAAAGAAATGAAAGGAAATTTCCTTTCAAGTATTTCAATAAAGAGAAAAATACCAGGAGTTACTGAATCACAGCAATGGGTCTAAAGGGAGTCTATGTATTTCCTTTCACCTTTGTCCAAGTTTGAAGTTTTCAACAATTAGAAATTTTTACAACATCCTAGTGGCTAGTCATAGTCCTAAAGGACTTCACTGAGAAGTGGGTGAAAGGTCCTTGCCAGATTTAACAAGTACAAAAATTATGAAACTGGCATTTTTATATCTATACTTTATATAGCTGATCAGAATTTCATGAAGTTTAAGAAAAACTGGTTGAAGACCATTCATTACATTTTATACCAAGTGATTTGTAATGCTTTATTCCACAGCAACAAAACACATGTGCCCAAAGGATGTATAAAAACATATGTGTCTTTTATTAAGGAAAAGAAAGCCTTTCCCTGTCACCCTTTTTAAAACTCACAGTATATGCTTTCCTTCTAAGACCTCTGAAAAGTTCTCTTTCACTGGAGAAAACTGGACAGAACCTCTGTAACACTGCATGGCAGAGGCGGGAAATGTTTCTAGCCAAAAGGACAGACAGGAGAGATGCCATTCGTAAGACATCCGGGAACTGAATTCCAGCTACCTCTTGCTAAGCTAAGCTCTCTTTTTTTTCCTTCCAAAAATACGTCATTTAACTGCCTGTCAAAATAACCCTTGCCTGGTCTACCTGATCACACTCCAGAGCTGCAGCCTCCTCTGGATTCCCTCCTCAGTGACAAGCTGCTCAGAGAGCACCTAGTGAACAGCACACGCCCCTCTGCTCCTGTCTCTCTTCCTGCTAGGGCGAATGGCAGTCCATGGAGAGAAGTAATTAATGGGTTCATTACGTATGAAAGCAGCATCCCACCACTTGGCTGTCTGGTTTGAACGGATCCTGTCAGCGTTTCATTCATGTTCAGTGTCTGGGATATGATAAAGCTGTTCTTCCTTTTGGATTTTTCCCTCACCACTCAGAAACCACTAGAGCAACGTGTTAACAGAAGCACTCAGGAAGAGAAGAAATTCTTCACCTCTGCAGACAGGAGGCTGAGGACGGAAAGTTGTTCAGGAGAAAGCCAAGGGAAGCAGAAGGTGCTAGAGAAGAGCCGTGCTTCTGGAACACACAACAACGTTAAAGCAGTGTGATTTGGGAACGTTTGCGATTCTGAATTACAGGTGAGCAGAACTTTTCCAGAGCATAAAACATCTGCAGGAACAATCAGGATTTCTCACCGCTGAGAGAGCCAATGAATTTTTAATAAGTTCTGAGCGCTGTGGTCAGATCAACTGCTGTTATCTGATAAAGGCAAAATTCGCCCTCTGATTTCCATAATCCTATCCAAATGGAGTCTTCGCCTTGCTGTGAGCAGTTCTAACTAACACCAACCACGGGATTAGCGGGCCTCGGAGATGCTGCAAGAAGTAAGACAACACGGGTGAAAGAGATCACCCCAGCACAGTGGAAGAGGCATTTCGAGTATGAGAGCTTAGCATTCCTCACTACGCTTCAGCCAACTGCTGCCAGGTAAGACTCAATTTTATAACATTAATTCATAGCTTGGCTATTGGAATGAAACCTGCTACTGCAGTGCGTGAGCCAGGAGATCTGAATTTCATGTGGTTCTTTCTCCCTTAAGCTTTATGCAGATTGAAACCTTCTGAGGTAAACACCTGTTTCTACTTAGGCTGCACCTTAGTCCCTCACAACTTGACAATAAAATGGCTTGCAAAGCCCATTCATTTTTCACTGAACAATCCCACCTTTTTCTTCATTTTTTAAGAATGACAATTTTATTTAGTAACTTGAAAGTATAAGAAGAATCCAAAATGCTGCCTAAAAGGCACCCACAGAGGGTTCACCAAGCTTGCCAGGAAACCTGGGGGAAAGGAGGGATTCGCAGACATGGTTAGCAACATTTCTGTCAATGTTTTTAAAAGGCTCAAAGACTGACTTTAATTCTTAGCAAAAACAAACAAACAAACAAAAAAACCCTAAATTGTGTTGTCACTCTCATTCACACTGATGGAAACAACCTCTAATGGGGTGAATTTACCCCAAAGATAGCAGGGATATTTCTGTAGCAGAGCAAATAAGGATATTTAAGAACAGAACAAAAAGAAGTCTGGCACATTAAAACCTCAAAAGTTTTCATCCAGGCTGATAATCCAAACTAAAAATGCAAAGGACTAGTGAAGCCATGGAAGAATTTTAAAGGGTAGAGTGTCTTGTACAAACTCCCTAGCACTCGCTCCAGAATGAGGCTTCTAAAGAGACTTTCCGTGTAAAAATCACAGAAAGGAATCATCAACTGTCCTTCACCTGATAACATTTTAATTTCTTCCATAAAACTTCATTGGTATGAAGTCACTGTCATAAGTTCAATTGAAAAGTCAGGTTCAAAAATCTTTGCTATTTCTATTAGTTTGGAAGGGTGGAGATAAGAAAACAACAAATGCACACCACACCTAACTAAAGAAATTTGCTAAGCCAAGAAAAACTGTCCAAAGTTGTTATTCTAAAAACAAATGTGAGCACTGGGGAGATGGCTGCTGAACAGACAGACCACTTGCCTGGCCTGTGCAGGCCTGAATTCCGTCCCCAGAACAAAGTAATAGGAAGGAGGAAAACTGCTCCATTTCACTGAACTCTTGGTTTTCGGTTTTTAACTAAGAGAGTGGGATACAGCACTCCTCTCTGACTCTTTTTAAGACACTGCATAAATAGTCTTAAATGTCACATACCTTTTGCATCTAAAGTCATTAAAGACTCTCACTTGTCATTTTCCAGTAACAAAGGCAAGCAGTAATTCCAGTACAGATAGTGACCTGCCTGTCAACTACACCAATGTGTTTCAGGGGGAAAAAAAGACTATAAATTCCAAAGTTTCACTTATATAACAGCCTAACTAAAGGGCTAGGTTTTTTCTTTTTTTCCCAAATCCTAACAGTTGAGACTTACTTGATCGTTACAGGTTCTTTTCATCTGTTTCCACCTTGTTTTACAGATTGACATGCTTCAAAAAAAAAAAATGAATTTTAAGTGAAAAATGCCAAATAATATTTCAAATCATAATTTAAAAATTTAGTTATCTAGAGAAAAAGGAAATTTACAACACTGTGCAGAATGGAAGGGGATGTAAAATAATGGCCCTGGTATTTTACTTACTCACTGTTATGAGGAAGATTGATGTACCACTTCTCGGGGACTTTGCTTCCTTCCATAGCTTAACCTCCAATGACAATAGATGAACAGACAGACACCAAATACCAACTCCTAAGCTAGTCTAGGGAAGCATTAGTGCCAGTGAACCTTCACTTTCTCTCCATTCAGAAAGCTACGTCATCCTCAGCAACAGCTTCCAAAAAAGACATAGTAATTCAGAACAATCTACAATTACCAATGTACTAAAAAGCTAAAAAGCACTGTTATCTTTAGCATCTCATAGGTACAAATGGGTAAGGTTTTTTTTTTTTTTTTTGAGACAGGGTTTCTCTGTACAGCCCTGGCTGACCTGGAGCTCACTCTGTAGACCAGGCTAACCTCACTCAAGATCTGCCTGCCTCTGGGCATGTGCCACCATGCCCAACGGGTTTAGTTTTTCAAATTGTTTGTGTGGGGTGCATGTGTGAGACAGAGACAGAGAACAGAGACAGACAGAGACAAAGAGAGACAAGAACAGACAGAGACAGAGAGAGTGGTGTATGGGTAAGTAGGTGGGCGACCATATATGGAGAGATCAGAGGAAACTGTGGAATTGTCTCCTACCTTTATGGGGGATTGAACTCAAGTTACCAAGTTTACATGGCAAATGCCTTTGGTCACTGAATCATCATTTAAAACCATGTAAGGGGTTTTTAAGTGAGTACCTTAAGACTGAGTTTATTCATGAGAATTTTCCTTAGTATCAGTAGATTTAACAATTCATGAGATTTTGAATCTTGGTGAATAGTCAATGACTACTAATTGTTTCCGTGAATCAATAAGATACAGGGTAAATGTTTTAACTGTTGTATCCTTATTAGTGATATCTATTATGCTATATCTTAGATTCTGGCCATTTGTCTAATCCAAACTTCCATTTATATCATCCTATAAGTTTCCTATTTAAAGTATAAGAAAAATAGGTGCATGGGTCAAAATGAAGCTCTTCCACCAAGTGTCTCTGCTATCATACCAGTCTTTAAAAGGAAGTCGTTTTGCCTGAAATGACAAGCAACATAATTTTATTGTTATGTTTGTATGTTAAAATTAGAAATATATATAAAATTCCTGTTAATGTACTAGCATTTATCTTATTAAGAAGCCCTATTTTAAGTGCTTTAAATATGTGTTTGCTTATATACATTTGTGTAACTTACAAGTTTTTAATTTTTTGAAACAATTTTTTTAATGTAGTATAGTGGTGCATGCAGAGTTCTGCTTAATTCAATGGGTATTTCAGTAGGACTTCAGCAGGATTGTGTGTTGTGGTTCATTTTCTTTAAGAAGTGACTGAGTTTGAATAAAGATGTAACTCATCATGGACATTCTCCTCCTCTCCAGCTTGTTCCTGCTGAGAGAGAATGATCTTTGGTTTGTGACATCATGGTCTATGACTGGGGAATTGGCTGATATCAAATATGATTATACCCTTTCAGAGGGGCTAGATGCAGAAGAGCTGCAAGCATGCTCATTTCAAGTCACACCACTGAGACACCAGAAAGATCTGTAGCAAGAGCTGCATTAGGAAAGAAAAATGCTTTCACAGCACCTCTCACTTTTCAGCATCAACTACAAAGGATAAAAGTACCACTTTACGGCTTACCTCACTAATCATTTGAAACATCGTGGGGGATGTAAACATCATGTTACTTAATTTCACAGATGAGGAAAAAACAAGATAGAAGAAAATTCCAGTAAGCAAGCAAGAGACATTAGCAGAGCAAGAAAAGGAGTGAGAAAAGAAGTCTCAGGTGCAAGGCTGCCCCCAGTACAACGGGGGACATCAATGCTGCTCAAAAAAACTTGAGAAAAGCTGTCTCAGTACACCTCAAATGGGAAAGACAGGGCCTCTCACTGAGAGAGTCCCAAGTATACATTCTCATGTGGAGCCCAGGGTAACTAGTGTGTGACATTCAAACTAGTATGGTAGACTGGGAGTGAGAAGGGCCCAGTTAACACCCTTCTAAGAAAACAAGAATTTGATAAGAGAGAATCTCCTTCATTAGTAAAAATACTGTGTTCCATAACATCCTTCAACATGAATTTGCAAAGAAAATATAAAAAGAATTCAGGAATTATAAGTCGGAACTCAACACAGGAAGTGAAGCCAGATGCTCCTCTTAACAACGCATGTACACATAGAAACCACATTCCCTCTTGTCATCAGCTTTGTCTGTAACTACAGTTAGCTTCCAATGACAGTGGCAAACAGACGAGTCTTCCACAAACACAGGTGTCGTTTCCCTTTAGACTAATAGCAATTGTCCCAGCTCAAAACCCTAGTCATCTGTGATGGCCTGCGAGGTATAGAACATACACAAATATTACATACAAAGCAAAACATCTCTACACATGATTACAAGCCAACCTCATTATTTATGGTAACCCCTTTTGCTTGAAATGACAGAATGTGACAAGACTGTAAAAGCACTTATCTGCTTCTATGTGCTGATAAATTGCACTGTATTATTGAACAGTTGGACAATCCTGACATCCTCTATGTTTCACATAACATAAAATATTAGGGGCTGGAAAGATGGCTCAGAGGTTAAGAGCACTGGCTGCTCTTCCAGAGGTCCTGAGTTCAATTCCCAGCAACCACATGGTGACACAACCATCTATAATTCGATCTGGCGCCCTCTTCTGGCATGTAGGCAGAATACTGTATACATAATAACTTTTAAAAATATTAGTCAAATAGCTCAAGAATCCAGATCAATCAGAAAATGCTTTTATAGTTCTCATGTGCAATGTCATGTTGCTATTGTCATCAGAGCACACGATCCTTCCTACTTATCACCATAGAAACACAGTATCAAATACTGAGCTCTTTAAACAACCAAGCAAGAGACAATGTCCAGTTCAGTTACTCTAATAAAAACCTTGAACTTTCTGGAACAATAATCCAAAGAAGCTGGCTGGTGTACAATTAAAGTCTTGGTTTGTATCAGGGCACTCCTCTAGTACTTAATCTCTTAGCTCTCACATACTGTTATAAGGACAGTCTTCTTCTACAGGTGGTCATTTCTGGGGACTTGTAACACCTACAAAAAAGCCATTCATGGCTAGAAACTGCCTTAGCACTTTGATACTGCTTCTTCTCTAATACTTTGTCAGGTTACCACTGAAAATGTATGTTTGTCTTGTCTAGGAAACTCTGCATTACTTATGGGTGAGAGCCATAAGAATAATGATCATACCCATTGTCTATTTTCAAGTATGTTCAGAAATAGTTAATCAGTGGGTGTGCTCAATAAGTATGAAAATATATATTCTAGTAGTACATTCAAGAACAGTCTCAAACAGTCTCAAACAAGCAGAAAAACAGTTCCTTCACTGGACGAGGGCAAGTAGTTTACTCAGTATCATGGCCTTTTAGAGCACTTGTACTGAAATAAAAGCTAAGTAGAAACCATACCCATTAAGAAAACTATGGTATTAGCAAATGAACAAATATAATATAGCATATTTATCACTTGAAATATGGAAATCACATTTTCCACACTATGTTGAGATCCAGGAAATCAATAGTCTCAAAGGATTTCAATTGGTTTTGCTGTTAAAAGGTGATTACAGGAAACTGTGGGCAAACATTTTGCAAAGAAACTGAAGAGATAGGGCCTGGGGAGAAGGCTCCAGAGTGCTGCTCTTTCAGAGGACCAGGGTTCCATACCCAGCACCCCCATGGTAGATTGCATCTCTGGATCCAGGGGATGTGATGCCCTCTCCTGGCCTCCTAGGTCACCAGGTACACATGTAGTGCACAGACACATGCAGACAAATACTCATACACAGAAAATAAATGAAAAAAATAAAACACAGAAACTGAAGAGATAGTGACATCAGCTTTCGGATGGTGAGAGCAGAGAAAATTACACCCTCAAAATCTTACATTTATTTTCCTTTTCCCTTCAGCCCTTAGACTGTGCTCAAGTATCTCAGACAAATCTTCCTGAGTTTGTGAGTCAGCCTCACCAGAACCTCAGGATTTCCCATCAGTTAAATCTATGCCCAACAGTCGTGGTTTCTATACGAGCAGGGGCAGTGGCAAAAGCCTGTGCTGTGATGGAAATGAAGGCAAGCATAGCTGGTATTGCTTTAGAACTCATCCTGGGTGCCACGGTCAAGTTAACTGCAGGAAAGAAATGATTAGATGTATGTCTTCACCATGTCTAGAGTTCGATGTTTGTGTGCACAGCTTAAGATCTGGAGTTAGTTTTGTCATCCCATATTTTAGCAGTTACAGTCCTTCAGGAAAGATCTTGGCTAAACTGTCACTATGGAATGCACAGAAACCAGATCTTCTCTGAGACAGAAAGGCCTGCACGTTCCCTGCTTTTGCCGTCCCTCCCATGCTCTTCCGGGACACTTCCTGAAGTCTACACATTGTCATTGTTCTGCCACCTACAGGATTCACAAAGGCACGCTCCATTTTACATGTTTTTGAGTCCAAACAGATACCGCCAAGGACCAATCCACAATTCCTCACGTGAGTCATGTGAATCAATAGTATTTTCTAGCTAAGAGGATACAGGCTGCAAACCAGCATTGCCCAGCCATATAGAAGCCCACACGGTTATTGCATTGCCTCAACAATGATCAAGCAACCAAGATCTAGGATTCAAATAGATTTAAAGTTTATTTTAAACATCTATAATTTGAGTTGGGTGAAATATGCTGGAAGTAAATAAAATGAACAAGATCTCAGTAAATTATATCATGTGTAATCAGGAAGTCAAGCATAGAAACTAAACAGTGAAATTTTGCCATAAAATGTTTCAGAATGAAATGTGAGAAACCAAAAGAATAGTTAGAAATACCAATAAGGAGGACCCTTTCAAATACTCCTTCCTTAACATTTTGCCAATCATTTTTATCATCCTTAGCTGATTCCAGGCTATGGGCTCAGTAACTTAACTGACTATGAAAGCAAGAGAGAGCCTGAGTACTTAAACCTGAGCTTCAATGTAACTGAGTATCATAGCACGTTATAGTAGATAAAATTCACTTAAAAAGGGGGGAATAAGTAATTCCAGAATGTGGGAAGCAGAGTCAGCCAGAGCTACATAGTGAGTGTAGTGAGTGCTTGCCTATGCACAGTACCCTGCATTTGGTCCCCAGTACCTGCCACTACCACATCAGCAAGGCATGGTGGCCCACACCTGTAACCCCAGCACTAGGGACATACAAATTGAAGGATATGAAGTATAAGGTTACCCTCAGCTGTAAAGCAAGCCCTAGGCCCCTGAGCTATATGCAATACTGTCTCAAACAAAAAAAAAGTAGAAATCTGATCTCCTACGCAAAAAGAAAATTTTGATTATTATATTTGACCTATCAGTTATACAACAGTTTACTCATTTCTGCTCAGGAGCCTTCTCCAGTTCAACTCCGTTCGCTGAGGAGTTGTCATAACTGGTATCAAATGAATCCTATTTTAAAACTAGTTACCTGGCTGGAGAGATGGTTCAGTCAGTAAAGTGCTTGCAGCCAAAATTTAAGTCAATCCCTACATTCACATTAAAAAAAAAAAAAAATGCCTGAAATGGTGGCGCGCACTTGTAAGCCACTGAGGAGGCAGCAGAGGATGGTCCCTGGGGCATACAGGCTAGACAACCTAGCTTAATCAGTGAGCTCCAGGCCATTGAGAGACCCTGTATCAAAATTAAGCAGACCATGCCCAAGTAACACCACCCAGGGCTGTCCTCTGGCCTCAACATGCAAGCACACAATGTGCACCTTAACATGTACACGAACACACAAACATGGTTACAAAGTGACCAATATTTTCTCCACTTCCCAAAAGATGTGTTTTAATATATGTTCTTGAGATTCTGCCGTATTTTATTTTGAACTATTCCAAACCAGCCAATGTCTGTGCGATTACTACATGGCTTTAACTGTCATGTTGCACTCCTCTGAGATCATATGCTTTTGTGGGACAGCCATAAATAGACAAGAGGAGAAAAGCTCCAGTGGCCAGCACACCTTCATTTTGTAAGATCCTCTAAAACTACATTACAAAGTCCTTATAATTTTATACTCATAAAGGTTTTTAAGAATCAGACTGACCTGTTACAGCTGTAAATGTACAACCATTTGCATTACCAACAAAGTTAAGTACCAGGAAAAAGTGAGAACTTCTTAAATAAACTTATCTTTTCTGTCTCAGATTGCCAACTGAACTTTTGAGGCAAATGTCCTAGACAGTGGAATCATGGGTTACTTTCTTTTGTATGCTCTCCCCTTCCACTTCTGAGCAAGGCTCTGGTGGTATCATCTACTCTGGACAGGAATAAAATAACCACTGTTACAGGATCTCTTGAGAGGGAAAGCAACTCCCCACAGCCATTTCTTACACAAAAAGGAGATGCCTAAACTGGTCCAAGTGATGAGAGAAAGTGACTGCTGAGTGCTCAGTCTTAGGGGACATCTATATCACCCCCTCCAAGGCTCAGGGGACATCAGGGAAGAGAGGGCGGAAGAATGTAATGGAGGAAGGGGTGGAATATGGAACACTGTCTTTCAGACATGCCATGGCTGTTTCATCTATAAACTCGCAGCAGTTGTGATCACCTGCACAAATCCTGCAAAGCATGTACCCATCAACAAGCTGTCACGGAGAGGGGAGGTACTCAAGAGGCCTCACCCTTCCCTGAAGATTTAGGTGCTTGTGAGTGTAGCTTAGTGGGTAGAGAGCCAGTTTAGCATACCAGATGCCCTGGGCTTCATCTCCAGTACCACCCAACATGAGGTGCTAGAGCCTGACACATATGGAATCCCAGACACTCCAGAGGTGGAAGCTGGAGGATCAGGACATGCAGCTCATACTAGATCTTAATCAGCTAACAGCCCACCCTGTCTATATTAGACCCTTCTCAAAATAACAAAAGAAAGATCAGAGCCATCTCTGAATATTTATAAGTAGTTAATGGTAGCTAGTGGGGAGGGGGCTCATGAGTCCACATTCTTCCCTGAGTTTCTATAGGTAGTGATTGCTGGGTGAGGGAAAAACATTTTCAACCCTAATTAAACCCATTAGGTCACACACACATGCACACATACACAAGAAAAAGAAAAAAGAAATGAAGGCAGGGAGGGAAGGAGAGAAGGAAGGAGGGAGGGAGATAAGGAAAAAGAAAAAGAAAACTTGTGAAAGTATAAGGAAGAATAATTAGCAAAAGCAATCGGTGAGGGAAGTTGACAGGAGAGGGAGAACACTGGGGGTGGTGAATGTGATCAAAATACATTTAAATGCATGTATGAAATGCCAATGAAATCCATGATTATATAGAATTAATATATGTTCATAAAAATACCTATGTTCGTGGTCACAACATCAACTGCTTATGACACGGTTAATACTCTGTACAGAAAAAATAACTGTAGGCTCAAGTGGGTTCTCAGGAGAATAAAGTGGAAAGTATCCATCTCTTCCCTCTTGACTACCATCTACCCTTCTTAGAAACAACTTGAACAAAGACCTCCACTGCTTCAATTCAAGGAAACACAAAAGGCTTGACTACTGCCACGAGACTAGGAGGCTCCAGCTCTGCTGCTATCCTGAAAGGTGATTTTCATGAATTGCTACCACTGAAAGCCCATCTGATCAACACTTCAAAAATGTGAGGGTAAAACAGCCTGAAACAAATCCTCTGCTGCTCACTACCTCCTCCCTTAGACACCACGCATCACAACCCATTCTAACATGTGTGCATGCTCATTGTCTGTTAGAGGGCTAGGTCAACATGCTTAGCTTTCAAGCTGCTCATCCCAGCTCAGTAGCCACAAGGAGCAGAGCTAGCACCCTCTCTCTCCTTTGGGACACTTTGAAAGCAAGGGTGGTCCATGCTTACTTGTCTTCTCAAAGAAGCTGTATATCCATGTCTGGAAAACTGAGCTTTGAAAGTCTTTGACAATGTCTGCAAATAGAGAATCATATATTCTCTTATATACTTGTGTTTTCTGTGATGGAATCTTGATGCAACTTTGTCTTCTCTGTAACACATCCAAGTTCATATTAGAAAGGACAATTTCACAATTCACTATTCCTATTTAAAACTATAAAGAGGCCCAAGGAAGGCTGGCCATCATGAATAAGTAACACCCACGTACTAGCAGTATTTCCTGAGCTCGCTCTGAGCAGATTCCCCCGTACTGTACTAGGACACATCTAAAACATAAGCACAGGACTTGCAGTGGACTTTTTAAAAAAAAAAAACACAAAAGAAGTACATTTTTAAAGTAAAAAAATGAAACCTATACTGGACAAATTGGTCCCTAATTGGTCTGAGAAAAATGGAACTCTGGGAGAAAAAAAAACACATAGTTGTTCAGACCAGCAATACCAACATTTAAGAACCCAAGGCAAATGGATTACTTCAAGTTCAAGTCTAGCCAGGACTACATAGTGAATTCCTGGCTATCCTGGGCTACAGAGTAAAACTGTCTCAAAACAAACAAACAAACAAACAAAAAAACTCTATGTAATTATATGTGTATATATGCTCATTGCATTTTTATAGCTCACTGCAAAGGACAAAACACAAAGGACTCAATTCCTAAACCCCATTCCAAAAGAAAACATTAAAATTCAAATGGGTGTGTACTGCCATGATTTATCTATAGTCTATGCAACTACAAAAAAAGAAAAAGAAAGGAAGGAAGGAAGGAAGGAAGGAAGGAAGGAAGGAAGGAAGGAAGGATGGAAGGAAGGAAGGAGGGAAAAAAAACTTCTTTGAGAATCTCACCTCCCAGAGACACCTACATGGCCCTGGGTTAAACTGCAACCCCTATGCATTTCAGTTCTCCAATCTAAACACGTGAACATTTTGGCCAAAAGATGGCTGAGATTGTGCATGAGATAAGCACTCTGTGACTCTTTGAAGAATGAGGGAAAGAATGCCAATGGCTCAAAGCACATGGACGTCACACAACACAGCAGTGTGACAACCTCAGCAATCTAAAGGGCACATTCAGGAAGGAACAGGTACTCAGTGGTCAAGAGAAAAACAACTATGTACTTGCACATCTTTCCTCTAGCAATTCCTTCTATCTACTTAACAGAAGAGCAGATCAATACAAGAGGCCTGATTGCTATCAAAAGAATCTGTTCAGAACAACAGCTTCTCTAACCATGAATTCACCATGTAATGATGCTTCTTAACTGTCTATTCTCTAGCATTCAAAATGAAATTCAACTCACTTTTTCACTATGATCTCAAACTCCAAATGAAAACAAGTGTAAGAATGAAAATGGAGATTTAGACTTCCTAATTATATCAATGCTGCTTTTCAAAATGATACCACAGTAAACTAGTGTGGCTCACAGCAACCAGGGGAGCAAAGATGAGGTACACCACAATTAAACATGTTCAGCTAAAGATGCCTTTAAGCTAAGCAGCAGCAAATTCTTTAGAAGCTATAGTAGTTAGTTGACAGGCACACACACTCCCACACAGACTGGATTTCAGACTGTTCTGTTAACAGCATACCTTCCAAGATCATTCCATTGGGAATGACTTAACTTGACAATTCTGAGCTGACACAGCTTGCTAAAGTGGTTTCCTTATCCCTGTGCCTTCACCTACATAAGGATGTTCTGATGTGGCTCCACGCACCAACACTCCCAATGCATTAACTCTCAGGCAACAATCTCTGGCCACAGGCAGCAGGAACACACACTGAATATTTAACATACATAGAAGAGTTCCTAGGAGAGGTACCCTGAGAGTAAACAAAGAACAAACGAACATAGGAAACTTCCTATGTCACAATAGGTAGTCAGAAACTATGGGCTAGATGGATGGATAGCTCAGCAGTTAAGAGCACCGCTGCTCTTCCAGAGAACCCAGGTAAAATTCCTAGCTCCCATGAAGAAGTTTACAACCATCTATAACTCTAGTGCCAAGGAATCTGAAGCCCTCTTCTGGCCTCCGTGGACAGTAGGCATACATGTAGCACACAGAAACACATGCAGACAAAACCACCATACACATAAAAGAAATAAATTTACATAAATAGAAATAAGAATAATTTTTAAAATCTAAATAAAAAAGGGAAATTGTTTTTAAGAAGAGGGCAGGCTCTGAAGACAAACTTGCCTCCCAATTTGCCCACTTATCATTGCCCACAAAGCAGAAAATTACTTCCTGCTCTAAGAGAAGTACAGAAAAGTATGTGTCCCCAAATCCTATTTACACTATATGCAAAGAAAACATAAAGAAGATCAAGAAAATTACCAGCCATCTGGACTTCAAAATATAGGGGGAGAGCATAGTTCTCTCAAAGCCAATATCATAGCTTACCTAAAAATGATTTCATGAGAACCTCCAGTTAAAAGGATTCCAACAACTTAGAATTCAGAAATGTTTTGAAATAAGTACCTTCTCATCTTAAAAAAAGGAACCAGGCATGGTGGAGCACACCTTTAATCCCAGCACACAGGGGGCAGAGCAGGCGGATCTCTGTGACTTGAGACATCAGCTTCGTCTACAAAGCAAGTTCCAGGACAGCCAGCGCTACACAGAGAGGCCCTGTCTCAAAAAATATCAAGAGGAGGGGGAAGAAAAGAAAAGCCATCAAGTTGGAAGCTACTGTGGCCACCTGGAGTCACACTGAGCTTAGGTGCGGCTGTACAATCACCACTTTGTCAGACCTTAGAGCAACTCCTCTTGATCATCTCTCAAAATTGCCAGGGGGGGCATAATTGAATATGAAAGCTAAGAAACTGTGTGAAAAATAGTAAGAAAAGTTGTATCTTATCAATTTTCCTAAAAAAAAAAAAAATAGGAAGCAGATGAATTTGCTTGACTTGCATTATGAATTTGCTTGACTTGCATGCATTACTTATAACACATAATTATCTTTTTGCTTGAGTTAATCATCTCAGCAGTCAAGGAAAACTCATTTTGTGTTGGAGCTCCTGAGTGTCTCTGTCATAATAATCCAAGTCAAGGCTGAAATAAATCCACATTTCCCAGGTTTTTTGGTTTAAATGAAGCGAGTAACAACAACGTTTTCGGGCTGGTGAGATGGCTCAGTGTTTACATAAAGAACTTAATCTTTACAAAAATTTGCAATGAAACATGACAATATCAATAATCCTGCATAACAAATTAACTGCACAGAATTCCAAATCGCTACACTGTGGAGTTTTTCTCCATGGCGGGAATACTATGGGCGTCAGGTCTGTGAGAACATCGGGCACCTAGACTTCTGGGCCGGCTGCTGTTCAGAGAAATGTAAAGACTGGTTTAGGAAGCAAAGGCTCCCCAGGACAACTGATTCCCTGGGTATTTCTTGAGTTCCTTTTACTGAACATTTCCTGGAAATTCAGAGTGCCCGGCCCTCTCTTTTCTCAAAAGGTTATTTAGTGTTTTCAAATGCTACTTACTATTGTAAGTTGATTTTGCATGCACCTGTCCCACATTTGCTCACTAGTTACTATGGGGTTTGTTTGTTTGTTTGTTAAGCATTAAAATGACAAAGCTGGTAAAGCTTTACTATAGGTTTTCAATGAACCTTTAGTGTTTTCTCCCATAAGATCACATCATCTGCAGAGACTACTTCACTCTATCCTTTCCCTTTGGGTTTCTCTCTTTCTTTCTCTTTTTTCTTTTTCCCTGCCTGATCACTCTGGTGTGGAACAGAAGCCCTGTGCAGGCCCATCCTTGTCTTATCTCTGATCTTATGAGGAAATCCTTAAACATTTCACTGTTGGATGTGGGTTTATCATATACAGCCTTAATGTTTTTAGGGTAACATTCCTTCTACACCAAATTTGTTGAAAGTTCTCACAGTGAAACGATTTTCTCAAATGTCTCTTCTGTATCTACAGGATGATCATGTTTGTCCATCCTATGAACATGATGAATCCCATTCGCTAAATTACATGCCCCAGGGGAAAAATCTTACTTGATCATGGTGAATGACCTTTAACATAAATTCACTTCTCCCAGCCAGGTGGTGGTGGCACACGCCTTTAATCCCAGCACTTGGGAGGCAGAGGAAGGCGGATCTCTGTGAGTTCAAGGCCAGCCTGGGCTACAGAGTGAGTTCCAGGAAAGGCACAAAGCTACACAGAGAAACCTTGTCTTGAAAAAACAAAAAAAAAAAAAAAAAAAAATTCACTTCTCCCTATCTGTGGGTTTTACAGCCATGGATTTATCCAACCATAAGTCAAAAACAAACATTTTAACCGTATTTGACTGAACATATACAGACATTTCCTATCGCCATTATTACCTAAACAAAACAGTATAGTAACTAACTATTTATTTGTATTATATTAGGTATTATTGGTAATATAGAGAATGGGTAAGATCTTGGAATGTGTAGCTCAGTGGTAGAGCACTTGCCCAGCATGTACAAAGCCCTATACAGCAAGCATTTAGAACGTCAAATACACAGAAAAGGCCCTTCCTACGTTAAAACACTATAATAAAAACACTAAAATACAGAACAAAGTACACTGAAAGCTGCAATAGAGAAACACCAAGTCATATATAAAGTTAGGCCCATCAGAATAACAGCAGATGTCTCAACAGAAACTCTAAAATCAAGGAGAGCTTAGAATAACATATTCAAGCACTAAGCCACAACTGCCAATCCAAAGTACTATACCCAGAAAAATTAACTGTCATAATTGAAAAGCAAATGAAAACTTTCTAAAGTAAGAACTCACTAAAGGAATTCATGACCACTAAACTAACTCTACAGAAGAAATGTGAAAGAATCCTTCAAAATGAAGAAAAATAAATAAATAAATAAACAAACAAACAAACATACTCATGAAGCCACAAGAAATAATGAATCATGTTAGAAAAGCAGTTAAGCGGGGCTGGAGAGATGGCTCAGTGGTTAAGAGCACTGATTGCTCTTCCAGAGGACCCAGGTTAAATTCCCAGCACCCACATGGCAGCTCACAACTATCTGTTACTCCAGTTCCAGAGGACCTGACAGCCTGCAAAATACCAATGCACGTGATGTAAAATAAATTTAAAAAAAAATAAGTAACTGTAAAAAAAGAAAAGCAGTTAAGCAATGAGAAATAGGAAAGGATTAAACACTACGAAATCTAAAAAATGACAGGAATTAATATACACCTTTCTATACTAATTCTGAACATTAAACAATCTCAACTCCCTAATCAAAAAGCTATTGCCTCTGCACCTCAACCTCACAAACAGGCACAACTTTACAATAAAGGGAAAGGAAAAGGTACTGTAAGAAAACCAAACTAGGAAACCAAGAGGTGCTATTCACTATCTGACAAAATAGATCAATGTGAAGCCAGGCAGAAGAGTCTACAGGGCTTCCATTTGCTCAGAAAACTTTTTCTGTCCTTAGTTTTCAGTCTCTGTGAGTCTTCTAAGGTGCAGAGTCACGTATTTGGGTCTTGTCTATTTATCTAATTAACCACTCCTGAGGGGAATGGAACACTTTTACATTCAAAGTCGTTGATGGGTAAGGACTAACTGGTATGAGTTGTTGTTTGACTGTGTTGTAGCCAAAGCTTGGCCTCAACACACAGAGAGATAACAAAACCTACCATAGTTGGTTAACATTAAGGTTTAAAGAACCAGAAGAGCCTTATATACTTCATATGGAGTCTGCACTTGATAGATGTTGAGGAAATGGCATTTATCACCTCATTCGCTTAAGGTGTCTTATTATCACTAGGTCTTACATTACCATATGCACATACCTCTCCTCTTATTGACTATAATCCTAAAATTGCTAAGAACTCTATATTTGACGTTCTTGGTTTGAAGATGCTACAGAACTATTAAAGGTTCAAAGAAGTCAGGAAAATAGAATTTATTTGCCTACACAGTGGAAAGGACCACAGTTGAACTCATGGCAATCAAATGTACTCTAAAAGAGTCCCAGTGACACTCATGGGTGAGATGGACACAGACACTCACACAACTCCCAGCATTTTAGTTATGCACATTTGATTGACTGTCTTTATGTCTCGAAATATATATGACATCATGGTTAAATCACCACTCAACTTCTTTTGCTTAGCATGATAAACCTTCCACCACAGATTCTGTCCTTCTCATGCTAAACCTTTGAGGTTCCTCGTGTCACACTCATAGTTGCAAAGCTTCAACATCAGTAAACCTCCCTGCCCGCCCCCCCCACCCTCCTGACCTTATATATAAAATGAGTTCGTGGCCATTGTTTTTGTATTCTGATTAGATAGCACCACACTGTATATTCTGACACACCTATTTTAATGATCTGAAGTTAGAATCTACTTCTACCCTTCACAGTGTGCCTTCCTCACATTATAGCCTTTTTTTAAAAAATAATTCCACACAATCCTCACAAACTAGATTAAAATAAAGCTATTTCTAACTCAGTCATCTGTTGAAGGATGTGGCCAAGAGTTCCCCTCTCAGTCTGTACAGAACTCCGATCACCTGACAACTCTTGGTCAAGTCCCTTCCATTCATCCTTCACAACCATCCTACACTGCAGCTGTCTCCTGAAATACACTTCGCACTGGTAAGGTTGTTAGCTGCCTTTCCCTAACCTTTGAATTCATTCATTTTGTACTCTTTAGAAAAGAGATTCTACACCAATCTTTACTAGAGACTTTGCCAAAAACACACTTGCTTTTTTTTCTCTCTCTCCTAAGAAGAAGAGAACAAATCAACCCCAATTTCAACATGGCAAGACCACAGCATGTATTTCCTGCCATTATTCCACTAAACATAATGACTATTTGTGTGTGCAACACACATATGTGTGCAAGTGTGTATATACAAGTATGTGCATGTGCATGGAGGCAGAGGTCAACTTCAGGTGCTGATCCTCCAGTGTGCATCTTGTTTCTTGGGACAGAGCTTCTCACTGTCATGGAGCTTACTAATGGGCTAAAATGGCTTGCCCCCAAGCCCTGCCATTCTCCTAGCTCCACTTCCCCAGTTCTGGGATTACAGATGTACACCAACACACAGATTCTCATGTGGATGCTGGAGATCCAGACAAGGGTTCTCATGCTTATGTGTCAAGCACTTCTCCTACTGAGTCATTTCCTCAGCCCCCATGGTGGTCTTTTTAATGGGAATAAGAGCAGTGCGGTGTTTTGAATGAGATTGGCCCCTACAGACTCATATATTTACATGCTTAGTCCCCAGTTGATTTGATGAGCTGTCAGGGAAGAACTAGGAGGTGTAGCCTTGAGGTGTGTCATTAGGGGTGGGCTTTGAGGTTTCAAAAGCTCATGCCAAGTTTTCTTCTCCCTCTCCTTCTTTCTCCCCCCCCCCCCGCCCCCGCCTCCTACTTGCTGCATGAGGATCATGACGTAAAGCTCTCAGCTACTTCTCCAGTACCATGCCTACCTGCGTGCTACCACGTTTCCCACCATAATGATAATAGACTAACCCTCTGAAAGTGTAGACAGGCCCCAATTAAATGCTTTCCTTTTATAAGAGGTGCCTTGGCCATGGTGTCTCTTCACAGCAATAGACAAGCAGAAAGGAGGCAAGAGCAGTTGAAAAGAATGTGCTACAGCTGTTAGTATGCAACACCCAGACTTGATATGACTAAGTAGACATCTGTCAACCTGAAGAGTATCTGTAATATTTAAGTCAAACCCAAAAAAGACTTGTTGATTTTCTCTTACTAGAAATAAGAATAATCTAAATTATCTAACCATCTAAATAAGCCAACACTCAACTGGAAAATGAACTTAAACACTGCAGTCACAGCCAGGGATCCTGTGACACTGGCTCTGGGGACTGGGACAAGAAAAAAGCACAATTGCCAAAAATGGTGATAGTGTGGACAGTGGACAGAACAAAATTTACCAAGTATTATTTTGGTGACTTTAATTTACCAGAGCACAATCTACTTAAGGAAATAGATCAAAATGAGTGAAAGCTGAGTACCTCAGGATATAATGATAAAATACAGGAGTTTAGGGCTGGCAAGATAGTAAGTAAAGGTTCTTTGCCATCAAGCCTGAACACCTGAGTTTAATCCTGGGGCCCAGATGGTATAAGGATAAAACCAACTCCAAGCTGTTCTCTGGCCTCCTCATGCTCATGGTATGCATATCCCATCAGCACACAAAGAAATAAACAGATGTCATAAAAACATTTTTGAAGCTGGTGACATGGTTCAGTGGTTAAGAGCACTGGCTGCTCTAGCAAAGGACCTGGGTTCAATTCCCAGCATCTACATGGATGCTCACAACCATCTAGAAGTACAGTTCCAGGGCATCTAATACCCTCTTCTGACCTATGTGGGCACTTCATGCATGCGGTACACATGTACACATGCAGGCAAAACACCAATACTTATAAAACAAAAATAAATAAATTTTAAGTCTATATTATCATATTAAGTCTTTAATATAGCAGTAGCAGTGTTGAGCAAACCAGACAATACTTTTGGAAATAAATGAAGATAAAACTAAAAAACAAACCTCTCTGTTGAGTACAAACTATCAGACCATTAAGGACCACGAGGAATAAGATGCAAACAGATCCAACTGGTGCAACTTTGGTAACACAGGAAATACTAGAAGATAAGGTTGAGCTCAAGGTATTCAGATTAGGTCGCTACTCACAGTGTTTCAGGTACTGAATCTGCTAACAATTTTATACAGGCCTTACTCTTAGCCCAGACCCTCTGATGTAAAGACACAAACCTCCTAATATTTTTCAAGGAAGATTACTTTAAAAAGGGGGAGGTGGGGAGGACTAAGAAAAGCAAAACAAAGCAAAAGATAAATAACCCTAAGCAAAGGCAGAAAGACCAGAAGTGCTAAGGAGCTGAACAGGAGTCTCTAGACTGGCCATTTGGTAATACCACTGGGTGACTTAAGATGACAGGCCATACCAAGACCCACAAAGATCCACACATACTTTCATGAAAGCATGGAGAAATTAAAAAGGACATACTTTAGCAGAGGAGCAAAAGAGACAATAATTTTATTTAATAAAAAAAAAATTCAAGGAGCACTAAATAAAACTGAAAAGACCCATAAACGGTAACTTAAGAGGAGCAAAGAACTGATGTGGGAAATGCTGGGAGCAAAAGCCCTAAAGGAAGCATTAGAGAAACTCACAGGCGTCTACAGGATCTCTAAGCAAACAGGAGCCAAAAGGTCACAAACACAAAAGGAGAGAAACGGAAATAAGGTTCCCAGGCCGAGGCCTCTAAGCAGTTTCAGGGTAAGAAAAGGGAAGCTGATTGTGATGGAGCAAAGGATGCAGCTGGACCAGCAAACACTCAAAGAGCCTGCATCACAGCAACAGAAAACAAATTTAAGTCTTCAGCTGCTCTTACCTTTTTGAGATTTTAAAAGAAAAAAATCAGATTTGACCCACTTCTATATTCCAGTGTAAGAAAGACTATTTTATCATTGAGCTACTTTTTTAGGTTAAATGTCTAGTTCTGTGTTTTGTTTTGAGATTATCCACATACCAACGCGAGGTTCCCTTACTGAGTTGCCTTTCCCAGATCAAACTATTTTAGTACAAGCTATATACTGTGTAAAAAGGTAAGGGTGGGGAAGATCAGTGTACTGAATCAATGAAACTGCTCCACCGCTAAATATAAAGAGTGGTTCAAGGTTTAGAAGCACAGGCTACCAGTGTGTTATCTTCTTTTCCCTTTTGGTCAAAACTGATGACGCAAGAACACAGCATAGGGAAATCAAATACCATTAAAACCAACGTCTGCCCCACAAAGTAACTTTTCACAGTTAAACTGAGGAAGACATGTAAGGGCTTTATATGAAAATACGCATATCAATAATGTTGATCCCAAAGATGGGGGAGGAGAAAAACTACCGACCCAAATCATCATGGCCAAATTAATTAAAGCAAGCTGTCTTAGTTAGGGTTTTACTGCTATGAAGAGACACCATGACCACAGCAACTCTTATAAAAAGGAAAACATTTAATTGACGCTGGCTTACAGTTTCAGAGGTTTAGTCCATTATCGATCAGCGTGGCAGCGTGCAGGCAGACATGGTGCTGGAGAAGGAGCTAAGAGTTCTACATCTTGGTCCGCAGGCATCAGGAAAAGACAGTGACACCCTGGCCAGGCTTGACTTTCTGAGACCTCAAAGCCCACCCCCTAGTGGCACACCTTCTCTAACAAAGCCACACCTACTCCAATAAGGCCACACCTCCTAATAGTGTCACTCCCTATGGGCCTATAGGGACTATTTTCTTTCAAACCACCACAAAAGCAATTAATTAAAGCAAGCTTTTTTATTCATGTACATGGGCTGCCTCCCCCTAAGATGGGGTTTGAGAGGTCAGCATTGGATGTGAGGAAGACAAAGTTATTGCAGCTCGGGGGTAGGGGGATTTCCAAATGGGGAGTTGGCAGGCAAAACAGGTCGGATTATAGCAGCAGAACAAACAAGTTAGTCCTAACGACCTCTTGAAACAAAGACATGGCTGCAAGGTGGGCATAACAAGGGAGTCATCGTCATAACAAGGGAGTCATCGTCATAGGTGGTCATCTAACCTTTTGAAACAAAGGTAGAGTTGCAAGATGGTTATAAACAACTTTTTGAAACAAAGACATGATTGCCATTCCTGGAACAGGCAGTACAGAAAGAACCATTTGTAGTTAAGGTTACAGGTGGGGCAGAGCTCAATCCTTCAGAAACAGGTTTAATCATAAACAAGAACGAACCTAGTTTGTCTTTACTATAAGATGGCTTTTAAGCCTAAGATGGAGGCAGACTGGTTCTTCAATAACTCTATGACCAACTTATCTAATGTCATTTTCATATTTTCACTAAAAAATAAAAAAGCTGTACACTTACACCTAATTTTTTTTCTTCCATGTTTATCTTCAATCTTATCCTGGTATTGTGCTCACAATGCGAGCACTTTGGAACTCTGGTAATCAGTGGCATCTTGAAAGGACTAGACAGTGCACACGGCATGAACTCAGTGACTGACTATTGGGGTGGGAGGTAACAAGAAAGAAAAAACAGGGCTGGAGAGATGGCTTAGAGGTTAAGAGCACCGACTGCTCTTCCAGAGGTCCTGAGTTCAATTCCCAGCACCCACATGGTGGCTCACAACCATCTGTAATGAGATCTGGCGCCCTGTTCTGTATACATAATAAATAAATAAAAAAAAAAAAAAAAAAAAAAGAAAGAAAAAACTGCTTCAAGACTTACTAGTTACACCTGTTTATACCTGAGGGTAAATGAGGGCAGGCTACCACTTCCAAACTTTGCTGTTGTTGTTTTTGGTTTTGTTGTTTGTTTGTTTTTTGAGACAGGATCTCTCTATGTAGTCCTGGCAGTCCTGGCAGTCCTGGAACTCACCAGATCTTCCTCAAACTCACGGAGATCCTCCTGCCTCTGCCTCCAGAGTGCTGGGATTAAAGGCGTGCATCACCACAACCAGCCCCACTTTCAAACTTTATTTTAAATGTATTTATTTTGTGTGTCTGGATGTTTTGCCTACATCTTTGTGTGTGTACCACATGCATGACTGTTTCCTGCAGACACTAGAAGAGTGCACTGGATCACCTGGAACTGGAGTTACAGATGGTTGTGAACAACCATACGGGTTCTTGTAACATGAATCTTAACAGGTCTTATTAATAAAAAACAAACCCAGAGTCAGGTATTGGGGTGAACGCTGAAAGATCAGAGAGAACAGGCCACAGTCACCTCACCTTGCCAATTCCTCAGCTGATCCTGTTTCCTCAGACTGGAAGTCTCCGAGTCCTCATCTGAATGGATCTCAGCTGAACTGCTGCTCAAAAGCCTAAAAGCTTAACCAGGCTAGTTCCTGGTCCTCACACCTTATACACCTTTCTGCTTCCTGCCATCACTTCCAGAGATTAAAGGCGTGAGTCACTATGCCTGGTTGTTTCCAGTGTGGCTTCGAACTCACAGAGATCCAGATGGATCTCTGCCTTCGGAATGCTAGGATTAAAGGGGTGTGTGCCACCATTTTCTGGCCTCTGTATCTAGTGGCTGTTCTGTTCTCTGACCCCAGATAAGTTCATTAGGGTACACAATATTTTGGGGAACACAATATCACCACAGGTGCTGGGAACAGAATTCTTGTCCTCTGCAAGTGCTCTTAACCACTGAGCCATCTCTCCAGCCCCCAGTTCTTAAAATATACCTGAGGATTATAAGAATATTATTTAGAAACAAAAGCTAGTAGCCTGGTTCAGAGGCTTACAGAAAGAGCAGACAGCTGCAAAGTCCCAGTCCTACCAGAATGAGTATGACCTAGAACAAACTATATGCCTTCCCATGTCCTCCAGAAATAAAGATGTAGATGCTGCCAGCCACGGCTAGAGACTCAAGGCAGGCAGTGCATGTCTGTACAAGTTGATGAGTTCTACAAAGGAGTGTCCTTTATAGGAAGAGTTATAAAATTTAAAAATGGACAATACAACCAGGTGTGGTGGCACAAGCCTTTAATCCCAGCACTCAAGAGGCAGAGGCAGGCAGACATCTATGAGTTCAAGACCAGCCTGATCTACAGAATGAGTTCCAGGATAGCTAGAGCTATTACACAAAGAAACTCTGTCTTGAACTCCCCTCCCCAAAAAATAGAGAATACATATGAACAATTTAACGAATAACTATTAATCCAAGGTAGCCATCATCCAAGCAAACAGAATACTACCAGTGTCACAGGAATTTCCAGGCCTACACACCTGCTGTATGCCTCTCCCTAACCATTACCCCTCTTCTCCCTTCTAAATAACACAGGTAACTTTTTCTTGCGTCAGATCCTTTAAGATATAGTCTCACTGTGGAGCCTAGTGAGGTGACCCTCCTACCTCAGCCTTCCAGGCACTGGATCACAGGTGAACGAACACCAGCACACCTCGGGTCCCATGTTTAAGCAGAACCACACGGAGGTCTCCTACAGGTGCGCGATGTTTCTTTTGCTACACATAATGTCTGAGAGACTCGCTCATATCTCTGTGCACTCTCCTAGTAGATATGTGAGTTGCTTCCATTTGAGAGTCTCCTGAGCAGTTCATCTATGAACATTCATGCACATATACTAGAATTCTGTAGGGATTCATCAAGGGTAGAAGTGTTGGATCCTTGAGGGCACTGGCAAACAGCAAACAACCCTTCAGAGTGAATCTACCAACACAAGCGAACACCAAACGGGTGAGACAGAAAGTTATTCATAATTACCAGTACTCAAAAGTTAACTGTTCTACATGGAAATCCTACATAGAGGTCATTCATAAGCATTCCTCCCTCAAGGTCTTTGAGCTTGCTGTCTTTGCCTGGAATACTCGTCTATGTATATCCACAATGCTTCTTCCCTCCCCTTCCCCAAGACTTCAGCCAAATGTTATCTTCTCAGTAAGAACTCCTCTGGCCACCCTACAATACTACAATAGCCCTTCCCCACTGATTCCTACCCCAAGCAATTGCCAAGATTTAATGAATTAATTTACATTAAAAAAAACAGGATGAAAAATCAGAATCACTGTAAGGAGCAGAGAATGTGTATCGGAGGATACTCTTCAAATTTTATGACCACAGAATGAAATCTAACTCAGCAGGAGACCAAGACAGATGTCCTGCAACATGCATGCAAAGAAAGACAGGGAAGTTCTTCTCAGCATCGTGCTGCAGCAAGCAGCCAATAAACCAGCAGCAGAGTGGAGCAGAAACAGAAGAACACAGCAAAGACATGTCAACAGCAATCTCCCAAGACAGAGATAATCAAACCTCGAAGAAATCAGTAAGCAAACTACGAAAAAATAACAGAGGATTCAGCCATGTGCCTTGCTTTAAATTATGTAAATAAAATGCTAAAAGAAATAACCAAAATCATAAGCCAATGAACATGCCTGCTGGGCTAGACTAGAATTTTAATTGAATTCAAACATTTATGCAGTATCTCTTACTGCCAGATACTCTTCAAATAATTAACTATAAAACTGATTGCATTAAACCCACATGTGGAATAGAAGTTAATTTAATTGCATTATTTCAATTTTATCCTCCAAGATCCTTTAGCCAAATAGCTGATAAGAATTAACTAGCCAGCTACATTTTACCTCTGTTTCCTTCCTCCTCCCTTGAATAAAAGGTGTTCATATATTATAGTTGGCCAAAGTGCAGGTGACAAGAAGAAAGCACTCGGTTGACCAGTTGAATTACTCAGGGTTTGAGCTCTTGACTAGTCAGAGTGGAATGCATTTGCAAATCCTCATCTAAAGGGGCTGTGCTATGGAGCAGCATCAGTTCACAGCACCAGAGTGAATCTTGTGCTTCTGGCTCACAATTTAATACCCTCACAATTTGTCCTACTCAGAATAGGTTCATCAATTATTATTCTTAGTCTAGCTCAGGCATTCAAAATTATAGGCACAGGCCAGCAAGAGAACTCAGCATGTAAGGGTGCTTGCTGCCAAGCCAGACAACTAAGTTCTGTCCCTAAGACCCACATGGTAGAATGAGAAAACCAGTTCCTGCAGGTTGTCCTCTGACCTCCACATGCATATCCTGGCACAGCCATCTACACACTGACACATACACTATGACATTTGTAATGCAATTTCAAAAGTAACGGATGTCTACGCAATCTTCCCAGCACCGAGCAGCAAGCACACAACTGGAACCCATACCTGCAGAGCTCAGGAGGACACTAAAGTCCGTCCCCCGCTGTGATTCTCCACTTTCATCATTGACTTCTTTTTTAGTATCTTGATATCGATCCCAGTTAGAGACAATCTTTCTTCTAGAAAAATGTCCTTGCTCATCATTCTCTTCTCCATGGGTCTCTGAATCACTGTCATCTTCCACCTGCAATCATTAGAGACAAATCAATAGTCAGGCAGTACAATCCTGATGCTGGGAGTCTTCACAGTAAAATAACAGGACATCGGTGTAACACTAAAAACTGAATTTGTAAACGAGGCTGGGACCCTAAGCAATATTTCCAAAGAACCTCACTCTATCAGAGCATTATCTCAGGGTAACTTTCTAATGAGTATGTAAGGAAATCGGTACATTCTGCCTGAACCTACCCCCACATATAGTGGCTGTACCTCTACTTGAAATCACCGAGGCTATAGGATTGTTAAGACTTTAGGACCAGAGCCTGGCAAGATGACTCAGGGGCTAATGGCACTTGAGGCACAAGCCTGATTGCCTGAGTTCCATCCCTGAAACCCACATAAAGATGAAAGGAGAGATTAACTCAATAAAGCTGTCCTCTGACCTCTGCATGTGTACTATGCACAACACATGGTGCACATCACATACACACATACACATATATATACACACACACACACACACACACACACACACACACACACACACATATATAATAAATAATTTTAATACTTTAGAATGGAAATCAGCTCTCTCTGGAAATTTACAGATATTTGCAAACGTACCTCACAAATGTGTCTTAATGGGAACTGAACTCGGAGGCATTCTTGAGCATTTCTAGTCTTGAGCATTAAAAGAAAGCATGCATTAAAAGAAAGCATGCAGAGAACAGTAGATTGTGAGAAATCCTACAGTATACTTAGAAATGGTGATTTAATTGTATTAAGAAATAGACTGCAAGCCATCGAGAAAGATCAGTGGGTAAAAGTTTTAACCACACAGCCTGGGGACCTGAGTTCAATCCCCAAAACCCACAGTGGAAGGAGAGAATCAACCCTGACTGCAACATATGTGCCCACATTCACCGACACCCCCACACACACACACATAATAATAATAAATGTAATGGGTTTGAAGAGATTGCTCAGTGGTTAAGATTGCTCTTTTAGACACTTGGTTTAACTCCCAACACCAAACAAAGTAGCTCATAATCATCTGTATGTAATTCCAGTTCCAAGAGATCCAAAACCCTCTTCTGGCCTCTGTAGGCACTGAATGCATATGGTGCCCAAAAATACATGCAGCCAATTTTTTGTAGGAAATAAACTGCAAAAGAAAAAATGGTAGCATAATAGAGAACAGATTAAACAAACTTAATGGACTGGAGTGGGTGGCAGTGGCAGAAGAACTGGTTGATGAGCTCTGGTGGGTGTCAGGGGAAGATGGTCCTCATTGATGAGCTGGGGTGGGTGTCAGTGGCAGAAGAACTGGTTGATGAGCTGGAATGAGTATCAGTGTGAGAAGGTTCTGCTTGATGAGCTGAGTAGCTGTCAAGAGCAGAAGGTCCCAGGTTCCATCCCTAGCACATCACAAACAGCCCACTGGATTCACACTGTAAGATTGGGAACTTATCTATTATTGTAATCTGAAAGACCTGCTCTCAAGGCTACATCCAGGGTCCAAGGAGAAAGCCATAGTGTAGCAAAACTTAACATAGGACTTTTTTTATCTGAGGGGTAAAGTCTCATATACATGATATGAAAGCATGTTCTTTATTCTTCTGTTATAGCTCTAATTCTCTCTACAGCTCTAATTCTTCCTAAGTTCTGATTCCTTCTAGTTTCTAATTTCTTCCCATTCTCCTTTGTACTACAAAGCTATATACATATTTTTAGGAGGCTTTTTTCAATAGAGAGAAGCTACCTCTGAAGGTCATAGCACATTCCTTTAGTAAACAGTAAGGGGCAGAGCCATTTACCATGGCAACGAAAGGTTTCAAGGTTCCTGGTGTAACACTGTGACCAGAGGTCAGGGGCACAGTGCCCAGTGAGACAAGCTGCTGAGGGATAGATCTTTATCAGCCAGACTCAGCAAGTAAAGAATTGGCATGATTTTTTAAATAATTTATTTAACTTTATTTTATGTGCAGTATCAGTTCCCCTGGAACTGGAGTTAACACACAGTTGTGAGCTGCCAAGGGGGTGTTGGGAATTGAACTTGGATCCTCTGAAAGAACAACAACCAGTGCTCTTAACCACTGAGCCATCTCTCCAGCCCCTTGGCATGATTTTTTTAGGTTGCTTTGTATTAGTAACCTTGGTTAGACATCTGTGACTTTGTCCTTGTACATATCTGTAGAGCTTTTAACTTATGATCTGTTTACAGAAACATTCAGTCTAGTTTGAACTTGCTCTGAGGTAAAAGTGAGCTACTTGTGTGTAGTTTGTCTAGACTGGGGAGAAATTGTTGCTTTCTATGTTAGTTTGAGTTAAAGGAACAAAGTAGGCTTTTAAATGTCTTATAGTCCTCATGAGACAATAGATCTAGTTATGAAGCATATTCTAGTATATTTTCTATATATTAAAATTATACAGCTTAATGAGAAGTCATCTTTCTGACCATCTATAAATATATGTGCCCATAAGATTGAGATGCAATCTTAAGATTACATATACATGTCACGTGAAATTAATGCAGGTATTGGGGAGACACCACAGCTGATTCTGCACGTGTAAAATTACAGACAAGAGCAATAGTTTCCAGAGTTGGTGGTCCCACAAGCCTTGCCTGGACAGCATTCTCCTCCATCAGAAAATCATTCCTCTGGTGGCTGACATCTGATTTATCAATTGCTATAAGCTGTATTTGCATCATGGCCCACAATAACTCATGACAATCTATACTCTGATTCAAATAGTCTAACCAGGGGAAATAGTCATCATGAGAACAACTGAGAAATGTAAACAGTGACCAGACATTTGACCATATTAAGAATGAGCTAGTAATACTATTTACTGCTGATTCATAACAATGTTATGAATTTTTAGTGTTCTCATGCATTAGGTGCAAATATTCAACCATATGTGAAAAGATAAGGCATCTGGGAGCTGGTTCAAATAGCGTATGGAGAAGAATGGTGGCCAGAAATAAACTACTTACATGACCACTGCTGAGACAGGGTGGTGAGTAATGGAAGTTCATTATACAGTTAGCCTATGTGTTGTTATATAAAAAGATTTGAAACTTTCCACAATAAAGTAATATTTTTAAGGTGAGATGCATATAGAAACTAAACACATAGTTCAAAGGAGAGTCCAAAAGATTATAATATCCTTATCAAGAAAGTAAAACTAGTGAAATATATTCAAGTCAACCATTTATATACAACAGTTAAATATTAATTGAAAAACTCCAACTAGGGGGCTGGAGAGATGGCTCAGTGGTTAAGAGCACCAGCTGTTCTTCCAGAGGTCCTGAGTTCAATGTCCAGGAACCATATAGTGGCTTATAACCATCTATAATAGGATTTAATGCCCTCTTCTGGCATGCAAGTATATACACAGAGCACTCATACATAAAATATAAATAAATTTAAAACTATTGATAATTCCAACATCACCATGAATTAGAGGTAGCCTAGGCTACAGAGTAAGACCTATGGGTAGGTGATGGCTTCTCGGGAATAGAGTCAGTTTTCTTTAAGGGTGTGGTTTCTGGTAGGCCCCCATGCTCCACTGGGTGGTCCCACTATCAGGAGTAAACGGGCAGCACAATTGGACTCAATGGATTATTGGAAAGTACTTTTTTAAAAACCAACACTTTACTAACATAGAAACAGGACATTTGCCTTGTAGAAAATGATGAAGATAAAAACTAAGACACATTTTAAAAACCACATTTGGGCTATTGGGGTACTATACACAAGGCCCTCCATTCAAATCCCCAGTACTACCTGGAGAAGAAAACCTACTTCTCATCCCTGAGAGAGTTCCATAACACACATATTCCCAGTTCTTTCTTCCATTATACTTACACATTTTATTTTTGGCAACCATTTCATTAAGTAAGCATGTTCTACCTCTCCATTTGAATCGATTTCATTTTCTATAACACACACACTATCAGAAGGGTTGGTTCAGTTCTGTTTCTGAAAGAATCTCACTGTGTATCCCCGGTTCTTCTCAGATTCGGATGCTTCGTGCTTCAGCCTCCTGAGTGTTGCTGAGGTCACAGGCAGGTGCCACCACACTCAGGCCAGCCTCCCGAGTGCTGAGGTCACAGGCAGGTGCCACCACACTCAGGCCAGCCTCCCGAGTGCTGGGGTCACAGGCAGGTGCCACCACACCCAGGCCAGCCTCCCGAGTGCTGGGGTCACAGGCAGGTGCCACCACACCCAGGCCAGCCTCCTGAGTGCTGGGGTCACAGGCAGGTGCCACCACACCCAGGCCACAGAGACTACATCTAGCCCCACCCTCCAAAACAAATCCCTATACTGCTTGTCTCTTCCAGTAAGCCTCCCCTGCTTCCTGCTCACTATCCTACTTCACTGGAAGCCAGCACAAGCTCTCTTTGTAGTGTGTCAATTTACTGACGAGGCCATCATCTGTCTGGATTCTTCTGTTTTTCTTAAATTACTTGTAAATTTGTTTTTAATTTCCAGTGTTACCTAAATGCTCAGTCAAATATGTCTTGTCTTGACAACAGTGCCCCCCACACAATCCCTGGCCAGTGTTATATCACAGTCAAATGTGTCTTGGCTACAAGCCATACACAATCCCTGAGCGTGTTACATCACCTCGGCTGACAGACAAAGAGAAAAGCCCAGCACAGCTAACAAGATGACTGCAGAAGGGCTGATGACAGGCCTAACCCACTCATGTCGCTTTGTCCCCATTTCTATCTAGAACGTTGCTTTAGCGTCACTACGGTCCTCTGTAAATCTGCAGTTTCCCGTCAACCATTCACCCAACAAATTTCACGTTAACAAGTCTCACCTAAATGAAACTGCAAAAGTTTCCTAAAAGGACGGACTAAATCAGCCTTTCAACATCTTTCAGCCCTGAAATACCGTAAGCTTCACTGCAAAAGAAAATGGTCATTTATATTAAAATCTAGAAGTTACCAAATGTAACCTGAAGCCTGGAGGCTGCCATCTCTGTAAAATTCTGAAGACCCAAAGATGCTATGATTAAAGTTATTATTTAGTGGGTGAAATCTGCTACGGAAGTCAACTAATATCTGGGACTCATGAGAATTTGGGGGCTGGAACTAGAACCAAAGGTGTTAGCAGGCTTCCGTGTGGGAAAACCCAATATTCTCTTGTTGTCCCCCTGAGTGAAGTTCAGAGAAGCTTCTCCAGTTAGCCTGAAATCTCTAAGCAGCTAAAGGACATGGTAAACTGTGAGCCTGGGCAAGATAACGATGCTGATGCAAAACACAACTGTGACTGGAAACACCTGAGAGAACGCTTCAGCAGGAAAACAAACACTGAAATGAAAGGCAGGAGACTGGAGAGAACCCAGAGTCCTGAAATTATCATCATTCAATCGTCACCGAGTGTTCGGAGCCGCTGGCCTCCTGCAGATAAACGACTCCCTGATCTCCAATTAGAAGTGTCACCACACTAGGATCTCATTGCTCCTACCCAAATGTAAGGGTCAGAGGAGCCCCCATCAGAGGAGAGCAGAAAGAAGAAATAAAGCATAGAAGACATTTACTTCGTTATACAAACATGGACAGAGCAAGTGGGAATACTCAAGAGTTGTTTTTATGTTGACATCATTTCAAAGCCACACTGGTAATTTTCACAGCAATACTTTATACCTGGAAGCCCATCCTTGGTGGCAGTGTTCATAAAGTAACAGAAACCCAATTAGGTTACTTATGATCAAAGTACTGTCGGGCTATTATCCGGCCCAGTGGTAACACAAACCACACAAAAAAATCCATTTGGAACACACAGAGGGCCTCAGCTGAAATGAGAACTGTTTTACTTCTGATGGTCAAGAGTCAATTTGACTTGACCTTCTACAGAACGAAGGGGAAGAAAATCCTTCAGTGGACAACTACTCAGGGTGGACAATCTAAAATCCTCCATCAGCTGGGTGCGGTGGCGCACACCTTTAATTCTGGCAACTCAGGAATAAAAAAAGACTAATCAATTTTCCACTAACAGAGAATGGCATGGTAACACTTTTATTCTCAGGACAGTAGATCCAGCAACTCTTTGTACACTAACACACAAACACCAACAGGAGACTGGGATTTAGCCAAGATCTCCGCCACTTTAGAACAAAGCTCACACTCCCCGATGTCTGGTAACATAACCCTCTTTTCTATCTGAGATCCACCCTGAATTACCTTTAGGGTTCACATTTCCCATGACAGTCTCAAGACAATTCAGACCCCTAACATGCGTCCCCAAATTTCTCCAGCCATCACCCATTACCCAGTCCAGTGGCCACTTCTATTTTTTAAGATTAATTGCTGCAGCAGCACCCCACTTCCTGAAATAAAAATCTGTTTGGAGAGACTGGAGAGATTGCTCGGCAGTTAAGAGCTCTTGCTGCTCTTCCAGAGGATCTGGGCTTGGTTCCTAGGACCCAGGTTTGGCCCCCAGTACTCGAAAGCACCTCACTACCACCAGTAAACTCCAGTTCCAAGGAATTCAAGGTCCTCCTGTGGCCTCTGTGAGAAGCTGCACATGTGTACCATGCATGCACTCCAGCATACACACACATATTCATAAAACAATATAAACTTAAAAAGAAAATCCACTTGGAGCCAAGCCAAACAGCTGTGGTGCATGTCTGTAACAGCAGTGCTTGAGAGGGTGAGCTAGTCAGCCTTGGATACAGAGCAAGAAACCTTGCAAAAACAAACAGAAACAGCAGGGCCTAGTGGTAGGCTCCTGTAATGTATCTCAAAATTAAAAGGAAAAAGAGCTTAAGGTGTAGCTCAGTGACAGAGCATTTACCTAGCATGTGAGAGACCCAGATATAACACCAGAACCAGGAAAAAAGAAAAGGGGGGGATAGGGGAGAGAGGGAGGGAGGAAAGGAGAAAATGGTATGGATTACCCAGGGTCTGGGGATTTCGCTACGTCCGACATAGGGTATCTGAGGGGAAAAAAATCTACGTACACTATGCTCTTATGTCTGTTAACTTTATTCCTCTAAGACAAAACTTCATCTACTCAGCTACAGCTCCATCAGACATTCAGCACAAGAATAAACCTAGATACACCAAGCTCTTTATCCATCTACTTTATTTCTCTGGGATAAAATCCTGTCTCCATAGCTTCAGTTCCTCTTTGTCCTCTCTCTTACTGTTCCCTCAAAGTCCTGCCAACAACAAAGCTCTTAGGCTTCCCACCTCATCTTCATCTTCTGTTTCTTCCCCCTCCATCTCTACTGGCTCTCTACTCCACTAATAGCTCTCTACTCCTGGCTCAAGAGTTCTGCCTTACCATCTACATTACCTCTGGGTTCTTATCTTCTCCCTGGTCATGCCATTCTGTCTGTCTCTACAGAAAATGCCGGTCTTTCTTTCCCTGGCCACTCAGTTCTTTGCCTCCTCAGGGATGTTGTTCTACCTTCCACCTTGATATGTAAAAACCTCTTTTGTTCTCAGTCAATTGCTCTGGAGAGCCACTAGGCCTCCTCAAGGCAAGAGGATGGTCTGAGCTTCATTAGCCCAAGAAACAAGGCTAAGTGTCTCCAGCCAGCTTATCTCCTAGGCTCAGTGAGGGAGTTAGTTACTTAGAAGTTCAGCAGGTCTGAGGAGCTGAACTGTTTGCCAATTGGTCTGGGACTATTTGGGTATGTAAGAATTTCATAGCAGAAGACAGTTGAAATATTAAAAGCTGGATAACACCAAATATTCATAATAAATGGCTTGCCTTTTGACAGACCCTTGGCCGGTCAAAGTATAGCTTTAATACACAGCTGAATCTCTATAATATATTCCTGTGGCTCAAAATGGAAATGAAGTCTATTTGTCTCCAGAACTTCTATAACAAAGTCTCACAAACTAGGGGCTTAAAAGAGAATTGTTTACCCACAGTTCTGTGGAGTAGACATCTGAAAGGCAGGTGCTGGCAGGACTCTGTGAGGTTCTGGGGGAGCAGTGACTCCATGCCCCTTTCCTTCCCTCTGCCACTTGCCTACAACCCCTGGCCTTCTTTGGATTACAGACATACCACTGTGGTCTCTTTCTCTACTTCATGGAGCGCTCTCTCTCTCTCTCTCTCTCTCTCTCTCTCTCTCTCTCTCTCTCTCTCTCTCTCTCTCTCTCTCTCTCTCTCTCTCCCCCCCACCCCCATTTTTTAGTATTACCTCATTTCCTCTTGATACATCTATAAAGAACCTATTCTAAAACAAAGTCACACACTCACATAGCCACTATCCATAAAAATCATGTAACACTAGTCAATGAGACAGTCTCCAACAGGCACCTATGTCCTGTTGTCAAGCATCTCCTTCCTGCTACTAGATTTTTTTGGCATGTGCAGTCTCTATAGCAGTGGTTCTCAACCTGTGGGTCATGACCCCTTTAACAAACCTCTATCTCCAAAAAATGTTTACATTATGATTCATAACAATAACAAAATTATAGTTATGAAGTAGCAATGAAAATAATTTTCTGGTTGAGGGCTGCCACAACATGAGGAAATGTACTAAAGGGTTGTAGCATTAGGAAGGTTGAGAACCATTGCTCTAGACTTACAAGTTCCACCTTTCCCTTTCACACACTTCAATCAAAAGAATCTCCATGGTATTTATGGCTGTGCTACAAAGTGTAACGTGAATCTTGTATAAAATATTTCTAACAGAGGTTTTTGATCCAGTCAACAAACTTCATGAAACCTGTGACCCTGTTTGCTAAACACTAGTGTCTTTGTGGGCTTGTATGGGTGCACATCGGGGATGAAGCATGTAATAAACATTTAGAATTCTTCCTCCAGTAACTGTCAGTTCCCTTTGAAAACAGTATCAGTGTCTTGCAAAAGAAGGAAGGGTTTGTTCTTAAACTGGCGTGGCGTGGTGTGGCGTGGCGTGGCGTGGCGGTACGCACTTACACTCAGGAGACCAGAGCAAGACAAGTGCTTGAGTCCAAGAGTTCAAGACCAACCTAGACAACATGGTAAAACTTACATCTCAATAATAGTAATAATTAAGTTTGGGTTTTTTTTTTTTTCACATTCAGAATTCTAAACCACTGCTTTTCTAGTCTTTTCCTATCAAGGTATTGGCCAAACTTTTCCCTCCTTAACTAAATCCACCTCCTTCCCAAATCCACCACCCAATCCACCTGTTAACAATTCACCAGCAGCCTTAAAGGAGTGCACAAGTCTCTCCAGAGAGATGAAGCAAAGCAAAGCAGCCCTGCTATATGCCAATCACCCATCCTGATCCAATAAAGCTGAGCAGCTCCCCCAAAGGAAGTGTCATTTCATCAGCTGCTCTGAAGGGTCTATCACTTAAGAGTCTTCCAAGATTGTCCCTGTTGCCATGTAGCCGTCAGTTCTGATAAGATGCCAATTACCAAGATAAATGGCTTCAGGAAGCCTAAATTTCTAAAACCTTTAAAAACCTGGTTCCCTGGCAACACTTGCAAAATAAGAATCATGATGTCTTCTTGCAGTTCTTGTCTGTGCTGATACACTTCAGTCAATGCATAAAACAGCTTCAACTGAGTCTTTATTATCTCGACAGGGCCTCATAACCCAGACTGACCTCACACTCCAGATCCTTCCGCCCCAGGCTTTCCAAGTGCTGGAATTACACACAAACACTTCCATGCAAGGTTTGGATTCTTGATTTTTTTGTTTTTTTTGTGTTTAACAGAACTGGGGTTGAACCTAGGGCCTCCCTCATGCTACCTACATACCCTAACACTGAGCTGTACCTACTACCTTTGTTAGTGTTTCTTTTGAGGCAGGCAGGGTCTCACTAAGATGCCCACAAAAGCCTTGAATTTGTGATTCTCTGGCCTAAGCCCCCTGAGTAGTTAGGATTACCAGCCTGCATAACCAGGTTTAGCTGGATTAATTTTTTTCAATGCATCTGATTGGAGCTTTACTACTGGGTAATGTTGGGGGAGGGGTTGTTTGAGACAGGTTGCTGTGTAGCCTAGGCTGGCCTCAAACTTAACAATTCTCCTGAGAGGTAGGATTATAAGTATATGCCACCACAACCAGCTTCCTTTTCCATTTTCTTGTTTTGTTTTTATCCGAGACAGGGTTTCTCTGTGTAGTTTTAGTGCCTGTCCTAGATCTCGCTCTGTAGACCAGGCTCCATTTTTAAGGAAAACTTTTCTACTGGTGGCTTTACAAGTTTCCTCCACAATATAAATCCAAGGAGGCAAAATGGAAATTAGGCTGAAAATATATTGTTTTTCAGTGGAGACCTACAGAGGTTTCCTGGTGAGAACTTACTCAGGGTCTGAGAAGCTGAGCTTGCTTTACCCAGCAGGGATGCATAATGGATGATTCGACCACGGGGCATGGTTTTTTACCACGGGGCGTGGTTACCAGGTGTTTGGAAGGGTCTGTACTTGGCTGTGCGATATGCTTTGATCTAGCAAGGGGGAGGTCTTTTGCTCCGCCCCTTGGCATTGTTATAAAAAGCCCTTTTGAAGAGACAGAAGGGGCCGGTGGATTTTGATCCAGGTCCTCCCGAAGCTGTCTTTCTATCTAAAAGTGTCGTACTCCTCTCTCCTCACAGGAACCCTCTAAAAGGTGGGAGCTGGCCTCTTACATTTCTATTAGAACAGCATATTCCATTGAATTCTCTGGGCTTTAGAAATGAAATAAGGTTAGGGGGTGAGAGCAGGCTTGTTCAAAGTCTTATAGGCAGAAGCAGAATGAAAATATCTTGAAATGCAAATCTCTCTTCACTGAGCAAAATATTAGTGTGAAAAAAATAATTTTCTCTACATGTGGTCACCCATGCCTATAATTCCAACACTCAAAAACACTAAAGAGAATCACTTCAAGGTCAAGTTGGGCTGCACAGTAAGTTCAAGGCTAACCTGGGGCTATAGAATAAGACCATCTAAAATGGAAAAAAAAAAAAAGAAAGGAAAATATCTTAGTGTCTAAAGGCCTTGTGAAAGTTCTCTCAACTACCGATGGAGAAGAGGGAGACTAACTGGCTGGACTCAGAAACTGAACAGTGCTGGAGACTGAACTCAAGGCCTGATGCACGCTTGCCAAGCTACATCCCCAAATCATACATCTTTCCAAACTTATTTTCATTCAATGATCTTATTTAATTTCAGTGAAGCGCTACAGAGTAGACAGGATCTTACACCTAATCAATTATATGAATACAGATGAAGTCTATTTGAAATCGATCATGTCCCCACTCCAAAACTTACCAACCACACAAGTGAACAGATCCTGGACCCAAAAACTTACTCACTGAAACTCATCCTAGAAATCACTGAAACAGCCAAGACTCAAGTCCCAGAAAAATCATCAAAAAATACCCCACAACAAACTAAAACAGAAGTCAACTGCTGGCAAATTATGGAAGGGAGAGAAGGAAGGAGGGAGCGAGGTGAGCAGACAAACAGACGTAGGCTACAGCTCACTCTACCTATTCTTGCTAAGGCTTAATTCCACCTTGTGCTAAGGTCCCCTCTCCTCACTCCACCTAAGGGCTCAGAGTGAGCTCCAGTTCTTGCTGCCCTTCCCTGACACCTAAGTGTCTTCACAACTGGTCCCACCACATCATTCGGACCCTTGATCAAATTATAATCATATTCTCCTTGTGGCAAGTCTTCAAGTGTAACTACTATATTGAATTTCACAAAACTCAAATACAGTATCTACATAACATTTTCTCCTCCTTTTGCTAAGGACTAACCTGCTAGCCTTGCACATGCCAGCTATTACTGAGCCCTGCTACACAACCCTGAAGCTGTCTTCTTAGACAAAGGTCAAACCCAATCTAACCAGCAAAGACTGTTTGACTTGCCAGTTCACACAAAAGAAAGAACAGATCTGCCAGAATTCTCGTCTTCAAGGGTGGCAGTCACATGTACACACTGACCAAATGAGGAAGAACAAGCCACTATAACGATCATGTAAAAAAATCTCTGTGGAAGGGTTCTGGCTTCCCAGCAAGTGAAGCTCCTCTTGAATTTCTCCTCCTTTTTGTTCTCCTTTGGCGGCTGGTGTAGAAACCGCACATCTGCTCTGCTTTGAGAGCTGGCCACATTTGTTTCATGTTAAAATCATTTCTTCATGGCATTAATGAGAGGAGAAAAGCAAGTGCTCACAGAACTCTCAGGAGTGGTTCCCAAAGCCCACAGAAACTGCTGCACAAGTTAGACCGAGAGGTCAATCACAAGTCCTTTGTAAGTAGAAGGAAAGGCATGATTCTTCAAACCTCCTTTTGCTGCAGAGTGCATGGCATTTGGAAGATGCTTGCCCGACACACCCCTCTGATTGAACTGATCCTTAACTGCATGGCACCATGGCAACACATTAGAAAACCTCCTTCCCTCCCTGTCCCTACTGGAGTCAAAAAAATAAAATAAAATAAGAAAAGGCACTTTTCTGTGAATTTCAGGAGACCGTTTCTCCTACAACAGGACAGAGTCCTGCGGTCTACATCTCCCTTCTACAGTTCTTTCCAAGTGTGACCTTTAGGAAGCTCTTCCAACATTAGGAAGGAAAATCTTTTAATTAAAAGAAAGGGCAGCAAAGACGCCCGAGGAAAGGAGGAAGCTTTCACCTTGCTTTAGAGAAAGGTGGATTTTCTCAAAGCTCCTGATCCAGCAGGACAAAATGCAAATCCCAGGATCAGTGCGGTGGGTAGGTGAGATGGACCAAATGCCTGGAAGCTGAGCCACAGTACAGTAAGCCTTGGTACCGAGTGTGGGAGTTAGCAGTGCCAGCCAGCACTGTGTGGCCTTATTTTGGGCAGATTATTGACCTCTGCTTCACAGAAATCCAAAGTAACATTTAATTCCACATTCCCCAGATCCCCACTGAAAATGTCCAAATACTCTTTGGGGGGAAAGTACAAATTAAATTCTAGTGTTGCTTTTTCTAACTGTGAGACTGCTGGACTTAAATTGTATCCCAAACTCTCAAGAGGAAGGCCCTCGTTTGCTAACTATCGCTACGATAAAGACCTGATCAAAAGCAACTAGAGGCGGCAAAGGCTTGCTTGGCTTACACATCGGGACCACAGCCCATCCCTGAAGGAAGCTGAAGCGGGCACTCAAGCAGAGCAGGAACCAGAGAAACCATGGAGGACCCCTGCTGACTGGCCTGCTTGCAGCTTGCTTTCTTATACAATCCAGGACCACCTTCCTAGAGTGGCACCACTCCCACATCAATCATTAATTCTGGCAAAACAAAAACTAATGATTCTCTTGCATCAGTCTTCCAGAGGGCTAGGGTTACAGGCATGTCCCACCCACCACACCTGGATAAACTTGTTGTTAACATAAATATAGGATTGGAGAGATAGCTCAGCGTAAAGAGGGTTAAGAGCGTGCAATGCTTTTGTAGAAGACCTGAGTTTGGCTCCTGGCACACAAGTCAGGCAGCTCACATCTGCCTGTAACTCTAGCCCTAGGGGATCCGATACCCTCTTCTAGCCCCCATGAGCATCAGCACACACTTGGCATACATGCCTTTAATCCCAGCACTCGAGAGGCAGAGCCAGGCAGATGTCTGTGAGTTGGAGGCCAGCCTGGGCTACAGAGAGAGATCCAGGACAGGCAACAAAACTACACAGAGAAACCCTGTCTCGAAAAACAAACAAATAAAAAAATAAATAAAAATAATAATGAAATAAACATGTTTTTAAGGGTATGATAGTTGGGTGAAATGGGAGTCACAGGCAGCTGTGGCACCAAAACGTCATTACACATGTAAGGTCTCTGTCTACCATCCAGAAAACAAGAGCGTACACCAAATAAAAATCAACATATCCGAAGATGCTAAAAACCCAAAAGAAATTAACAGCTCCCAAAGCTTGCTACTTCACGTGGTATATTCTGTGAATGTGTTCTGCTTTGATTCTGAGCCCCAATATACATTAATAAGTAAAATTATACCAACATTCAGAAACATGGTAACACTCCAGGCCCAGAGTTTACCCTACAAGTCAGTTCCAGGAAAGATTTCCATCTGGAAATGCCACGTTAAGGATAAAATACCCTGGTTACATGAAACACACAGTTATCATGGCCCAGGCATGCATGCTGTTGATCAGGCAGGGAAAACATCGCGCATCTTCCGAAAGTGAAACACTCTACCATCAAGAGAGTTTCCTCCGCAAGGATGGATAAAGCAAATCTGATCTCTATACTCAACAGAGTTCTTTCAACCACAGAGGAGAAAGTCACAGCACGTGCAAGGAAATGGGCACAACTGGGGTTAATGGGAGCAAATCCAGCCAATCTCAGAAAAAATCATGTTTTCTCTCATTTGTGGGTCCTAGATTTTGCAGACATATAAAGTCATGTGTCTGTGAAACTGTGTGGAAGAAAGGAAACTGAGGAAGAAAGGGAACTAACCAGAGTGGGAAACAGGGAGAAGGGGTTGGGGGAAACTCAGCATTTATGTACTTGTGGGAAAAAGTAACAGACCATGAACAAATAATACACACAACGGAAACTCTTTTAAAATGGAAGTTTCTCTGTAAAAAAAAAAAAAAAAAAAGGAGGAGAAAACAACGAAAAGCATGATGAAGAGAGTGTATTATTTCTCAGACCTTCCCAGTGGGTTGGGGCAGCAAGGTTTCGGGAAGCGGTACACTGAACAGTAAATACCCAGCCAATGAGGAGCTTTCCCTGCTGCGGCTTGCCTGCTGCAAGCCGGGCATGTCAGCTCCGTGAATGTACCACTCGCCCCACCTGCCGTTCACAGCTAAAACTGTGCTCGGACTCCAGTTCCACCCAGCTAGAGCAAGCACGGCTCCAGGCCGGGGAGGGTACCTGGGACTGGCAGGAATGTCTTCCCCATGCCGAGGATAGGACCTAGGCCCTTTTCAGACCTAGGCACATGTGCTCACATCTAGCTACACCTCTTGCCCTGGGCCTCATGTTCTCTGTTCATTGTTTTGGAGCTGGAAAGGGGCTTCAGAGGTGGAGTTAACACAACTTGTTTTTTTTTAATTTTTTTTTTTTTCCGAGACAGGGTTTCTCTGTGTTTTGGTGCCTGACCTGGATCTGCCTGGCTCTGCCTCCTGAGTGCTGGGATTAAAAACATGAGCCACCACCGCCTGGCTTATTTTGCTTTTTAATGTGTAGGGCATTTGCTCAGCGGAAAGCAAAGCATTCTGTAACTCTCCTCACACGATGACCAGATTTCTATTGGGTGTGTTATAAACAGAGGAGCCACCCTTCAGGTACCCTGCTCTGAGCACACCCCAATTTACAGATTTACTTTCAACTCTGGTATTTGTTTCTTGGGGGGAGTGGTGTCCTGCTAGATCTGATGGCACATGCCTATAATTCCAGCACTTAAGGCAAGAGGACCAAGAGCTCAAGGCCATCTCAAGCTATAATATCATGTTCCAGGACAGCCTGGGCTGTAGAACAAGAGACCTCGCCTCATACAATCGAAGAGAAAAAAGAAAAAGAAAATCCTTTAAGGAGAACTTGTGTTGATGAAATGCTGTACTTCACACTTCTAAGTAAGCCACACTGCAGAGCGTGGAAAGGACAGACTGAATCTAATCGCACAAAGAACACAAGGTTAAATGAACAGACATTAAACCATCACAGCACAATTCCAGATGTCCAGGAATTCCAAACACACATACAAGAAAGTCACACAGCACGTTTTCAGTATTACTAGCTGAACAGTTTTAATTGCGCCTGTCACAAATGATAATGATCCTATTCACATTGGAGAACATATAGGTATCTATACATAGTGACTTTCTCACAAAATACACATCAATTAACAGTCTCTCGGTGTTAGTAACTCGATTTCATAAATACAAAAATAAGACTATTATAGAATTGATGATCTAAAACAATATATGAATTTGATGGAGAATCAGAAGTTCAAGGCCAGTCTGCCCTATGTGAGACCCTGTCTCAAAACAAAAACAAAATAAAACAAAAATTATTACATAGAAAGTGAAAGGCAGCTACTAAACAATTTTCTAGCATAAAATATATTACCCCAGATAAAGTTATGAGTAAAATGTGGGGAGAAAATATGAGTTTAAAAATAAAGAACAGTTGAAACTTTTCTTTATTGATGTGATTTTTAAATGTATGAAGCCAGTATCAAGTCACTACAGTATTTAAGACCATTCAATCATAAAAACAGTGTGACTGTTTTATTTTAAATGCTTCTATGGCTGTTGCTGAGACAGGGATACATGTAGCCCACAATGGCCTCTAACTACTGTGTAAGTTCTGAAAGTCTGCCTCCCCTTCTGAGTTCTGTAAGGTGTGCAACACCATACCCAGGGTTTATGTGGTGCTGGGAACCAAACCCAGGGCTATATGCACGCTAGCCAAACACTATCAACGGAGCTGCATCCTCAGCCCTTAAAATGCTTTCCTGCTCCATGTTTTAATTAACAAATGCACAGAATATGCTGGGAATTGTATATTTTAAAAGTGTCTGAACCGTTTGATTTTAAAATATATTAGCTGTAAATGTATCGACACGGCATTATGCATGGTTTCTTCAGAGTAGGTAAAACAGTTTGAGGATGAATTATCTGTGTAGATTATGGAAATATGTGGGTGAAATAACGGCCAGTGGAAAAACAGCACACTGCTACCAAGAAGAGCGACACAGGACACTTGATGCCTACGCAATGGCTCGAAGTGACAAGAAAGAATGCCAAGTACCTTTTCCTCACAATGTAGCCCAGATTGTCCTGGAAGTCACTGTGTAAGCTGGCTCCAAAATGTAATCCTAAAGCAATTTTCTGTTTGGACACTCAGGCACATTCAGCTTCTAGCTAAGCCGGCTTCAGTCTTTTGGGAAAGTGAAACGCACTCTTGGAAGCTGTTGTTAGAGTCTGAGTTTAATAAGTTTACAGGCACTACTGGCTGTCATGATGCCAGCAACCCCCTTCAGTCTCAGGGACAGAACAAGCCTTAGACACCTGCCAAGACCTGATGTGACACCAATCAGGTTCTAAGGCTGAGCACCAGAGCCAGAAACTTGCCTTTTACAACGTGTAAGAATCTCAGCAATGGCTAGTGTTTACTACTCAGGCCAGGGAGTAGTTACAAAGAAAAAAAAAAAAGTAAAATATAAATAAATCAATATGCCTTCAAAGTTCTACTTTCCTCAGTGCAGTAATTAACAGCTTTCTTGCTTTCTATTGGATATAACTAAAAAGTCACCAGACTAGGAATAGTAGCACAGATAAAGGCCAGCCTGGACTACATAGTGAGATTTTTGTTTCCTTTTTTTAGTGAATACAGACATATACATCTGCCATATAAATATGGATAAGGAACACAAAGGTCTGCTAACATTCAAAGAACTAAACGCTTTACCAGTATCACTATACAGCCTTATAATTATATTTAAACATGAGAGGGGAGAGATGTGAAAACCTCACAACAGTTCTCTCTCTCTATGCCTCCCCCCGAGCCCTGCGCATGTGGTGTATCTGTGTATTCAAGCCTTCAGGTATGCTCGAGAAAGTCAGAAGACATTGGGTATCTTCCTCCATTGCCTTCTGCCTTATCTACTTCAGACACTGTCTCTCACTGAACCTGAAGCTCGGCCAGGTGGGCAGCCAGCAAGCCCTAGCAATCCTCCTGTCTCTGCCCTAACCACACAGTGCTGGGGTTACAGGTGCAAGCTGCAACGCCCAGCTTTTTACACGGTGTTGGGAATCTGAACTCAGATCCTCACGCTCGTGCAGCAAGAGTTCTGACCACTGAGCCACCTCTTTTCAAACTGTACCAGAAGCTCAGGGAAGTAATAAAAAGATCGAGCTCTGGAGTCAACAGACCCAGGTTGAATCCAGGCTCAGTGAGCTTTGGTTTAATTGTGACTTAGTAATTTAACCATGACTGTGAGTGACTTAGCTGTGCCTCGATGTGCAAGTCTCATAACTAAGTGTTCAATAAATGTTCACTACTTACTATTATCTGCAGGAAAAAGGGTGGGGGGAATCCCAAGAAATGCTAACAGTCCTTAATTTCCTCCCTGTTAACTACTCATCAAAACAATAATCATGTCAGGTGGTGGTGGTGCACATCTTTAGTCCCAGGACTGAGGAGGCAGAGGCAGGTGGATCTCTGTGAGTTTGAGGCCAGCTTGATTGATATAGTGAGTTCCAGGCCAGCCAGCGTTATATAGGACAATCTTGTCTCCAAAAGTCTCAGCCATTGTAGAACACAAAAGAAGGGCATCCAAACAGAAAAGGAGGGAGTTAAGTAACCCCTACTCGCAGATGACATTAATTATGTATATTTATATAATTTATATAAATACATATATAAAACAATGCTAACAAAAACATTAAAACTGATAAATTCAGAAAGGTTACAGAATACAAAATTAACATACAAAATGTAGTTGCTTTTTTAGTATAACAGTATTGGGGAAAGTGGGAACAAAAATCGAGAAACCAATACCAGCAAAAACTTTAAATAAAATACATGTGACTAAATGTAGCCAAAGAAGTGACTGACATCTGCAATGATGATTATAAAACATCAATGAAAACAACTGAAGAAGACACTAAATTACGAGATTTCACAGAGCCTTCCCGAGTTCATAGATGGAAGAACTACTACTGTTCAAATTCCCATAATTGTTGTTGGGGTTTTTGCTCTTTTGTTGGGGGCCCGCCACCCAACTCCCAAATAAATCACACATGGAGGCTTATTCTTAATTATGAATGCCCAGCCTTAGCTTGGCTTAGCTTCCAGCCAGCTTTCCTTAAGTTAACCCATCTATCTTTTTGCCTCTGGGCTTTTCCTTTTCTATTCCTGTATACCTTTCTTTGTTTCTTACTCCGTGGCTTGCTGTGTAGCTGGGAGGCTGGGTGGCTGGCCCCTGGAGTCCTCCTTCCTTCTCTGGCTCCTTCTTTCCTCCCAGATTTCTCCTTCCATATATTCTCTCTTCCTGCCAGCCCCGCCTATCCTTTCTCCTGCCTTGCTATTGGCCAGTTCTTTATCAGACCATCAGGTGTTTTAGACAGGCACAGTAACACAGCTTCACAGAGTTAAACAAATGCAACATAAGCAAAAGTAACACACCTTAAAATAATATTCTACTACACGTAATACCCAAAGTGATCTACAGATTCGGTGTGATGCCCCCTGAGACACCCAGACATTCCGCACAAAAACAGAACAACCACTCGTGAAATTTGGATGAAACTGTAAAAGACCCTGAATATCTTGAGCAGAGGAACAAAAGTTAAGCATTACAATGTCAGACCTTAAAACACACTACAAAGGCAACAGGCTAAGCTGTATGGTCCTGGTACAAAGACAGCTGGTGGTTGAAATGTGGTTAATAGCATGCACTCCATCCCAAGTTCAGTTCCACCACCAAAAGGAGAGTGAGGAGCCAATGAAACAGAACAGAAAACCCCAGGGATACACGTACATATCCATACCCAAGAGACATAAACTATATACAAAACCAACTCAAAATAAATCAGAATTAAATATAAAACCTGAAACTGCGAAACTGTCAGGAAAGACATCTCAGAACATTGCTCTGGGCAAAGTTTTCTTTGGATATGACCTCAAAAGCCCAAACAACAGAAGCAACCTTGACAAATAGGATCACATCAAAAGAGCTATTGCACATCTAAGGAAACCAAGAGTTTGAGTCTCATACCAAGAGTATGAGAACAGCCTACAGGAGAGGAAATGTTTGCAAACTGTTTACCCAGCAAAAGAGGACTCTGTAAATTATATAACGACCTCAAACTGTTCAATGCACAAAATCATGAGAACAAACTATTTGCCTAGGAGTATCTAGAAAATGTTCAATAAAAGCAAAAACAAAAAACAACAACAACAAAAAAAAAAAACTACTGTGAGAGATCATCTTCAATCCCACCCAGCACTCTGGAGGCAGAAGCAGGCAGATCTCTGAGTTCAAGGCCTGCATGGTCTACATAGTGAGTTCCAGGACAGCCAAGTCTACATAGTGAGACCTTGTATGCAAAAAACAAACAAATAAACAACAAAAAAGCTGTTAAAATAAAACTGGGGCACTCCTGTGATGCCAGCAACTGAGAACCAGATGCAGGCTGAGCTACATGGTAAGATTATGTCTCAACAAACAAACAAACAGTTAAATAAAGAAAGCCAGATGTGGTGAAGTACTGTGTAATCTCATAGCTTAGAGTACAGGCAGAAGATCCTGAGTTGAGGCCAGCATGGGCTACAGAGTAAGATCCAGTCTAGAAGAGCAGGAAGAGGAGGAGAAGGAATTTGGAAAATAACAAGGACTAAGGAAGATGCAGAGACATGAACTCTCTTATGCTGTGGGAACATCAATTAGTACAGCATTACAGAAAGTAGTACGGATGTTTAAAAAAAAAAAAAAAAAAAAAAAAAAGCAGGTATTCCACAATCCTACTGCTAGGTACATATCCAATAGATCTGGAGTCACTACGCATAAGAAACATTGGCATTCTCATGTTTACTTATTTTTATTTACATGTTTGTGTGTGTGCGTGTAAGCATACACCATGTGTGCAGGTGCACTCAGAGGCAGTTAAGAGCATTTGTCTGGAGGACACAACTGTCTTTAACTAGGGCTCCAAGGATCTGCTGCCCTCTTCTGGTCTCTGCTAGCACTGCACTTATGTGCACAAAAACATACATATATAATTTTTTTTAAAGGAGGGGGGCTTTTTTCAAAAGGAGAGAATATATAGACACAAAGGATTATTCAGCCAGCCTTCAGAACATTAGAATGAAATGGTCACTAGAAGAAAAATGGATGGAACTAAAGGATATTATGTTAAGTTAAATAAGCTGGGTGCACAAAGACAAATACTGTATTTTCTCATTTATATGTGGAAACTAAAAAGCTGATCTTAAAGAAATATGGAATAGTGGTTATGAGAGGGTAGGAAAGGTGTGGGGAAGGAGGGATGAAGAAGATGGTTAATGAGTACAGGAGTACACTCGGATAGAAGGAATCATTTCTGAAGATCAAAAGCAAAGTATGATAACTATGGTTGAAAAAAATAATTATTAGACAACAGCTAGCCTGGAGGATTTTTAATATTGCCAACTGTCTTAGGGTTTCTATTGTTGTGATGAAACACCATTACCAAAGCAACTTGGGGAGGAAAGGGTTTATTCGGTTCACACTTCCATATCTATTCACTACCAAAGGAAGTCAGGACAGGAACTCAAGCAGGGCAGGAACCTGGAGGCAGGAGCCAATGCAGGGGCCATGGAGGGGTGCTGCTTACTGGCTTGCTCAGCCTGCTTTCTTATAGAATCCAGGACCACCAGCCTAGGGATGGAACCACCCACAATGGGCAGGGTTTTACCCCATCAATCACTAATTAAGAAAATGCCTAACAGCTGGATCTTATGGAGGCATTTTCTCAATTGAAGTTCCCTCTTTTCAGATAACCCTAGCTTGTATGTCAAGTTGACATAAGACTAGCCAGCACACCAACACAAAGAAGTAATATATTTCTAACATGATAGGTATATCAAATTCTTCTGATCTCATCATTACACACACTGTATCCATGTTTTGAAATGCTACTTGATACCCCATAAATGTATAGTTACTATGTGTCATTTAAATTTAAATATATATTTTGGGGCCAGTAAGATACCTCAATAGCTTGTTGTACAAGCCTAATGACCAGGGTTCTGTCCTGGTAACCCATGGTGCAAAGAGAGAATAGACTCCAGAAGGTGTCTTCTGACCTCCACACATGTGCACCCCTACACCACACACACACACACACACACACACACACACACACACACACACACACACACACACTAATATACTTCTAAAAAATAAATACTAAACAAGGCCTCGCATTTTATGAAGTTAATGACTGAATCAAGGATAGTGTCATGTTTCAGCTAGGTATTCAGTGAAGATGACCGGCCTGAGGATTTGGTTATCAAAGTTAGTAAGCTCAGGGCTCATACCACCCATCCTAAGAAGGAAGGGTTTCGTAGCCTCTTGATTCCCAAATAAGTTACTTTGGAGTAGTACATATCTAGAAGTTGTTTCTAGTCATCCAGAGGCAAAGCAAAAGGATGTACACTGTGTGGGATCCCTGCACAGGCGGCCAAAACTCTATTGATTGTTTAGCTTTCAGAGCTCTGCAGTTAATCCTGATTTAAGGCACCAACGTGCCCACCACAAGATAATGAGAACAGAGAGGCCTCAGGAAGGTTGGTCAGTCTTTAGGTAGCCCTAACAGTATTCTTAGCAAGACGAAATATGAATCTGAAGAGTGGAAAGGATCTTAGAGATCACCAATCCAAACCAAAATGAAGACATAATCTTCCACACGTCCCTTCATCCAGATGTAGATGACCACAGAGACTGTCACCTAGGCAATGTTGGGATGGGATAAAGGAAACACTGGATAGAGGAACACCTCTCTGAGTAAATCTGTTTGGGTTCATGCACCCAGGGAGAAACCTCTCCGGGCCCGCGCCGCAGCGGGGAGGGGGGTTAATTTCAGTGACAGCGCGCGGTAGCCCGGACACCCTCAGACCCCGGGACCCCGGCGCCAGCACAACCCGGAGGCCGGTCGGTCGCCCAGTCGTTGGACCGCCAGCAGCCGGGGGCCTGCGCGTGCACCGTCCACGCGCGCCCCCCCCCCCCCCGGCTCCGTCCCGCGCAGGCGCCGTGGCTCGCGCGCGCGTCCTGCACGCCGGCTGGCTGCCGCAGCCATCCGCACCCCTTACCCGTGTGCCAGCTCCGCCGCCTCGGCCTCCAGGCTCCCGGCGGCCGCCTCGCGGGGCGCCGCCTCCTCGGCCTCCGCGGAAGCCCCGGCCTCGACCCCGCCGGCCGCCTCCGTCCCCGCCGCCTCCTCTCGCCAGCGCCGCCGCGGCTCCGGCCCGCTCTCGGTCCCCTCCGGGCCGGTCCCGACCGCCCCGCCGCCCGCGGCCACCCCGAGCCCCGCGCTCAGCCTGCATGAGGCCGCCCGGCGAGATGAGCGCGCGAGCCGCCGCCCAGAGCGCAGGCCCCACCGGAAGCGGCCGAGCACGGGCCCCGGGGATCCCGGTGCGGGCCCGGCCGGGGCGGGGACCGCAGGAGTGGTCTGCAGCGAAAGGACGCTATAGAGTCACTTGGGGTGATCGCTCTTAATTCATACGAGTATTTTTGCATAACTCCAAGCCCGAGATGTACAGTGAGGTTTTTGTTTTTTTGGTTGGTTAACTTCCTAATTGAAAGAGGATATGTCATTTTAAAATCAGGATTTAGGAAGGAGGTATGGGTGGGTCTAGGGTGAGTCCCACGTGGCAGGTGTGGACAGCAGCTCAAGTGGAGAGAGAGGAGGATGGGAAAGTGGAAAGGTGCTTGAAAATCTTGAAAAAGAACTAGTAAACATAATTGCTGTAACTCACATTTATTGAGCGCTTGATTCTCATAGGTACTCGTGATACCTTTGTTTTGCAATGAGGTAACAGCCCTAGAGAGGTTAACTCACCTAGCAGGACTTGGCTAGACAGGGTAGCAGGAAAGTTTTAGAAAGGCCTGAGAGAGCTGGGAATGTAGCTCAGTGGTACAGCTACATCCGTTCCGTCTTTGGCACGGGTGAAGAAAAAAAAAAAAAAAAAACACACACAGACACCAAGGTTAATTCTGTCTTAGAGAAGCTACATGAAATAATGAAAGCAAGCTGGTGGTGGCACGTGTGCCTTTAATCCCAACACTCGGGAGTCAAAGGCAGGTGGATGCCCGAGTTCAAGACCAGTCTGGTCTACAGAATGAGTTCCAGGACTACACAGAAACCCTGTCCCAAAAGATCAAAAAATAAAATAAAAAAATAGTGAAAGCAAAGGATGAAAATCAGCCTGGCAAAAGAAGTGTCACCTTCATCCCCGGTCTTTCATGACCCTTCCTAATAGCCATATATTGTTTCTAATTGCGCACAGAACTATACACAGACAGAACTACATCCAGAATTTAAGAGAGATTGGCCCCGCCCTAAAGTCCTGAACTCACAAAAAAGATAATTATATAAACATGATTTCTGCTACAGTGAGCTGAATGCAGTAAGAGGTTCAAGACAAAAGCCAGAAGTAGGCTTTTCATGAGAAGTAGACACCCCAGCTACAGCCTGCTGACTGAACAGGAGCTGGCCCAGCTAATAGGTGGGAGGGAGCGGGAGAACCTACGAAGATGAGGGAACCCCTGAAGGTTTGTCAACTTGAGAGATACAGTCTTTAAAATGGCTGTCCCTTGCAGATCACTTCAAGCTCACCAGTCACCGTACACTGTAGATCCCTTCATCAGAACTCAGCAGGCCTACGATGTGAACTACTGCACTTGGGTGTGGAACCCAGATTGAAAAACACAAAGGTTAAGATGGAGAAATAGCTCATTTGGGAAAGTGCTGAGCTCAAATCCTCAGCACCAACATGAAAAGCCTGACTGTGTGCCCCGAGGTGAGGACAGGCAAATACCTGGTGCTCGTTGATCAGCCACACTAGCCAAATCTAGGAGCTCCAGGTTCTGTGACTGTCCCTCTTAGTTTCTTGTTGCTGTCATAAACACCATGAGCAAAAGCAACTTGGGAAGGAAAGAGTTTTTTTCATCTTCCAATTTACAGTCCATCACTTCAGGAAGCCACGGAAGGAACTCAAGGCAGGAGTTTGAAGTAGAAACCACGGAGAATTGCTGCTTTCTGATTCATTTCCAGGCTCTATTTCAGAGGCCTTTATAAAAACCATTTTATTGGCCGGGTGGTGGTGACTTGAGCCTTTAATCCCAGCACTCGAGAGGCAGGAGGATCTCTGTGAGTTCCAAGGCCAGCCTGGTCTACAGAGCGAGTTCCAGGACAGGCTCCAAAGCTACACAGAGAAACCCTGTCACGGGGAGAAAAAAAAAGTTTTATGTGTATGAGTGTTTTGCCTGCATGTATTATGTGCACCACGTGAGCCCCTGGTACCCACAGTCACTCACCAGAAGACTGCTTTGGAGTCCCTGGAACTGTAGTCGTGTGAGTCATTGAGTCACCAGGTGGGTGCTGATAACCAAACATTGGTCGGCTGCAAAAGCAACCACTGAGCCATCTCTCCAGCCCCTCAGCTACATTCTGTTTCCTATGCAGCCCAGCCCCACATGCCTGAGAATTGTACTGCTCACAGTGGGCTGGGCTTGGCCTCCCACATCCACCAGCAATCTAGAAAATGCCCCCACAGACAGGCCCTAAGGCCAATCTGATGAAGGCCATTCTTGAGTTCAGGGTTCCCTGCCACGGTGTGATAACAACCAAGATTAGCCATCACAGTGAGAGACCCTGTCTGAAAACCATGAACAAAATGATCTTCTATAATTGCTTAATACGTAAGCCTTCTGGATAAATATCTGAGACAAAGGAACAAAATGAGTTCAGGTCAAGTGTCTTTGTAACATACATATAAGATTTCCTATATATGCAAATAAGTTTGTAATCATTTCTTTACAATATTTTTTTCAAAATGTTCTTTCAAAAAACAAAAAGCCAAAAAAAAAAAAAAAAAAAAAAAAAAAGGCCGGGCGGTGGTGGCTCACGCCTTTAATCCCAGCACTCGGGAGGCAGAGGCAGGCGGATCTCTGTGAGTTCGAGGCCAGCCTGGACTGCCAAGTAAGTTCCAGGAAAGGCGCAAAGCTACACAGAGAAACCCTGTCTTGAAAAACCAAAAAAAAAAAAAACAAAAACAAAAAGGTGGAGCATGATGAGTGATTGAGGAAGACCCCCTCCAAAATCAACTGCTGGCCTCCATACTTAAACATTCACACTCATACATAGACTGCACCACACACACAAAAGAAAACACAAACATTAAATAATTTTATGGTCATACAGCTAGTAATTAATGGCGTGGTTCAAACCCAGGGTTGTCTGGCTTCAAAGTCTGCATATACTCTTGAGAAATCAGTCTGTAAAAGAGATTGAAGTTCCAGTCAGAGACATTAAATCACTAGGAAAGTTCATGCCATACTTGTCAGGGTGTGAATAGAGATGAGAGCCAAGAAGACAGCTGGGAAATGGGAAATTTAGAATCTTACATCCAAATGTAAATGGGGAAGTCAGGATCTGAGAAGTAGTGGTGATGCCCACATTTATTGCTTGAATGGAAAGTTAGTTAACTGTGCCATTAATAAAGAGAGAATCGAGTTGGGGAGAAGGATGCATCATGGTAGGCCCACCCAAATCACAGTATTTTAACATATATAAAAAACTTCACCCTCATTACCATCTCATGTACCCTAGTAATAATAGTCTTTTTAACATTTAATTCTGTATTTTTGTTATCTCTTTGCCATAACAGTTAACATTTTGTGAGTTAGTGTAATGGTATAAATAACACTATTATTTCTGACATGATGTGTTTATTTTATTTTTTAAAAAAATCATTTCTATGTTTTCCTTTTATTTATGTATAGCTGACATTTTCCTGTGTCCCAGCCTGCCAGTGGTCAGGACAAATCTCTCTCACCTGCCAGTCCCGTAGCCGCTTGGACCCAAGTAAACACACAGAGGCTTATATTATTTATGAACTGTATGGCCATTTGCTCAAGCTTATTACTGACTAGCTCTTACACTTAAATTAACCCATAATTCTTATATATGTTTAGCCACATGGCTTGGTACCTTTTCCCAGTTCTGCCTTCACATCTTGTTTCTCATGGTGGCAGCTGGCAGTGACTCCTGACTCAGTCTTCCACTTCCCAGAATTCTCCTCTCTGCTTGTCCCGCCTATACTTCCTGCCTGGCTACTGGCCAATCAGCATTTTATTTATCAACCAATCTGAGCAACACTTTCACAGCATACAAAACATATCCACAGCATTTATGCACACTATATTTTTATCCTTTCTATTTAGTAAGATAGATAGATAGATAGATAGGTAGATAGATAGATAGATAGATAGATAATGGATAGATAGATAAATGCTGTGGGATGTTCTGTATGTCAAATATGTTGCTCTGATTGGTTAGTAAATAAAACACTGATTGGTCAGTAGCCAGGCAGGAAGGATAGGCGGGACAAGCAGAGAAGAGGATTCTGGGAAGTGGAAGACTGAGTGAGAGAGACACTACCAGCCGCTGCCGCCATGACAAGCAGCATGTGAAAATGCCGGTAAGCCACGAGCCATGTGGCAAGGTATAGATTTATAGAAATGGATTAGTTTAAGCTATAAGAACAGTTAGCAAGAAGCCTGCCATGGCCATACAGTTTGTAAGCAATATAAGTCTCTGTGTTTACTTGGTTGGGTCTGAGCGGCTGTGGGACTGGTGGGTGACAGAGATTTGTCCTGACTATGGGCCAGGCAGAAAAATTCTAGCTACAAATGGCGCCCAACGTGTTGGCAAGAGTTTCCACCTAAAACCTGAGAGAAAAGATTCTAAAATGGAGCTAAAAACAGTTCCTAGTTGTCTCTCTCAAGTTAGCGGCAGCCTGAGTGTTTGAGCTACTATGGGCGGGTTCCTGGCGTGCACGCTAGACCTGCAGTATGGCGGGAATGAGGCCTCTGCAAGTGGCACATTAAGCTGCATGGTGGATTTAGCCTTTGCTAGTACAAAACAAAAAAAAAAGAGATTTCTGGGCTACACGCTGCTTTGATAGAAGCATAGACCCACTATTTCTGAGAGTTGATAGCTCCCAGAGCTGGCGGAAAACATACCACCGCCATGTTGGGAAGCTAAAGTGAGTGGAGCCAGTAGCCACAGATATAAAAGCCACTTTTAAGAACACACTGGACAGGCTAGACTCCATTCTCTGGGTGACCAGATCCATAATGATTTGGTACAATATCTCTTTAAAATTCTGTGTTCAATGAGAAAGCTTGTAGCTTGAAATAAGGCATTGTCTTAGTTAGGGTGTCTATTGCTGTGAAGAGACACCATGACCATGGCAACTCTTACTAAGGAAAACATTTAATTGGGGCTGGCTTACAGTTTCAGAGGTTTAGTCCATATCATCCTGGTGGGACATGGCGGCAAACAGTGCTGGAGAAGGAGCTGAGAGTTCTACATTTTGATCTGCAGGCAGCAGAGGAGTCTGTGTGCCACACACCGAGAGTAGCTTAAGCATAGGAGACCTCAAAACCCGCCCCCACAGTGACCCACCTCCTCCAACAAGAGCACACCTACTCCAACAAAGCCACACCTTCTAATAGCACCACTCCCTATGGGGACCATTTTCTTTCAAACTACTGCAAGCATTATGCAGATTTTTACTCACTGGAAATTGGCAAATTTCTTCAAAGCAAGGCTTATACACAGGGGAGTGAGCAATCTGAGTTCTTTTGGCCTACTATAGCAAAATACCATGAACTGGGGAGCTCACAAACAAATCTCTTCCTCACAGTTCTGAAGCTGTCAAGCCCAAGAACAGGGTATGGGCCAATTTACTGTCTGATGAAGGTCCATGCGTCTGCTCACCACACTTCTTGTCTCCTCTCGTAGCAGAGGACAGTAATTTGTTGTGTGTCTTCCTCCCTCTCTCTCACTCTCGCTGTCTCTAAAATTCTGGTTTTATATTCTGATTTGTTGTTGTTGTTACTGTTTTCATTTTTCATCAATGAGAGCTGATATCAGTAAATTACAAATAAGCAAATACTTTGGATTCCTGCCTCCAGCTAACAAAAACACATAATGTAGCATTTTTATTAGATAAGACTTGATTTTTACATTTCAACAAGCATGCCATAGAACACCTGAACAAAACATCCTAACAAAAACCATTACTAGAGGAAGTATAATAAGTACCTTTTATTTACATAAATGCTTCAGTAAGAAATGGATAATTCCTTGCTTTTACTTATTTTTTTAAATATACATGAAATGCCTTCATAATATTCACAGCCTTTAGTCAAGTAAATATAGTTCTAGGAATTTCCCTTAAGAAAATGAGCAAGAATGTATATAAAGGTTTATCTTAAAATAGTCACTGTGGCCTTACATTTTTTAACTCAAAGTACTCTAAATATGCATTTTCCCCTTTTATTGAAAACAGATTTTTTTTTTCTTATATACTATATCCTCCCTCTATTCCACCCAGTTCCTCCCACCACCCCTCCCATCTGGATCTACCCCCTTTCTGTCTCATTAGAAAACAGGCATATAAGGGATAATAATATCAGAACAAAAATTAACATATCAGAATAGGAACAAAACAGACAAACAGAAAGAAAAGAGCCCAAGAAAAGGCACAAGAAATGGACACAGAGACCCACTCATTTGCACACTCAGGAATACCATAAAAACACTAATCTGGAAGCCATAATGCAAAGGACTTAATGGGCAAAAAAAAAAAAAAAGAAAAAAATTTAAAAATAAATATAAATAAAATAAAAATAAAAGATAAGATAATAATTTTAAAAAACATGACATCAGACAAAGAACTTCCAAAGATGCCATTGAGTCCATTTTCTGTTGGCCATCTATGGCTGGACATGGGGCTTGCACTTAAGACTAATTTGTTTCCCTTGGAGGAAACTAAACTTTCATTTGCAAGTGCCATCAATTGGAGATAGCTTCTGGGTTAGGAATGGGGGCATGTGTCCACTTCTCCTTTCAGCTCTCGGACCCCATCTGGTGCAGACTCGTGCATGCTGCCTCGGTCTCTGGGAGTTCATATGTCATCAATCCTGTTGATTTAGAGGTCTTGATTCCTTAGTGTCTTCATCTCCTCTGGCTCTTACACTCTTTCTGGACCTCTTCTGCCCCGAGGGGAGGAATTTGATGGCAACACTCCATTTATGGCTTAGTGTTTAAGGTCTCTCACTCCCAGCATATTATCTGGCCTTGGGTCTCTAAATGGGATACAGATTTAAACAGAGAATTCTCAAAAGAGGAAACTCAAATGGCCGAGAAACACTTCAAAGAAAGTTTAACATCCTTAGCCATCAGGGAAATGCAAGTCAAAAGTACTTTGAGGTTTCATCCTGCATCAGTCAGAATGACTAAGATCAGTAAAACGAATGACAGCTCATGCTGGCAAAGAGTTAGGGAAACATGCACCTATTGCTGGTGGGACTTCAAAATCATACAGCCACGAAAGGAATCAGAGTGGTGGTTCTGCCGGGCGGTGGTGGCGCATGCCTTTAATCCCAGCACTCGGGAGGCAGAGGCAGGCGGAACTCTGTGAGTTCGAGTCCAGCCTGGTCTACAGAGCGAGATCCAGGAACGGCGCAAAGCTACACAGAGAAACCCTGTCTCGAAAAACAAAAACAAAAACAGAGTGGTGGTTCCTTGAGAAGATAAGAATCAATCTCCTTAAAAATCCAGCTATATAACTCTTGGACATATACCCAAACGATGCTTCATCCCAACAGAGACACTTGCTCAACCATGTTCATTGCTGCCCTTTTTTTTTTATTTTGTTTTGTTTTTCAAGACAGGGTCTCTCTGTGTAGCCTTGGGTGCTTTGTAACTTACTCTATAATTCAGGCTGGCCTCAAATTCACAGAGATCTGCCTGCTTCTGCCTCCCGAGTGCTGGGATTAAAGATGTGCACAACCACTGCCTGAACATTGTCCTATGTACAATAGCCAGAAACTGGAAACAACCTACATGTCCCTCAACAGATGAATGGATAAATAAAATGTGTTATATTTACACAATGGAATATTACTAAGCCGTTAAAAAATGAAATCACGACAGGCGGTGGTGGCGCACGCCTTTAATCCCAGCACTCAGGAGGCAGAGGCAGGCGGATCTCTGTGAGTTCGAGGCCAGCCTGGGCTACCAAGTGAGTTCCAGGAAAGGTGCAAAGCTACACAGAGAAACCCTGTCTCGAAAAACCAAAAAAAAAAAAAAAAAAAAAAAAAATGAAATCACAAAATTCACAGAAATGGACAGAAATAGAAAAAAAGTCATCCTGCGTGAGGTAACCCAGACCCAGAAAGACAAATATGGTGTATATTTGCTTATATGTGTACATTGGCTGTTAAGTCAATGATAACGAAGCTACACTCCATAGAACCACAGAGGGTAGGTATAAAGTAAGGGATTGGAGCAGGGGAGGACAGATAGATCTACCTAGGAAAGGGAAGTAGAATAGATAGCTATGGACGGATTGGTGTGGGAGGGGCTAGAATGGGAGGATCAAGTAGGGAGGAGGAGAGGAGGAGGGGTGAGGAGGATGAGGAAGGAATGTGAAAAGAGACAGCTAAAATTAAGGGCCATTTGAATGGTAGTATGGAAAACTAATTCAGTAGAAACTTCCTAAAATATATACATATATGAAAGCAATCTAAATGGAGTTGCCAAATAATGGGGCAGACAGAACCCCAGCCAGACATCTTTTGTTACTAAATGAAGCTTCCAGTGTCTGGAATGGGTTGCACCTAATTGAATTGTTGGACAAAGGGGTTCCATGAAAACCCCCCAAACAACCTAAACTATTGCCAAGACAATAGGTTGCTCTCCACAAACTGATGACAAGGCCCTATTGCTGAGGACAATACCTCCACAACTCACTGAGCACGGAGGAGTCGAGCTGGTGTCTACATAGAGACCTCACCCCTGCACACTAGTGTCTTTGGTACAAGCAGGTACTCTGCATGCTACCAAAGGAAAAATGTAAATACCAACTCAACCACAACCTTTGATCTACAATGTGTCCTGCCTGCAAGATATGCTAGTGCAATGGTGCACAAAGCCTCTGGGGGTAATCAACCAAAATTTGATTTGACTTAAGGCCTATTCCACAAGATGGAACCTATAACTGACACTATTTTGATGACCGAGAACCAGAGACTACTATGGTAAAAACCAAATACTACTGTTCTGTTAAAATAACATAAAAATAAAATGACTCCTAATACCATTCTGTTATACCATAGATCAATGCTTTGTTCAGCCATCATTAGAGAAGCTGCCTGCTCACAGCCTTTACTTAAAAGAGTTATCTGTCATTTTTTTTTCTTTCGGTTTTTCGAGACAAGGTTTCTCTGTGTAGCTTTGCGCCTTTCCTGGAACTCACTTGGTAGCCCAGACTGGTCTCGAACTCACAGAGATCCTCCTGGCTCTGCCTCCCGAGTGCTGGGATTAAAGACGTGTGCCACCACCGCCCGGCTGTCAAATTTATATACACAGCTCAACCACATTTCTTTATTGGAAACATCAGTATTCCCATGTCACAGAGGATTGCTACAAGTTCTAAGCCAACCTAGTCTTCATAATGAGTTCCAGGACAACCAGGATCAGATTGAGACCTTGAGGTTTTTTTCTTTAAATGTGTACGGGCATTTGTCCTTCATGCATTGCCTGAAGGGGCCAGAAGAGGGCAACAGATCCCCTGGAACCGGAGTTACAGGTGGTTTTCAGCCACCATGCGGGTACTGGGAATCCAATCCAGATCCACACACACCTCTGGCTCTTAGACTCTTTCTACCCCTCCCAGTCCTATTTTTATAAAAGGAAATCAATTAATTATGTAGTCATTTTTTTTCCAAGCTGAGGACCAAACCCAGGGCCTTGTGCTTCCTAGGCAAGCCCTCTACCACTGAGCTAAATCCCCAACCTGTAGTCATTTTCAAAAGGTGGAGTAGTAACATAGTGTCACTTGTTGAGATGCAAACTCCTAAGCCTCCCGGCAGCCAGAAGTGTTAAGAGTGAGGCCCAGTGGTCTGTGAAAGTAAGCTTGCTGGTGACTGTGAGGCGTATTCGTGTCGGAAAATCACTGTCATCAGGACATATTGGAACTTTCATTTAAACCTCAGAGGAAGGCTTCAAAAGTCCTGCCCAAGACCACGGAGCTTACAGCTTCTCTACACTTGGAAAAGAAAATATTATTATAGTTCTTTCTTTTTCTTCCTTTCTTTCTTTAATTTAAATGGATCTCATTATGTAGCCTCAGCTGGCCTGGAGCTCCCTATATAGACCAGGCTAGCCTTAACCTTACTGAGAGCCTCCTGCCTCTGCATCCCAAGTGTTGGGATTAAAGTATTGTGTGTGATGATAAATATAAAGGAAGGCAAAGTGGGTACCTTTCGGCAGGCCCTGCCAAGGTATGACACTAAGCAAGCACTCCACGTGCACAGACTTAGTGCAAGAGGTTTACTGGGGGGCAGGGGGCAGCCGTGTTGGAGTTGGGACATGAGAGAGGCAGCCTTCCCTCGGGATACTCTTGTGGGGCCTCTGCTCTAGTCCTAAGGGATTTGACTCCCTCTTCCGGTCTTCAATTGGCGTTGCATACAGGCATGAACGTGGTCCACAGGCAAGCATGCAGACATAGTCAGTAGCACAGTTTCCTCCCACTTTTCTCCTCCTGGTCCCTCTTTCGCGTGTTTCACAGTGCCTTCCGACCACCACAGCCCCGAAAAGCTTGCCAAGATGCATTCTTATCTCCTTGGAACTAAACCCAGGCTCATGTGTCAGTCCTAATCTTACTAGATTTATCAGCTTTGCTTGACGCAGTGTGTCACTGCCTCCTTAAGACATCTTCTTCCTGTTGCCTACAGAAAAAGATACTTTCGTTAGGACTGCAAAGATAAATACATAGCCCGTGCTTTCATGTCGATTGGAAAGAGTTCGCTAACTGCCAAGGAATTCTTCTGGGCTTTCAGATTTTCCCATAAACCTAATTGCAGCAGTACTTCCAAGGCTTTTTAATGGCATGGCACACATAGAAAAATGATATATTCCCCAAAGTCTGGGAATACTACACAAGACAGACGGGAAAGGAATCCCCAACCCCACCCCAGGACTGGGAGACAAGCTTCACACAGGAATTCAGTGGCTCCTGTTTGGTCCTCAAGCATACACTGTCTCACCAGCTTTCCTGTCCTACAGCAACAGTGTGATCATTTAATATCCTCGGGAATAGACCTTTCTGTCCCAAGAATTTGGCCCGAAGAAGGCTCAGCTTTCTTCCTGGATGCTCTTGAAAGCTGAACAAGATTAAGTCTCTCAATACATGCACTCTTTGATGCTCGAAGGCATCTAGTATGCTGGCAAACAGTATTTTTAAAGCATTAGTTAAAAGCCTGCTGCAGATAATATTATCACTTCAGAGACAATGAGAAGCCGTCTCTTTTTTCCCCCTGACTTTTTAAAATTAATTAATTAATTCTTTTCCCCCAGCCCACTCACAGTTTCTCCTCCCTCCCTCCTCTCCTTCCAGTCCCCCTCTCCATCCTTCCCCACCCCCTCCACTCTGCGAAGCCATGGCTTAACTGAAATGAGCTTTTGAAATGAAACAGCACTTCCTCTCTGTGAATCAAAAGAAGTTAGGCCAGGTGATGGTGACGCACGCCTTTAATTCCAGCACTGGGGAGGCAGAACCAGGCGGATCTCGAGGTCAGCCAGGCGGAGTTCAAGGTCAGCCTGGTCTACAGAACGAGATCCACGACAGGCACCAAAACTACACAGAGAAACTCTGTCTCAAAACAACAACAACAACAACAACAACAACAACAAAAGGTTAGATGTGTGTTACTTAAAAAGAGCCATCTTTTTAAAAAAGACATGTCAAAACTTTGTTTCTTCACACATTCCTTCCATAGTTCTCCTTGACTTTTAACCCTTTGTGAGCAGGTGTGTTTTAAGCCTGCCGCCTCTGGGTGCTACCTCCAATGTTCATTTCAGGTTTCTATCCTCTGTATTGAAGTCTATCACACCCACACCCCACCTCTACCCTATCCCCCCAACCCTACCCCGAGTCCCACCCTTCATCCCTCCCCAACCATCCTTCTCCCCCACCTCCACCCTCCCCCTCTCCCAGTCTTTTAAGCAATTCTATCCTTTTCTTTCTCCTTCCTCTTCTCAACCCCTCTTTAAAAAACTGCCACAAGAGGGCAGCAGTTTCACACACATGCATGATACTCAGGCAGTGAGGCTCATTAAAATGCAAATAGCAATACACTAAAAAAATAAGAGGACACAAAGTTGGGTGGGTAGGGAAGAGGAATAGATCCAGGAGGGGTTGTGGGAGGGAGTGAATATGATCAAAACACATCATATGAAATTCTCAAAGAACTAATACATTTTTAAAAGAATGTATCATGCCCTGATAAAACTGTTACTGAAGGTCTAAAGATTTCTGTGGAAGAAGAATAATTTCAGTAGGAGGAGAGGAGTGAGAGAGGGCATTGGGGCATGAAGATGACCAAACATTTTTTACATGTATAAAAATGTCAGAAAATTTTTCATTGAAAAATATTAATTGAAAATTTTTATAACTAAAACCCAATACTTGTTCATTAGGCAGAAGAATTTTGCAATGATAAAAACATATACATCTATTACTATATTGTTATCCATTGCAATGATGTGTACACACACACACACACATATACATACATATATAGTTGTCCAAAATTTATTTTGCTTTTTACCTTATACTTAACTATTTCAACACTATCAGTAGTAACAATAGTTTGACAATAAATTAAGTCACTTTCTCAGAAAAAAAAAGGTTCAACAATCCAGCATCTTGCTCTGCATATAATTCATATTCTGTTAGCAATGATGAACCCCTAATGGAAAGGGAAATCATGCAGAAGTGTGATGAGTGGGGCTGACCTGTTGATATCTCTTCCAGGTACTGGCCGAGAAGAGAGGAGGCAGGACAGAGAGCAGCTCCAAACCTCGGACTAAATCCCAATGTAACTCCTTAAACCAGGATGGAGGGGGAATCTTACCACAATGAAAGCACAGTCAACGACACCCCAGTAGATCACCAGGCTTTGGAACGCCATGGGCTGTGGGAAGTCATCACTATTGCAGCTGTGACAGCTGTGGCCAGCCTGATGACCATTGTGGGCAATGTCTTGGTCATGATCTCCTTCAAAGTCAACAGTCAGCTCAAGACAGTTAACAACTATTACCTGCTCAGCTTGGCCTGTGCAGACCTCATCATTGGAATCTTCTCCATGAACCTCTACACGACCTACATCCTCATGGGACGCTGGGTTCTCGGGAGTCTGGCTTGTGACCTTTGGCTTGCGTTAGACTATGTCGCCAGCAACGCTTCGGTCATGAACCTTCTGGTGATTAGCTTTGACCGTTACTTTTCCATCACAAGACCACTGACATACCGGGCCAAGCGTACCCCAAAGAGGGCTGGCATCATGATTGGCTTGGCCTGGCTGATCTCCTTCATCCTCTGGGCACCAGCAATTCTTTGCTGGCAGTACTTGGTTGGGAAGCGGACAGTACCACCCGATGAGTGCCAGATCCAATTCCTCTCCGAGCCCACCATTACTTTCGGCACGGCCATCGCCGCCTTCTACATCCCTGTCTCTGTCATGACCATACTCTACTGCCGGATCTACCGGGAAACAGAGAAGCGAACCAAGGACCTGGCTGACCTCCAGGGTTCTGATTCTGTGGCAGAAGCCAAGAAGAGAAAGCCAGCTCACAGGACCCTGCTCAGATCTTTCTTTGGCTGCCCGAGACCCAGCCTGGCCCAGAGGGAAAGGAATCAGGCCTCCTGGTCATCTTCCCGCAGAAGAACCTCAACAACAGGAAAGCCAGACCAGGCCACTGGCCTAAGTGTTGACTGGGACAAGACTGAGCAAGTCACTACCTGTAGCAGCTACCCCTCCTCAGAGGATGAGGCCAAGCCCACCACTGACCCTGTCTTTCAAGTGGTCTACAAGAATCAGGCTAAGGAAAGCCCGAGGAAGGAATTCAGCACTGAAGAGACAAAGGAAACTTTTGTGACCGCTCAGACTGAAAACAATGACTATGACACTCCCAAATTCTTCCTGTCTCCGGCTGCTGCTCACAGACTCAAGAGTCAGAAGTGTGTTGCCTATAAGTTCCAATTGGTGGTAAAAGCTGATGGGACCCAGGAGACTAACAATGGCTGTCGCAAGGTGAAAATCATGCCCTGTACCTTCCCGGTATCCAAGGACCCTTCAACAAGAGGCCTGGATCCCAACCTCAGCCATCAAATGACCAAACGAAAGAGAATGGTCCTAGTCAAAGAGAGAAAAGCAGCCCAGACCTTGAGTGCCATTCTCCTGGCCTTCATCATCACATGGACCCCTTATAACATCATGGTCCTGGTTTCCACCTTCTGTGACAAGTGTGTCCCTGTCACCTTGTGGCACTTGGGTTACTGGTTGTGCTATGTCAACAGCACTATCAATCCCATCTGCTACGCTCTCTGCAACAGAACCTTCAGGAAGACCTTTAAGATGCTGCTCCTCTGCCGGTGGAAAAAGAAAAAGGTGGAAGAGAAATTGTATTGGCAAGGGAACAGCAAGCTACCCTGAAAAGTCAGTAACTTCCCTGGAAAGAATAATGGCCACAGTCCGGTTTGCTTGTTTTGAAGAACATCATCTGCCATTCCAAGTCCCCAAAGACTTGTCCAGGCTCAAGGTCTATTGTCAAAATGAAGAGTCACACACATAGCCACTGCTGCCATGTGAAGTGAGTCTTGTCTATTACCAAGGCCACCTGATGCCACTAGCGTTTGCTGGTGAAGCAGAAAGACAGACTCAGGGTCCTTCTCTGGAAATACACTTGAGTCATCCTCGGACAATGACTTTGGGAACTGATCCGTGAAGAACAGTTGGGACCAGACTGGAAATCTTCCCCTGGGGCATTCTGTCATAGAGCATTGTGCAATATGTATGTGTCTATATGAAACTGTCTTAGACCAGTGAAAATCAAGGAGAATGTAAGCCCCTGTCACCTCTGGATAAGAGTGGTATTCAACTGGCTTCTAAGAATATCACCCTTTGTAATTTAATCAGCAGTTATTTATGCAGCTATCATGTGCTTTGTACTGTGGCGTGTTTTTCTGTTCATATGCCGAATGATGTTCTTACTCTCCCTTTCCTAACTATGACAACTCCCATGCCTGGTGAAACCATGGTGATTCCCACAGACCATCAGTCTCTCAGAACCCCAAGTCAAGAAAAGTGCTGACGTTGCATGCTTGGTTTCCTAGAGGGCTTCTGTTCTGCTACTCATGATGATCAAGTTTCCAGACAGTTATTTTCGTGTTTTACCAACGAGGTAACTCTTTCTCTAAACAAATATTGTGTATCATTTTTGGTTCCCATTTGGTGTCATTTATGAAATATGCTGTGTTCCCAGCAGAAATTGATTGTATAACAGCCCTATCCAGTAAGTATTCTCTCCAGGATATTGAACGTTGGGTCTTTAATGTTGTTTTCAGGAGAATTGCTTTCTAATCTCCTCTCAGGACAAATCAGACACAAAACGTGGAAAACAAATATGATTCCCACCATGCTTTCAGTTTTCCTTAAGAGTCTTTGAAGTTCCCGATCTCCCTCATCCAGACCCAGACACGTGCAGATCACTGTCCTGTGTAGGGAAAGAAGTGCTCCTTGGGCAAAAAGAGGAGAATGTTCTTCCTTCCTTTCTTCCTTCTTTCCTTCCTCCCTCCCTTCTTTCCTTCCTCTCTCTCTTCCTTCCTTTCTTCTTTCCTTCCTCCCTCCCGCCCCCCCCCTCTCTCTTTCTTTCTTTCTTTCTTTCTTTCTTTCTTTCTTTCTTTCTTTCTTTCTTTCTTTCTTTCTTCCTTCCTTCCTTCCTTCCTTCCCCTCTCTCTCTCTCTCTCTCTCTCTCTCTCTCTCTCTCTCTCTCTCTCTCTCTCTCTCTCTCTCTCTTTCTTTCCTTCTTTCTTATAGGTCTTTCACATTTGAAAGAAATGACTTCCTTGCTCGATCTATCCCAATGGACCCGGAAGTGAGCTCAGAAATGCTCAGTTGAGGGTAGAGTGCAGCTGGTTATGCCCTTAAACATGAACACTTTGGCTAGGAGGAGCCCAGTGATACATGCACGAAGCACTGGATTCCACCCCAGCACCAAAGCAAACATTGTTTAAATGTAAGTTTCATCTTAAAAATTAAGAGTGAAAGCTGGGCAGCGCTGGCACATGCCTTTAATCCTGGCATTCGGGAGGCAGAGCCAGGCAGATCTCTGTGAGTTTGAGGCCAGTCTGGTCTACAGAGCGAGATCCAGGACAGGAACCAAAACTACACAGAGAAATCCTGTCTCAAAAAAAAACAAAAACCAACCAAACAAAAACAAAACAAAACAAAAAACTAAGTGTAAGGTATAGTGACATAAAAACAAAAAAGTATCAACATGCATTATGTACACTGGAATTATTTAAAAGCAGAGTTTAACTGAACTATTTAGCTGAAGTATTTTTTTTTTCCGAGACAGAGTTTCTCTGTGTAGTTTTGGTGCCTGTCCTGGATCTCACTTTGTAGACCAGGCTGGCCTCGTACTCACAGAGATTCTAACTGAAGTATTTTTATATAAACAAACTGGAAGTGGAGTGATACTCAGTAGAGAGTGCTTGCCCAGAATGCTCCAAGCCCTGGGTTTGAGCTTTAGAACCAGGAGGGGGGAAAAAACTGAACCTAAGATGCTTCTTTGATGATTCTAAAAATAAATACATGCACAAGAAATTAAAGGTGTGAAATAAGTTAAATTAATGAAAGATCCACAATAAAAGCTGTGCAGTGCTACATGGAGAGCTGGCAGGTGGAAAGTCCTGTCAGGAACTTTCTAGTCGAATTTGCTATCATTTGACGCTGTGTTAAATTCTCTACACTTCAGCTGGCTGTGGTGAAACATACCTGTAATCCCAGCACGTGGGCAATGGAGGCAGCTTTGTCTATAGCAAGATCCTGTTTCAAAAAGAAAAAAAAAATCTGGATTTCATTTCACTCAGTGGAAGCCAGCTCTCTTTTAACCTCATTTTCTAAGAGGATGGAAAGAAGAAGAAGGAGGAGGAGGAGGAGGAGGAGGAGGAGGAAGAATTGGCCTGGTTTCCTGGGAATTAGATGTGTACCTGAGTTCTCCCTCCAACACTGGAAGAACAGAGTTACATGCCAAGGAGCCTTTGGGATGGGGGACTCTTGGGCAGGACAAGGCTAATCCACCCAGGCCTCTATTCTAGCCCTGCAGAGACCTGATGTTGAGATGGAGCACGTTTGGTGTGCCATAGTTGTGGAGCCTTTGTGAAGGGCAGGTTGACACCTGCCAAGAATTTAGTAGAAAATACTAATTGGCTCACATCTCTGAGACAGAAGTTCCCAGGCCTACGTGATACCAGGAGGGTGTGACTTTATTAAAAAACCTGCTCTACCAGCTCTAGACGTACTTGGTTCTTTTCCTTTAAGGCCTTGGCTGCTGGCAGAATTGGAAATCTTTCTATGAAAATGTCATTTTAATCCTCTATTGGGTATTCATCACTCACAATAGAGGGATACCCCAGTGAAAGCAAAGGGACCCAGAACTGGAGTGGAGAGAGTATTGCTCCCTGGTCACACAGAATTAGCCTTCTCAATTTATCTTTTGTGAAACTGATCCTTATTGACTTTGAAAAGTAGCGGGGTTTACAGGGCTACTCATGCCCATTAACACAGATAAAGCATACCCCCAAACCGTTAGAGGAAACCAAAGTGTCCTAGAGTCAGGACCTTGAGCGGGGCCTTCAGAGTGCAAAGATTCTGTTGTAAGCTACAGGTACTGGCTAAGTGCGTGGAGCATGAGCTGACCTGATCCTAGTCTCCTGAGTTCTGTCTGTGAGAAACTACGTTCAGCTTTAACTGGTTATCTATAGGATGATATATGTTGCTAATAATGGTATTTGTTTCTCTTTTGGGCTGTGAATTTGGTGACACGTCCCGGTTTTCCGTTCATGTTTTGGTTAAACAAAGCACGTTGTCAACCTTCCTCCTTTACTCCTCTGGTGAGTGTCCTCTGAGGATGACGCTGCTGGTTCTTTGTGATTGTGAAATCTGTACCTAAACCCCTGGGTGGGGGCTTACAGCTGTCTACTATAAATATCTGAATCACAGCAAAGCATATTGTACTCATGTTGTTCTGGACATTAAAGAAATTTAACCACACAGTGATTCCATGAAAAGTGTTAAAACTGGAGAATGTTCTCTGGTTAGCATGATGGACCCAATCTGTATCAGGGTCTTGCTCAGCTCTGCATGGCCTTCCCTTTTAAGATAGGGTACACAATATGGAATACACACACGTCCCTGTTGCTACTTTCTGTGATTTGCCGTTCCAGCTACCAGTGATCAAATTAAGATTAAACAATGATGATAAAAAGTCTGTGGCTAAAATTCTTCCTTTCTCCTGTAGGACAAGGATGAGGGACAGACCTGGAAGCCCAGCTCTCCTCAGACAGAGGCCCTGTGCCAAAGGGAACAGCCTCACTTTCTCCCCTCTCATTTCATTACCATTTTGTGATTGTAATTTTCATCTCCTCCATGTCATCTCATCAGTAAAGTTCAAGATTACGCAAGCTCTTCACTAATTTAAGGAAGTCTAGACAGGGAGTAGATAAATGTGTCGGAAAGGAGCCAGAAGCACATTTTAAAAAGAGCAAATTCTTTTGAATTTTGAACTTATCTAAAAGCTGAAGAAATACTACAAACAACTCTTTACCCTTCATCTATTTTATAAACCCATTACAGTTTTGTCCTGTTAGCGTGCACCCTCTCAGTGTGCTGTGTGTGTTGGCACACGGATTTTTTTTTTCTCAGCTGTCTTAGAGCAGGCTGTCTCCATGTGTCTATTCACCTTGGAATGTCTCAGTGTGTGTTTCTCAAGAACAAGGTTACTTTACGTAACCTCTGCACAAATAACAGAAATCAAGAAAATTGACGCTGCTACAATGTTGCCCTCTGGTCTCTAGACTACTCAAGTTTCACAATATGTACAAATGCTGTCCGTTATATGCATTTCTTTTCCAGTTCAGGATCTAATCTAGGACCAAACAGAACACTCTGCCATAGCCTGCCACGGCCTGTTTAGAACCCTTCAATCTGGAGGAGGGTCTCAGCTTTTCTTCGTCTTTCATTGTGTGTGCATTTTCAGGCCTTCTGCAGGCTAAGCAAGCACTCTTCTGTTATCTGCAGCTTCAGTCCACGATGGTCTTGCACATTCTTTCCCCTTCTGTTGAGACAGGGTCTGGCTGTTTTGGTACTCATGATTCTCGTCTTAGCTTCCTGAGGGCTGGGACTTTAGGCATTAGCTGCTCCCCATCCCAATTGAATTTCTTTTTAATAAGTAAAATATTAATGTTTGTAAAAGTCAAAACTACAAACAGGTTTACTCAGAGAAGTGTCCCTCTGTCCTCTATTTCTTTTATCCTATTCCATTATTGTCTAGATAATAATCTCTGTTTTTTCCCCTTTGTTTTGTTAACAAAACAAACAACAAAGGCCAGGAGATGGCTCAGCAGATACAGTTGCTTGCCTCCAAACCTGAGTTTAATCCCTAGGACCCATGTGGAAGAAGGAGAGAACCAGTTCCTGCAAACTGTCCTCTGATGGCACACAAAGTAGATAAATGTAAAAAGCTTTTAAAAATTCTTATAGCCATTTTTCAGTGTTTGCATTCATTTTTAAAATCCTGCATATTTTGATGTTTTAAGAAAATATCACCGGGCGGTGGTGGTGCGTGCCTTTAATCCCAGCACTCAGGAGGCAGAGTCAGGTGGATCTCTGTGAGTTTGAGGCCAGCCTGGTCTACAAAGCGAGTTCCAGGAAAGGCACAAAGCTACACAGTGAAATCCTGTCTCAAAAAAACAAAAGAGACAGACAGAGAGAGAGAGAGAGAGAGAGAGAGAGAGAGAGAGAGAGAGAGAGAGGAAGAAAATATCTACCACTTTTCTCTTTCTGTGAAAAATAAAGTTCTGACTTTTCCATAGTAATTACTTCCCAAATACCCATCCCTAGGGCCCTCAATTTACAAGAGCTGTGTGGACATGAGTGTCTCTATGAAGCAATTCTTTGTTGGGTACTAGGTTCTAGAGTTCTCCATAAAGCTAAACATACGGGTTCTAGAGAAGAAGACACATATGTCCCCTCCTGTAGCAGCTACTATTACTGAAAGTTATGAAGACATCCATTAGAACAAGTTGAGTTATGTGTGTCGTGTCCTGTCCCACCCCCACCCCCACCAACCCAGGGCCTTGTACTTGTTAGGCAAGCGCTCTACCACTGAGCTAAATCCCCAAACCCATGAGTTACGTCTTTTTATATTTTGGTTTTTGGGTGTTTTGTTGTTGTTGTTTGTTTTTGTTTTTTCAAAACAGGGTTTCTCTGTGTTGCTCTACCTGCCCTGGAACTCACTCTGTAGACCAGGCTGACCTCGAATTCACAGAGATCCACCTGCCTCTGCCTCCTGAGTGCTGGGATTAAAGGCGTGTGCCACCACCGCCTGGTGATTAGTTAGGGTTTTTTATTGCTGTGAAGAGACACCATGATCATGGCAACTCTTATAAATAAAAACATTTAATTGAGGTGGCTTATAGTTTCAGAGGTTCAGGCCATTATCATCAGGATGGGGAGCATGTCAGCATGCAGGCAGATGTGGCACTGGAGCTGAGAGTCCTACATCTTGACTCGGAGGCAACAGGAAGTCGACTGACTGTCACACTGAGTGAAGCTTGAGACAAGAGATCTCAAAGCCCGCCCCCACAGTAACACACTTCTTCCAACAAGACTGCACCTATTCCAATAAGGCCACACCTCCTAATAGTGCCACTCCCTTTGGGGGGCATTTTCTTTCAAACCACCACAAGTTACTATAGAGACAGTAATTGAGCCAGGCGGTGGTGGTGGTGGTGGTGGTGGTGGTGGCGGCGGCAGCGGCGCACACATTTAATCCCAGCAATCAGGAGGCAGAGACAGGCAGATCTCTGTGAGTTCGAGGCCAGCCTGGGCTACAGAGTGAGTTCCAGGAAAGGCGAAAAGCAACACAGAGAAACCCTGTCTCAAAAAACAAAAACAAAAAACAAAACAAAACAAAAAACAAAAAGAAACAGTAATTGATAACAGACAAAAGACCAACTGATATGTTCATGTTAAACTCAGAGAGGCCACAGTCATTATTATTCTCCAAGCGACTGCACTCACCTCACTTTGTAATTCATGAGTTAATGTGTGGGGGGTAGGAATACAACCTTAAATTCATCAGTGCTCAAAAATTAGGCAAAGAAAGCCAAAGCAAAATGAACCTGGATTTTGCTCTTTGTGTCCGACAATCATCTATACTTATTTAATATCAGTATGCTTCATGACAATCTATCTGCCAAAAAATCCTAATGCCTTTTTTTTTTTTTTTTTTTGGTTTTTCGAGACAGGGTTTCTCTGTGTAGCTTTGCGCCTGTCCTGGAACTCACTTGGTAGCCCAGGCTGGCCTCGAACTCACAGAGATCCGCCTGGCTCTGCCTCCCGAGTGCTGGGATTAAAGGCGTGCGCCACCACCGCCCGGCCCCTAATGCCTTTTTTAAATGGATCCTAAACAAGTCTCAAACTACTAGATACCCACAAGGACGTTCTTATGTTCCTTCTAAGAACAGCTGTCCCAAGAGTGTCATTTTCCCAGTCCTTGACTGTGCTTTCAGGAGCATGATCATCTTGTATAAATGCATCTGCACTGACATCCTAATAGAAGGAAAAGGCATCTTTACCTCTAACACAGAATGATGCAAGTACATTCACTTATTCCAAATATCACAAGATGGGGATTGGTACTTATATTTAGCAGTCCTCATGTATCCAAAGATGGACAAAGTTACCTTTGGTCAAAATCCACAAAGCTATTGATGATGATATACTAACAATAGGCCAGATTCCCAACTCAGCAGTTCAGTAGATTGCTGTAGAAAACACCACATGCTGAAAGACAGCAGCGGGAAAGACAGATCAGACTTCCTCTGGTATTTTGAGTACAACTCTCCTCCCTGGAAACCCAGTCTTCTATGGATGGACAGTTCTTATATGGGACCTTTGACACCCAGGAGGTAGGGCCTGTTGGGGAGACTAAGAAAAGATGAATTCTTTACCTAAAACAAACAAACAAACAAACAAACAAAAAAACGATACTACGTGGCTGGAGAGATGTCTTAGCCATTAAGAGCACTAGCTACTCTTCCAGAGGATCCAGATTCAATTCCTAGCACCTACATGGTGGCTTACAACTATCTGTAAATCCAGTTCCAGGAGATCTAGTGCTCTCTTCTGGTCTCTTCAGGTGCTAGGCACACAAGCGGTGCACAAACATACATGCAGGCAAAACACCCATTGGAAAAAAACAACAAACAAAAACAACCTAGAGGACCAGGCAAGGTGCGCTTGGTGAAGTTCTGAGAACCTAAATTTAGATCCCCAGCATCCGTTTCAAAGGCAGTGTGCACTTATAACCCCAGAACTGGGGAGAGGAAAACAAGAGCATTCCCAGGACTCGTTGGCCAGCCAGTCTAGCCAAACTGGCAAGCTCCAAATTCGGTGAGAACCCGTCTCAAAAAACAAGGTGAGAGCGACTGAGAAAGAAGGTCTATATCAATCTCTGGCCTGAACATGCACATACACACACATACATGAACACACATACACAAAATTATATTGTTTTGTTTTATATTCACTATACTTTATAAGACAATGGTTAATATAGCAAGACGCATTGTCTTAGAAAACCAACAAATGAAAAATTACCAGGAATTCTGCCAGCTGGAGATGGCTGCGAAGTATCTTAGCATCTACCCTTGAAATCTCATTGTGTACAAAGACATACCTTAAAATTATTATCATATTTTAACTGTATAAAACAATGTTTATTGTGATATTTTTATAGAAGCATATAATATACTTTAACCGTACCCACTCCAGTAGCCTCTCTTGTCCCCCTCCTTTTAGTGCCTTTTCACCTGTCAAATAGTCCTTCTACCTTCACTATCTTTTTTTATTTTAATATTAGATTCTGTACATGAGAAAAGACATGAGCGTTTTGTTTTTCTGAGTCTGGCGTATTTTTGCTTAACACGATAATCCCTAGTTTGATCCATTCTCCCGCCTGCCACATGGTTTTGTTCGTCTCCATGGCTGATTAAACGCCATTGTGATTAGATAGCACATTTTCTTTATCCATTCATCCACTGATAGACACATCGACTGCTTCTAACACTTGGCTACATGCACAGTGCTGCAATAAACCTGGGGATGCAGGTATCTCTAGTGTGTGCGCTTTGACCCCTTCCGTTATGTGCATAGAAGGAGCTGACTCGTATCCTGGTTTTATTTGCTGTCTCTTGAGGAACATCCACACTGACTTGCACAATGCCTGAATTAATTTACACTCCCATTAGCTGTATATAAAGTTTGGTTTCCCCTGCACCCGCACCAGCGTCTACAAACATGTTTCATTTGAACTCACAGTGCTAGTAAGTACCATTTGGCCGTCCTTGAACAGAAAGCATCTGGCCACTTAGACTCTTCAAAGAAGAAATCATAAGGCTTCAAGTGACACAGAAAGCTCCCACTCCTAACTAAATATAGATCAGAAAGAGGCTGCACCTGTCAGTTTCTAGCTCTGTCATATGCAATAGTACAGCTTAGAGGATAAGAAGAACACTGTCCTGGAGAATTCAAATTTCTTTCACCATGCTTTTAGATCCAAGAGTATCATCCAGGCAACTTGATTATCCTATGTTCAACAAATAATTATCCATTTATACAATGAGCTTGGGAGTGCAGAAGGGAATGGATACTGTTGCCCACCCTTCAGGGATGCAGACAAACAGAAAGACAATGGAACAAGCAGCAGTACAAAGAAAATCATCACTCCAGCGGCGGCTGGGTGCTCTGCTCCTCCCCAAATACAAATATTTCCCTTCTCTAAGCCTCTTTTCTGCTGTTCTTAGGCACAGAAAGAAAACAATCAACAGAGTCCGGGCCTGTAGGCCAAGGCTGGAAGAAAGGGTGAGTGAGAGTGACGAGATGCATGTGGACTGCAACATTCACCAAGTTCTCATCCACAGCCTGACAAATACAACAAAGAACTAGCTCAGAGTGGCCTCGAACTCTCTGTTGTAGCTGAGGGTGACTTTGAACATCTGATGCTCCTGCCCCCTCCCCCACTGGTAGAATTACTTGTGCCCATCACTACACTCATTTTATGTGGTGCCAAGGATTGAACCCAGACAGTGTTTTGTGCTTGCCACACAAGCACTCTACCAACTGAGCTCCTTCCCCAACCCGAGAGCAGTCTTTCCTTTCCCCACATTTGGTTCCTAGTTCACATGCTACATGTCAAGACATGTTGAAAGACTGCTATTTTTTAAATACACCTGGCCTGTCTATTTGATAACCAGATTCTGTTGGGAGCACAAAGGCCCTTCTGCTCATAGATAGCACTAAGGAAACCAGGAATGTTAGATACATAAGGTAGTTTTTTCAAGGGAAAAGATGTATAATCTGTTTTCTGCCCAGAAGGCTGGGAATGGAGGTGGCTAATAGCCTAGGTAACCCCTGTGCTATCTATAGGTTCAGGCTAGATCTGGCTCCCCTAAGCAGGGCTTGATGTAGCTAATAGTCTAGATGACCTTTGCCTTATCTGTATGGCCAGGGGGTCCTCCAAGCTCCCACAACTAGGACCAGACATGGCTAATTTGTGCTATCTGTGTGACTGATAACACACCAGATCCTCCCCTACGTCTTCAAGAGAACACATGTAGCCTATCTCTAGAATCAATCTTCATGGACAAAGTGACATGTACTTTGAGACGAGTTTCGGTGTAATTATGGCTTCTGGTGTACATAGGATTGTTATGCTAGGAAACTTTTAAGTTGTACTGTACTTAAATATGTCTAAAATAAACTGCCTGGAGTCAGACTCTAGAAGTTTGTACCAACACCGGCTACTGAGTTGTGTTGAACCAGATTTCTTTCTTACCTCACGAGGATTGACACTTTGCTGGCCCTGGTGTCTGCAGAGACACCACACAACTCCTCACAGAAGTCAGGTAGCATTACAGAGATGAAGAGCTGTCTGCAGAATTCAGCCAACATACCCTCAAAAGCAAATGCATAGTCACATATGCCTTTATAGGTTGAAGCAATGAGAACAGAAAAGCATGTCAAGGCAGGAGCAGCTGTGCCAGGGTAGTAGGGCTAACCATCTACCAGGAACAAGGAACTTCTAGGAGGCCTTGCACAAGGGCAGGTATGTTCTTTCCCACCAGTTCCAAAGAGCATGCAGATAAAGAAAAGCTGTCTCGGGCTGGAGAGATGGCTCAGAGGTTAAGAACACTGATTGTTCTTCCAGAGGTCCTGAGTTCAATTCCCAGCACCCACATGGTGGCTCAAAACCATCTGTAATGAGATCTGGCTCCCTCTTCTGACCTGTATGGACACATGCAAACAGAACACTGTATACATAATAAGTAAATAAATCTTTAAAAAAAAAAAAAAGAAAGAAAGAAAAGCTGTCTCTATGCTACTGGCCCCTGCTGGACCTCATCAAAGATTTGAAGCTGGTCCTATAGCTATACCACCCCGAAAGCTCCTGACTTCTTTAGATCTCAGAAGCTACGGCAGGGTCTGGCCTGGTTGGCTTTGAGTCTGAGCCAGAGGTGGGCAAGGAGTAAGACAAGAAGGAAGGGGAGGCCTATCTTCTTCCAATTAACATTATCTTGCAGTTTTTCTTTTCTTTCTGGGCACTGGAGCCTGAGACTATGGCCTGGCACATGCTAGAGATGTGCTCTACCACTGAGCTTCAATCACTGTTTCAAACACAGGTTGGCCTGACCTCAGTCTGTGTTCAGTTCCACTTCTTCCTCAAGCATGCCAGAGCTTGATATACATGCTGACTCACTCACTCTCCCTCCCTCCAGTATTGGGGCTTGAATCCAGGACCTCTCACGTGCTAGTCAAGCATTCTACCACTGAACTACATCCCTGGCTTTTTTAAATGTTTCAAGACAGGCTCCCATTAAGATGTCCAATCTAGCCTTGCCCTCACTGTGATCCTCAGTGTAGCCTAGGAAGGCCTTGAACTTGTGATCAGCCTCCTTAGTAGCTGGATTACTGACCCACACTACCAGGTCCAACCCAGGGTTCTCCTTTATGATTTTGCTACAAAGACAAGGTACCCTCCAGAAGACAAAGTAATTTCAGGCTTGCAGTGCATCCAGGCAGCAATCCTTACAGTTAGCAGCCCCAGTTCTGGGAGCACTTTCTTTTAGCTATCCATGTTCAGTTCCTCCATAAGTCACCCCACTCCCTACTACACACACACACACACACACACACACACACACACACACACACACACACTCCTCAACTCAGGAATTAGCCACTCTCATCCCTTCTCACCTTCAATCTGCTTTATCGCTATAGTCTTTCAACCTTACCTGGCGTGGCACTTTTTCCTAAACTGTACTCTAGCTACCAAGGTAGGTCCCCACTTAATTAGGACTTAGCCTCTTCCTTAAGCATTCATAATGGCACGTTTGGAATCCCAGCATTTGGAAGCCTGAGGCAGGATTATCACATATTTGAGGCAGGCCTGGGCTACATAATGAGTTCCAGGTTAGAATGGGGTTCAAAATAGGACTGTCTCAAAAACAAAAAAGCAAAAGAGTTTGGAACCAACCCTTTTGTGTGTTTTCTGATGAATGTTAAGAAAGCAATACAGATTCCTTTATCCCAAGAGAGAAGGGAAACACTCTACTTGTCCAATACTGTGGCTTAAGAGCTTCTCTTTAATTAAAATAACCCATAAGGAAAAGTTGTAAAAACTTTTGTGACTTACTGAAGTCAATTTAGATCTCCAAACTAAAACACTGTGCTGTTGTCCTGCTTTAACACTCTAAAAAGAACTCTAAGACTGTAAAGGAGACCAATTCCCTATGACACTGAGGTTGGTTTTCCATCCTTGGGCCAGGAGGCGTTGCTTCTGGCTTGGCTGCTTTCACCTGGCCACTCTTTGTTAGGATCTGTCTCCCTCTGAGATAGGTGCTGGTGCTGTGGATATTGCTCTATATAAATAAAATACTGATTGGTGTAGCTAGAGTTTTCCTGCCTGGCCCACAGTCAGGACAAATCTCTCTAACCCGCCAGTCCCGCAGCCGCTCAGACCCAACCAAGTAAACACAGAGACTTATATTGGTTACAAACTGTATGGCCGTGGCAGGCTTCTTGCTAACTGTTCTTATATCTTAAACTAATCCATTTCTATAAATCTATACCTTGCCATGTGGCTCGTGGCTTACTGGCATCTTCACATGCTGCTTGTCATATTGGCGGCTGGCAGTGTCTCTCTGACTCAGCCTTCCACTTCCCAGAATTCTCTTCTCTGCTTGTCCCGCCTATACTTCCTGCCTGGCTGCTAGCCAATCAGTGTTTTATTTACTAACCAATCAGAGCAACATATTTGACATACAGAACATCCCACAGCAGATTGGCCAGTGGCCAGGCAGGAAGTATAGGCGGGACGAGGAGAGAGGAGAATTCTGGGAAGTGGAAGGCTGAGGGAGAGAGACCTGCCAGCCACCTCCATGACAAACAAGATGTAAAGATGCCAATAAGGCACGAGCCACGTGGCAAGGTATAGATTTATAGAAATGGGTTAATTTAAGATATAAGAACAGTTAGCAAGAGGTCTGCCATGGCCATACAGTTTATAAGTAATATAAGCATCTGAGTGATTATTTTATATGGGTTGTGGGACTGCGGGGCTTGGTGGGACCTGGAGAGAAGCTCTCCAGCAACATGCTGGGATATTATCCATCTCTGTATTCTACTACAGACCACAGCACACAGCTGATAGATAACTATGAAATGAACACAGGGATGAAACTAGAACTTAGTGGTAGGCTCTATACTGACCCACATGTCCACACTCTAAATAATAAAATGATAACTGCATCAGGAACATGCATGCCACTTCACAATCAGGGAATGTTCACTGTGAGTGCAGGTTTTGGGATTTTTACTTTTGAAAAAGTCTTACTCTGTAGCCCAGGCTGGCCTCAATCTCAAGGCCATCTTCCTGTATCAGCCATTTCAGTGCTAGGATTGATTCCAAGTGTAGCCACCACACCTGTCTTAGGGTGGAAATTTTGAAACCTATGGCCCCATATATAAAAAACACAGTGCATGTGCTCTTAAAGGACCAAGCACTTCTTTTTAAAAGCAGAGCTCAGATAAGGAAAGGATAAAACTGCCCAGAAAAAGGAAAGTTAAGTAGTAAAGAATGACAGAAGATAATTTTATCTCTGGATTAAGACTTCTTTAATATACATAATGTATAGTACTTCATATAATTTATTAATGTCATTTTCTATAGGACACTGTAATTAATTCAGTGACATTAACATTGACCTCATACAGACAAAGGATGAGAGCTGGGTTTTCTTGTGTACCAAGTACAAAACATGTGTTAAGAAATCAACGTAGACAACAGTTGTACGAGATCAACTTTCCGATGACTCAGTTTACAGTAGTCGCTTCACACGGTTCCCATCAAGACTTGGATGCACTGGGGTAGCCGAGCTTGTGCGATGGCAGCTGTGGCCTGACTACCTCCTTTTGCCGGCCCCACTTTTGCCTGTTTTACTGCTGCCGCTACTGGATTTGCCAGAGGATTTTGAAGAGAAGAGTCTTGTCATGAACTCTGAGACATCAGGCAATTCATGGTTGGAATTCAACATGTTCATTGACTGCTCCATCTCCTGCAGGAAGAGAAAGCACCAGGTATGAGAGGCATCCCCTCTGGCTCTATCTGAATCACTTGTATGTGTGAACACATAAATGAGTGTGTACTCTCAAGAGAGTGTTACTAAGCAAAAGTAGATTAAAGGATCAGAATATCTGGATTAGGCATATCAAGGCTATTATGCATTTCAACTGTGTAACAAGCAAGGCACACAAAAAGACTGAGATAAGCACAATGCTTTAACTCTATGAAAAGACACTAGCATTCTCTAAGACAACCAACTGAGTTTATCTTATCCAATGGAAAGAGCTAGCGGAACACAGGGAAACAAATACTGCATTATACAAACTCTCAGAAGAACGTGCCATGGGAACTAGGACAAGTTGACAATACTCAAGCTACACAGCTGCAGTGAACAACAAGCACCAGAACATGCCCAGATGACAGCATGGGAAGCTGAGGCAGAAGGACTGACAGTTCAAGGCCAGCCTGGGTAACTTACTGAGAGTCTACCTCAAATTAGATTTAAAAACAGGCACTACGAATGCTGCTCTGTGTCAGTGGTAGAGCACTTGGAGAATGCGAAAGGCCATGGGTTTACTCTCTAGTGCCCGTGGGAGTGCACGAGTGTGTATGAGCACACACACCCCACACGAGTATACATATACACAATTAATTTCAAAGTGTTATTTAAAAAAAAACACAGCATGACTCAAAAGACCATAGCTGGGCAGGCAGCTTACCCGTCTCATGTCAGGATCACTTGTGTTGACCACTTTAGGCAGAAGCACAAATATCAATAATGGAAGAACCATCATCATAACCTGCAGAATATATAAAAAAAAAAATCAGAAACCTTTTCTTCCACTTTAGCTTGTGAAACAAGACCTGTTTAATAACGAGTGACAAGATCCAAGTGAGTACATAGAATAGAATGTATCAAAATTGCCTCAACAGTACTGAGCAGCTTGGGTGGTGGGGTGCTATGTGACTGCTGCGGGGCATCTGAGACTGAAGGAGTCTTGCTCATGTATGCCTGGGCTTTACCGACACCAAACTTCTACATGCCTCCTCCTATCTTTGTAAAGACTTTAGGTTTAACACAAATAATTTCCAAGTGGAACTGTCTGCTCCTCTTTCTCTCCCAGTGCAAGCTGCCACTGGTGATTCCAATGGCCAGAGGGGCTGCTCCTTACAGACAACTGTGCTGTTTCCTGAGTGCTGTGTTACTGCTCTTATTAATTACATCCCCTAGAGCCTGCAGCATAGTGGAAGCCAACTATTTAAGCACATTCATTCTGAAGATGGCCTAGAATCCTCCAGCACTTGACACACTTCTGTGCAGATTTGGAAATGAGAACACCAGAGATGAAAATGGTACAGTCTCATGCTAATGTTTCTCTTCTCAGCTGCTCTCCCGCCCTTTTATCTCTGGGAATAAACCCCTGGTACTAATTTACCTTTCACTAGATGTATAGTCCCCAAACAGTACTGTTTATGATCTATACAGTTATCACTAAGCAATCGAAATTTAGAGAATCCTAAGATAATACAATTTTCAAAAACAGATTTTACAAAGGTCAATTTGTTTTTGAAGAATTTTTTAGTATTTCACTATTAAGATCACACCATGAATTGTAGACTATTGTTTCAGGATTAATACCAACTACTTAAAATACTCCAAGATAACTTCTCTGTCTATTACACATTTTAAAAAGGAGAAAGAAAGCCCTACTAGAGGGGCTGGTGACATAGTTTGGTAGAGTGCTTGCTTAGCATTCAGGAGGCCCTGGCTTTGATTCCCCGGCACTACATACAACAACTAGGGATGGTAGTGTACCCCTGTAATACTAGTACTTGAGAAGTAGGGGCAGGAGAATCTGAAGTTCACTGTCATCCTCAGCTACATAGCAAACTCAAGGCCAGCCTGGGGTCCCTGAGACCCTGTCTCAAACAAGAATAATAAAACATTATATGTGCCATCAACATGGGCTGGTTAATAAATGAGCGCACACTTATCAATGGGCAGATAGATAGAATGGATAAGTTAACTCTATATACAACTTAGTAATACTCTCATTCTATCTGATATCTCATGAAATCAGGCATCTTCTTCATATTTATTTCAGTTGCACATTTATTATGAAATACACAGTACAATTCTCCTATTTCTTTCACTGTCTGTTTCCAATGACACTACTTTCCCAATCTCACCCTTCCCTCTCACAGGAGTTTAACGTTTCAACTGCTAGAAGCAAACCAGGGATTAGTACAATGCTCTACACATACCATTGGGTTCATCAGAAAGTCTGTCCAGCCCCATGATTCCCTCTTAATGAAGTAAGAAGGTGGACCTGAAGATTTCATTTGGAGAGGATAGGGTAATCTGACCACTTCTGATGTTTTGATGTAATTCACATATCTTGCTCTAAGGAAACAGGAGAAAATGAATTCTATGAAAAACATGACATTTGTCTAGCATGTGCAAGGTCCTGGGTTGGATCCCAAGCTACTGCAAAAGAAAGTATACACATAAATAAAGCAAAATAAACAAAAAACAAAGCTAAGAATTGCTTATGTTAGCAATGCCTTATGCTTATCTTCAGCTTTTCCAAAGCACTTTAGCATCTAAACTTTTTTTTAAATCTTTTTAAAATTACTTATTTATTTTTATGTTATAGGGGGGTTTTTTTTGTTTTTTTTTTTTTGTTTTTTTTGTTTTTTTTTTTTTCAAGACAGGGTTTCTCTGTGTAGCTTTTTGGAGCCTGTCCTGGAACTCACTCTGTAGCCCAGGTTGGCCTTGAACTCACAGATATCCTCCTGTCTCTGCCTCCCGAGTGCTGGGACTAAAAGCATGCGCCACCACCACCCAGCTGTTATAGGTGTTACTGACTTCATATATATCTGTACATTATGTGTATGCAGTGTCCAAGCATGCTAGAAGAGTGCTTAGATAACCTAGAACTGGAGTTAGAGATGGTTGTGAGCTGCCATGTGGGTGCTGGGAATTGAAGCCAGGTCCTCTGCAAGAGCAGCCAGGGTTCTTAACTGCTAAGCCATCTCTCCAGCTCCACATCTAAACTTTAGATCTTGAAAGTTCCATCAAAGTCTGTCTAAAGCACTCATCAAAGGACACAGGAACTAGATTTGGGGTCTTCTAGCTCTATCACTTCCTACATTTGCAGGTCCATGTCCTTACCTTCTTTTCATATCGAAAGTTATTTTAAATCTGGGTGTGGTATCAAATCTTTGTAACCCTAGGACTGGAAAGCAGAAGCAGAAGGATCAGGAGTTCAAGGCCAAATTCAGCTACATCGGGAGCTGGAAGCTTGCCTGGGCTTCTGGGTTTCATGAGACTTTGTCTCAAAATAAAAAAAGAACCCTCCCCCCTTGCCGGGCAGTGGTGACACATGCCTTTAATCCCAGCATTCGGGAGGCAGAGCCAGGTGGATCTCTGTGAGTTCGAGGCCAGCCTGGTCTACAGAGCGAGTTCTGGGACAGACACCAAAACTACACACAGAGAAACTCTGTCTCGAAAAAAACGAAACAAAGTAAAACAAAACAAAAAGAACCCCACCTCAAAGTTCTTTTAGAATCTTTCCCATTTTAAAGTCCTTTCATTACATGTAGTAATGAATTTACTTATTTATTTGTTGGTTGGTTGGTTGGTTTTTCGAGACAGAGTTTCTCTGTGTGTCCCTGGCTGTCCTGGAACTCACTCTGTAGACCAGGCTGGCCTTGAACTCAGATATCCACCTGCCTCCGCCTCCCAGTGCTGGGATTAAAGGCGTGTGCCACCAGGTTGGGTGAATTTATTTTACTATAGACATGCAAAAGTATTGGCTTACATATTTTTGATGGTCTAAGACATACCCTATTGGATACATCCAATTTTTGTTTTTTGTTTTTGATTTTTTTTTGTTTGTTTTTTTTGTTGTTGTTTTTTCAAGACAGGGTTTCTCTGTGTAGCTTTGCGCCTTTCCTGGTACTCGCTTTGGAGACCAGGCTGGCCTCAAACTCACAGAGATCCGCCTGCCTCTGCCTCCCGAGTGCTGGGATTAAAGGCGTGCGCCACCACCGCCCGGCCAGATACATCCAATTTTTAAGGCTATTTTACAGGGAAAATATATGATTCAAAAAAATCATAGAAAACACATTGATAATATCTCATTTTTACCAGAGATATATTAAAAAAAATCAAAATTCTCAGCTGGGAGTGGTGACACATGCCTTAAATCCCAGCACTCTTGACTCCAGTGGAACCAGAGGCAGCTGGATCTACATGAGCTTGAGGACAGCTGGTCTACACAGTAAGTTCCATGCCAGTCAGGGCTACATTGTAAGATACTGCCCTAAAATTAAAATAAAAATCCTTACCTATAAGTCATTCATGCATAATCTACTTTACTTTTGAAATTTTCTATTCTCTAATTGTTCGCTTTTTAAATTTCAAATTATGTATTTGTTTTGTTTATTTATTTCAGTGATGGTGTTGGTACTAGGCTCAAACCCAGGACCTTGAGTATGCGAGGCAAGTACTCTATCACTGAGCTATATCCCCAGTGCTTATTTATTTTTGCATTGCTATCATAGTTCGTTTCTTTTTTGTTTGTTTTTTGAGACAGGGTTTCTCTGCGTAACAGCTCTGACTATCTTGAAATTCGCTCTGTAGACCTCGAACTCACAGAGATCCACCTGCCTCTGCCTCCTGAGCTGTAATCAAAGGCGTGCACCACCACTGCCTGGCTACTGTTCATCAGACTGTCTCTTCAGTTGTTTTACACATCTGTTTCCATCTCAATGCCTGTATTTACTGTAATAGTCCTATCTTATTTTTTTTCAAATATCTATTGTCTACTTTGATATACCATTTGTCTTAACAGGAAATATTCTATTTCTTTTTTTAATACTATAAAGACTAACATTTTAATTAAGACAAAGTTACAAATTTGTGTGTAGAAACTTTTACAATTAGAACAGATATCAAGTCTTTCTTTTCTTTAATCACTTTAAATATACTTTTAAACTATTTAGCCCATATCTAGTATCTACACAATCTTAATTTCCTAGAGGTCTGTTTCATGGGCTGGCTCAATATACACTGTTTCCTTGGGTATTTTGTAAGAAAAGTAGACTTTATTTACTCTGAATTTAAACACATAGCAGGGCATCACCTTCCAGAAGTTAAGCATTTGTATGTGCTACTATTCTAGTTATACTAACCAAGGATCACCTTCAATCTTCAGCTTGGAAGCTCCTAGATTTTGTGAGACATAATACATTTATACCCCAGGTTACACATTTCTTACTTATTTAGTGTGTGTCTGAATATATTTGGGCATATAGGTGCCACAGTGTACTTGTGGAGATTAGCGGACAACTTGCAGGGGCTGGTTCTCTCCTTCCATCATGTGGGTCCCAGAGATCAAACTCTGGTCATCAGGCTTCCTGGCACGTATTTTTACCCACTGTGCCACCTCACGGGCCCTTCTTTCCATTTTATCAAGATTTTCACTTTTACATAAATACCACAACTACATCTGACAATTCCTTTACTGAAATTTGTAGTGTATAAAGGAGAAGCTATAGAAACTTCTAGAACAACTTTGTAGTAAATAGAGGGATTATCAAAATATTTCAATGAAAAGTCAGGAGTAGTATTTCAAATTCAAAAAAATTAAATAATTCTCAATTTAAAAAGTTAAATTTCAATTATAGTTTCCACAGTACTTTTCCCCTACAGTAAATAATTTTACCTTTACTCTATACAATTACAGAAGAGGCTTATCCTATTAGGAGCCTTCATCCAGAGGCAAAAATTCAACTTCATTGTCTCAATGCTCCAACAAAGGTAGATTAAACATTGTAAGAAATAACTGTGGTTTAAATAAGAAACTCTCAATCTTCACTGTAAATTCCAAAAGTAATGCATAACAACAAGTAGACTAGACTTTAATAAAAATATATACTACAATGTGGTTCATAAATGGGAGATTGCCCTGCTAATTACCCCAAAGTGGAAGGACTTAAGAAAATTGTTAGGTGTATTTTAAATTTTTATTTTTATATTTCATGTATGGGTCTGTGTTGAGTGAGTGCTACATGTGTATGGGTACTGAAGGAGGCCAGTAGAAGATGTTGGAGCCTCTGGAGCAGGAATTATGGGTGATTATGAACCACAAGACATGGGTTCTGAACTGTACTGAACTGTACTCAGGAACTCTGGAACAGCAACAAGTGCTGATTGAATTTATATTTGTGTGGCATTAACAATAATATCCTTTTACCTCATGAATGATGGTTTTCACTCTACTTAGGTCATCCCTGATTTTCTTTCATGGATTTTGTTAGATTTATTCCTACATAAATGGAAATTTAAGATATTTTAACTTCTGAATTCTCAATGTACCATACAAAAGTACAACATATTTTTGTATGAATTTTATGACCCATGTTATACTAAATGTGCTACTTTTAATAGTTTGTTTCTTATAATCTAGAGAATTATGCATATAGACAATGATGTATATAAATAAAAATAATGTCTCTCCAAAAAAAAAAAAAAAAAAAGAAATCATGTATCCTCACCTCATTTTTCCTTTTGAAGTGATATCGACTCGGACAGGATCAAACTTGTAAGCTGGAGAAATAACTTCCACCACATATGAGCCAGAGGGAATATCATGAACCACAAAGCTCCCATCTGTCCTGGAAAAAGGAAAATCATACTTAGTTACTTCTCACCAGTACCTTAGTTTTTCCCTGTTTGAAAGCACTAGTTTATTTCCCAAACAGTTCTCAAAAAACATCAGAAGAAAACCAGATTCCAGTACCCAGGAGGCTTAAGCAGGAGGATCACCATGGGTTCGAGGCCAGCCTGGGCTATAAGTAAGTTTCAAGATAGCCTGAACTACAGTGGGAAATCCTGTCATAAACAAACAAAGACATGAACAATTAGAAGCAGCTAACCAAAACAGAAAATGCAGGTATAACAACTTATTCCTGTAATCATAAAACTCAGGAGACTGAAGCAGGAGGATCACTGCCAGTTTGAAGCCAGCCTCAACTACCTAATGAATTCATGGCCAGCTTGGGCTACATAGTTTCTGCCGCTCTTCCCAAATAAACAAAAAAAAATGTCAAAAGTAGGTCTTATATTTTATGTTGCAGAATTTTAAGAGTTCTGAAAATAGATGAGCCTAAGCCAGAGTAACAGAGCTTCCTGCTGCAGATACAGATGACAGTGACAAAGAGCAGCTCCTACTGTGAAGCCCTGTCTTCACTGAAGAAAAATTATCAATGTATATTATACAATAGAAGGGTCCCAATTTTATTAAATTCCTTCAATATATTCTTATTAGTTAAAAAAGTGTTCTATTCTAGTTTTAATTTGTATTTTGTTGACCTTCTTTTCCATACAAACATATTTCAATAATAATTGTTCCATTTATTATACACAGACCCATTTACTTTAGTTACTTTTGGCTGGTTATATAGAAACCTACAATTTAGTAGTTAAAGCCATCCATCTTTTCTTTCTGTATTTCCTCTAATCCTACTAGGCTAAAAAAAAAAATCATCCAACCAAAAGGGGGTAATTTCTTCTTGCAAGTCAAAATTAACCTGTCTAGAAATGAAAAACTGCTATTTCAAGGAAAAAAGACATAAAAAAATAAGATGAAAAGTGTTTCTTGTCATTGAAAGCATATACTAAGGTAAAGCAGAACTGAAATATAAGCATTAAAATGCCTTATTCTTCAGCTGGACGCCTATTTGCGCCCCAGGACCCAATCTCAAATGTACCTTGAGAGGTTTTTTGGTGGTTCTAGCAGCTTCAGGAGGGATGCATGTGGTTAGGAGACATTTGTCTAGCCAAATCAACCCTGATAATCAATGAGATGACAGATGTCACAGCCATATTCCGCTCACATCCCCCAGACCCACTCTACCTTTCTTTCATGTCTACGGGAAGGGAAGAAAATTACTTTAGTATATTTCCCACAGCTTTATCACTGACATGCCATCTCTAACTGGCTCTGCTCAGGACCATGGCTACATACAAGCCGCCTCACCCCATGCACACTTCCAAGTCTCCAGGAGCCTTTCCCCTCCTCCTCCCTCCAGCTCAGAGGTGGCAACAGTTTCCTTGTTTTGCTTTCACATATTCCTGGATAAACAGTGTTGAGGCTGTAAGCTCCAGGTGCTACACTCTGACTGTTCCTCTATACCTTGACGGTTATACTGTTTGAATCCTTAGATTAAACTTGTGTAAACGATTCCAATTTCAGTGCATATTCTGCTCTTTTGGTTTTGGAGACAAAGTCTTGCTATACAACTCAGGATGGCCTCAGATTCACGATGCTACTGCCCCACCCTCTCAAGAGCTATGACATTAGTGTGTGCATCACATCCAGTCATCTGCTTCTTGATGGACTCTGACAGAATCAATTTCAAAACATGACTATTTGACACAAACAGTATCAGAATCACCCAAAGAAAAAGCAAAGCTAGGCATGATAGCAGACACCTGTAATCAGGTAGTGAACCCAGGAGGACATGAGTGTTAAGGTAGTATGAACCACAGTGAAACTACACATTCATAACAATCAAAATTAAGTAGTATACAACCTTGTGATATCAAAACAAAACAAAACCAGAAAACTGACAATTCCCTAACTGTCCAAAGCTAGAAGACTGGATAAGTGAGTTGTGGTTTATATACACATTATGACATTTTATATATATATAAAGGCTTGTGTACTCTTCAAGCCCAAGTCCTCTCATCTCCATTAGCAAAGTCCCAAGCCACCTCCCCACAAGACAAAAAATATAGTCAAACTTGTACGCTGGCTGTTCAAAACAGCTATAAGACAAATTACTTATCCTACTTACAACAAGACTATTACCATAAAAGTCACACAAATTCTCAATCAACCCTTCTATATGAATATAAGAACATAAAGTAGAAGCCAGGTGGTGGTGGTACACTCCTTTAATCCCAGCACTCGGGAGGCAGAGGCATTCGGATCTCTGAGTTTGAGGCCAGCCTGATCTACAGAGTAAATTTTAGGGCAGCCAGGGCTACACAGAAAAATCATGTCTCAAAAAACTGAAAGAAAAAAAAAAACCAAAGTAGTATAAAAATTTTTCATAAATCTTAAATGAGAATTACAGTCTCATGTGCTTTACTCTTAAAGACAAGTCATATAAAACAATAAGGGTTGCTATCTTTCAGTTGCAACATTTTAAAAGAAAACATCTTGTTTATATTATCCTCAAACATTTATTTATTTATACTTGGGAGTCACCCCAGTGCCACCACAAAACTGTATCACTAGCTTTTTTTTTGAGACAGGGTCTCAACTAAGTTGCTCATAATGTCCTTTAACTTATAATCCTTCTGCTTCTACTTCATGAGTAGCTGAGATAATAGGCATGGGTCACTATGCAAGAATAATATATAACAATATATAATATATTAATTTTAAAAATAATTTTAAAGTAAAAATAAGTAGTTTTCAAAAGTGCTATATACTGCAGAAGTTAAATTCTCAATTAAGTCTTATCTTCCAAACCTTAATGGGATTTTATTATTACTATTATTATTTTTGGTTTTTTTTTTCTGAGACAGGGTTTCTTTATGTAGCCTTGGCTGTCCTGGAATGCACAGAGATACGCCTGCCTGTGCCTCCCGAATGCTGGGATTAAAGGTGTGCACCATCACCACCCAGAGGGATTTCATTATTAACACATCATTAATTAGGATAAACTCTTAAACAATACTCCAGTTCCAGATAACATTAAAATATTGGTTGTCAGTTTGTTGTTATTTATTAATCTGAGGTTGAATTTCCCATGAGGGAACCTCAACAATCTGCAGAAATCTTCAGTTCAAACTTAAATGTCTGCACTTAAGACGTACGGTTTTCAGATATCACGAGTTGGTTTACAAAACCAGCAAAAAAATATTTTCTTTCAATCATAGTTTCAACTCCAAATACTGATGGCAAAATTTAAAACATCATATTCATGCTTAAAAGGGTGAAAACAGATTGCTGACAAACCAAAACACTAATACAACCACCCCACCTTCCAATATAAAGAACAATTCTGTTTCTCCTAGGAACAAGATCAGGTATGTGTAAGGAATCTTGAGAAACCCTAGTCTAACATAAAGGACGACTGCGATATCACAAATCCCTCGACGAATTCAAGTGTAAAAAGAACAATAATCACAATCTTGGTCCAAAGGGGGGGATTAAAAAAAGCTCTTTGATTAGGGACTTTTGGGCCTATTAATTTTAGAAGCAGGAACATCAGCCTTCCAGTCTGTGTCACCAGTGGGAGTCCTTTGGGCTTTAACAATTCCCACTTGTTTAGCATCTTTCTACACAACACCAAGCTACCAGAAGACTGACATGTAGAATGCAACTAGGTTCCAGAGAAACTAGACAAGACGCAAAGGGGCAAAATATCCAACAAACAAACAAGGGTCCACCAGTCCCCTGGGTCCAAGTGTCACGCGCCGCACGGGGGACAAAATGGGAATACAAAAAATGACCCGAATCTTTCGGGCCTGGGACCACTGTCCTCCAGCCTCGCTGCTGAAGTATCTGACTGCCTCTCAAACGTCTCCCAGCAGAGACCGTTAGTGGCGCCTGTGCCTTCAGTTTGTGACAGCTACACTGTCGGTCCTGACACTGTGCTGTCCTAGCTGGATACCCTTCCAGCGTCCACCCAACCGCTCTCCTGCTGCCCTCAGGATGCTCACTTAAGGAAGCCGACGTGCTCTTCTCCGTCGACCAGCACTCGGGCCGCGGAGATCCAGTCCTGAGGTTTCACCCCGGGAACAACCGCACGTCCCTCGATCTTGAAACGATCTCCCAGGCCGACCCCACCACCTCCCGGGCCCTCGGCAGCAGCCCCAGGCACCTCCGAGCCGTGGGCATCTCCTGATAGTAACAGCAGCAGGATGGAAAAGCAGCCCCACAGCGCACCCGCCATGACAGCAGCTCTGAGGAGTCAGGCCCACGGCCCGGAAGCCCTCCCCAGCCGTACGGCCTCTGCGGCGGCCGCCGCCGGCGCTGAACAATGTCGTCATCACCGCGAGCCGGATCCAGCCCCGAGCTGTGCACGCCCCCGGAGAGAAGAAGTTAGGACAGCTCACCAATCAGAAGGGACGCAGAGCGACGCTGGGCACGCTCCGGTGCTCCGGCTCCAAAGGCGACATGCTCCGACTCCAAAGGAGCATCTGCAGGGGCCCAGGTTGTAAAGGTGGAGGAGTGTATGTTGTTGTGGCACCTAGAAGATGCATGACACCTCATGGGAGTAAAGGAGGATGAGACTGAGAGGGACGAAGATCTCAAGTGTTGAGTCCTGGGTCTGTCGCTAACATGTCAGACGTCTGCTATCATTTTCTTGAAGTTCTTTCTAGCTCCAAATATTCTTTCTACCACAGATCTCTGTAAAGGGTTATTTACGGGCAAGGTGTGCTTTTTCCCTGTGCACTTAGCTGCCACAGAAAAGTTACAGAAATTGAAACACGTGCAAAAGCTGTAAGCTCCCGATGGAGAGTGGAAATGCAGAAATTTGGGCTGAAAAGGAAAAAAAAAAATACTTGTTATATACAAAGGAATTGGTGGTCTACGTTTAAGAAGTACGTGGAGAATGTTTATTTTCATTCTATTTTAATTTCTGGTTTGTTTTGTTTTGTTTTTTTAACATACACAGGTTGACGAACCAGAAAGTGAGGCGCTCACTATAATCGGTCTGTGATGTTCCTAATACGCATACAGGGCAAATGGCAAGACCATCAGAAACAATGTTTCCCTAAGTCCTTGTGGTATCTATCGACCTTCTTTTTTCCAGTCCTTAATGTTTATTTAACGTGAGTGCCCAGTACTGCTTTGTTTCTCATTGTCTCCAGAGTGAATTGCTAACATTCTTTTCACTGTTGATGCTTACCTCCCCTTAAACACCCCAGTCATTGAGCAGAACCCTAAATACTGTAAAAATCCATCCATAGTCTCTTTTACTAATACACTCAGTTTCTTGGTATGGAGTTTTTCCTAGTTTTGCTTGCCTACATGCATGTTCCTAAGGTCTCTGTCTGTTGAACATTATCAAATAGTGCAATATTCAAAAGTTTCAAGTATGCAGAATAGATTCCTGTCTACTTCTGTCTCTCTGTTGTCATTTCCATAACTATTTGCCCAGAGATAATCTACAAGCAAATACATATGTTAAAAATGCACAGAGGGAGATGGGTTAGCAGTTAAAAGCACTTGCTACTCTTGCAGAAAATCTAGGTTCAGTTTCCAGAACCCACACCATGGCTTTGTAACTTCAATTCCAGGTGATCTGATGCCCTCAACTTCCACAGGCACTGGCTTGGACCACATAGCAACCACTGCTGCTTGGTGAAGTTCCAGCATTTCACCATTGCAGACCACACTTCTACAGCACCTTTTTACTTTCATATTTAATGATTCTCAATATCAATGCCTTTCCTTTTGGGTAATTTGTGCAGGCTTTGCTAAAGGATAAAAATGTGTACAATGGTAGCCTCTCTAAACAAAATAATTCTTTGGAAAAAATCTCTGCCACTTTGGAACCAGGAATTCCATTGTGCCCTCCTAATTACAAAGAGAACAGGAAAGTTAGAGATTTTACCAGATATACCTGGTCCCCAGGATGAAAAGCCTTCAATTCAGATCCAGAGCCTAAGGCCATTAAGGGCAAGAGTTCAGTTAATAAATATAGAGAAATCAGAATGGCAGTATAATGGGAAAAGAGTAAGACATCAGGACCTAACCTTTTGGGAACATTTTGAGGGGAACAGGCCCATATAGTAAGACTAAGAAATGGTAGTATAGAGTCTGCTCCCCAGAAGAGGAGAAGACCCTATGCTAGATGTACTTTGCTTGCCTAGACAGATTAGCCTTCCTGCTTTACATCCTGGAAGGCTGACTCTTCAAGGATTGGAAAAAGTCTGTTCTCTTTTCTTCTGTCTTCCAGTTGGTTTAGCCAAAGGCATGTATCAGACCTGCTCTTTCAATTTCCTTTAACAGTGCCACAGAAAATTTAATGATGGGGTAATTGGCAATCACTCCTTCCCAGCTTTCCACGTATTTTCTGCCAACATCCCGAACCACGGAGATCAGGTAGGCCTGCTTACCGTGGTTATTAGTGCTGATGTGAAAGTGAGAGGTGATCAGTTCATCACCCAGGCCTCCTCCCTTCCCACCTTCCCTTCTCTCCCTTGTTCCTTTTCTACCAGGGGCCCTCAGCCTCTTCTTGTCATAGCCACCAGGGGGAGAACAGGAATAGGGAAAAAACACAACTTGACATCCAAGATTTAGTAATTTTTTTTTAGGAATGTTGGATTACACCATCAGAAGTTATTTCTGATTTTACAGGTGTTCTCTTTTGTAAAAGCATTCTTTGTGTTTCTGATACTTTTGCACATTTTATAGTTAAAAGATTTTAACTGAAGAAACTGAAATACCTAACATATATATATATATATATATATATATATATATATATATATATATATATATATATGTTTCAGATTTTCAGAATAAATCTCAGAATTTACATGAAACTCTTAAAGTTTGATTCAGCCCCTCTCCAAAACCACTTACCCTCCCTTGCTTGAGTTTTCCTAATCTCTTAGTGACATATTTGGGGATGGGATGGCGGCCATCCCCCTTTGTTTCACTGTTCTGCTTGTTAGTATCTCTGTGTTGTCACTGTGATTTGCAAGCCACTTTCACACACTGGCTCTCTACATAGAAGAGATGTCAGGTTATAAGGGAAGTCAGCGCTTTCTCTTTTAATAGAGCAACCGCTAGAATTCCTAAGAAACTTCAGCACTCTGCTTTTGTTTGGGGATGGTTTTTGCCTTCTTGAGTGTTCAAATCTCATTTACTTCAAATAGTTAAGCTAATGTCTTTCACTCAAATAGACTGTAGTTAATTCTCTTAGTATTTTTTAATGCCTGTTGCCCAGTAGGACTCCAGGGTTAACTCTCAAAAGCTATCTCTAAAGTCCTGTCCAATGAAACCAGTCATCTGTCTTTCATGCAGGGAAGTCAGCACACCTCCATGTCCTGCAGAAATAAATTGGAAAGAAAATGTTTCACTTTATTCATTTGACTTGGAGTTCTTATCCCTTCCATCAAATTCTGTGAAAAATAAAACAAATTGAAGAAGTATGAAGTACAGTAAATAACTTACAAATAAGATGAGGAACCCATCATGTTGGGGAATTATATGATATTCTAAGTCTCCTGGCATGTTCTAGACCAAGTGCTTTAGAATGTAGATATAGGTACCGTGAGTAAGAGTGGCTGAGAGGCCAAGGTCTTAGGTGGAGGGGGTTATGGCACACTATCTTGTGCTTTAAGCCCTTACCATTTGAGTGGACACAGCTTTTCTTTGGCTTGGGCTGCAGTATAGGAATGTTCATGACACCGTAGGATTAGCTCAGAGAGCAACCACAGAACGTGCCAAGAACAGCACAGTAGTGGGACTTGAGCTTCATACAGGAAGCCTGAGCCTTTGGTCAGTGCCTGGGGTCTGACTTTCACATGCCAGCCCTTATAAAGCACTGGGCCTCTGTTTATATCTGTGTAAGTTAATCGTTGTATTCCATCATGCTCTTTTTTTTTTCAAATTCAAGATATTAATTACACTCATGATATTCATTAATTATACTCATGACATTAATTATATTTGTGGTATTCATTGATTAAATCCGCAGTATTCATTCAATAACTATATTTATTTATTTTAAAGATTTATTTATTTATTTATTATGTATACAGCATGTATTGTGCAGGCCAGAAGAGGGCACCAGATCTCATTACAGATGGTTGAGAGCCACCATGTGGTTGCTGGGAATTGAACTCAGGACCTCTGGAAGAGCAGCCGCTCTCAACCTCTGAGCCATCTCTCCAGCCCCAATAACTATATTTATGATATTCATTAATTACATTAATTGTATTGATTTATACATTCATGATATTATGTCCTGATACTACTGTCCATTTGTGGGGTTTGTTCCATCACACAAAACAGAAATTTTGTACTTAGGAAATTGCTGCTCTATATTCCTTTCTTCTCCATCTTGAGATAACATCTAATCTTTCTGTCTCTATGAATTTGTATATTCTATATATTTCATGTGATACAATTCTATAGTATTTGTCCTTTTTCCATCATGTCTTAATTTGAGTCTGACCTTTATAAAAATTGTTGTGAAATACACATCCAATTTACTGTCACAACCATTTGAAGTTCGCATTTATTAGTCTTAAGTGTATACACAGGGTTGAACAAGACTCCATCCAGACCCTTTTATCTTAGAAAACTGTAAGTACATCCATTTAAAAAAAAAACCCACAAAATCTTCATCTTCCTGTCTTGCCTACCCATTGACAGCCACTACCATTCTGTTCCTGTGAATTAGATGGCTCATGTAAGTAGACTCACAGCAGGTGTCTTTTCATGAGTAACTTATCTCACTTAGCACAACATCCTGAAGTTTCATTCATGTTGGAGGACAAGTCAGTTTTCTTTCTTTTAACACTGGGTAATGCTCCATTGACTGTGTATGATATGGTTTACCCATCCCTTCAACTGCCATTAGACATTTTGGTTGCTTCCACTTTTGCTACTGCAGGTAATACTGTTATGAAGAGGGGCATATACACATCTGTGAGTTCTTGTCTCCACTTCCTTTGGGTCATACAGCAATTTTCTCTTCAGTTTTGGTGGAGGTATTGTGCTGTTTTCTGGGAGAACAGCACCATTTAACTTTCCCACCAACAGTGTAGTGCTCTAAGTGTTAGGCCTTGTTATTTTATGTTTTCCTCTTACTTCTTTGGGTTGGGGTGTGTGTGTGTGTGTGTTGATTTGAATAGCAGCCATGGAAGTGGGTGTGAAGAGCTAGCTCCCTGTGGCCTTGATCTGTATTTTCTCTATGCCCATTCATAGATTTTTCTGGCTACTTGCTTGTTTTTGTTGTATTTCTTTTGAACTTGTTGGCTTTTTTGTGTATCTTCTTTGAAGAAATGTGTCATCAACCCTCTTTTCTTGCCTTTTTTTAACCTGCATCTTTCTCTTTTAAAATCTTAACTGAGAAAGATATAAAATTTGTACATATCAGTAAGGTACCGTGAAATGTTTATACATGTATATATTACGTTTAAATAAGTTTAATCATATTTATCTCTCAAACATTTGTGATTTCTTTGTAGTGAAGAATTTCCAAAGGCTTTTTCTAGGTGTCCCTGAGCCCCTTGTTCCTGTCTAGGCATAAATTAGTGCCCATTCATAAACTTTCCCCTTCCCTCCTTCTCTTCTACTTCTTTTTTCTTTGTGTGTGCATGACAGATAGAGAAACAGAGACAAGAGTCTTGCATTGTAGTGTAGCCCAGGCTAGCCTAATTCTCATTATGTAGCTCAAGCTGACATTGAACTTCGAGCAATCCTGGTTCAGCCTCTTGAGTATCGGGATAATAGATGTGAGCCACCATAGCTGGTTCTCCTCTCTGCTCTTACCAGCCTCCTCTCGTCACCACCATTCTACTCTCAACTTCTGTGAGCTCAGCCGTTTCAGATTTCACATGAGTAAGATCCTGTGATTCTCATCTGACTTGTTTCACTTAACATAATGATTTCCAGTTCTGTTCATGGAATTGCAAATGGCATAGTGTCATTCTCTTTATAGCTATACAGTATTACATTGTGTGTGTATACCACACGTTATCCATTCATCAATTGATGAATACTTCAGCTGTTTCTAGTTCTTCGTGACTGTGAATAATGTCTTTGACATACTGATTTAATTTCCTTTGGGCAAATACCCAGTAGTGGTATTGCTGTATCATATCATAGTTGTATTTTTTATTTTTTTTTAAAGAACCCCCATACTGTTTTCCATACTGGCTTTACTATTTTTTCACCAACAGTGGATAGTGGTTCCCTTTTGCTATATTCTTGATTGACAACACTGTAAATCTCCTGCCTCAGCCTCCTGAGAGGCTGGGCATCCATATCACTCTGAGGCCTTCTTTGATCTTTTTGGAAAGATTTTGCATTTATTTATTTGTGTGTGTGCACACACATCACACCCACAGTACATGTATGAAGGTCAGAGTATAACTTGCAGGAGTTGGTTCTCTTCTAACATCTGAGGTCCAGCAATTAAACTCAGGTCATCAAGCTTAGCAGCAAGCTCCTTTACCCACTAAGACATTTTGTCAGGCCCTCTCTGGTCTTCTTGATAATATTGACTAGGATGAGATGATACTTCATGTGGTTTTGATTTGCATTTTCCTGATAATTAGTGATGTTCCATATTTTTCATACATGTTAGCTATTTGTATGTCTTTTTAAAAATGCCCATGTAGAGTTACTGCCCATTTTTTAAAATGCTAGTATTCTATTTTTAAATATAATTTAAATTTAAATACAATTACATCACTTCCTTTTCTTTCTTCCAGCCTCTCCTATGTTCCCTTCCTTCAACCCCTACTTTGTCTGTCCCCTCATTCTCAAATGGTAGCTTCTTTCTCTTTGATTATTATTGTTACATGTGTGCCCACACGCATGTGTGTGCCTGAATACATACTCAAATATATGAATACAACCTGCTGAGCCTGTGTTTGTTGTTTGTGTGTAAATGATTCCAAGGCTATTATGGCAGGAAGCCTAGAAGCAGGTAGGCAGGCACACACTTCTTCCAACAAGGCCACACCTCCTAAACCTTCCCAAAGCAGAACCACCAACTAGGGAATAAGTGTTCAAGTATGTGAGCCTTTGGGAACCATTCCTAGGGAAACCACCAAAAAGGGCATTAAAATTTTCTCTCCATGACTTCTACTACCTAGAGTTTATCACAGACTACCCTAAGATTTGGAGGCTCTGTTTCCTTAACCAAAAAACCCCAAACATTGTAGTTCATAACTGCGTTGGTATAAAGACACATAATACAGGCAGATTCATCATTTTATATTTCATTTTATTTACTTACTTGATAAGAAGAATGACATTCTGTGGCCTTTTAAATGTGTTATAAGCCTAGGCATGTACTTATGCTTAACAATCAGTTGGCTGTGGTTTATTGAGGACTAACTCAGAATTCCACCAGTGGACTGGCAGCCATACAATGCCTGGCAGGTTGTTAAGCTCCCACAATTAATGAGCAGAAGCAGATAGTTAGAATTCTTCCAGTGCTCAGACAGGGTGCTGTCTAAACACAGCACCAGCAGTGTGCAGTGATTTGCTCATCATTTTTAATAATTGTTTTCCTGCTTTCAAATTATAAAATACTGTTGGTATATTTTATCTGCAGTTACCATGGGATTAAACATAGAAAGCTTAATGATATGATTAGATAGATATATATTTATCCATATTACAATTATCATATTTTAAGACAGATACTACTGAAGTTCAAATGTCAACCATTCAGCCCCTTATTAATAAAGCATATCTATATATATCTATATATCTATATATCTACATATATATTCCTCCATGGGCTTAAATTTTGGTTGTCAGAGAATGAATATCATAGTTCACAGTCTTTTATAAAGTAAACACTGATGACTCATATATTTCTTTGCTGCACTTTTTTGAAATCTGAAGAGTTAATTTGAATGTTGAAGATGTCATTACTGCTGGTAGGAGACTAATTAGAACCAGGGGTGAAGGAGGTGTGGCAAAATACCTTGATAGACTGCTTATGAGAGGAGGGAGGGGGAGAGAGAGAGAGAGAGAGAGAGAGAGAGAGAGAGAGAGAGAGAGAGAGAGATTGATTGATTATGTTGTGCCTTTGGAAAAGAATATCCATGACTAAGAAAAACTTTGGAAGCCTCAGAGGAAATAGAGTTGAATGTTGACCCCTCATTCAACCCCAGGAAAAAGTACGTATCAGAAGGGACTATTTCCTACATTATAACCAAACTTGACCATAACTTACAATGGATGCCAGTTACCTTTTATGCCAGGATATAATACTGGTTTTTTTTCTGTGATTAGTATATTATATATTTCCCTGGCTGGTCTACCTGAATGATCACACTAATAACAAATGTTGAAATGTGACATTTAGATGATAAATGCAAAAGTATCTATGTCAAGAAAAAAAGACCAAGAAAATGTTTCTATCTGATATTAACCCAATTTGTTTGGGTAGTTGTTGCCTTCATTTTAATGTCATTGGATCCAGATCTTTGAAAGTTCACATTGGTATAAGTTGGTTCAACACTAGCTCCTGATGTCTTAGGCATCATCCTGGGCCACCGGTCAAGTTCTAGTCTATGAGACAAATGTTTACAGGGAAGTTCTTAGGTAGCAGGGGCACACATATTTAAGTGGAGCCTGTCATATGGCATGTTTTTTATTTAGAAGAGAACTATTTACCACTCCAGAGGGCTGAGGTTCTGAATAACGCACAGAGAAAGCAAAACCGCTTCTTTAATTTAAATATGGTTACTAAACTCAACATATCAAGCTAATGATAATACAGTTAAGCATTTAACAAAATTACAGTTCAACAAAATTATGATCACATTCCTTTTTCTGCCATTCTGCCCTGCCAGATTTAAATGCTCCACAATAAATCTTTGTGTGGGATTATAAAAGCTTATAAATAAAATATAAGAATTCTTAATTTAATGGTACAGAAACTTTATTTCATCTGCCATGGAATAAGCACAAATTGCATCAGATAGTGAGTGAGGCATCCTGTCAGCAGAAACCGCAACTAAAGAGTCACTCAAAAGTTGTGGTTGATTTGAGTAAGAAGTTTGGATGAGTTTGGGAAAAGGACTAGTACATGGAAGACCAGAGATTCATTTCTACAAGGATGAACTTTCTTTTTTAAAATTACATGTATTCAGTGTGTGTGTGTGTGTGTGTGTGTGTGTGTGTGTGTGTGTGTGTGTGCACGTGCACACATACTTGCACCACACTTTGTGGTGCAACTTGCAGGAGTTGCTTCTTTATTTCTGTCATGGTTCTGGGATTCAGACTGGGGTTGTCAGGTTTGATGACAAGTGCTGTTATTCCGTTAAGCCGTCTCGTTGGCCCAAAGAGGAATTTTGTAAGTTAAATAGAAGAAATTGCACACAAAAAATGAATGGCTATCTAACAGGAAGAGAATATGTAGCCACTTGGTAAAGAGGCTATAAAAATTTCAAGTAGCCTGCAGCTGGACATTCTGACTTTAATCTTGGGATTTTGTGATTCTTTATTTGGAATATTAACAGCTGTTGTTTCACCTGCTCCAGATTTATTAATAGTGGTTACTGGAAAAGCAACCATCATTTTTTCACATGCCAAGTGAAAAGGATGAAAAGCAAATGTGAGCTATTGTTAATACACAAATTCCAACAGAAATATGAAAATTAGATGACAATACATTCCATTACAGTAAGTCATGCCACAGATTTGCCAACTGACAGTTGTAGTGCAGGTAATATGGTGATTCAGAATTATGAGTTATAATGAAGTCATTCCCAAGCTTCCTGTGAAGTGCCAAGTAAATATGCATCCCTGAGAATTATCATTCCTAAAAGGAAGTCTTCTCATGCACAGAGAGATGGTAGTGGTTTTCAGACTTGTGTGAGCATCAGAGCCACCCTGTGAGGTCATTCAGCATCAGCTGCCTCCCATCCACAGGAGACTCAGTCTGGCTGGGCCTGTTGTGTTCACGTCCCTATTTATAAGATCCTCCCACCGGTGATTCTGATGGGCTTCAAGTTTGAGAGCTGGTGATCTCTCTCAGAAGAATAGTATTTGCATTACATAAGTAATCTAGTAAAAATATTCATAGAAAACTACATATACATGTTGAACTTTAGTTTTATTTTTGGACATTTGCTTTCTGTATGTAGGTGTTTTGCCTGCTTGCAAGTCTGGGTTTCACCTTTGTGTTGAGTACCCACAGAGAACAGAAAAGGGTGTTGTATGCCCTGAAAATATAGTTATATATGGTTGTGAGCCTCCACGTGAGTGCTGGGAATTGAATGTGGATCCTTGGGAAGAGCAGCCATGGCTCTTAACCACTGAGACATCTCTCCAAGCCCCAAGCTTTATTTTTAGACACAATGTTTCCTTTGCGTTATCCGTCAGTAGCAAAGTTTCAATGGGCAGAACTATAGAAGTAGAAATGGTGTTCATTATGAAGGTAATAACAAATTTCTGTCCAACTGTGACTCAATTTAAAACAATGTACTGGTTTAGAGCACACACGGGCTTTGGGGTCAAATGGGCGTGATGAGAAATTGCAGCTGGGTTGATTACTATACTAACAATGGCATCTTGACTAAGGGGCTTCGCTTTGCTAACCCTCAGTTTCCTCATTTGCAAAGGGAATTGGACTGCTTATTTATGCCACAGGGGTCACTGTGATCATTAAATGAGATGATGTAAAGGAGGCAGCAGGCAGAAAATAATGGAAGTACTGTTACCATTGTGGTGACCAGTCATGAGCAATGGTTTCAGTGTGACACAAGATTACAAATAGGATTGATTTAATGAGCTTTAATGTGACCATATATTTATCCCAGGGATAAGTGGAACATCCAAGTTCTCCATTATGCACACTACTGTCAGATTTCTCATCTATTGCATCCAGGAAATAATCTGTTCATTTGTTTATGCCATTCAGAAATGAACTCTCTTCTCATCACAGAGTTCATTTTGCAGAAAAAATAATTGCAAGGTCATCGTCCTCTATTATACAGTGAAGTCAAGCATCGCTGGGCTACATGAGTTCCTGTCTCAAATTTTTAAAAATTCCTTCAGTGGTTAGATATCTCGGTCATAATTGAGAAGACATAGTAGTCATAAGAGAGCCTAAAGTTTAGTAGACCAAATTTTATACACTAGACCAAATTTCACCCTCAAGACCAGATTGTTGGGGATGGAGAGATTGCCTAGTGGTTAAAAGCATGTGCCACATAGCCATGAGAACCTAAGCTTGGGTCCAGGATTCATGTAATAAGCTGGGCGTGGTCTTATGAGGGTCTGTCACCCCAGCACTATTGGGATCAGACAAGAGGATGCCTAGCTCCCTTCCCCCGAAAAAGCTGTAGAAATAGGCAGAGAATGAGAGATATAACCTACCTTTGGTCTCTGTGTGTGCACACAGAAGACCTCCTCCTCCATACACACACATACACAGGGAGAGAGACAGAGAGAGATTTCTAAAATACTGAGGAGCCCCAGAGATGGCTCAACAATTAAAAACTGCATAGGCCTGACAACCTGAGTCCAACTGTTGGAATTCACTTAAAAACTGGATGCAGTGGCACCCAGGTGTAATCCCCACACGCCTACTGAGAAATGGGAGGTAGAGACAGGAGAATCAGGCAGAAGCTTACAGCTCAGCTAGCACAGTAACAAAAACAGAGATATTGCCTCAAAACAAAATGGAAGGAGAGAGCCAACTCTCCAAAAGTTGTTCTCAGACCTCCACTGTGATTCATGCACCCCCACCAATGTGCACACACACACATACGTTTTTTATTTTATTTTTGGAGCTGAGGACTGAACCCAAGGCCTTGCGCTTGCTAGGTAAGCGCTCTACCACTGAGCTAAATCCCCAACCCCCAAGTGAAGCACAACACATACTTTAAATAAGCAATTTCATGGTGGTGAAGGGCATGTCCTAATATCAGACAGAAAGAGCAATAGCAGTCATCAGTAACCAGCCTCAGTCAGTTCTTTATAGCTAGAACCCAACACTTTAAATAAAAAGAATTTTTTAGGAAATCTTTAGAAATGATCTCCAATAGAGAAATTTAATGTTTCTATCCCAGACTCAACTGTCTCAAAGGTCTGAAAGAACAACTTTCTCTTTCACACTTCATGATTTCTAGTAGATAAGTAAGAGTGGGGTGAGCTGAGGACAGAAAAGTTCTGAAGAGTAAAGTCTCTGAAAGAGGTGGACAGTGCAGAAGACAGAGTTATCCAGATCCCTACTCCTGTCCTTCTGGACTCTGGTCACTCAACTGGTGGGGATCCTGATGAGCTACTGCAGGTTCCCTGGATGCTATTGTAATTATCAACACACATGTATCAAATGATGGACTATAAAAGGTATGCTGGGTACCAATAGTAACCAATTATCTAACATTGATTCTGCAACAAAACATGAAGTCTTATAATTAATGACCTGTGTATAATTAGTGAATCCTAGTAACGGTAAAGGACTTGCAGATTCCTCATTGATGGTGTGCACAGTCTTGTTAAAGGAGCTCTTCTCTTGATAGAAAAATGGGTGCTAGTTGGTAGCAGCAGCTAAGAAGTACATATGGCTGATAAGAACAGGCACTTGGTTCTTATGTAAACATTTTTAGTAAAAACACCTAGTAGCTCTTTGTCCTGCAGTCCAATTATTCAACAATTTTGTATTTTTTTTTAGAGTTCTGAGGATACTAGTCAAGTGTTCCACCTCTACATTACATACCAACTCCTTTTTATTTGTCTTATTTCTATTTCAAGACAGGGTTTCACTGTGTAATTCAGGTTGTTCTTTAACTTGCAATCAAATTGCCTTAGCCTTGTGAGAAGCTGGGATCACAAGTGTGGGCTACCACATCCAGCTTGAGCATTTCTTCAGTTTGCACAGGCCTAAGAGCTGGAGATAATTAAGTGGCTACTTGTCTTAGTTATTTTCTATTACTGTGAAGACACCATAACCAGGGGAACTTTAGAGAAGAGTTTATTTAGGGCTTACAGTTTCAGATGATGAGTCCATGACCATCACGGCGGGGAGCATGGCAGGCATGGCATTGGAGCAGCAGCTACAAGCAGGAGGCAAAGAAAGCTAACTGGGAAAAGCCCACCCCTACTGACACACATCCAGATCCTTTCCAAATAGTTCCAATTGGGGCCCAAGTATTCAAGTATATGAGCCTATGGAGCTATGCTTATTCAAACCATGACACTACTCACAATTCAAATCTAGCTGCTTACACTGTACCATGGTCAAGGGAGTACACAGAAGTGTTCTACACAAAAATTGTGAAAGAAAAATGAAGTAAGATCTGAAGCTCAAAGAGAGAGTATTTGGGGAGGAGGTAGGGTGAAAGATAACAGAGGAGGGAACAATGTTCTCAACAGTGAATGTGAAAGCTAGGAATGAAGTGGCATAGTGGGTCACGTGGATTGCCTGAAGAGGGCTCTGGTCCTGTGGGGTGGGGAGGTGGTGTGCACGTGTGTGCACGATGTTGAGGAGTCTGGAGAGAAAATACAAACCATGGCAGTAAGGGTAAGTACTTTAAACTTTATCCTGAAGCCTGAGGTGATATAAATGTCACCCTCATTGGAAGGATCCTCAGCTGGTCACCAAGGATGAGTAAGAAGACAGTAATTCTTTTAAACTCCTGCTCAAAGACAGCTTGTGAAATGGGATCATAAGATTTCATCATCACAATAGTTATTTTCTCAACTTACTAAAGCCTTATTAAAGCACCAAGAAGCTCTAGTTATGTCACCAGCACCAGTGAGCAGAGGTCATAAACTCTGAACAGATCCAGGGCCAAGTGAAGTGAGTCCGACTCCGGTTTCTACCATAGGGAATGATTCGGTCATTCCTTTCTCTGTAGGGTCTAACTACAAATTATGAGGCACACAGTGGTTTTGTTAACATCAATAAGGAAATTGGAAGCTTATAGTTACTCGTCTGGATGAATTTTATATTTAATATGTTAATGGGTAGTGCCATGCAGAAACCATGTTTTCACCCATCCTTCAGACTGAAGCAATCAACCCTAACCTGCTGTATCTACCCAAAAGACACCTTAGAAACCACAGATACATGGCCACATCTTCCATTCACTTGCTTTTAAGGCATTGAAATAGTAATAAATTCTAGTCAAATAAACAGAAAGGATTTGTCAAGTTGGTGTCACTGCAGGGTTGCAAAGTTGGTTCAACATACACAAATCAAAAGTGTAACTGGGCAAAGAAAGACTTAAGGACAGAAGCCACACGATCATCTAAACGCATGTAGAAAAAGTTAAATGTCACTACATAATAAAGCCCTGAGTGGGGAAACTAGGACTAGAAGGAACACACCTCAGGTAATAAAGGCTACAGATGACAAACCTACAGCAAACATAATTCTAAATAGGGAAGAAGTGAGAGCATTTCCCTAAAATATGGAATGAGTCAAGAATTTTTCACATTCAATTTCATGCCCAAAGTGTTAGAACAATAAGACAAATTAAAAGAATATAAACAGGAAAGGAAATCAATTTATCCCTACTTTCAGAGGACATAATCTTTTTGCTTAAAAGGCTTCAAAGATTCTACTAGAAAACCTAAAACTAAAACACTTTCAATAAAGTAAGCAGGATACAAAATCAACACCAAATCAGCAATTTTGCGGTACTCCAACAACAATTTTCTGAGGGAGAAAATCCCATTCATGACTACTCCAAAAAATTTAAATGCTGGCCTGGGGAGATGGCTCCTTCAGTAAGGCATTTGACACACAGCATGATGGACTGAGTTTAGATGTCACAAACCCACGTTAAAGCTGTACATGGTGGCACATGCCTCTAATACCAGTGCTGAAGGTAGAGATAGGTGGACAGTCTAGCTCAGTCAGCAAGCTCCATGTTTGGTAGAAGATGTCCCAAAAATTAAGGTGAGGAGCAGCAGAGGAAGACATCCAACATACGTCTCTATACACTAAACATGGTCATAGGAAATGAACGGCAACAATGTTTAGTGACAAAATGTTTGACAATGCCATGATGAAACCTATTTCTTTACTCTAACAGTAAAAAGAGTGAAAAGACGAGGCCTGAAATATCCAGAGATAATAAAACCAAGAGGCTTGGAATGGACTTACCTTCACAGGGTAGGCTTCTTCTTGACTATGCCATGATGAAAGGAAGCAGCTTCCTATGACTCTAGAAACGTGTCCAACAGACTTCCTAGGAAAATTAGTTTTATGCTCTTTTAAAGATATTATTGAGAAGGGGGTTGTAGGCCTCCAAATTTAAATGATTACAGTTAGGAAGAAAGCCAGGATTATCTCTTTACACTCAAATTTAGGAGTCTCATTTTCAATGTGTGATTCTTACTACGAAATGCCATATTTACAAACAAAGGAAGGGATTTTTGTATTACTTTTCTTACAAACTTCCTGCTTAAGCTGGGCAGTGGTCGTTTGTGCCTTTAATCCCAGCACTTGGGAGGGAGAGGTAGGAGATCTCTGAGTTCGAGGATAGTCTGATCTACAGAGCAAGTTCTAGGACAGCCGGGGCTACACAGAGAAACCCTGTCTTGAAAACAAAACAATACAAAAAAAAAAAAAAAAAACCCAAACAAATAAAAAACACTCAATTTAACTAAAAAGCAGAAAATTTAGGAAGTACCTTCCTCATTATCACAGGATTTATAAAATAATGTTTAAACAATATAGGATTTATACATGTGACATATTATGTAACACACACACACACACACACACACACACACACACACGCCTGCCTGATGACAATACTGGGAACCAAACTTAAGTCCTCCTGAAGAGCAGAAAGTGTTAACATCTGATCTATCTCTCTAGCCCCGTGGGTGTTTTCTGAGACAATGTCTTGCTATATAGTCCAGTTTGCCTTGAACTTACTATGCAGACAACATTGGCCTTGAATGCACAGCTTTCCTCCTGCCTCAGTTCTTAAGTGCTGGGATTACAAGTGTGTGCCACCATGCCTGCTAAACCTTTAGATGAAAAAGAAAAGCTTCTCTATTAAGGAGAAATTGGAGATAAAACCCTCAATACCTTACTAAATTTGTCAAAATAAAATTTAAATAATACTTCTAATTTTCCTACTTTACCTATAGTTGAAAATAATAGTACTATGAACATAAATCTATTTGGAGCTGTAGTAGCAAAGATAAATGGCTGAAACCATGAACACAGCATGTGCAAACATATAAGATATATTTAGATTGCTATCAGAACACTGGGAACATCACAAGAGCTGGTCAAAATTTTCATTTAAGATTTAATGTTTGTACAGAAACATGCATTAGACACATATCCTGAGCAGCACATTCTTTGAAAAAAAATCACAAAATTTACATACTTAAGGGGTAATAGGAATGCCTATTTTATTAAATATGTATCCAAAGGCTATCTTCTTTACTCAGCTGCTGTCACTATTTTGGATAAGCACTACCATGAAACGGTGATGATCACGGCTGTGACGGCAGACTGGCTGCCTGCTTCCTACTTCCTAGCTGTGGAGCAGCAGGCAGACGAGTCCCCTCCCCGTGCTTTCATTTCTTCCCACAAACAGCCACAGTGCCAATGGCACTGGTGCCAAGGAAGAGCTGACACTGAGTGGTGAGCTTTTGCAATCTACAAGAACCTCTTTTTTCTGCTGGGCCCTGAATTTCATCTAAGGCTTTCTTTTTAAAAGAAAACGTGAGGCATCTGTGTTCTTCAGTTGTGTCTTTGATATGCAGTAGTATATGTACATTATCAAGAAGCCAGAGAATTAGAAAAATGTTTATTGATGTAAATATAATCACTGTTAACTGTTGGGAGAAAAATAAAGAGAAAATAGTTACAATGAGTCTGACTTAAGCACATTGCTAGAATGTTGGAAGGGCTCATGTACAAACACAGCTCTGCTGTGCTTCACACGACTAGTTCTCCAAGTGCTGAACCAATCGATCACAAACTGCAAGCAACTCGGCAAAATCTGCTAGAAGACAATGGATTCGCTGAATACTAGTCCAAATAAAGGGATTTGATGTTCCTCTGAACACAGAAATTCAAAGCAAATAATCTACTAATACTATATATGTATGGCAACCTTCAAGATCTTGAGTATACAAAAAGGTCAAATCAGGACAAGGGGAAGGCGCTTAAGCCTATTACAGATTAAGGATTTACTTCAGCTTCTGGTCTTCAGGAATGCAAAACTTTCAGTGTGAAAGTTTCATGTAAGATTTAATGTTTGTACAGAAACATGCAGTCTGACATAAAATGTTGACTAAATATGTCAAGGCACATTAGGCAAAGGTTTATCAAGATCACTTTTCCACTGTGGTATTTAAGAAGTTGTTCAGTGTTCTGAGGATTTAGTATCATGGATTAGAGCTGGCAATTATTTGGGGATACTGATATGAAGTTAGATTCATATCTCATAATCTATGTAAATAAAACCCACTTCACCTGAAAAATCTTTCTGTACCTCAATTTGGAGTATTTAAATCTCAGGTCTCCAGGTCCTAGATCAGTGTCTCCTCTAGTCATCACCTGTGACTCTGCTTGCACTATGGAACACTTCCTCCTGAGTCCTTAAAAGGAAAACTCGGCGTTTAGAGTGTGAGATCAGTGTGTGAAACCCCGCATTAAACCACCAGCACATAAAACCAAGCAACCAAGCAAACAACAAACCCAACCCTCAACTGCCTACTGCATAAGCAACTCTAGAGCTAAAAGTTCCTGAATTTCCTGAGATAGTTCAGGGAATTTATTTCTCAGCTAACCACACCCCTACAAAGGGAGTGCTTTTGGCATACGGCTCATGTTAGAAATGCAATCCGCAGTCACTGTGCAACCTCTGTACAGTGCCAATTTCATTAATAATATTTTCAGTTTAAAAAGTCACAGGAGGAGAAGATGGGGAAGGTATATTTGAAGACTGGCTTTATGTAATTAATACAAGCCCCTGCCCCCCATAAATGATGACATCAAAAACAAAGACGTTGGCTAGAGAGATGGCTCTGGTTAAAATCATGTACTGTGCTTGCAGAGGACCTGAGTTCAGTTCCCAGCACCCATGTTTGGTAGCTCACTGGCCTGTAACTTCAGCTCCAGGTGCTCTAATACCCTCCTCTGGCCTCCACAGGCATATGTACTCATGTGCACATTTTACACACACACTCATACACATAATAAAAAATAAACTTTTAAAAACAGCTCTATAGTGTTTTTGCCATTTATAAATATAAATGCCCCCCCCCCCCCCCGACAAAGGGCCAAAAACAGCAATTAGGAAATGTTACTTCCACAATTTAGGAAAGAAAAAGTGGGAGAAAAATAAATCAATACTTAGAATTTACCAAGTAGTCATTTACTTAGGATTCAAGGTGTGTAGTCCAGCAAGCTTGTTACTATGTATATTAAACAGGACAATGATTTTATATGTAATGTGGAACAAAATTTAAAAGGAGAAGAAACAACTTTAAAATTTTTTTAGCAGTTTCTCTCCTGAAATGGCTAAATAAATCTTTATTTCAGTATAATTAATAATGGCATACCAAAGAACATCAGCACTAGTAAGTTTTGAAATCCTTAGCTCAAACAAGAAAAGATAATCTGGGAATGATGTAATAAAAATGTGGGTGAAGTTCTCACCAGGAAACCTTCCCAGGAACTCCCACTCTACAAATATGCTGATTATAAAAGGCTCAAGGTACCTACTGATACAAAGGCAAACAACTTCCCTCTCCGGTCTGAAGAAAAAGCTGAGCTGAGTGTGGTGGCCCATGACTCTAATCCCAGCAGCTGGGATGCTGGGACAAGCAGCTCGAAAATTTGAGCCTGGGCTACATATGAAACCCTGCCTACAAAACCCCAAAGAAAAACAAGAAGATAAAGAGGGACACACATGGACTGCCCTGGGAAGGGGAAAGGGTTAAGATCTCCTGGGTAAACTGAGAGGGGGGAAACAGAGTGGACGGGATGGGAGGTGGGAACATGGGGGAGAAACGGGGAATGAGAGCAACGAAAGAGACATCTTCACAGAGTGTACCATGAAGGGGATGGGAAGAAAGCTGCAGCTAGAGAAAACTCCAAGAACTCACAAGATTTTCCCCAGCTAAGACTCATAGCAATGGTGGAGAGGGTGCTTGACCTAGCCTTCCCTTGCACTCAGATTGGTGTCTACGCTAATTGTCATCATAGAACCTACATCCAGTAACTGAAGGAAGCAGATGCAGAGACCCACAGCCAAGCACTTGGCCAAGATCCTGGAGTTCAGTTGACGAAAGGGAGAAGGGGTTGTAAGAGCAGGGGGATGGGGCAGAATCATGATGGAAAAAACCACAGAAATACAGAAATAGCTGACCCAAGCTAATGGAAGCTCATGGACTCTGGACTGACAGCTGGGAAGCCTGCATGAGACCGAACTAGGCCCTCTCAATATGGGTGAAAGTTGTGTGGCTTGATGTGTTTGTGGGTCCCCGGCAATGGGATTAGGACTTACCCAGGTACACAAACTGGCTTTTTAGAGCCCATTCCCTATGGTGCAATGCCTTACTCAGCCTTGATGCGGGGGGGGGGGGGGGGGGGGGGGGGGGGTAGGTCTCTCCCCAACATGGTATAATAGCCTGTGTTGACTACCCAAGGGAGGCCTTACCCTCTATGAGGAGGGGATGGGGGTGGGATGGGAGTAGGGGGGGGGAGCGGGAGAAGGGGAGGCTGGGGGAACAGGGGTTGGTACGTAAAAGGAAAGAAAAAATCTTTTAAATAAAAAATTATATAAAAAATAAAAAGAAGAAAACCCAAACCAAACCCTGGTTGTAATGCAGTGCACTACTTTTGCATTTGAGTACGAAACTGCTTAGTGTTGGAACTTCCAAGAGTGAAGGTTAGCATGTAAGACTTCCAAAGTATGACTTTAGAACTATGGTGCACTTACAACTTTTTGAGGTAGAGAATAATTTACCCTTTGTGCTCTATGTCAAAACACAGCAAGGAATTTGCAGCTTATGGACAGCCTCACCTTCATCCAACTGGTACCTGACAACCTGGCAGTTCAATGCTTGTGCTGAATACCCACAGGCAATGACACATGGAGAATGTTAACATACCCTTGCAACATGTTAGCTTGAATGAGGGTGCAAAGCCATCTTAATTCTCCAATAAAAGTCTGGGGAAACCTGAAGTATGCCTTTGAGAACAGAATCAGAATGAATGAAAAAGAGGTTTGTATTAGTTCAGCTGGAAAAAAAAAATCTAGAGTCTATTTGGATTCTGAGACTCTATTCTTGTACTGAACTTACTGTGTGATAAACCAAGCATTTCACTGCTATCGTTGGCATAGGGATATTCATAAGCTTAGTTCTAAAGCTCTCAGATCACTGCTAATAAACATTACTGTAATGGTCTGAGGAAGTTTTCTCTTACTCTGCAGTCAGCTGTGGCTTTTATTCTCAGAAGGTGGCACAGGAGATTGTTTTAAGAGATAGTAAGTATCAACTAGAAACTTAAGCCACACGTGATATGACAAATGGGAGTACCAGCTGCTGCAGAAGCTCATGGAAACTGTATATTTTATAAATACCCTTTAATTAAAGTATTTGATTTCAAAGATATATCGCAGTTTGTCAGATCACACTAGACAACAGCTGCATTAGCTTTTAAAGAAAGGCACCATGCTGCAAGTCAAACATGAAATCTTTAATTCCCATATCAGCCTATATTTTCAAAGAATTATTGAGTTCTGTCTATTACCTCCCTAGCTCTACCTCCCTATTGCTGAGATTAGATTACAGACAGCAGCTATTACATGGGAGTTGGTAATCAGAACTCAGGTCTTCAAGCTTGCATAGCAAGCAATTTACTGAGCCATTATCCCAACCTCTTATGTATTATTAAAAGTCTAACAAATTAGTTTGTTTCAATTGCTGTATGTGTATGTAGTTACTTTTAACAAGCAAATTTTATCTTTAAAAAGCTCTTCATAAATGACAAAACCAAAAATATAAACTATTTTAAAAGTATAAGATACTAATACATTTCTGCCTGTGTTTTGCTATTTGTTGGCTTATGTGTTAAGTCAGAAACCCTGAATCTAGAAGCCAGCGAGATTGCTCAGTGGGCAAAGGTACTTGCTGTCTAATACTGTACGCCTTCCAACTTGAGTTTGATCTCAAGAGCCCATGGGAAAGTAGAAGAAAAACAACTCCACAGAGTTGTTCTCTGACTGCCACATATATGCCATGACATTCATGCCTACACACATCACATACACAAAGTGAATTAAAAAATAAGTCTTTACTAAAAAAAATAATAAAAAAATCACAAATCTATTGGATCTTTCTGTTGCTTACTGAAGCAGGGTCTCCGAAACTCCAGCTGGCTTTGAACTTGAGCTTCTCAAAAACCAGTATTAGATAGATGCATGCCAATATTGTGCTAAAAACTTGAATCTGTACTAGGTTAAGATGACCAGTAACTTTATGAATAATATGCAGAATTGTATTGCTAATTCTTTAAAACATTTAAATGCATCTTTAAAAAAACAAGCTAATATAAAAGGTGATTTCAGAGTTGACAAAGGCTCAAAAATTCTACCTATGTAATAGTATAAAAACCTTAATAAGCCAACGACAACAGTGCTAAGTCAATAGTACATCTGTCTACTAGAAAATCCCACTCCTTTGCTCCCCATGAGAATACAATAACCTTTTTGGCTGGCTGTAGTAACTATGTATGCACAGGGTAACTTTAAGACTTTTGTTGTTGCTGCTATTCTCAACAGGTTCTCAATGTTTATTGTTTGTGGCCTGAACTTGCTTTGAATACAAGGCTGGGCTTAAACTTCTCACTCTCCTGCTTCGGTTTCCTGAATGTGGGGATTTCAGGCATGAGCCACTGTGCCTTGTCTACACACACACACACACACACACACACACACACACACACACACACAAACATATAAATATACATATATATATGTTAACTTAGTTCTTATTAACTGATCTTAGTTCTGATTATTAACTTTTATCTATTTCTAGACAAAAGCCGGTTTTCCCCCAAGACAGAGTACAATGATTACTGTTAAACTAAGACCATAGACTACGTTATTGTTCATTGGTAGAGTATTTGCTAGCATGCAAAAGGCCCTGAATTTGATTCCTAATACCACCAAAAGAACATTATTTAGGCAGAAATGAAAACTGTTCTATTAGAAGCACTTTATTAAACTCTTGGTAGAAAATATTTTGAGAGTACTGATATCAGGAATTGATCTTTTGGATCTTCAGAGTCAACTCTTAATTCTACACTGACTGAATAGTTATAGATTGTTTCATACTTAAAGAGAATGGGCTACTGCTTAGAAAACTGTTTCCTGGCTTGAGGAAACGTATCAGGGTGAAAACTGAAATTCTGGATGGCTTAAACAAATGTTAACTGGGGGTGATCTCATACCTCTGTGATTGTAGCACTCAGGAGGCTGAGGCAGGAGAATCTAGAGTTTAAGAGGAGTCTGGACTATACAAGACACTATCTTAAAAATAAAAGTAGTGGCATGACAAATCACATTTGTTCCCATTGATTTAGTTATTTAGTGTGTGCATGCATGTATGTGCCAAGGTCCACATATGTGGATCAGAGGACAACTTCTGAGAGTTGGTTCTCTTTTTCCACTATTTGGGTTCCAGGGATGGAGCTTGAGTCAACAGGCTTGGCAGCCAAGTGCCTTTAACTACTAAACCATCTCACTAGCCCTGTATTGTTTCTCATTATAAGACAACTTTCTGACATGAAAAAAAAGCTGACAAGCAATGGTCAAAACAGCAGAATCGCATACTAAGACTGCTTTCAAGGTTATTCTTTAGCTGGACATAGTGACACAAGTTTATAATCCCTGGATCTAGGAGGCTAAAGCAGGATTATCAAAGCCCGTCTGAGCTACATAGTAAGAGACTGTCTTAAAACAAATAAACCAAACCAAACAGCAAAAACCCCAAACAAACCCGATTTTTTGCCTCTTCTAAAGAAGTTAATAGTAATTGCTCAGAATATAAACAGTTCTGATAAACAACCACCATGTTTATCAGCATGGTGGCAGGGCATACGTATAATGCCAAGGACTTGGGAGACAGAGGCAGAACTAATTTCCTGCTTGCACACTACACAGTGAATTCCACGCTTGGAACACACAGTGGAACCTTTCACCCCAAATCCCTGCAAATAAAGAGAAAAGGCTTTCCAGTTACCTTCATTCTTCTTCAGTAATGAAAGCAGGAAACCACATATCAAATGTCAGTAGGTAGAGTATAAATTAACTTGGATTAAAAATATAAATAAATTCAGCTGGATGTGGTGGCACATGCCTTTAATCCCAGCACTTTCGAGGCAAAGGCAGATAAATTTCCAAGTTCGAGGCCAGCCTTATCTACACTGTAAGTTCTAGGATAGCCAGGGCTACACAGAAAAACCCTGTCTCAAAAAATCAAAACCAAGCACGTACGCACATGCGCGCGCGTGTGCGTGCGCACGCGCACATACACACACACACACACACACACACACACACACACGAGAGACAGAGAAAGACAGAGAGAGAGACAAAGACAAAGACAGAAAGACGGGAGTGCATGAATGTACCCATACATACAGGAATGCATATATGTACACATAGACGAAGAAAATCTGTAAGAATAGGATCAAGTGGTTCACCATGGGGTAGATTAATACATGCTTAATTTTGGGGGGGACTATTTTCAGAAATCAGTATGTATCTTTTGTGACTTTAAAAATGAATTTAAAATCACTCTAATGATGCTCAATTATTTCTAGATAAAAGTGGAAAACCCAGAACACTCTTCAATTCTGAGAATTTACATATTTCATACATTATATGAAAATACCCATTGCATTTTCTAAGCAGTCTTCATTTGTACAGCTTTTACGTGGGATACAGAGACCATACAGCAGAGAAAACAAATGTAACAGCCTTTGTGCTATGTGCTATATGCTTCCAGCTCTGGTGGTTCAGCATATTCTGGGACTAGTGTCTCTTTCTTATCTGGAAAAAAACATCAACTCTTCCAAGAGCTTTGGTATAAATAAAAAATTCACCCAATTCTTGAATAAAAACACAATATTTTAAAGTTTAAGGATCAGAGCTGGGCGGTAGTGGCACAAGCCGTTAGTTCCAGCACTCAGGATGCAGAGGTAGGCAGATCTCTATGAGTTTGAGGCCAGCCTGGTCTGGTCTACAGAGCAAGTTCCAGGACAGCCAGAGCTATACAGAGAGACCCTGTGTAGGGAGAAAAGAAAAGAAACCACAAGTACTTGAGCAAGTATATCTGGGGGCTGAATCCTTATCTGGACCTTGGAAGTTCTCATCTGAAAACAGTCCAGAGAATAAAAAATTCTGCAATATCAAAGCAATATTTGATGACAGATTTTGAAAAAAAAAATCTGTCAGTAGCTGTGGTGTTACTTTTACTGGAACTACAGGTAAACAGCAGCTATATCATTTTGTCTTATGCTAATTACTGTCTTCAAGGGAGAACATGATTTAATGTTCTGTAAATGGTTGTACATACTTTTTACTAAAGTTTGGTTTTTAGAAGCTATTGTTAGCTTAATGCCTTGACTCAGGGAAAATTATGAAGACAGTATTTTAATATACTGACTTTTAAACTATGTCAAATACAGTACTGGAAAATGTACCCAGTATACTGGATACACAATGTACAACATTCTTTTCTATTGCTATAGTGTTGTTAGTGACTCAATACAGATATAAATTAGAAATATAATATTTAGGGATAATTTTTGTTTGTTTGCTTTCTTTTTGAGACAGAAGTCTCACTCTGTAGCCCTTGCTGGCCTGAACTTGCTATGTCGATCAGGCTGGCTTCAAACCCACAGAAGTCACCTGCCTCTGACTCCCAGTGATGGGAGTATAGGCCTGTGCCACCATGGCAGGCTTAGGAATGAACTTTTTACTGTATACTACTGTCGCAAAATAAAAGGGGGAAGAGGAGACTATTGGAAAGAATTTTTACAATTTTATGGCTAGAAAAATTAAAGAACAACACATATCAGCAAACACCTATCAATACGTGATACTACTTCCATCTGAAAGAATCCAGAAAGTAACTCTGTGCTAGAAGTCATGCCATAAGTTCACTACAGATGAGTCAGATTTGTGGTTCTTACTCTTTTTGTCTTTCTATGGACAAAGGCCTACTGATAGACCATTTCATTAAGTAGGAAGATAACCAGGAGTACCTAATAAAATATTAGCTTAAATAATACTTTTTCAAACTCCTTCACTAATGTAAGTAACCAGAAACTTAAATATGATTTCTATTAGTATTCAATAGCCAAGAATCCTTCCAATTAATTATAGCTAATGTCAATCATCTCAATTTCAGAGAACTACCGACTTAATGGCTAGAAATACAGCAATGGAGGCAGACAACCATGATGAGGGTTCTGACATGGCATGTATCGAGCATGTTTAGTCATTAGCATTTAACTCCTTGGTAGACCTTAGAGTTAGTTCTAGTATTGTAACTCCTCAGATAATCACATCCAAATTCCCACATTTCAGGATTTATACATAAAACTGATGCCAATTATTTAAATTGCTGCCAAAAATTATTTTAAAAAGCTATCTGCTAATACTTGCTTCCCAATTTTAAGCCTTATTCTGACCCTGACATATTACAAAAATCAATTTATCTGTAGTGGGTGCAAATTATTTGATATTGATCCTCTATCACCTCAATAATCTAAATAATCTAGCTGTAATATTTGCAAGGTAAGGCTTCTCCTTTTTTTTTTCCTCCCCAGGTTTATTTATTTACTATATATACAGTGTTCTGCCAACATACATGGCTGCATGCCAGAGGAGGGCACCAGATTTCATTAGAGATGGTTGTGAGCTACCATGTGGTTGTTGGGAATTGAACTCAGACCTCTGGAAGAGCAGCCAGTGCTCCTAACTGCTGAGCCATCTCTCCAGCCCATAAGGCTGCTTCTTACATTGTTCCAAGCATACAAAATAGAGCATGCCATTTTACTCCATGTCAGCAAACACATTTAGGCATAAGCATTCTGTTAAAACAATAGCACTGTTTCTTACTCAATTTTTATTGATACTTCATTTAATTGAACTTCGATTTTTTTCAAAGACACTGGTTAGTCAATAATCTCACCACATTATTTGATACTGTGCAACTAAAAATTATAAGGTATATTAGATCTTATTTTGAATATGTTCCCCTCAAAACTGGAAATCTATACTATTATACAAATCAATCATTCTATTTCTCTTTGAGAAGTAAACTATGCACACCACATTCTTTGTGATCACACACTGAATTTATTAGATGGATACTGAAGGGAAAGTGCAATCTGAAGCCATGGAATGACTTCGTGCATGTGAAAAGTTAATGAACTTAAAAGGATCAGAGACTCAAATCCTTAGTCTCATTAGTATCACACTCCACCCATGTTAACCTGTCCAAACGGTTCCATAAGACCATGAAAACTAAAGAACTAAGAAAGAAAGGCTGTATTTCCCATCCATCTTCAGGTTTCAGAGATGATGCAGGTTTATGAAATTCTCACATCCTGAAAAATGATTTCTTACATACCTCACCTCTTAACCACAAAATTACAGTCATCTGGAATGACTCTAATCTGAGGACATGATAATCAATTACTACAACCAATGTTCATTCTGTGGAGTACATAGCTATCTGGAATGATAGCTATACAAAAACAGAATTCGGTGAAAAGTAACACTTTAAACATTTTCATATCAAGAAAAGATGCTGGGGAGGCTTATTAGTAGTCACTGTTTATGTGTTAAAATGTTAAAGACGTACATTGGAATATGAAAAGAAAGTTGATTTATCTTTTCTGGAAGTTTGCAAGCCTTATTCAAGAAAGATGATGGATGGACCAGGAGAATTCAACTGCAATTCTAAGACGGGTACAATTCAGAACTGTTAAGGTATTCCAGAATTGAGTATACTAATGCTAAAAGTGATTATAAAAAAACAACAAAACAAAACAAAAAATGCTCGCATACAGTTTGGTGGGATTTCATACTAACCATTAGAGGAGGTAGTGATACAATGTGTTGGAACTTAAAGTACAATGTCAGCATAAACTGTAAACAATTCTGAAATATGTATGTAACCTTTCAGAACACATGTAGTGAAAAAGAATTAGATTTCATATAAAATTAGAATTGAAAAAAGCAAAAAATAGAAATATTTAGTAAATTTACTCAAATGAAGTTTAAATGTTACAGAAATGAAAAATATTAGAAATCCATATACAATAAAAAGTGAATATAAATTAGCCAACTCCAAGAACATTTTCAGTTAAACATTCAAATACATATTCACCTTTTTCTTTATATAAGGATAACACATACATACAAACATAACATGAAGATTCTGGCAAAAAAAAAATCAGAGATGCTAAAAATTTCTCAAGTTTAAAAAATGGTGTAGAATATATTTCAACAACAACATTCTACATGAATGTAAACCCCTGATTTAATTCCATGATTTTATCATGCCAGAGCATGGTTGCTTTTAATTTTTAAAAAGAGATATTGGTATTATAACACATTGGCTTATCAATAATTAAGGCATTTGTACACGGTATCAGCGTGGACAAAAAAATTTAATATTACTTACTATAATGTTTTAAACTTTCGAAGTCTTTTCAACAGAAGAAAATAGCTGCACACATTTAAGTGTTTCTTCATAAAACACAATAAAATTAATGATTGGTCTTTATAGTTCCTGGTAAGAAGTCCTGTCTTGCTTTCGTATACTATAAATGATATTCTTATGCAGGATTGAGATAAGACCTAGCAGTTCTTAGGCAACGCTACCAAACGGCCATAGAGATCTGTGTGCAGCAAAGGCGAACAGTCTTCATAGTGCACTTTCACCTCATTGAAGCTGAAGCTGCTCCTTCCGGATATTTCCACTTCAATGTGAAGTAGATTGTTAGGATTTCATTAGTGGTTTTATTATGTGGCTTTTTAAAAGAAAAAAATTGGTTTTATTTCTTCCACAGTTCACAGTTCTCAGGAGAGACCTACTTCTGGAAATCATATAATCCAGCACTGTTTGAATAGCCAAATACTCTTTAGAAGATGAAATCTCTCAATGCAACTGTAATAAATAAGCATCTACGTCCTTAAAGGATAAAACAGAAACATCCCATTAGTTAATAAAACAAATACAAACATACACAACCTCTTTCTTTTCTGCTTTGTTTCTTAATTTGCCCTAGTTCCCTTTGTAACCTTTAAAAAGAAGGAAGAAATCTTATTCAAAAATTTTATCTGCATTTGTTTATCGCAGGGCCTGGAACATAGTACATGTTCAATAATGTTGATTAAATACTAAGTGAATGTTTTTGATTCCTGTGCTCAAACAACTCCACTTTGCAGTTAACATTTGTAGGAATTCTGTAAGTGCTGTATAAATCAAAGCCTGAAGCATAGTTTGACAATATCATTTCTCTCATTTTTAAAAATGAATTATTTTTATGTATATGAGTGTTTGCATGCTTGTATGTATGTGCAGCACATGTACACATAGTGCCAGAAGAAGCCAGAAGAGGACACGGAATCCCTTGGACCTGAAGTTACAGAAAGCTTTGAGCTGCATAGTACATGGGTACTAGAAAGAGAACCCATGCTCTCTGTAAAAACAATGCATGCTCCTAACCACTGAGCCAGTCACCTCTCCATATCCACACCCTACCCCACAGTCATCTGCTTGGATTTTTAACCTGAGAAAAAAAGACCTAGTGGAAGAGTCAAGGACTGCTGTGGGAGAGGAAGCCGCTGTCTTCAGATGTGCCTGAGAGGACAGCTCATAAACAAAACCAAAAGCAAGGTAAAAAGATAGAAAAGTGGAATGGGGACTTAGGAGCGTAGGGTGACTGGAGGTTGTGGGAGGATACGATCAGTACCAGAATGTACTATACACATGTATGAAACTGTCAAAGAAAACATTCATTTTTAAAATGACATATTGGGGGCTGGTACTGTAATAAAGACTTTATTATAGACCTTACATTGAAATTAATTGACAATTTTCAGTATAATCAAAATATCTTAAGGTCATGTTTATAAGAAAACTTTTCCTTTTTAATAAAAAGAGAATTTAAGATAGCCAGGCTTGGCAGATTCCTCTGGTCCCAGCACGTAGGGAACTGCAGCAAGAAGATGGTAATCTCAACACCAGTGTGGGCTTCACAGTGAGTTAAGGACAGCCCTACCTACACAGACCTTGTCTCAATAACCATAACTTAAAAAAAAAAAAAAAAAAAAAAGCAAAATTCTAAGGAAACATGCTTCTCAGCTCTACTAAGGTCTTCATAGTAATGTGTTACGTATACTTTAAAAACACGAAACAAGCCGGGCGGTGGTGGCGCACGCCTTTAATCCCAGCACTCGGGAGGCAGAGCCAGGTGGATCTCTGTGAGTTCGAGGCCAGCCTGGTCTACAGTGTGAGATCCAGGAAAGGCGCAAAGCTACACAGAGAAACCCTGTCTCGAAAAACAAAAAAAAAAAAAAAAAAAAAAAAAACACGAAACAAAAGCTGGGCAGTGGTGGCGCACGCCTTTAATCCCAGTACTCAGGAGGCAGAGCCAGGTAGATCTCTGTGAGTTTGAGGCCAGCCTGGTCTACAGAGCCAGATCCAGGACAGGCACCAAAACTACACAGAGAAACCCTGTCTCGAAAAACCCAAAAAAAACCAACCACAAAACAATAAACAACTTCAGGGAAACAGAGTTCTGTTTATAAAACTTTCATCATTAAAGATTCTGAACGATATTAAGAGATGAATTTGAACAAAGCATGATTATACACTAAACATTAAAGAAAATCACATTAAGTCAATAATCAGAGTAAAAGTAGTGAATTAAAAAGGAATTCTTAGCCAGGTATGGTGGCACAAGCCTTTAATCCCAGAACTTAGGAGGCAGAGCCAGGCGGATCTCTGTGAGTTCGAGGCCAGCCTGGGCTACAGAGTGAGTTCCAGGACAGGTTCCAAAGCTACACAGAGAAACTCTGTCTCGAAAAAAACCCAAAAAACAAAACAACCAACCAAACAAAAGGATTCTTGCCAGGCATGGTAATACACACTTTAGTCATAGCATTTGGGAGGCAGAGGCAGGCAGACTTATGTGAGTTTGAGGCCATCCTGGTCTATATAGCAAGTTTCAGGCCAGCCAGGGTTACATAGTGAAACCCTGTCTCAACAAAAACAAAAACAGACAGACAGGTGAGGCAGAGAGGGATAAAAGGGATTAGGGAATCTTTTGAATACAATCATATATAGGTACACATTTAATGCCTGATGTCATTTGTTCCTTTTTATATAGGTATCCAAGGAACATTTCATGAGCCGATGATAAAAAGATTTCGTTAATCCATACAATGCTTTTATTTCCTGGTAAATAACTACTCATGATAGCAAATACCCAGCAGTAGGCAGAATCTTTTTTACCACTAATTCTTTCTGTAATTATAACTATCAATGTCTTCTTGGAGTTTAAATATTAAAATTTAAACTAGCAATGTACCTTTTTCCTGTAAGAGACAAGCATATCAATATAGATCACTATTAAATTCATGTCTAACTTTTAAATTACAAATATAGATTACCTTAGCTATATTACCAGTATATCCTGGAACCAAAGTAAGATGGTTTTCCTGTTCCCATAATCCATTCAACTGCTGCTTTAAAATCTTAATATTTCTGAGAGGAAAAAAAAGAAAACTGAGAAAGCAAATACTAAGATACGGACTTGTTTTTAATTTATATCAGTAAAAAAAATACACTAAAGTCAAGCAACTTCTTAAAGTAGTACTAGCCAGGCACAGAAATTCAAGGATATTTAGTTACAAAAGTAGATGAGACAACAAGCAGGTTTTTGTAGCATGTGAACATCTTGAGTATGACACAGAAAATTCTGAGTCTACAAAGATTATAGAGTTAAGAGGCCATTAGGGAAGAGAAAGTATGTTTTCAAGACTGGCTTTTTGTTTCTTTGTTCCTCCTCCTATTTTTATTTTATTTTACTATGCAGACTAGGCTAGCCTCAAACCTGTGGTCTTCCAGCCTTGGCCTTCCCAGTGTTGGAATTATAGGTGTGTTCCACCATGCCTGGCTTAGAGTCCAGCTCATCTGTGTAGAATCCTATTTTCAAGCTAAGGAAATATTCAAATCATGATGATTGTAACTTTTTTTGTTTTTGTTTTCATAGAGATCAGGCAGGATACTTCCAAATACTGCACCAAGGGCAACTCCTTCCTTCTCTCTTTTTGGTACAGTGCATATGAAGGTTAAACCACTGCTGTGGGGTTTCATTCTTGAGGGAAGGGCTGAGATAGGTGTGCTGTCTTACACTCTGCACTGAGGAAGTTGGGGCTAAAGACTGCTGAGTTTGAAGGTAAGTCTTGGCTACACAATGAGACTGTCACAAAATAAAACAAACAACAATATAAAATAAAAGGTAGGGTTCTGGCAGAAGAGATACAGGGAGTTAAGGGGCTCTGTGTAGTTCTTCATAAATAAAAAGCACCCCAGTTTAAGATTTCTCTGAAAATGGAGAGAATAAAATTACACAATGAGGATCATGGGATATGAGCCTCACTACTTTGTTTAGTTAAGACACTTTTCCATAGAAATTTCAGCATGAATTATCTTTAAAGCTATACATACCCATCACTTGTAATTTCTGATTTAGATGAGAGTTCTGACCACCACCTTTTTATTACTGCTTGAAGCCAGTTTAAGCCAACTATTACATATCTGAAATGAAATATTTTGACAGAATTTGTTTCCATATAACAAGCCTTTAGAAAAGATGATACTCACCCACCTAAAAGCCCCCATATATACACCTACCTCTCCCTTAAGAAAAAGGTATTTCACTACTTTCATGATCTTCTTTATAAAACCATAGTTTACACAGCTATTCTTAGATGCTTTTTGTCACTATCCTTTATTATTTACATTTCTTTCCTGTGGGAGCCCGTTCTTGGGTTCCTCGTGGCTTTACCCAGTAGGTCCGCATAGAGAATGATTAGGACCACGGGCCTGAGTGCAGGTGTCTGAGATGGTCTGCACTTGGCTGTGCTGGGGGAGGAGGTCTTTTGCTCCACCCCTTGGCGTCTCTATAAAAACCCTGGGGCAGAGACAGTCGGGGCCTGTTGGAATAGGTTCCAGGCCCTCTCAAGGCTATCCTTTATTTTCTATCTGTTTATCTCTGCAAGCTTCTCCGCAATAAATCCTTCTATCTAATATTTCCTGCTGCTCGCACTCAAGAAAACTCTGGGGAACTGTGGGGGTGGTGGGTAAACGCCCCACACTTTCCTAATCATACTAGAAACTCCTTGGAAATAGAAACAATAAGGCTGGAGAGAGGGCTCAGTGGACAAAGGCACCTGACACCAAACCTGACAGTCCAGTTAATCTCTGAATTAAATGGTGGAAGAGAGAACCAACTGCTACAAGTTGTTCTGACCCCCTCTGTCACAATAAATAAAATGTAGCTCAGATTTTTTAAATTAAAAAACCAAGTATCATATACATCCCATGGAGCCCAGTTTCCTACCATGTACTCACAAACACAGAATTGAGAATGTTCAAAGAGAAAAAGGGAGATTTAGATTAGTGCTTACTCTTCAAATTTGCTTTGAAGTAGAGATTTTACTAGAGGCAGTAAGTCTACACAGCAGCCAAGTGAAATATATTGCTTTTCTTCCTGTAAACTAAAGGAAATTCTAAGTTACAAAATATGAACTAATTACAATGTTTTTCTTTAAAGCTTACTTTTTTTCTGAAAAAATAGTTTTTACCTATTGGTTAGAACAGGAAGGCAATCTACCACAACTCCAAGGTCTTCTATCCTGTGAGTACAAGACAGACACCAATGCTTAGAGAGCCAAGGTCCTTACTTGCATTCATATTACAATTTCCATCCTCCTTTGGAGGCATTCAATACTTACTAACAAACAACTTCAGTATTTATCTTGAGTCAAGTACTGAGACATAAAGGGGAAAATAGAGACAGGGCTTGCTTTCCAAGGCCTGAGTGGCTGTAGAAGGTGACAGTTATTCAAAGAGAGACAAACAAGGAAAATACACAGAGCAGGATGCTAATGGTAAAGCTACAGAGGAAGAGAAAACAGAAAGAGATGGAAAGAGATGAATGACATCTTTTTAAAGTAAGTACTCAATGAGGCATCAATTAGGTATCAGTAAGGGAGTATTTGAGAGACTTAAATAAAATGAGGTCATGCTTAAAATTCCCAAAGAGTTTCTTTTTTTCAAATGCTAAGTTTCCCACATTTAGTTTTACAGATAAGAAAAGAATGATAATCAGAAAAAGTAACAGCTTTGCTCTATCTGATAAAACAGTTTTCTGTATCCTCATTACACTTAAATTGGTGATGAACATAATTTAAACAATACTTATTCTCTGGATGCTAAATACAATAGTTTAAATTTTTAACCAATAAGAGCTTTTTTAAGAGTCACTTTTCATATCTCATTAAAAACTATTCATGTTAAATAAAGATCAAAAAGTCACACTCACCTCACTAAATAAGCTACAAGTTCACTTATACTTCTCTTTCTCCAGAAAGTCAAAGCTACATTCAATCTCAAATTCCTGCTGAACAGAACTTGAGCCATTGTCTCGTGGTCCTGAGAAACCTGAAAGGCAATCATCTAATGTGTTAAAACCACACTGAAACATGACACAGACTTTTTTTCTTTTTCTTTTTTAATGAAAACAGTCTGGTAGACACAGCTTTAAATTATACAAAGGCAATGCCTTATACTGGCCCTCAGAAAGGAATATTACAGTTTGCAGTTGAATACAGCGAATGAATGATGTGAACAAATTTAGGACTGTTTCTCTCCTCCCCCTTGCTACCAATTTTCAAAACTCCCAGTAATTTATAAAGTAAGTTATTTCTAGCTGACCCAATTTTATGCATGTGAACACAGGAAAAGGTAAGCATATAGACTAGTAATCATCAAATGAGCAGCACGAGGGAGGGGTGTAAACCTAAGTTCTGTCCTGTTAGAAATGTTACAAATGCACCATCTAAATGTATTTTTAAAAAAGTTAATACATGGTATGAAAACTTTAGCTCAAAATTATTTAAAACAAAAAGTGAATATTCTACTGGCTAAAGTGTCTGACATCATTCTCCAGAAACAGTTAGAGCTACTAAATTGGAATGTGTCTTCCAAATTATGCTTTAGACAATGACAAATAGGTACATCCGAAAGTTAAAAATAACATTTTTAAAAACTTTTCTTTTTGCCTACACATAAACATATGAATCTATGAACATTTTCAATGCTAAAATACATATTGACTTCATTTACCAAAAAGCAATAGCATATTTTTAGTCTTTACATATTACCATTTACTTAGAATATCTCTGGTTTTTCTATTTAAACTGTTTCTGTGAATGTCATGATGTGTGTAAATATATGTGTTTGTATAATTGCTTTCCTTAAGAGTTAAGTTTACAGTTATAGGAGGTAGTAGCAGGTTTGCGGACACAGGTCTCCACTAGGCAGCTCTAAGAACCCAGCAAATGTACTGGATAGCAGGCTTCAGTGATCTGCCTTTTAAGGCAAAATGTCTTTCCCCCCTTTCTTTAAGTTTCTCCTTGCCAACCTGTCATTTTGGATATTTATGGTAGCTGTCAGGCATTTCATCCTATTCTAGAAGCTAATTTAGAGATGGGGGAGGGGGGTGTTAATCTGTACAACTGTCTTAGGGAATTATCATCATGCAAATATGTATTTAATGGCTGATATCCGCTAAGAGACTAACACAAGGGGGAAAAAACCAAGAAACCAGAACCAAACCAAAGCAACCCAGGAGTACAATATCAATAAAGTTAAGCTAAAAATGACTTACCTCAGAAAAGAAACCACTATATTTTGACGATGGGCTTTCTGTCTGTGAAGACCCAGAATCACTGGCATTAACTACAAATGTTCGACTATCATGGCGCAAATTTTCGGGCAGATGGCCTGCACAAGCCAGTTCATTTTCTTTATTTGCCATGTCACAGCCCCCACTTTTAGGGGACTGCTTAGTTCTGTAACAAGGATTTGGAAAGGGATGACGAACTAACTTTTTGTGATAGAGCACCTTGCGCAGTTTATCTGGGCTTTTCACAGCTTGTCCAACTGTTCTGTAAAAAGAATTTATTTTCTTAAGTGAAACAAAGAAAAGTTTTTAAATGAAGGTTTAATTTTACAACTGTAACCCACTAAAATTAGAAGATAATAATTTAAAGTCAATTCTTATTTAGAAGAGGAAAATAAAAGTTACAAATTATCTGGAAGGCAATGAACAGAATGTGGCAAGTTGTATGACATGAAAACAAAAAAGGATAATAGCTGCTGTTTTTACAATAAAATATTAAAGGCCATTATGGGAACAGGAAACGAGGAACACTTTTGAGACAGCTAAGGTTTTTCTAAACAACTAAAACTTATTTTCTAATAAGTGAAAAAGTATTCACATTTGAATATTTTAAATTTATTTATTTTAAGCTGAAGCATACTGAATTTTGTGCATGAAAAGAACACAAAAGAGAAAATCTCACAGAGTACAACAGTTTCCAGATCCTTTGGGACTATTTATTATTTTGTCTTTTTTGCTTCCTTACACCATAAGAGAAGCAGTTTTCTCTTACCATGACAGACTGCCTCAACACAGACCCAAAGGCAACAAGTCCTAGACTGAAGTTCTGAAGCCAGGAGCCAAAAGCAATTGTTTTCCTGAAACAGGGTCTTTTCCTATGTGACTCAGGCAAAGTGTGCATTCCTAATTCTGCTGCCTCAGCCTCCCAAGTGCTAGGAATCTAAGCATGCAGGACCACAATGGCCCCAAAATGTTTCTTCCCTATAAAAAGTCACAGTACTGGGAAGCTAACTACAAACATACTATCATAGAATATTTCATCAAAAGAAATAAGGTTTTCAGAACAAACAGAAAAATTATGAAAATAGCTGTTTCACAATTTTATCAATTTTTGAGTCTCAGATTAATAGAAGACTACTGTATTTTCATTTCTTGTCTCTATTTGGTCTCTTGTTATTTAATTTTATGCTATTTCTGAACAACTTTTACTGTACACTTGTAAAAGAGTAGAAATGGACAAGGTGAACAAGGACTTCAAAAACTCTCTGTAAGGGTCTCAGGGATTCCCGGGTCCTCAGATCACACCTTGGATACACGCAGTTTAGAAAGCTGCCATCTTGGGAACTCTGGGAATGCAGGCCGTTTTTTACTATTTCTGGCTATATGATCCTGAGCAAATCACTTATTCCCTCTGACTATTAGTATTCTCTTCACTGTATAGGAATAATGGCATCTACATAAGGAACAGATAATATTGAAGTAGTACACAGCCTGGCACAGAGAACTGTTGACAACAAGTTAACTACAATTATAATAAAAAGAATACTTATTTGTTTTATGTCTTCATCTCTAACCACTTCCAATATTTTCCAACAAACTTTAAAGAAGCTCTTACCTACTTATGTAAGCAGCCAACTGTTTTGGAGATTTCTTAACCTGAAAAATCAAAGTAAATAGTGGTATCATGTTTAGTTCTTTAGTAGAGTTATGAAAACTTTATGACTGATGTCAACAATGCAGCTTAAAATTCAATAGGATATTTTTTCAGGTCAGTGTTTTCTCTGTCCTAATACCATGGTTTCAACCACTAGGTACACTACTGTATTTTGGTATGTTTGGGAAAGCAACATATCTACCTGTCCCTTTTCACAATACTTGTAATATACTGAACTTAAAGGGTGCTTAATAAATCAGTTCAAGTTTAATGTGGTTTAAAGCAAATTATTTCAGTGCTAATTAACCTTTCAATGAACAAAAGGCATCTCTCAGTTCCTTGTCAACTAAAACATTTACACTACAGCTTATAAAAATAACTTACCTGCCAAAATTGCCTTATAACTTTAGGAATATAGTAATAGTTATGCTTCATTAATTCTACTTAATCTAAGAGATTAAACAGATCTGATAGTTTAAAGTGTCTTACTTACCTCCTTCATGTTCTTACTAGTGAAATTAGAGATCCTCTTTCTAGGAAGATCAATGGGATGATCCTCAATACTATTAGAGAAGTTTCGTTTTTTAACATGGTGGGTGTCAGATGCCATAATCTCTTAAGTGCCTAAGAAAATAAAAATAATAAATAGAAAATTTTAAAAAAATTGAAGAACCTGATCTTTTATAGCATGTACATACATATACATCAACAGCTCTGTGCTATGCAAATGAGGCTCAATAGTAAAAAAGGACATACTTCGTATGTGTGTGTGTGTGTGTGTGTGTGTGTGTGTGTGTGTGTGTGTGTGTGTACATCAAATCTACAATATACAGAGATTATGGTTTTCCTGAGAAGCAATCCAGGCTGACCTGAAACTCAATGTTCCAACTTTGCCATTGCCTCCTAAATTCTACAAATGCAAGTATGAGCCTTGTTTTAAATATTTCTGAAACATAGAAGCACAACATACAGTATCCCAGGAAATTTAAGGGTCTCTACCTTCTCATGGTTTAGTCTGGAGGCTGTTTTGCTGTAGAGTGAGAAACAAGGCAAGACAAAACCACAGAAGCTAGACTATAAAAGGGTCTCTAAATATAAACCTCATTAAGAAAAAAAAAAAAGCGCAAAGAATGCCCTCAGTTAGAGACAATGGACTAAACATTTCCAACTACTTCTGTCCTTCTGAAACTTCATTAAAATGAGAAGTAGAGTTTTTAAAGGCATAATATTACCATTATGGAAAAAAAGAAGAGATAAGAGCAACAATTTAGAAACTGCAAAGCCAAAGTGGTAACTGACTTAGAAGGTTTTTTCAATGTAACACACACACACACACACACACACACACACACACACACACACACACACACCTACCTCTGTATTTCATAAAACACACACAACGAAATTCTAAATCAGCAAAGAAATGTGAAAAACAGAATCAAAGTTCAGAAACTGGTACTATCAAGGACATCAAGGTCAGGATAAAGGAAATCCAGAAAACAAGTGCACTGACTGAATATCATCAATGCACTGTTAGATCAATAAACCCCCTTCCCCAGCCCAGTCAAAGATCAAAGTGGTTTTTATTGTTTGCTTGCTTCCTTTTGACAAAACGCCTGATTTGTACCCCAGGCTGGCTTTATATTCCAGATTCTCCTACCTGGGCATCCTGATGGATGAGGTTAGTATGTGCCAGGACTACAATTTTATTCTATGAAAAATGTAAACCCAAGTTCTTAGAATAATATCAGGCACAAATGCAGTTGAAAGAACATATTCTAAAAATCAAGAAACAAATATGAGTTTACATGCTAAATTTTGAATCCCTTTACCTTCTTTCTTCCACTTGGCTTATGAAGGCTTGCAATCAAGCTCATATAATCCAACAAGAGTATAAAAGATGGTTCTTTGGAACACTGACCAGCCCCACAGTAAATCACACATACACATAAACCTATGGATATATACACATACACACATCCCTTAAAAATATGGATATAATGGTAGTAAAAGTTGCCAAAGAAGTTTCTGTATCTAGTTTACAGTGGTGCTTACATGCTCTCTCTCTCTCTCTCTCTCTCTCTCTCTCTCTCTCTCTCTCTCTCTCTCTCTCTCTCTCTCTCACACACACACACACACACACACACACACACACACACACACACACACACACAACACAGAGTCTTAATCTAAGAGTGGTGCCTTATGCCTGGAATCATACATTTGCCGGTAGAGACAGAAGGATCTCCATAGGTATAATGACAATCAGAGGTGTATAAAGTGAGACCCAGTTTCAAAAAACAAAGCAATTAAAATATTGTTAGAAATTTTAAAATAGGATATATTAAGACTGAAACAAACAATAAGAAAAAACATCAAATAGATGGAAATGTAGAGATGGCTCAGCAGTTTAGAGCACTGGCTGCTCTTCCAGATGACCTGGATTCAATTTCCAGCACCCACATGGTAGCTCACATGGTCTGCAATTTCAGTTACAGGGGATCTGACATTCTCTTCCTGCCTCAGTGGGCACTGAATGCATGTGGTGCACAGACATACATGCAAGCAAAACACCCACCCACATTAAAAAAAAAATTAAAAAACAAACCAAAAACCTCAACAGAAACTGAAAAGAGAATTTTCAGGGCATCTTCCAGAACATACAGGCAAATGATAAAAAGAATAAGAAGATGGGCTTAGAGGGAACCAACATCCAAACAAAAAGAAGTACAAGGAAGAATAAAGAGAGACCAATTAGAAATCATTGAGGAAATTTAAGAAAACTATACAAAACTGAAGGTCACAAATTTCTAGATGAAAACAGCTCCACCTGAGTCACCATAATGAAAGAAAACAGACCTTGAAGGTACATCTCCAAATTTCAGAATTAAACAACAAAAAAAAAAAAAAAAAAAAAAAAAAAACCCAAAAACCTAAAGAAGGAAGCATGATTCAGTGATTTAAGAACATTGATTAAGAAAAAGTGGCCTGGCATGGTAGCATACACTTTTAATCCCAAGACCTGGAAAGCAGAGGCAGGAGATTTCTGTGAGTTAAGAGGCCAGCTTGGTCTACACAGCAAGTTCCAGGCCAGCCAGCAGTATAGAAAGATCCTACTACAAAACAAAACAAAAGTCCTAAATTCAGGCAACTTACAGCTTCCTATTTAGTCAAATATGAGGATAGCAATCACTCAAAGTTCAAAACAAATTCCTTTCCAGTAGCAAGAATAACAAGATAAATGGATTCTAACATGGAGTCTAACATTCTAACAGTGTAGATTTTCTGATCTACACTGGAACAGGCTATAAAGCTTAGAAGAAATGTATCCACAGAAATGAAATAGGTTCAAAATAAAAGCTGGGCCAGGCGTGGTGGCCCATCATAGCACTTTAGTCATAGCACTCGGGAAACAGAGGCAGGTGGATCTCTTAAGTTTGAAACCAGCCTCGTCTACAGAGTGAGTTTAAGACAGCCATGGCGACACAGAGAAACACTGCTTGAAAAAAACATAAATAAATAAATGAAATAAATACTGGATACCCATTAAAGGAAAGAGGGGAGGATAGAGAGGGAGGGGGGAGAGAATACTATCTAAGAGCCAGAAGGAAATGGCATACTTTAAAGTGTTACAACAAACAATCCTCCCTGCCAACCCAGACTTCTATAATCAGAAACAATATTCATCATGAATGAAGGGGGAACACTGATATTCCCATATGAAAAAAAATTAAGATAATTCATTCCAGCCTACAAGAATGGCAAAGGGGCTGGAGGAGTAGCTAGTGGTTAAGAGCACACACTGCTCTTGCAGAGGACCTGAGTTTGGTTCCCCACATCCATATCAGGTGGCTCAGAGCCATCTCTAATTCTGGGGATTTGATGTTGACATCCTCAGGCATCTTTACTCATGTGTACAAACACATACACTCACATAATTTTAAAAGATTTTTAAAAAATTAAGTGGACATTTGTTCTTGAGTTTTCAAAATTATTTTTGGTGGCTGAAGCATTTTATAACACTATATGAACACTGTTCAAAATATACATAAAGGGAGAGTATTTACGGTAACTCTAAGTGGTAGAAGGTAAAGGGAAATAAAGAGGTAAGGTTTCTACATAACTTCATTCAAACTGATAAACTGCCAACATCAGTAAATGGCTGTGTGTGTGATACCAACATCAATAAAAGGCTATATTAAGAATTATACTTAAAAAACTGTAGATAAACTAGAGTAACAATATTTAAGTAACTAATAGAAAAGCAAGATAAAGAAAAGAAAAAAAAGAACAAAAACCAAAAATGACTGACCTAAGCCTAATACACAGCAATTTACCTTATACTTATTTAAAATTTATCATTATTATTATTATTATTATTATTAGTGCATGTGCATGTGCATGTAAGCCACAGTGTACCTGTGGAAGTCTGAGGACAATTGTTTCTCTCCTTCTCCCATGACAGGAGTTCTAAGGATTAAACTCAGGTTCTGAGGCTTGTGCAGTAAGTACTTGACCTATCCAGCAGTCTGGATGGCTCTTATGTTATTTAAATGGTGTATACACACTAGTTAAAACAGAAATTGGCAGAGCAGATTAAGAAACATGACCTACCTATATGCTGTCTATTTTATATTGTCTAGTTTTTGTTTTTTTAGACAGGATTCCACTACATAGCCCTGGCTGGCTTCAAACTCAGAGATCCACCTGCCTCTGCCTCCCAAGTACTGGGATTAAAGATATATGCCACCTTGACCAGTTATATATATGGTGCTGAGTATCATACATGTTAGTCAAACACTTTCCCAAATGAGCTACATCCCAACCACTCATGTAGCATTTTTAAAATAAAAGACACTAATCATTAGGAAAACAAAATCAAAGCCACATGAGGTACTACTTCACACCCACTAGATGGCTACGCAACGAAGACAAAAATAAGTGCTGAGAAAGGTGTGGAGAATCTAGGACCTCCAGGTATCACTGTGTAGAGTAACATGACACTGTGTCCCTCCCTTTGTCAGTACTGGGGATGAACATCTAGGGTGACATGTATGCAAGGCAAGTGCTCTCCCAGTGAGCTAAAACCGCAGCCCCTGCAAGTTTCTTAATGTTAAATACAAATTTACCGTAAGAATCAGCAATTTCACACTTACTGAAGGGGAAGGAAAACGTGTTTACAAAAAATTTGTATGCAAATAATGAGCATAGTCGGAAGACAAACATTTAGAATGTTTATCAACTGGTTAGCAAATAAAATGTGGCATATCTATACAGAACACTACTCATCAGCAAAAACGAGTTAAGTACTCATAAATCTGTGTATGCATGAGCAGTACAGTAAGTAAAAGAGGCCATGAAAGGCACATCATGTGACAGAATTCCATTTATATGAAATGTTCATAAAAGTAAACTGTATAGACAGAAAACAGATTGTTGGCTGCTTCAGCTGGAGTAGGAATGGAAGTAACTGCACAAGGGTACAAAGCTTTTCCCAGCGACAGAAATGCTCTAAAGATCTATTGGGACTGGAGAATGTTCCATATTCTAACATTACTTACAACTTCTAAACGTCAGAAGAAGCATACATTTTCTTACAATAACACAATGCTTACAATCAGCTTGTTCGAGAAAAACAACTGCATAATAATAGAGCTCATGGGATGATTTCTCTCTACATAGTAGCTCTCTCCTACCAGAAAGATAAAAGGGATCTATTCATATACTCTACTATAGTTGCTGCGTAATCAAGCAATTAAACAGCTCAAAGTGTTCAGATACTCTCTGTCTCCTCACAACAAGGGAAACTCATTATACAGGAATGAAACATGTCTAGACAGTTCAAGACCAAGTTAGCTTTCTCTTTACATTAATGTACTATACTCTATTGACTATCCATATTTTATTTAACTTTGTAATTCCACTTGGCAATTTCTCTACAAAAACGAAACATGGCTGCTGAGAAAGACATTCTTCTCCTTACTACAAGAGTTCCTTCTATATGTGGTTGTCTTCTAAGAGTCATGAGGATGAAAACATGGTTTGTAGCCACGATCTCTTTCCTTCTACCTTTCCTCCTCCCTTTCTCCCTCCTGGATGAATTTTAGTTGGAACTTAAAAAAATAATCACCACCTTATAATAATAAAATACATAAATAAGAAATAAATTCAGCAGTGCAATACCTTAACCACTTGGTCACTTGGTCATATAATCCCAGTACTCAGGAGGCAGAAGGGTCCATCCTTTGCTACAAAGAGAGATCCTCTCTCACAAAAACCAGACAAAACCAAATCACTTCCAGAGAATGTCCTGAAAAGTGGACTTTTAAAATTGGCATTTTAAAGCACAAGGTATTGGAGGGTATACATCAGTAATAATGTGCTTGCCAAGCATGCACAGGCCCCTGGGTTTGACTCTCTAGACCCATAACACTTAATAACTAAAGAAAAAACCCAAGCCTATTAAAACGGGATAGAAAACAATGAACTGTATAATCCTGGTGTGATGGTTAATCTTAGCTGTCAGGTTGACTATATCTGTAATCAATTAAAACCCAAGCAGCTGGACATGCTTGTTGAGGGATTTTCTTGATTGCATCAATGAGTGGAGATCCACCCTAAATCTGGGCCATACTTTCAGGTGGCAGCCTATATAAAATGACGTAGAGGAATAAAATGACATAAAGGAAGGAAGGAAGCTTTTGCCTGGTTGCCTTCATTGTAACTGGCAAGTTCCTCTATCCTGTTCCTGAGACATCCCTTCACTGGTATTAGAATCTACTTCTCAGGTATTCCAAGAGAGACTGAAGACTGGCAGCCTCTAGGACTCCAGCACCAGACTGGGACTGCTGAGAAATCCAGTCTCGGGGACTGAACAACACCTGGATCCCTTGCTTTCCTTCTGGAGACATCCATAGTTGGATTACTCAGACTACAGCCTGTAAGCCACTCTAATAAATCCTTTATTGTATTCATTCTATCAGTGCTGTTCCTTCAGAGAACTCTGACTAGATACCTGTTCTTTAAAGGTTCTATTAATCCCCCACCCCAAAGGACACAAGAACAGAAAAGGCAAATAAGATCACATCAAATTAAAAAGCTTCTGCACAAAAGAAGCATTCATCAGAGAGAAAACCTAAGAATGGGAGAAAATATTTGCAAATTATATAATCTGACAGGGAGCTAATATTCAGCAAAACTCTGAAAAACTGAAAGAGCAAAAGAAAGAAAAGAAAAATCAAGCAGCTCGATTAAAAATGGGTAATAAACTTTATTACAGTTTGGATCTGGAATGTCCCTGAAAATCTCCTGATTTGGAGGAGGTAAGGCCTAGTGTGGAGTCTGGGGAAGCAGGTCACTGGCAGCACACCTCTTATCTTTTAGCTCCTAGCCCCTCCCCTGTCTTCTTTCTTCTTGGCCACAGTGAAATAAGCAGCTTTGCTCTACAAAGCTCTACAGACTGTAATTTCCTGTCTTGTCCACAGGACCATAGCAATAGGGGGGAAGGGAGACCAAATGAACTACAACCTCTGAAACTGTGAGCAAAAATAAATCTTTGCTCTTTTCAAGTAGTTTTCCCAGATACTGTCACATCAGTGGTAAGCTAACATAACCCAAACAGACATTTCTCAAAGATAGACAAATAGTCTATGGGAGTATAAAAAAGTGTTACTAGCATCACTAATCATCAGGGAAATGCAAATCACATCACACTAAATTATTATCCTATTCCATTAGGAATGCCTATTATCAGAAGCACAGAGAACAAGTGCTGGCAAGGACATACAGAACAGGGAACCCCTTGGGCTGGTGAGATGGCTAAGTTGACCTCTGACCTATGCATGCACACCATGGCACACATGTACTGTATCCACATCCCTTCTCAAATCATACAAACACACATTAAAAAGTTTACAAACAGAGATTCCTACACACCAATGATGTGTATTAGTATAGCCATTATAGAAAACAGTATAGAAATTCTTAAAAAAAAAAAAAGAAAAAGAAACTATCAGATGATTTTGCAATTCCACTATTGAATATTTATCCAAAAGAAATAATTCAGTTTGCCGTAGATAACTGTACTTCTGTGTTTACTATAATACTATTCACAATAGGCAGGAAAAAGAAATAGTCTGTTTACTAGTGAATGAATGGATAAAGAAAATGTGGTAAATGTAAACAACAGAATACTACAGAGGATAAAATCCTACAATTTGTGATCCTGTCTGGAAATAGAGATTATGCTAAGTGAAATAAACCAGGGAGAAAAAGACAAGTAACTCATAATCTCCTATGTGGACTCTAACACTGCTGATCATGCAGAAGTTGAGAACAGAAGGAAGACCTAGGTTGGTCAACAGGCTGCTCTAAGTTATAGGTAGATATGAGTAAGGAGTTCTGGGACGTTAAAGCACAGTCAAGTGACTGCAGGTAACAATTATGTACTGTGTATCTCAAAAGTCCAGCAGGGGGAACTTAGAATATTTTCACAACAAGGGAATGGTTAAGTGTTGGAGGAGATAAATATGTGTAGCCCCATTTCAACAACACAAAATGTATGCATTCATCAAAATACCACATGTACCCTATGGATTTTTATGTTACAAATCTGTTTAGAAGTACACTTAATTAAAAACCTAAAAAAGAAACTACCAAACTTTAGTTGGGGATGGGGACATAGCTCAGTGGTAGAGTGCTTGCCTAGCATGCTTGAGGTCCTAGTTCAATCCCAAGCGCTATAAAACAACAAAACAAAACTTCAATTAAAGTTAGTGCTGAAGGGATTGTGGTCACTTTCTCAATCACATCCAGGTTTTTCTATTTTCTAAAAATATAAATTATTTTATTGAAAGAGATCAGTCTTTTTAACTTTTCCAAAATTAGGACAACCTAATCTAATTGTCTTCCTTCTGCCCACTTGCTTCAGCCTTTCCCTTTGATTCTTCCCTTTGAACTGATTCCTCCCTGTCTGCTTTCAAGCATGCTCCAGTTTCCCCTATCAACTCCTATACTCTTTCTGTTTTCCTTTCCTGCCAAATTTCTACAATGAGTGCTTTTTAGCTTCCAACTGGTCTTTAACCCTTTACAATTTTACCTTATTCTGTCCACTCATGTGAAAAAGTCTACCAATGTGACTGCCTGTCACTTAAAACTATGTGGGAGCCAGGCATGGTGACAGTCTGTACTGCAGCACTCTGGAAGCTAAAGCAAGAGGCTGTAAATTCAAAGCCAGTCTGGACTACAGAATGAGACTTTGGCTCAAAAGGCAAGAAACTTAAAAAGAAATGAAAGACAGAAAAGGAAAAAGAAAAACAAATAACCTTTCCGTACCCCACTAAAGAAAACAAAAACCCCTTCCAGGAACCTTTTAGCACTTGATGCTCACGGAGAGCACCCCGGCCAATGGTAAACGCTGGTAAGCTGTTACTTCATCATCTCATGGTCCTTCTCCATTTTGACACAACTATCCTGACTTTCCTTGTTCGCTTCCCTTCTCTGGTTACTTCTCCTTTAACAACTCTTTTCTCTTTACATGAACATTGAGGGGAATGTTTTCACAGCTTCAGTTACTCCTCTAGATCTGGGCTCTCTTCTAACTTGTTCTGTACTTGGCTTCCATATCCACTACTAGTTTCTAATCGACATGATTAAAACAAATATCTTCAATTGTCAGTCCAATAATGGCATTTCCTAACTACCATATTTGAATTAGTAACACCCAAAATTTTCTCAGACTTATTATTATCAGGGGCTGTTTTTATTCCTCTTTCCTTCCTTCCAACAGGTCACTAAGTAGACTTGAACCTTCCATCAAAAAAGCCTCATAGCATGGGGCTGGAGAGATGGCTCAGAGGTTAAGAGCACTGACTGCTCTTCCAGAGGTCCTGAGTTCAATTCCCAGCAACCACATGGTAGCTTACAACCATCTGTAATGAGATCTGGTGCTCTCTTCTGGCCTGCAGTCATACATGCTGTATACAAAATAAATAAATAAACCTTGAAAAAAAAAAAAAAAGAAAAAGAAACATTTGATTTAAAAAAAAAAAGCCTCATTGCTTCAAATCTAATTACTGCAAGAATTATCAGGTCTTTTTTTCTGTTATGAGTCTTCTACTGATCCCTATAAATCATCCTGCATAATAACAACTGCCTATAGTGTTCATGGAACAACACTAATACAGAATTTCCCAAGTTATGTTTAAATTACATAAATCTTAAGGATGCCTTACTCTGTTCAAGTTAGTCTGGCTATAGTGCATGTTAAACTATTTATTGGAAGTCTATACCTAAAAAGGCTCTGAGACTTCAATTATGTTATCTAATTCTGTGAGAGCCCTTTTTGGCTATCATAGTTTTGGGGAGTGATTGATATATGTATACTAAACTACATAAGCATTGAACACTCTTGTTATCAGGTACCATAATTGTGGGGTACTTTGTTGTGAAGGGTGAGAAGCCAGGAATAGTGCTTCATACCTATAATCCTAGGACTTAAGAGGCAGAAGCAGGAAGATCAGGAGTTCACTGCCATTTTCAACTACAGAGCAAGTTTAAGATTAGCCTAGAGTACATGAGATTATCCCCCCTCAAAAAAGAGAAATAAAAATGAGTAGTCCCAGCTACTTTTTAATGAGGGAGGAGTAGAATTGGGAATGTCAAATAATAGTAATTGTATAAATAATCTTATAATAAATCTGCAGTATTTCAGGCTCTGATCTTCTCCCTATGCACACACATACATAAACATATACATCTGTACTTTTATTACAGCTGAGAAATGAATTTGCCCTGAAATCAACAACAAAAATGCAAACAATGAGGGCTGGATTCTAGGCATCCTCTTTCTACTGTCTATAATCTTAACCAATACACTAGACTGCATCCGAATCAACAGGAATGAATAATACATAGATGATGCATATACTCTGGAATAAATAGATCTTCTAGCTAATGATTTCTGGTTGACTTTCTAGTCTAAATTTATTTTCTCAAATGTGAAATAGAATATTATTGTGAAGATTAGAATGAGATTATAAACATTACTGCTATTAACACTCAGCATTTACATAAAACATAAATATGTATTAGTGCTTTGGAAAGCAAACTGAACAACAGAACGCATATAAAATATAACTACATCGTGTGCCAAGTTTAGATTGATTAAATAATTTACCATCCAAACCAAGACACTACTGAAAGTGAGAAGAGGTATTATGAAAAATTATGCTAGGACAACAGGCATAAACTAAGTCTGTCCTACGCAATCAGGTATTTGTCCTCAGTTCTAATGTTTACTGTCCTACATCTATTTTTTCAATAATTTCTTTCTATAAAAATTATCAACTACTCATTATAAAAAAATGAATAAACTATAGACACATTATAACATGAATAAACTTCAACTATATTATGCTAAGTGAAGGAAGCTAAAATTAAAAGGCTATTTTCATGACATTCTAAATAGCAAAAGTATAAATGTGGAAGGAAACATCAATAATCCCCAGAGACTGTAGGCAGGGAAAAGTTTACTTCAAAAAAATAAGGAAATTTTTGAGGAAGAGAGATGTTTTATGCTTTAATATAGTAATGATTGTACCATTATATGCAAGTGACAACTCATAAAAATAGTATCTCAATAGCCCACCTTTAAGGAAATTGGGGAATAAGATAGGTGTGTAGTTTAGCGGCAGAAAATGGATAAGGACTTGGATTCAATCCCCAGCACAAGGGGAAAGTAGGGGAGAGAACCTATGACTTTTCACTAGCATTCTTAGACACCACGCACTTGCTGGATAGAAATGAGGAACTATGGGCTCATACCCATTCTCTTCCCTTTAGAAACTAGTCTATTCTGGAGTCCTGAAAGTTTCAGAACCATTCCTTAAAATACCTAGATTATACATTTGTACTGAATGGAAATTACCAAAGCCAGACCAACTGGTTCTAGTACTCAACTGTGTGGGCTGGATCTGACTCTGCAGACCAAGCTGAAGATATTCTCAGTGCCCTTTTTATGCAATGGCATGTGGGAGTTTTAAAAGCTGAATCAGCAGAGGCCTCTGGGCTCCTTCCATGCTCTCTCAACTCTCTGGGAACCTTACTGCTCACTGTATAGTAGTATGTGCCACAGCTTACTGAGTAAAAACTAAACTCTTTTCAAACTTAAAGACCAGTGTAGCTTAAAGATCAGGTACAGCCAGGCAGTGGTGGCGCACACCTTTAATCCCAGCACTCAGGAGGCAGAGCCAGGCGGATCTCTGTGAGTTTGAGGTCAACATGGTCTACAGAGCGAGATCCAGGACCAAAACAACACAGAGAAATCCTGTCTTTTTTTTTTTTTTTTTTTTTTTTTTTTGGTTTTTCTAGACAGGGTTTCTCTGTGTAGCTTTGCGCCTTTCCTGGAACTCACTCGGTAGCCCAGGCTGGCCTCCAACTCACAGAGATCCGCCTGGCTCTGCCTCCCGAGTGCTGGGATTAAAGGCGTGCGCCACCACCTCCCGGCTGAGAAACCCTGTCTTGATCCCCACCCCCAAAAAAAGATCAGGTACAAAAGAACCAGGCTGAATTTCCCACCTTCCCTCTCGAACTATCTATGTAACTCTGGAAATAGCTGTTTTAGTTTCTTCATTAATAAAAGTAAATATATTTATGTAATTTACCTTGACTTATTCCAAAAGAATGAAAAAACCTACAAATAACAAAATAGGACCTATAATAGAGGATAAAATTGGAATAAAGAGAAACAAGAATAAATAATCATCAAACTGCAGATGCTTAATCTTTTTTTTTTTTTTTTTAAAGATTTATTTATTTATTATGTATACAGCATATGTAACTGCAGGCCAGAAGAGGGCACCAGATCTCATTACAGGTGGTTGTGAGCCACCATGTGGTTGCTGGGAATTGAACTCAGGACCTCTGGAAGAGCAGTCAGTGCTCTTAACCTCTGAGCCATCTCTCCAGCCCCGAGATGCTTAATCTTAAGAGAAAATTTTTTCTTTGAGACAGAGCTCACTATATAGCCACTGACCTGGAACTTGGTATATAGTTAAGGCTGGCATATGTGTCCTGAGGACAAAATTCAGGTCACTGGGCTTGGTAGCAAGTGCCTCAACCCACTGACAGAGCTCTTCAGTCCAAATTTACTTTAAAATTATTATTATTGTTCTTGGTGGTGGTGTTGGTAATGGTGTTGGTGGTAGTGGTGTGTGTGTGCCTGCTAGGAACAGGACTTCTAAAAGGCAAATATGTCTAGAGGGCTGTGGTACAAGGCCACTTTTGCTGGCTATAAGAGAGATCTCTGGCACAAAGAGAGCACAGAGCTCTTCTTAAAGAGTTGAAAATGTTTATGCCTGAGATGAGAGTAAGTTCTCCTTAGGCAAGAGATATACTTTTACATATAAAGCAAAAAACAACACAGTGTCTTCTGGAGGCAAACTGAAATAAACCAGAGTAATCTGGGGAAAGTAACTTGGGCCCATGGAAACTATGGCATGGTTCATGCCAAGTTCCAAAGCAACCTTCCTGCAAAGGCCACTAGACATAGAATTTGTGTGTGATGGTGTACCCTTCCCAGATTTAAACTAATGAAAAGTAAATAAACAAAATTAGAAAACATAGCATATTCCACATTTAATTTACTACCTACTGTATGTCAAAATATGGACAAGTAATATATGCCTTATTTCTGAGAAGAATGACAAGAAAGCCAATAGAAATTAATTATAGTAACAAAAAAGTCATGGTCAGTATTGGTTATTAGAAGCCAGAAGCAGTGTATCTCACGGGGCACTCAAGTATTTGGAACATATCCCGGGTCACCTTAGGCCTGAGTCCTGATGACAAATGGGAAATTTTTTTAATGAAATAAAAGGGGGCTGGAGAGATGATGGTTCCGTGGTTAAGAGCATGTACTGTTTGTTCTTCCAGAGGATCCAAGTTCAATTCCCAACACCCACAACAGGTGGCTCACCATCACCTGTACTCCAGCCCTAGCGGCATCCGATACCCCTGCCCTCTGTCCTCAGGTACACATATCTACACAGACACTACATATAATTCAAAATAATAAAAATTAAATTTAAAAATGAGATAAAAGAGAGATCTCTGGGACAACCACAGTAAAAGTCTTACGCATTCAAATATAAGAATCTAGGGCTTATTTTCAAGTCTTCTAAAAAAATCTGATCAATTTGAGCATAAACAGAAAGCCAAAAGAGAGAAAGTGATAGTGATCATTACTGGAAATAGATTAAGCTGACAACATCCATCCCAGTGATCAACTACAGCATCACAGAAGAGAAAGCTGGAGATATGTTTCCTGGGATACAACAGGAAATGTTTTACAACACTACTACTAATAGATATTTTTGCAATGCAATCTAATGACCACTTTCTACCAGTGATCAGTTTAAAAGAAATAATAATAGTACAGGAGGATTTTTTATTGCCACCAGGTATTATTTGTTACTTTTCTCAGTGTTCTGACAAAAAGCAAACTTAAGGAAGGTTTACTAGGGCTCACAGTTCAAAAGTGTAGTTCACCATGTTGTAGAAATCATGGCGGCAAAGCTTGAGAAGCTGGGCACACTGCATCTAAAGGTAGAAAGCAGGAAGGGAGGAAGTCTGCTGCTCAACTCTCCTTCTGATTCAGTACCAGATCAAAGAATGGTGCCACCCACATTGACAGTGAATCTTTCTACCTCAGTTAACATAATCTAGATAATCCCTCAACAGTATGCCCAGAGACTTGTCTCCTAAGAGATCCTAGATCTTTTCAAGTTGGTAAGTAATAACCATTATAAAGAGCAACTACAAAAATCTGAAAATGGAAGTATCTGGAGACAGGACTTACTTTCTTGAATAGATACTTTGCAAGGGAAAGTTTTACTGCTTTAATTTTCTAATTAATACCTAATTTAATAATGAAGTGTTTAAGCCATTTGCTCTCAAAAAGACTATGCAACACGTTTGTCCTGGTTAAGGTTTCTGTTGCAGTGATAAACACCATGACAAAAAGCAACAGGAAGGAAAGGGCTTATTTCCTCTTCCACTTTACAGTCCATCATTAAGGGAAGCCAAGGCAGGAACTTGAAGCAGAAACCACAGAATATTGCTTACTGGCTCCCTCCCAAGCTCACACTCAGCCACCTTTCTTATACAGCTCAGTCCTAACTGCCTAAGAATAGCACTGCCTACAGGTCAATCTAAAGGAGACAATTCCTCAACTGAGGCTCCGTCTTCCCAGATGACTAGGTCTGTGTTAACTAAATTAGACAAATAACATTCCAATAATTTTCAAAGAAACAATACGTATTTGTTCATACTGGGAACTGAACCTAAGGCCTTGCAGACACCAGGCAATTAAGTGTTCCATCGCTGAGCTATGGTTCCAGCTTTTTTCTGGTTTTTTTTTTTTTAACTTTCCTTTTGAGACAGCCCTCAAATCTGCACTCCTCTGCCATAGCCTCCAGAGGAGCTGTGATTACAGGCCTTTGTGCCTTCCTGTCTTGTTTTATAAACAGCAACTCCCATTTTAAACAATTACATTTACTAAATTCATAACAAAATAAACTTGGCAAATATGCAGGGATTGACAGCCATCCCTACAAAAACTTCTAAAGCAGGCTCCTGTCAGTGAAAGTGGAAACTGACTACTATCTGCATCCTTAATAATAAAAATGTGTGCTAAGGCCCTGCACATGCTAGGCAAGTGCTCTACCACTAAGCTATATCCCTTTAAAACATGATTCTGGCCGGGCGGTGGTGGCGCACGCTTTTAATCCCAGCACTCGGGAGGCAGAGGCAGGTGGATCTCTGTGAGTTCGAGGCCAGCCTGGTCTCCAAAGCGAATTCCAGGAAAGGCGCAAAGCTACACAGAGAAACCCTGTCTTGAAAAAACCAAAAAAAAAAAAAAAAAAAAAAAAGAAAACATGATTCTGTATTATTCTTTCAATCTTTAAAAACTGACACATTATGAATATAAAATTTTAGTTTTATCCAAGATTAAATGAGGGAGCAGGCTCAAAGTGCACTACAGGTGCATCATGGCATGCACACATGGCACACACACACTAAATGCAAAAACAATTAGTGACGTTATAATTTTTTTGTTATTAAGCTACAAAGAAAAGGCCATATGATGAAAAGGGGAAATACAGATACAGGGCACTTCAGGCAAGCGTAATCTCAGCAAAGGGAGGTCTGGGGTAGCAGGAACTTGTCTCAAAAAACAAAACAAGGAAAACAAAAAGCCCCAAAGTCAGAGTTACTGAGTTTGAATTCTATTATAGTTTTTTGTTTGTTTTGTTTTTTGAGACAGGGTTTCTCTGTGTAGCCCTGGCTGTCTGGGAACTTGATTTGTAGATCAGGCTGCAGGCTGGCCTGGAACTCACAAAGAGCCACCTGCCTCTGCACGCCCCGCCCTGCCCCTCACAGTGCTGGGATTAAAGACATTCACTATCACGCCCAGCACTATAGTCATTTATTAGGTGTGTGATCCTACTTGCTATTTTCACAGGAGAGACTAAAGAAACCATCCATTGGTATGTGGAGAGTGTAGAAAATTTCTTAATAAAGAAAAATGAAAAAAAAAAAAAAGAAACCATCCATTTGGTCACGGTGTTTCTCATAAGAAAAAATAAATCATGTGAAAGAATACAAAGTAATTATAAAGAGCTGGGTGAAGTGACATGCCTTTGATTCCAGCACTTGGGAGGCAGAGGCAAGTGCAACTCAGTGAGTTCAAGGCCAGCCTGGTCTACATAGTGAATTCCAGGACAACCAGAGCTACACAGTGAGACCCTGTCTTGTGAAAACAAAACCAATTATAAAAAGAAAACTTGCCGGGTATTGGTGGCGCACGGCTTTAATCCCAGCACTCGGGAGGCAGAGGCAGGTGGACCTCTGTGAGTTCGAGGTCAGCCTGGTCTACAGAGCTAGTCCAGGACAGGCTCCAAAACTACAGAGAAACCCTGTCTCGAAAAACCAAAAAAAAAAAAAAAAAAAAAAATGGGGTTGGGGGATTTAGCTCAGTGGTAGAGCGTTTGCCTAGCAAGCGCAAGGCCCTGGGTTCGGTCCTCAGCTCCGGAAAAAGAAAAAAAAAGACCCCCTCCCCCAAAAGAAAACTCTGAAGCCATTCTAGGAAGAACTTTTGGTGTCATGTATCGTGTCCCCCTACCTCCTCACAGCAACTAGTAGTTTCTTACCTCATTGCTGACCATAGCTTTAAACTTCCCAACCTTTCTGGTTATGAAATTCTATCATCCCAAGGTTTATGGCATGAAGAACAGACAAACAAGCAAGTATAATGCAGTATGTTAAGTGTGATGGCCATTCTTGGTTGTCAACTTGACTATATCTGGAATGAACTAAAATCCCGAAATAGAGGGCACACTTGTGATCTGGATCTTGAGGCAGGAAGGCACACCTTTCGTCTGGCTACATCTTCTGCTAGAAGTCTAGATAAGGACAATGGAAGGAAGAGATTGTGCATTCTTCTTTCACCCGCTTGCCCTAGCCTTGTCAACACGTCCACTCCTTCACTGGCACTGGAGCCTGCTTCTTCATGATTCTGGCATACAGTATCTACAGAAGACCAGCTGAGCTCCCCAGCCTCGTGGGACCGAGCAACTACTAGATTCTTGGACTTTCCATTTTTGGACTGCAGACTGTAAGACATTCCAATAAATTCCCATATATATATATGGGGGGGAGGGAGGGAGGGGGAGAGGGAGAGAGGGAGAGAGAGAGAGAGAGAGAGAGAGAGAGAGAGAGAGAGAGAGAGAGAGAGAGAGAGATTGATTGATTCATTCTATAAGCTGTATGACCCTAGAGAACCCTAATACAGATGTTTGGTACCAGAAGTGTTGTAACAGACCTGACCATGTCTTTGGAAGGACTTTGGAACTTTGGGCTAAAAGCGCCACTGAGTGTTAAGAGCACTGAGGGATATTCTGAGGAAGCTTGGAAAATAAGAATGTTGCAAGTAGTACAGAGCATGGAAGCCTGGCCTGTGAAGTTTCTGAGGGAAGTTTAAAGACACTATCAGGGCCATTTGTTATTCTGAATTAAGATTCTGTTCCAGTTAGCTGAGGCTGAAGAATCAGCTGTTGTTAACAAGATACCAGAGCTACTAAAGCTAAACTTTGCTTTGCTGGAATACTCGATGCTAGTTAGCTGGAGCTAAGAAATTAGTGGTGACTAAGAAGAGACCAGCATCACTGAGGTGATATCTTCTGGAAAGTATTTCCTAAGAGCACAAAGCAATTGTCTTCCAGAGGTGGTCAAAGTTGTACCTCGTGCTGGCAGCCAGACTTGGTAATGTGTAAGAGTCACCAGGTGGTTCTGGTTTTGAGGGCATGAAGAGCAGCTGAGGCTTGGCACTGTGAGAGGCCATTGGCGAAGGTGCAGCCTCAGTGGCAGTTGAAGGCCAGGACTGAAGGGGTCATGCAAAGAAGCTGAGGCTTGGCACCATGAAGAGAGCCTATGAAAAACTACTGGTGCAAGTGCAGCCCAGGTGCAGCAGAAGAGCCCAGTGTTTTGGAGGTGCCAGTACCATGGGATGACCAAGAACAGCAGCAGCAGTGGAGTAGAGCCAGCCAGAGCCTAGAAGACAGGCTATGTGTGCTGCAGAGGGCAGAGCCTGAGAAGTGACCCAAGCCCTTTGGAGGAGTCCAGAAGGTCATGAGTAAATCCCAGAATGTTGGACATTGAGTTATTTATACTGTTGGAGTTTGGTTTTTCTTGCTTCAGATTGTAACAGTGCTCTGATTTTTCCCTCTTGAAGAAAGTATTTAATTTAATTTTGATCAGCCAGAGATGAAAGACTTGTACTTGGTGCACGCCTTTAATCCCAGCACTTGGGAGGCAGAGGCAGGTGTATCTCAGTGAGTTTGAGCCCAGCCTAGTCTACAAAGCGAGTTCCAGTCAGGAATGTTACACAGAGAAACCCTGTCTCGAAAACCAAACAAACAAAAAGAGTGAAATTTTAATGTGTTTGAATTTGTAAAGACTGTGGGACTTCTAAAGTTATTTGTGAGATCTTGGGGGTGAATAAGAAATGAAGGGTTGTGGCTTAATAGTGATGTGTTTGTGTGTCAAGTTGACAAGGGGTCAGTTGTGCTGGCTAGTTTTGTGTGTCAACTTGACATAAGCTAGAGTCACCAAAGAGGAAGGAGCCTCAATTCAGGAAATGCTTCCAGGAGATCCAGCTGTAAGGCATTTTCTCAATTAGTGATCAATGGGAGAAAGCCTTGCCCAGGGTGGTTGGAGCCATCCCTGGGTTGGTGGTCCTGGGTTCTATAAGAAGGTGGGCTGAGTAAGCCATGGGAAGCAAGCCAGTAAGTAAGCAGCTCCCCTTCATGGCCTCTGCATCAGCTCCTGTCTCCAGGGTCAGCCTTGTCTGAGTTCCTGTCCTGACTTCCTTCAGTGATGAACAGCAATGCTGAAGTATAAGCCAACTAAACCCTTTCCTCCCCAACTTGCTTTTTGGTCATGGTGTTTCCTCACAGCAGTAGAAACCCTAAGATATTAAGTTTGGTGATATTACTGAAGATCTATCCAAAAGCTTGGCAAGAAAACTGCCCTTTTGTGTTTTGTGTTTTGTTTGTGTGTTCTTGGGTTATTTGTTTTTGTGGGGTTGGTGTGTGTGTGTGTGTGTGTGTGTGTGTGTGTGTGTGTGTGTGTGTGTGTGTTTTCCCCTTTGAGATAGTGTATCTCTATGTAGCCCTGGTTGTTCTGAACTTGCTATGCAGACTAGGCTGGCCTGGAATTGACAGAAATCTGCTTCTGCCTCCTGGGTGCTGGGATTAAAGGTATGAGCCACCACACCCACTGAGAAAACTGCTCTTTACATTAAGTTATGCAATAGAAAATGGGTTTGGAGAGATGGCTCAGTGGTTAAGAGCACTAGCTGCATTCTTAGAAGATCTGGGTTCAATCCCCAACTCACACATGGTAGCTCACAACCATGTGTAACTCCAGCCCCAGGGGATTCAAAGCCCTCTCCTGTGCCATCTCTGTGGTCACCAGGCACACAGGTGGGTGCACAGACAAAACACCCATACACATCAAATAAATACCATTAATTTACTTTTAAAAAAGAAACAGGAAATAGGTTTAAAGCAAGTTATCTACAAGCTCATCTTTTTTTTTTTTTTTTTTTTTGGTTTTTCGAGACAGGGTTTCTCTGTGCAGCTTTGCGCCTTTCCTGGAACTCGCTTTGGAGACCAGGCTGGCCTCAAACTCACAGAGATCCGCCTGGCTCTGCCTCCCGAGTGCTGGGATTAAAGGCGTGCGCCACCACCGCCTGGCACAAGCTCATCTTTTAAAAACGTTTTGAATTAAAACACAATTATACCATTTCCCCCTTCCTTTTGTTTCCTCCAACCCTTTCCATGTCAGTCCCTCTCAAATTCCTGCTTCTTTTTGTGATTGTTTTACACAGATGCATTCACACACCTAAGTATATAAACACTACCTGCTTAGTCTGATTAGTGTTATATATGTGTATGTATATGATTTCAAGACTAACTACTTTGTACCAGACAATCAATTAGGAGGCTCATCCCAGGGGAAGACTATACTCTCTAACTCTCAGTATTCCCTGGTTACTTACAGATCATCTTAGAGTTAACATACTCTCTAACTCTCAGTATTCCCTGGTCACTTACAGATCATCTTACAGTTAACATACTCTCTAACTCTCAGTATTCCCTGGTTACTTACAGATCATCTTACAGTTAACATAGCTTCTACCCAACAGGATTTGCACTGTGATTCTCAGTGAGTATTTTTAATCACTGTGTAAAGTTTACTTTCATAATTATTAAAGTATCAAAACAGAGCAGACATATGCATCCCAGTTCAGAGCGGCAAAACTTATCCTAAGAACAAAAAACTCCCTGTGGTTTATTTAATACTAAGTCAGATTCAAAAGGACTGCACCATTCTCTAAATTTGGGATTTAGTCTTGGGATTTAGAATTCTCTAAATTGAGAATATTTAGTCACAAGTCAGTAGGAGATGGGCTGCTCACAAGGATAGTACACTCATAAAATGAAAAAGACAGTGATCTGTCAGGAAAGAACACTAATAAAATTCAAAGACATTTAGAACTGTCAAGTTATGAGGATCAATTATGACAAACACTAAACTATGCCATGTAAAGTCAGTTTTTCTTTCAGATAAATGATAAGTTGGTGTATCATCCTTTGGGGTTTGTTTATTTGTTTGTCTGTTTGTTTGTTTTGGGAACAGGGTCTCAGGGAGCCCAGAATGGTCACCAAATTGCTATGTAGCCGAAGAGGACCTTGTCCTGTCTCCGCCTCCCAAGTGTGGGGGTTTCAGGTATTACCACGCCTGGGCTTTGACTTGTCTTGAAGTTGAAGTTAGATATGGTCATGTGGCTCTGATCAATGAAGCCCTTAAAAAGGCTCCCCACCCCCACGCGCTTTTTTTTTTTCTAAAGACAGACTCATACCATACCTCACACTAGCCTGTAACTCACTATGTAGACCTAGGCTAGCCTTGAACTCACTCAATCCTACTTCAGCCTACCAAGTGCTGGGATTACAGAAGTCAACCTACCACACCCTACTTTAAATAAATGACCAGTTTGTAATTTCTACCAGTTTCACCTTTATCATGACAGCTTGCCATAGGTCAGAATATCGGAACTCTGCAGATACATTCCTGAGCAAGGCCAACACAGAACAAAGCCCCCAGACAAATGTATATCCCGAATCAAGGCAAAACAAAGCACTGAGACCTGGGGACTGTTTGCTACTGCAAAATAATTTAGTCCTTCCATACTGATAAGCCATACAAGTAATGTTGTGTGTACAGAATGATTTAGTCCATTCCATTAAATATGATATAAATTGATGCTCCCAAAGAGACATAATTTCTTTCTAAGTATTACTTAAGTTTCCAAACAAGTCTGTCAATAAGATTAAAAATTATTTATATGTAGTATCAGTAAACCAATAACTCACTCAATGAATGTCACCCCATAAAGGTTGAGAAATGGTCTGCCAACCTCTCTTCATCTCAAAACATACTTTCTAGGTGAGAATCACTCCATTTTCCATGTCAGCCATCAGGTAATTATTAGGCCTAGTGTAGGGAATCACATAAAAGATAAATACATTTTTTTTTCCTTTTTTCTTTTTTAAAGAGACAGGGTGTCAGTGTGCAGCCCTGGCTGTTCTGAAACTCACTACATAGACCAGGTTGGCCTCAAACTCAGAGAAATCCATCTAACTCGGCCTCCTGAGTGCTGGGGTTAAAGGAGAACTATTCTTGAACTACTTCTTACTTGAGAACCAGGATGTCCGAAACAAAAAGGCCAGGGATTTTTCAGCTACTATCCCGTGAATCTTCCATGGATAAAATGCCAAATTTTGGTCAATACATAAGACCTATTTTTACTACAATAAAATATTATGTTGGTGATGGTAAGTAGTGTAGGGAATAGGCAGGGTGCAGGTTTTTCTAGTAATGAACAAAATTATATTTCAGGATTAAGCAGCACAGACAGGGAAGTACTTTCATAGTTCAGAAAGGCAGACCCAGAAGTGTGGATGCTTCACTACCACTGCATAACATTTCTACATTGTAGGGCTGTATTCTGGTTGGTCTGTACTCTGAATTCTTTCCAGGTACTTGGAACATGTGGAACATTCTTGCAAGCTTGTTTTCCTCAACAATCACCCATTCTTTCATTTCTTCATTCACTTAACAGCAAGTATCAAATGCACGTGCTGAATTAATGGCCACTGGAGGCCTAGGGAAATACGTGTGCTGAGTTAATGACCACTGTAGCCCTAGGGAAAGCCCTAATCCTATGGGGGAAGGGGTGGCACTTTTACGGATAACCTCGGAAGAAATCCTTCTAATCAATTCACACTAAGATGTGAAAAACTACTTCTTTCCCTCCTCTCCAAAAGCATCCCCTTGAAAAGTTCAGAGATTTTACAGATTCACCACTTCTCAAAACTGGAAAGACCTTGGAGATAATTTCAGTTTACAGATGAGATTAAATGACCTGAATCCCAGAACACTGAATTGCTAACAGGAGAGCCTGGTTAGAGCTGTGACTTCAGTAAGAATGCCTACTAATGAAGCTGCAAGCGGAGTCTCAAGAGAAGTGACAGAAGAATCATGCAGGTCATGGGTATCTGGGAAACTAGCTCAAGGCAAACGAATTTCAGGTAATGAATAACACATAAAGGAGGAGTCACAGGGGAAGGGAGTCAGTCACACAAGACCTTTCAGAACAGCCTTTACTCCATCTCTACACTCAATGACTCAAAAGCAAGTTCAATAGATTTAACAAAAACATTTCCAAAGAATATACTTAGAAAGAACAAGAAACAGTAAGCACAGCATTTGAACCTGCTAAGGAAAAGTCAAATTAGATCCTATCCAATCACCACAGTACGCTCCTGGTTTAAGGTATGCCTTTAAAGTCTGCTTTCCTGAAGATGTGGATGAGAGAACCTCTCTCAAAAAACAAGGTGGACAGCTTCTTAGGAACTTCCAAGGCTGACCGCTGCCCTACAGACACACCTGGGATGCTGAAGCACAAAGATTACCACGATTACTGGCCAGTCTACACCACAAAAAATGAAGCCTTGTTAAAAAAAAGAAACAAGAAAGAAAGCAAGTAGTTTTTTTAATGGTTTTATATACTGGGAAATCCAAGATTCAAAGGCCACATCTAGTAAGGACTTTCTTCCTACAATAACATGGTGGAAGATGGGGGGGGGGGGGTAAATGAGAAAGTGACAAAAAAAAAAACAAAAGAGGACAGTGTATAGTTGGAACTGGGATTACAGACTTGTGACACCTCACCTACCCTTCGGGGGCTTTCTTTACAATGTGGACTCCAGGATCAAACTCAGATTTATCAGGCTTGCATCCTAGGGTAGCTGTTTCTTATGAGGAGCTGTGTGGTTGTAACATATTTATAGGTACTCCAGCCTGTGGTCAGTAGATTGACAGTATCACCCCTCCTCAAGAGTTTCACATCCCCAAATGTCCTATAGAGGGGAAAATACACTCCGCTGAGACCCAAAGACATAAAAGTTCACAAACTCCCAAATCCTTGTGCGCCCGAGAGCTCTGTGAATGTCTACGTATGTGTGTATCAGACCTCTCTGACATGTCTCATTTACAACATTCCCCAGTCTTGCTTCATATAATATTAACCAACGTGAACTTTCAAAAGACCAGGCCTACTGTTCCCAAAAGAAGTATTTTTTTTTTCTGGATTCCTAGTCTTTGAACAATTTCCTCGAAAACATACCCTACCTCTCCTTCTATTAAATGTCTTATAAAAGCCTTTCAATTGTTGGCTCTACAGCAACTTTACTCAGTTCAGGCTATCATTCAGATAACTACTGAACCAACGAAGGAAGAGTATCACATATGGTTTTTGTTACTAATTTCACACCAAATTAACTTCGTATTTGTTGCCTGGCACATTTCTTGCATATAGCTGACTAGATTCAGTACTGTGCTGGGCAGCGAGGCAATCAAAACCTTGGTAAGTGATGACTGAAGTTTAAAGGTTTTGGTATTAATAAGCGTGAACTGCTGACTACTCATGAAGTGGGTTTGCTTTGGGGCTGCATTTCTTTTCATGGAGTTATTAAGTACATTCATTTCAAATACAAAATAGTGTACCATAGTTTTAAAGGAACATATGTTTCCAGCTGTTCTCCACAATCTCTAAAAAGAGACCCTACAAATTTTATGAATTCTATTCATCTTAGAAACACCTAATTTGGGGGGAGGGGCCCGGGCACAAAACTTAAGTGTGGTCAATATGAGCAGAGAATGTCATTGGTGTGTGGGGCTGATTTTGTGTACACAAAGGTATACTCACATAAATATCTCCGAAACTGAAGTAAATAAAAAGAAAACACTTTGTGCAGTAGTAAGAGCGAGTCAGAGGAGGCAGCGGTGTGGCCTCCGTGGGTTCCGAGTGTATCAGTGTACCCTTGCACATATTACTTGACTTCCCTGAGCCTGTATCCTTGTGGAAATGACGATAATAACATTACCTATTCCAAAGCAACGCTCTTAAAACAATTCAGTACATAGAAAACAAAATAAATATCACTCGTCGTAGTTTATTACAAGGCCAGCTACTGGCCAAGTAAAAGCCTCTGTGCATGAACTTCTGACTCCAAGAAGCTGATTGAACAGAAGAAAAATTCTGAATGATGTCACCCAAGTTGCAGGTATTAAGGAGGACTAGTGTCTCAGAACACTTTAAAGTACGAAATTGGCGACAATTACAGAACTAATTTCTCTTCCAACTACTCTTTCTCCATAATCTGCAAAGAAACGGATACAGATATGTTTTCAAGGAACTTTATAAGCCACTAGAAAACAACTCAACTCTTTGTTATCTCCATACGTAAGCCCAGTTAAGCGCCTAGGTACAATTACAGAGTAACTTTTCAGAAAGTACAACGAGGTCTTAAACGTTGCAGTCAACAACTCTTAGGCAGCTATGTCAAAATTTCTGTCCTGAGACACAAAAGCCGATCTGTCTGGGAACCAAAAAAAATCCCTCCGAAAATAAGGAAATGCCTCAGCCGGGCCTAGGCAGCTCTCGCGAAAACCTGTCTTCCTCGCACAGCAACGCTCTCACGCGTCCCGTCCTTCCTTCCTTCCCCGTCGGGTGTAGATGTCGACTCCACCCGAAGAGAAAGCAGTGACAGCAGGTTTGGTCCACGCCTCTCCCGCCAGGACCCCTGAGGCCTGCAGCCCCAACCACCCTGCCGTGGCCCGCTCGGGGTGGCGGGGGGGGGGGGGGGGGGACTCCGCGGGAGACCGGCGGCCCCACCCGCCTGCGCCCCGCCCCGCCCCCGGCCGCCCTCCCCGGGAAAGGCCGCCGCCGCCGCCGCGGGGCCTGCAGGTGGGCCCGGCCAGCCGCTCGAGAAGCCTGCGCACGAGCAGCAGCAGCAGCAGCGGAGGGCCCAACCCGGGCCCGCCGTCACTTACCGGCGCCTCATGGTACCGCAGCGCCTCAGCCCAGCCACTGTGCTGACGAACCGCGCCGGGACAGCTCGGAGCGTCCCCGGGATCCCGAGCCGGGCCCCACTCACAGCCATTCAAACGCCGCCGCGCGCGGCCCGCCGGGATAGCTACCCCGTGGGCGTCCCGCGGGCCCCGCCCAGCGCAGGCTCCGCCCCCTCGGAGGCCTGCGGGAGGGGGAACGGGGCGCGTGGCAGCGGCGCCCCCTCGTGGCCGCAGGTGCTCGCGGACGCTTTGCTATGGCGGAGGAAATGCTGCTGCTAGAACGGAGGCATCTAGGAGGAAGAGGAAGACCCTGCGGGCTAGGGATAATCGAGGAAGGGAACCGCACCCGGGGCAGACAGTCTGCTATTAAAACACCGTTCAAGGAAAGATGAACATTCCTTGTCATTCAAACGACCAGAATATGGTGGTTAAAAGCGTAGACTCTGAAACTCTGCGACCTTGGACAAATCACATAAACTGTGTGTGTGTGTGTGTGTGTGTGTGTGTGTGTGTGTGTGTGTGTGTGTGTGTGTGTGCCTTTGATTTCCTCATCTGTAAAATGGGCGTGATAACCGTGTATCTGCCTCTTCATGTTGTTGTGGATAGCAAATGGGTTTACGCATACAAAATTATTCGGAGAGTACCTGGCCCCTGGTAAGATCTTCATAATTCCTGACTATCTTGTTTTGTTTCCTGTTATGTGCTAGACTTCGAGAATCTCCTCTTTTAACATTCTTTATAAACTTTATTATTTAAAAAGTACCTTGCAACACCCAGCCTCCAAAACTCACTGACTACTGCAAGAAACTTAAGGCAAGAAATGCACATGATAAAGGTCCTCCCTCTCCTCGGGAAGCAGGTTCAGTTTCGTTGAGGTGGGAACACTTGACTATGAGATTAGAATTGGTTTTGTCCCTGACATCGTTTTAATTGCCTAGGACAATTCTCTTGATCAGAGTCTAGTCAGGGCAAGCCACTGGTCAGGGTTAACCAAACTGACACAGTAAGTCTGTCTTCTGTGGCCATCTTCCCCTGTGCAGAAACCAAGCAAGCAGGGCATTTGATGGAAGCCTTCCTCACAATCAGACTACATCCCGTGGCTTTTTTAGACACTCTTTTAAGAACTCTTAGGGATTAAAGCAAGGGTTGCTTAAATTAGGTTCAACAACATATTTAAAGACTTCCTATGTGCCTAGCAGACGTGTCTCCAGGTGCTGGAGACAACAGGAAGTGTCTCTCAATGACTTGGAAGTCAGAGAGTGATAGTCCCGATACACCACACTGCATGAAGTCATGAAAGGTATATTCTAAACGCTGTGGACATTCAAAGCACTAATTGGAGCTGAGGGGCCGTTAGGTGATTACAATGTAAAGCATTATCCTTCTAAAGTAACAGGGCCCTTATTTAATCCAAAAAAAAAATAAGCAACAATGAAAATTTGAAGCAACCAGTTATGGCAATGGGAAAATATTTTTAGAATACTTTGTGTGAGCCATGTCTTTGAGAGTTTCTCAGATGATGCCAAGCACAAGCAGGCACATGCCTCCATGTGTGGCCACACCTGTTAGCTCCAGCTGGCTGAGTGAGTGAAAAGGAACTGGGGCAAGACAGACTACTTCCCAAGCATGGCTTCTACGAGGTAGGTGGTGTTGTTTTAAAATAAAAACTTAACACACATGAAGTCACTTTCTCTCAAGGTATTTCTTCATCATCATAAACACGAATTTCTTGATGGCCCACTCTGCAATAAAGATCATTGCTGGGCCCGCAGCAGAGAAGAATAAAGAGAGTAAGATATGTTGCTCACCTCAAGAGAGGCTGGGGGGTATGGTAGCAAACAGCAGAGACCCAAGACTGCTTCAGGAACAGGAAAATCTCATCAAAAATAAGGAGTCCGCGTGCCTAAAGACCAGAAAAGAACTCCAGTGTTCTCATTTGTGGAACTTGATAAAATATAGAGTCTCAAAAAAGGTTCTTTTTCTAGACCCAGAATCTAAAATTTACATCAGTGATGAGCTGCTCAGGCTTCCCAGCTCTTGTATTTTAGCATAAAGATTAAAGAAAGCTGTGTAGGTATTGAAACTTTTGAAATACACACAAATTGTACCACTTTGATATTGAAAGCACCAATACTTTTCCTATCAATAAAGTTGAATTTTTTCTTGATACTCAATAAAGCTTAATTTTTTTTAAATTAAAGAAGTATGGCATGGGCCTGGGGAAATAGCTCAGTTGGTGTATAGTGCTTGCCTTGCAAGCACAAGATCTGAGAGCAATTCTCAGAATCCATATTTTAAAAACTAGGCGTGATGGCACATGATTATAATCCCCGTGATGAGGAGGTGGAGACAGGTGGATGGAAACCTGGGGCTCCCTGGCTAGCTGGTAGACTGCTCAAAAAGGGGAGGGGAACTATAAAGAGCAGTGGCACTTGCCTTTAAATCCCCGTACTCAGGGGGTGGGGGGCATGGAAAGAGGCAGGCAGATCTCTGAGTTCCAGGCTTGCCTGGTCTACAGAGTGAGTTCCAGGACAGCCAGGGCTGTTACACAGAGAAACCTTGTCTCAAAAAACAAAACAAAACAAACAAACAAAAAACAAAGGCGGGGGTGGGGCAGCAAGACCACTCAGTGGATAAAGGCACTTGCTGACCTGGGTCTGAGATCCAGAGCTAATGGAACCTGCAAAAAGGTGGTGGAGAGAACCAACTTGTCCTTTGACCTCCCTCAAGCCAGTTTTGGCATAACACACACACACACACACACACACACACACACACAGGCACTTGTGCACCATACTAAAAATAAATAAATAAATAAAAGCATTGCCAGGAGCAGGAAGAGGAGGATCAGCAGTTTGAGGCTAGCCTGAGCTACACATTTTTCTCTCCCTCTTGGTCACTATCCAGAAAACCATCTCCAAACACAAACCAACAAAAACACATACCCTGAAAAATTCATTGCCAACACACCGTCCCCCCCTAACCCCCTCGAAAAATGACTAGGTGTGGTGTCACCCAACTTTAATCCCAGGATTTAGGAGGCAGAGGCAAGCAGGTATCTGTAAGTTTAAGGCTGTCATAGTCTATATAATGAGTTCTAGAGCAGCCAAGGCTACGCAGTAAGAACCTATTTTAAAACAAAGAAACAAACAAAATCTAGACAATGATGCCTTAGGAATGACATCCGAGGTTGTCCTCTGATCTCTATATGCACACACATGCATGCACAGCCACACACACTTGTACCAGCAATCCCATGAACATAAGAATAGCCTTTCCGTATTTCCATATCCCAACATGAATACCTATGCACAAAAGGTGGCCAATTCCAGACCTTTCCAGTGGGCAGTCTGCAAGGGATTGTACCCTTCGTCTTTTCCTTGTGAGCAAACAGGCAGCTGAGTTAGTCTTCCTGCCTCATTCCCTGCAATGGCGTAGGACCATTCAGTGGCAATGTGTAGAGAAGCCCATATCCATAGACACCCATAGAGTAAAGAACTCTATGCAAAGGCCTACATATGCCTCTTAGTGCAATTAGGAGTGGGGTGGTGAAGGAGGGTTTGAGCTGGGCCTGACAAGCTGGACAGGATTCTGACAGGTCTGCTGTTCAAGACAGAGAACAGGAAGTGTGCAGTAAGTGTAAGGACCACTGTCTACCCTATTGGAGTAGGGTGAACACAGCTTTGGAGAGTGGCAGGCACGAAGACTGAAACCTACACAGGAACCCAGAATGTTGCAAGCACCTGAGTTTATCACGGTGGTTGGAGGCACTTGAGGATTCCACAGAAACTGCTAAGTAGGGCAGTGATAGTTATTTCATTCTTCTGAGGCCTGTTCCATCACCAGGGTGCAGAATGGCTGGGGAAGGGCAAGGAGGGCTGGTGGCAAGAACCACAGTTATGAAGATGTGGATTGCAGGTTTAGGGAACTGCAGCATTGACTGCCTTCAATGTTGTGTTCATCCATTTGGAGTGATGCTAAGAGACAGGGTTTGAAGAGACCTGCCCACAGCAACAGATTATCTATTCCATAAGCAACATCCACTGCTCTGCTTCAAGCACCTCTGGAAAATTCCAGCCAGTTGGCAAAGTCAATCCCCATCTTCCTGTGCAGGCCGTGGAAGGAAGTAGCCGCAGTGTCAGATAAGGCAGCTCCTGGTTTGCTGGACTCGTGATGGTCTCAAACACCACAATGCCGACACCCTGCTTTGTGCTAGTAATAACAATCTTGTTTCCAGCGGACAGGAGAGGGAAGTATTAAAGGGTTTGGGGATTCTATTGTGAGGACAACTTGTTTCTGATGTGTCTGCAAACTCTCTTACAGCCAGGAAACGGTACATTTTAGAGAAGACGTTTCAACCTATCGAATTCTAAGTATGTGATTCTCTTACAGAACCGTACTAATAGGTACCCAAGGATGTTCACAGCAACGTGTGTGTGTGTGTGTGTGTGTGTGTGTGTGTGTGTGTGTGTGTATGTGTGTGTGTGTAATAGTGAAAGATGGAAACGGTCTCAATGTCCACCAGTTTGAGACTAAGTTCAAATGCATCCGTGTCACATAGGCTTTGCATCCTTGGAAAACAATCAGCTAGATCTGCAAGACAGACATGCAAGACAGATTAAATAAAAAAGAGTGAGTTAATAGAGTTTAGTGTGTTCCTATTGATGTAATGAGTAAATAAAATATTCCATCCATAAATGCGTGTGTTTTTATATTCATTTATTTATTTGTGTATGTAGGTCAGTTTTCTTTTTCCATCACGTGGGTCCCAGAGATCAAGCTCAGGTTGTTGGGCTTGGTGGCAAGTGACTTTATCCACTGAGTCATCTCCCGAGCTCCCCGATGTAGGTTTTAAGGAATGACTATCTTTTGAAGCATTAAAAGTTACTGAATTCTGCTCCCCACTTGTATTAGTTGTTTGGGCTGACCTAGTAAAGTATCAGTGGGTTCGATGTCAGAAACTTACATTCGTGCTGTTCTGGAAGCTGGGAAGTTCAAGATCAGTGTGTGAGCTAGTTCAGTCCAGAGGTCAGGGGTCTCTTCGTGGTCTGCAGATGGCTGCTTCCTCGATGAAGTCTCACATGGGAGGGAGGGGGAGAGAGCTACTTTCGGTTTCTTCTCTCTTCTTACAGGGTTACTAATGCTATCATGAGGGCTCCACCTTTATGACTTCATCCAAACCTAAATGCTTCTCAAAGCCCTATCTCAAAAAAATAATCACACTAGGGATTAGAATTTCAACATAAGAGATCTGTGAGAGACCCAGACATTAATTAGTCCATCACAGTCCTCCAAAAATCTAAGGTTGCAAATAATGCTTTATATTTGAACTGATTGCTGTTTTAAAAATTAGCACAAAGGAAATTTTTTTTCTAAAGGACTTGGATTGGTCATTCAGATTTAGGGACAGTTTAGCCCACTTTGAAGAGGCTTAAATTACTCACTGGAATGAATGGATGGATCCAGAGTAACCAAACTTGGAGAGACATGTTAGGCCATCATGTTATATCATTATGACTCATGCTACGGTTGTCATTCTTATCCTTTAATGCATTCTGTGGGAATGGAAACCCTCCCAGCTTCCTAAGCAAGTGCTGGAGGAAAGCATATCATAATGGGGACTTGTTAAAATGTGGATTGCACAACAACACTCTTGAAATGAAGAAAAGGTAATTGCCAAGAATGGTATGACTAAATCAACATCACTTCAGAACACCACACTACCAGTTCCTTTCACCCTGGCAGGAGCATCTTATGACACTGCAGTCATGAACCAGAAATGGAAAATCCTGAAAATTAGAATCCATACGGTTATTACGTGGCCATCCAACAATAATTAGTAAGGCATGGTCCCCCTCCTCCCCCAATGTGAGTTGAAAACACAGACAAAATGGAGGGTGAAAGTTTCCCTTTAAGACCCTGTTACTAACACAGAAAAAAAAATGTGTCATGAAAGGTGGTCTTTGAGAGTTGATGATAGCAGAGCCAAAAGGATTTGCCCATGCAACCCATTTTATTGACACAGCAAAGAGGTTCAGGGGCTATTAGAGCACGCCGGGCTAACTGGTAGGACAAGAAAGGTTAGTCAGATGGAAGTTTTATAGAGATACTGTCAGATGCTATGACAGAAAGCTCAGGACATGTTTATAAAAGATTCCTCTCTCTCTAGGGTTATCCATTCTTGCAAAGCTGTCTGAATAAAAAGTTTCCTCATTCAGATTTTAATCCAAATGAAACCAGTTGGAGAATGGCATGAAAGAGATTTTTCTGACATCTGGGAGGAGGCAAAGGATGAAATGCAGAAACCAACGCAAAAGAGGCGTGAGGGGTTTAGCTCGGGAGTAGAGCAGCCACCTGGCGTGTTTGATCCCCAGCCCTGCAAGATAAATCCAACTGATACAAATGTGCAGGTGCCGCTTATTATACTAGTCAAACAACAATAACTTGTGAGCTACCAAACTGAGGCTTGTCTGTTTTCTAAAATTAAAATAATGTTTGCTCAAAAAAATACGAAGTAAGGGAAATTGAATGTTTATTTTACAGTTTCAGTATTCTGAATTTTCTGACGAGTTTTCCAATTCACTTCTGGCCCAGTCAGAGGTACACAAAGAGGCTCTCAAAGACTGAACATTTTTGCTTGAATTCATTTGTCAAAACTAAAACTTTTTTTATTTTAGGGCAAAAAAATGTTTTTGTTCAGTGATTGTTTTAGGTCCTTCTGTACAACAACTATCAAAAGACCCACAAGAAATACTGATGCCCAGGGCTTACTCAGAGTGAGTGAATCAGAATCTTGGGAAGCAGTGCCCAGGCGCTAGTAACGTTTTAAGGCTTCAAAGGCACTTTATCGTTTTCTTCAGTGTGTCATACTTTATGAACTCATGTTTCTTTTACTCAGCACCACCGATGAGTTGGTTTTGAAACAATTCATGGATTAGGAGAGCAGCGGGCATGGTTACTGACCTTACCCTTTAGGATGGCTCTGCCTACAGGGGGCAGGTTCCCCTGCATTCCAGGTTCTGTTGCTGTGTATGCACACCGAGCAACACAGAAACTGCTTCCAGCTGCTAAAACAGCATTGCTATATTTGTCTTCCTTGTCACTGCTTTTCCAATGCTTTGAACTTGAAAAGTGCTCAGTGTGTTTTCGCCAAGGGCAACATTGTGGGGCCGAAGATGGACCTGTGGTGACTGCAGCTGCTGCTTTGGTGCAAGCTCACCTTAGCCACCCTTGGAAAGAGCCCCGAAAAACGAAATTAGCATTTTTCAGTGCTCCCCAGATGATTCTCATGTGCCTCCAGAACAGACAGCCATTAGACTTCCAGGTTTAGAATTGCTATAATTAACGCCAAAAGGACTTTCAGCACAATTCAGAGACCCAGGAAAAGCGTGGGAAACCAACAAAATGATCTGAGATCTTCTTTCTTTGAGTGTCTATCAGTTGAGCCCTTTCCCCGCTAGGAGTGTATACCGATGGAAAGTATAGTAGGCAAAATGGTTTTTGTTTTTGATTATTTATTTTATTGGTGCTTTGCTTGCATGTATGTCGGTGTGAGGGTGTCAGACCCCCTGGAACTGGAGTTACAGTTGTGAGCTGCCATGTGGGTGCTGGTAATCAAACCCAGGTCCTCTGGAAGAGCAGCCAGTACTCTTAACCAATGAGCCATCTCTCCAGCCCAGTTTTTGGTTTTGAAAGTGTCTATGTAGTCCAGGTTGGCCTGGAACTCCTCTGGCCTCCACTTCCAGAGTGCAGGGATTGAAGGCAGGTTCCACAACCAGCACAAAATATTATTTGTTGACAGCAAGTATATATAACCTACTCTAGAACTAGAAGACACTCTCATCTAAGTTTATTTTATAGATGAAGAAATTAAGATGAAGAGGGTCTCTAACTGAACAACCAAGTAGTTCATGCCCATTCTGATTTAGAATCCAGGTTTCCTAGGCTTATGGACAAACATACTAGAGCAAGGGAGATGGCTCAGGGGTTAAAGAACCCACACTGCTCTTATAGAGGACCTGGGTTTGATTCCCAGCACTCATGTCTGGAAGCTAACAACCACTTGTAACTCCAGCTCCAGATCAGACACCTTCTGGCCTTCTCAGACTCCTGTACTTATTTGCACATATACCCACACAGAGATTTTTAAATTCCTAAAAAAACAAAACAAAACAAAAAAACCGAAAACCTTCACACTTTAGTTTCCTTTCAAACCACATTCAAAACCCCCATTTCACACACACACACCCTCACGCGATCTTTAATGATATTCTGATAATCTTTTAAAAAGAATAAGCAGATCTAGCCAGGCGGTGGTGTCGCGTACACCTTTAATCCCAGCACTGGGGAGGCAGAGCCAGGTGGATCTCTGTGAGTTCGAGGCCAGCCTGCTCTACAGAGCGAGATACAGGACAGGCACCAAAACTACACAGAGAAACCCTGTCTCAAAAACAAACAAACAAACAAAAACCCAAAAAACAAAATCCAAACAAACAAACAAAAACCAATGACAAGGAAAAGAACAAGTGAAGCTTATGGAGATGCCCTTCATTTTTCTCATGAAGCATTCTAACATGCATAGAGCAGTCATCCCTACTATATTCCGTGGAACAGATTCTGTTAGTTGCTAAAATGAGTTGAGAGAAAGAAAGAAAGAAGAAAGGCCCTGTATCTTGGCACATGTCTTTAATCTTTGGGGAGGTAGGCTAATCTCTGTGAATCTGAGGCCAGCCAGGGATACATAGTGAGATCCTGTCTCAAAAAAATTGTTTTTAAACTGTAGGTAAGAAAAGAAAACTAAGAGCATTTCTTTAGTAGCCATTTTTATTTTGACAGTTAAATTTTTTACTGGGGGAATGGGTCTGTAGGGATGGGTGTGGGGCCCTTACGGTAGTTTATTCATTGACACTGTCTCCAGAATCCTGTGGCTTCTTCACCTCTGGAAGCTCTGGCGGGCTGGAGAAGGGCTCAATGTGCAGGGCTTGGAAGGCATTACCTGCTGGAAAGACCAGGCACACTGTGGCTGGGGCCGGTGGCTGTGCTGTCTGGCCTAGAGTTATTCCATCGTCGAGGAACTGATCATTTTTGAACAGTCGCTGCTCATCCGGCGGCTGCTTGAGGATGCCCTGAATGATGACACCAATGCTCAACTCCTTGGCATCTATGGAGACCGTAGTCTTGTGGCGCTGGGTCGTGAGAAACACATCCATTTCTGTGGCTGCTTTGTGGTTCGACCAGTCAGTGCAGCTACGCTCTGTTTTGTAACCACTTTTCAATGGTTTATTACACTATACGAACAGTACTGAAAATATCATAGAGGTGAGCATAATGTAATACACATTTATTTCCCAAATCTAATCTTGGAACCCTTCTTCATCTCATTCCAATGGCTTCATCTTTTCTGAGACATGTTTTAGCAAATTACACAATGAAGATTCCTGTGATAAAGGAATAAATTTCCTGGCTTACTCCTTGTGGACAAAGTAACTGTGATTTATAGTTTAAACTTTCTGATAGCAAGAAAAGGAATGTATTAAATAGGAATATGTGATTTCATCGACCAACTTAATTAATATTTTAAAAAAAATACTCATTCAAAATTAGCACGAGTACCCTGAAAATTAGGCAACATTACCTGAGAACTATTACTTAACACAATATTTATGATGGACAGCCTATTTTATATTTTGTTTTACATTAGTATAATTATAGCCTATTTCTACCATGGCATATTTACTTACAATTTAGTTTACTCACTATTCAATGCTGTTGTACTTATTATCAATAGTTTTGCTTTTCATGGCTTCAGTTATCTGCAAGTAATTACCCTAGTTTCAACTATGTTCCACAAATGTTAAACGGAAAAGTTCTAGATACATGTTTTAAGTTGCACTGTTTTGAATAGCATGATACAATCTCATGCCCTGCACCACTGTCCTACCCTCGATGTGATTCATCACTTTCTCTTCTATGCACACAGAACTGCAAAATTGGACAATAGAGAGGAGGTAGGAATCTTCAATGTGTGCAGATCAGCAAACTCTTAGGTGGTCAAGGAGGCCTTTTCAGCCTTATCCTCAGTCACACTGTCACTACACTCCCTCGAAACTCCAGCCATAACAAATAACTTGGGAATAACATAAGTAAAAGTAAATAAAATAAATAGCAAACTACCGTTTTTTGAACTTAAAAGTGGGCATTTAAAATAATTCTTCTAAAATGTATATACTCTTTGATCTAGCAGTTCCTAGTGATAACTTAAGGGATTAGATGTACCAAATGATTTTCACACTAACACTGAATAATAAAAGGGTGAGAAGGCGGAAACAATTTTCAATAATAGGCCAAATTACAATACAGACAAGCAATTGAATATAAACTTCATTTTCCAGGAATAATAATGAATACTTAATGATAAAAAAAATTAAGCGTAGGTTACAGGTCCTATTTAATCTCACAATAGATCTTCAAAGTAGGCGATCATTCTATTTTTTGCATGAGGCAGGTGGAACTATGGATTTAACATAGTCGAAGTGACACAATTAGTAAGTAGTGAAAAGACTTAAAAGGAGACCAGTTAAATCCTGAGCCCACGTAGCTTTCCACCCCTAGTGTCTACGTCGTTGGCTTAGTTTACGAATTAAGAGTAAAAACAAACAAAAAAAACCCTAAATATATAGCTCCTGCAACACGTGGACAAGTAGTAGCCAGAGGCTGAATAACTCGCTCAAGGTCACCAGTCCCTAGCAACCTCGGGATTAAAACAGGATTTCAATTTCGTACTCTCCTTGTCTTCAATTCCTGTCATTTCGGACTTGCCTCCGGCTCGGTGACGCGCACCCAAGAGACCCGAGCACAAGAACTCTATCCGCAGAGGGGTCTCAAGAAGCTGGACTTCCGACTGCCTCGCTCTTCGGCTTTCCTAAACCCAGGGGCTCGTTCTTCCGGACACTCGAGCGCGAGTTTCCGGGGAGCGCGTGACGTACATATCATGCACCGGAAGTGCGCTGTGGCAAAAGGGAGCAAGTCGGAGTACCTGCGATCAGCACCTCTGGTTTCTTCGAGAGGCACGCAGCGGCGGGTCGGTCAACGGAGCTTTAGCCAGCCGCTGCTGTCATGACGACCCAGGGCGGCCTGGTGGCCAACCGAGGCCGGCGGTTCAAGTGGGCCATTGAGCTGAGCGGGCCGGGAGGAGGCAGCAGGTGAGTCGTTGGAGTGAAGCTTCGTGTCCGAGCCTTACCCTAGAATGGCCCGAAATCCAGCGGACCCGGGCCACAAGTTTCCGACACGGGTGCGTGCCACACAAACTTTTCCTGAGGAGGTTTTGTGCTGTGGAAGTTATTTTTCCCTAAGGATCTTTTAGTCTTTCCAATAGACTGGAATCTGACGAACGCGCGAGAGGGTCTAATTTGGTTAGCTACACCTGAGGATCTTTATTCTTGTGATTTATAGAGCTGGAAACGCGGGCTTGGAAAGTAGCAGTCTTAGTCTCTTGATTTGGTTTGGTTCTTTAGGGGCCGAAGTGACCGGGGCAGTGGACAGGGAGACTCACTCTATCCAGTCGGTTACTTGGACAAGCAAGTGCCTGATACCAGCGTGCAAGAGACAGACCGGATCCTGGTGGAGAAGGTACAGAGGTATTAGATGTTACTGTAGCATTTGGGCCAGCCCTGTCTTACCTTACTCTCCGGAGTAGTGGTAAAGATAGCCATTGCCTGAGTGTTCGGGAGTTTAGATTCGTATTACAGTGTCTTACATATAAGAACCAAAAGTGGTTAATTGAAAAAAATAGTTTATGAAATGGGTTGAAAAATGGCATCGGTGGCAACACCTTCCCCTCGAAGCCATATTTTCCTGCTCTAGTTCCCTGACATACTTTCAGTCTGTTAGGATATTGTATTACTTGAAAAAAAATTTAACTTTATGTGCATTGGTGTGAAGGTGTCAGATCTCCTGGAACTGGAGTTACAGACAGTTGTAAGCTGCCATGTGGGTGCTGGGGATTGAATCCTGGTCCGCTGAGCCATCTCTCCAGCCATTTGTTACTTTTACCTTTAAAAACAAAATCCCAATCCCGCTATCATTTCTTACTGCCTTCACCTGTTACATCATCCCATCCCTAACCACCATCCTGCACCTAGATTTTTGTAGTAGACTAAATCATTTATCATCTGTCCCTCTGTTCCTCTACTTATAATAAAACATAGTTTCTCAACCTCAGCACTTATCTATTGGGGACTAAGTACTTTTTTGTTGTGGGGAATTGTACTGGGTACTGTAAGATATTCAGTACTCCTGATCTCTACACATTAGGCACCATTATTTCTTTCCACAATTGTGTGAACTAAAGATGTTTCCAGCATTACCAAATGTTTTCCAGAAGGCAAATCGCCCTTGCTTAGGAACCTCTAATCTAAAAGGGTACAATTTGATGAGCTTTAATAGTGTATACCCCCAATGAAACCACCACCATTTTGAAAGAGAAGCTATATTCAAGTCTCCCCTTCTCAAAATCCCAATATCCCTTTCTGTATAGAGTTCTAACTGGTCTTGCTCCTTCTGTTTCCCCTGTAGTCTCCAAGCACAGCCATCAAAATGATCCCTTTAGAACATGCCAGATCCCTCCTACTCAAAATCAGTCTGTAATTCCATGTTCATTCAGCATAAAAACCAAACCAGAATCTTTTTAGTATTATACGTAACTCTGCATGCACCCGTCTTACTCCTTGTAGTATCTTTGGCCTTACCACCTATCATTTTTGCATTTATTCACTCTAGTCATCATGGTTTCCTTGTTGCTCTTTAAGGATACCAGACAAGTTCCCATTCTCTGCTGTTTGTGTTTGTTTTCTATTCTTAGAATGCTTTTCCTCTGGATTCCTTTATAAATTGCTTGCTCTTTTCCTTTAGGGTCTCTCTACTGTTACATAGTTATTAAGTCTTTCCCTGTGGCACTCTGTATCCTTTCTTTGTATTTTTCTGTGTCGTTTATGTATGTTATAAATATATCTCATGGTAATTATGTTGTTATTTAGCATCTGTCTTATTACTCTTGTAAAGCTATATTAGCAGGAATTTTACAGTAGAAGTGTGTCCCGAGTGTTTAGAGTGGTCCATGATATTTTCTTTCCTTTTTGTATTTCTCTCACAGCCTTAATATTGCTGAACACATGATTTTTATTCCAAGGAATGCATACATTCAGTTTTTACAATATGAAAATGACAGAGCCATTAATAATTTTTTCATAAGTATTATCTTACTATTACATTATAGTAAATTATTAAATGACATGATTTTTAAAAGGCAGATCATGAAATACTTTTATAACAATTCTGCATTCTATGAATGGTCTATAAGGAAATTATTTACAAATAAGGCTTTTTTAATGTGAGTAAACAAAATAGTTGTTGTTATATTTATATAGATAGATTTACTTTGCTAATACTATTAGGATTAAATTTATTTTCTTTTAGATTCATTTTATGCATATTGGTGTTTTGCCTGTATGTGTATAGCTGGTACTTTCAGAAGTCAGAAGAATTAGATCCTCTACTGCAGTTATGGATGGTTGTGAGCCACCTTGTAGGTGCTAGGACAAACATCGGTTACACTGCAGAAGAAACAAGTACTTTTTTTTGGGGGGGGGCGTTTCGAGACAGGGTTTTTCTGTGTAGTTTTGGTGCCTATCCTGGATCTCACTCTGTAGATAAGGCTGGCCTTGAACTCAGAGATCCCCGTCTCTGCCTCCCAAGTGCTAGGATTAAAGGCGTGCGCCACTGCCACCTGGTGCAATGAGTACTTTTAAACACTGAACTATCTCTCCAGTGCCTTTGTCAGGATTTTTGCATTTAGATTAGTTCACAAGTAAGATTTATTTATTCACACACACGTACTCACACTTCTCATAATGGTCTTTTAAGGTTTGGGTATTTATGTGGTTTGAGTTTTTTTAAAGAATTTTTAGTTTTGTTCCTTCCAAAAGAGTTTAAGACTTAGTTTTATTTTTAGCTTTCAATGGTTAGAATTTGCCAAGGGAAGCCATCTTGGCTTAATTATAGGGTCAGCTTTATTAACTGCCATGGAACTATATTTGTTCCTTTTGTTATGCCATTTGTGTTAAGTCACATTTCTAGGAATTTATCCATTTCCTAAAATTTCAAACAGTCAAAGTAGTTTATAATGTGGCCAGTTTAATATGTGCAGGAGCTATAGAGCTGTCCCCCTTTCCTTCTGGACATGGAAGAGTTGTCTTCTCTCCTTTCTAAGTCATCAGATTTACCAGAATTGAATATATAATCTTTGCAAAAAGACAAGTGTAGCTTTGATGATTTTATCTTATTAATGAATTTTTCTTCGTTTTCTTCAAATCCTTTAGTTTGTTCTTTGTCTAACTTTCATGAACTAGATGCTGAGTCTTCTCGCACATTCTTAATTATGAATTTCTAGCTGGGTGTGGTGGTGCATATCTACAATCCTATCAGTTGGGAGGATGATATGAGAAAACTCTCAAGTTGGAGGTCAACCCGGACATAGCAAGATGTGGTCTCAAGGAACAAAAAGATTATATATAAACTTCTCAAAACTTGATGGCCAGTGGTGGTACATGCCTTTAATCTCAACACTTGAGAGGCAGGCAGATTTCTGAATTCAAGGCTAGCTAGCATGGTCTACAGAGGGAGTTCCAAGACACCAGGGCTACACAGAGAAACCATTCTGAAAAACAAACTAAAAAGACCCTCTGAAAAGTTTGTATAGGAAAAAACATAGAGAAGTAGAGGGACTTGTAGCACCCTGAAGTGGTGGTGAGCTGAAGTCAGCTCAGTCAAGCAGAGAATTGAAACTTGTGTTCATCTGACTTAAGCATCAGTTATATGGTGAATGTGAGACTGGAGGGTAGTGATTAGAGGTTTCAACTGTGTGTTTGTTTTAGCGCTGCTGGGACATCGCCCTGGGTCCCCTCAAACAGATTCCTATGAACCTCTTCATCATGTACATGGCAGGCAATACCATCTCCATCTTCCCTACTATGATGGTGTGTATGATGGCTTGGCGACCCATTCAAGCACTTATGGCCATTTCAGCCAGTAAGTATTCATAAAAATAGCACCTTCCCTGGGTGCTAAAGATTGAAGGCAAACTCTTTTGTATATTTTTGGCTAGAGGGTGTGCAGGGTGGTGGTGGTAGTAGTGGTGGCATAAAAAGAAAATGGTGTGTAGTTTTCTGTTTACTTGGAGTGATACTATTTACAATCTTCTTTCAGGTTTGTATGTATAAATTCGTGGTTGCTTTCATGCCTATTGGGGGGAAAAAGGTTTTGACAATGTCTGTTATCCCAACAGCTTTCAAGATGCTAGAGAGTTCAAGTCAGAAGTTTCTTCAAGGTTTGGTCTATCTCATTGGGAACCTGATGGGTTTGGCATTGGCTGTTTACAAGTGCCAATCCATGGGACTGTTGCCTACACATGCATCGGATTGGCTAGCCTTTATTGAGCCCCCTGAGGTAAGGTTAATGTTAAATTTCAGGTAAATGGGGTGTATGGTGAATAACTAGTTCATCTGATGGGTAGGGAGTTAGAGTTGGTGTTGAGAGTTCATTTATTTTTTTTTTAAAGCTTTATTTTTACATTTTTATTGCAATGCCTCTGTCTGTTGTGGAGGTTAGAGAATAACTTGCAGGAGTTGGTTTTCTCCTTCTATTTTATGGGTTTTTGGAATTGAATTCAGATTACCAGGCTTGGCAGCAAGTGCCCTAACTCTGAGGCCTCTAGCTGGCCCAAGAGTTCACATCTTATGTATACAATTTCCTGTCGGCCAGGAGAGGGTGCCAGATCTCATTACAGATGGTTGTGAGCCACCATGTGGTTGCTGGGAATTGAACTCAGGACCTGTGGCAGAGCAGCTAGTGCTCTTAACCGCTGAGCCATCTCTCCAGCCCAAGAGTTTACATCCTAAGTAATAAAAAAGCATTAGAAGTTTAGAAGTTACAAAGTATGTAGAAGTGTGGCAGAGCTTGTGATTAGGTAACTGAGTAAGTTATGTATCATTCACCTCTTTGCTGTTTCTTTTTTTAGAGAATGGAGTTCAGTGGTGGAGGATTACTTTTGTGAACCCGAGAAAGCAGCACCTGGTGTCTATGTATATAGGCCTTGCTTGCATGGGCCTCATTTGCACTCTAAGCTCACAGCTCCTAAGTATGCTCACTTAAAATAGTCACGCATGTTGAGAAGAACCAGAAGGTCTGCGGTTTTTTTCTGTGATGAGAGATTCTACAAGGACAATGTGCAGCATGTTACGGCAGAAAAGAAACTGTAGCACAACTTCTGACTGAAAATAATGTAGAAAACTTTATTTATGTTCCCAGCACAGAGCAAAACAAAACCAGACTCTATGTAAACAAAAGAATAGCAGCTGCTGAGTAGCAGCATCTTCTTTCAATAAATTAAACAGTCGAGAACAATGCTTTAAAAGTTTCTCAAGTTCCCCTTAAATCTGTTAATATTTCACTTCTATATCGCATAAGCAGAGACAAAAATTCTATACCAGACATTTTTTGCAAGATGTGAGAAGCTAATGCTGAATTCAAATTATACATGATGAAAAATAAACCAGAAAAAAAGAGCATGTAAATATACTTACAGTGTAACTTATTTTAATATCCACAATAAGTTTTTTTAACATTTACGGGGAATGAGGATTGGAGGGATCCTTGGGGCCACAAGAATAGGAGGCAACAGAAGATGAAGAGCAGTGACTTTTCCTCTGCCATGAGGAAGCTGGCACCTGTCAAGCAGGCCTGCAGTTCAAACTCCAGCTTTTAAGACAGCTATGAAAGGCTGAGGGCCAGTTGGGGAGAGTGAATGTTACAGCCTGCCCTGCTAAACTCATAGGTAAGACACAAAAGCTGGGTGTTATAAGAAGGCAGGAGAAGATCTTTCTCTTCCCTCTAGAAACATTTGGCCCCTTCCCCTAAGGTGCATTTTCTCTCAAGTTTTCAGTATTGCTTTATTTGCAGTGATTAAAAGAGATATAGACACTTTGCAGACAGACAACATAAGCAACACATAGACATGAAATGCTCTAGACAGAGATGAGTATAAATCTGGCCTAATAACCATTTTTCCATGTAACAGTGATTTCTATGTTTTAGGGACTGAGGTAATAGCTATATTAATAGCTACTAATTCTCTTACCCTTTAAAAGATTCTTACATAGCTCTAACCACAAACAGCCTTTCTTAACGTTAACTTTATTCTCTGCCCACATTTGTTTAGGATGGGAACAGGTAGTATCATGGTCAGGGGTAGATGTGTCAGGCAGTTCCTGGGCAGGCTGGCTTTTACAGAATGGGTGTTTAACACCTTGGAGCCTAGGGGACTAAACTCAACTATGCAATGGAGTGTTGGAAAGGGAACTGTAAACTGTTTCTTCTACCCGATGCAGGGAGGAGCAGGAAAAGTTTCTGGATCCTCTCTGCTACCTTGAGTGGGCCTGGGGGATGAAGAACAAATCCTATGACTCAGCTTCTTAAACCATGTTTGAGGGTTTTCTTCTGTCTCTGGGGTTGAATTCCAGGTGTTCCATGTCCTACAGGGTATGTAGCACAGCACAATTTACCATAAATAAATGGGAATTTAAAAGCAGCCATGTATGTAAGCAAGAAGACAGTTTCTTAACTATCTTGTAAAGAATATGAAGGTTTCACATACTTGGAATTACTGCTCAGCCACAAAGACTTCCTATGCTGGTAAGCTAGGTTTTCATGACCAATAAATTAGAAAACGAAGCTGACCTTACACAAGTATTTCCTTGGCACATTTAAAGCTTTTTGAAAACAAAACTTGACAGCAGATCATTGGCTCAGGGAAGCACTTGGTTCAGAGCCAAGTTTCTGGAGTCAGAAGAATAACATTGACGGGAAAAGCTCAGCTCTGGGCATGGAGGCGAGTACCTCAAGTCTTCACTATGGCTTTGGTGAAGAGGCCACAGATCGATTTCTTGTGAAAGAAAAGCTGCTAACATCAGGCCAATGCAAACCTGTCTGCCACTTTAGACAGATGATTTTGGCACCGTGTGAAGGGTATGGCTCTCACATGCCCAGTTCCACTACTGAACCCCTCTAAAGCTGGGAGTCCTCGGAGGTGGCAGTACACTAGTGTCCTAGTGTCCCTTTCTTACAATTTTTGTTTGTTTGTTTAAATCAGTGCCTACTAAGGATGGAAGAAGAGACCCTCCTGGTTAAGCTGTATAACAACCTACATTTCTCAGATAATACCTTGTGTGCTTTGTGCTGCAGAGCTAACCACAGACTCTGTTTCTGCACATTTTAATAGTCCTCTCTGGAATCCCGTTAGCCCAGCCATTTGAGAACCTGAAAAACATTTCACCTTTCAAAAAACATTTTCCATGGTAACACTCTACATTACAACCACAGAATGGGTTTTTAAAGAAAGACAGTTGAAATATAGTGGCACAGTACAGACAATAAAACTTAGTATCTGGGGGATCAGACTTTTGAATAAGTAGAGGCTGCAGCTATGTTTCAGATTTTTGTATATTAGTATACTATCTCCACAATGGTAACATTTACTTGGCCGCTCATTTTTTACTAAGGTGAGGCTGACTGGCTGTTACCTCTCTGGTGCCATCATTGAACCGTGCTTCTGAGACTCATCCTGAATGTTGGATATTAACTTGTTTTTCATTTTTAGTTAAATTTCTAGCACACGTTTTACTAACTTACTACCTTCAGCAGTGACAAAGGTTCCCTTTGGCTTAGCTTGTTAATTTTGACTTGCCTTCTCCTGCCATAGAAATAGCTTTTAGGACTTGACCATTCTGATGTTGAGGGAATATTTACTTCTGCTGGGATGGCAGATCATGTTGCAGCCAAGAGCATAGTTGGGGCTCAGCTCCGCAAGAATTGAGTGGGAGTGGTAGGAAAGAGCTGTCATCTCTGTGGACGGACGATGAGTCTTTTGAAGGTAAGACCAAGCAGAATCTTCCACAAGCTGATTATGAGTAAATGGTGATTACTTCACTGCCACCACCCCGGACAAGGAGGACTCGCTCTAATCCCTCGGTGAGTACTTCTAGGAATTCCATGTCTTCAGAAGTTGTCAAGGAAACAGGCAGATGAATAGTACACTTTATAACCTGGCATCAGTAATCTAAGTTTGTTTGATCACTGGACTGCAAACTCAGCACACTTCTCTTAATAATTATATACTTAGAATAGGAAAACCCTGACTTCTGGATTCAACATCCATCTATCCACCCACCCATTCATTTCAGCAGTGCTATGCATTAAAACTAGGGCCTTGTGCATGCGAGGCAAACGCCCCGTGTGCAACTGTTTCACCTGCTCTGATTTTAATTTTTTGAAATTCAGAAACAGGGTCTCACTAAATTGCCCAGGCTGGTCTTGATTCTCTTTGGCACCCAGACAGACCTTCCTCACTTTTCCTAAGTAGCTGAGATTCCAGGCTTGCACCATCAAACCTAGAATTGGATTCAGTTTTAAACCTATGAAATAATCCTTTGATCTAGACTCTTTGCATATTTAATATAAGATATTCTCATATGTTTCCTCCCTCCTTACCTCCAAGTCCTGGGAACTGAACCAAGGGTCTCATGTATGTTAAGCAAATATTCTACCACTGAGTGATAGCCCCAGCCCTTACTTGTTATTTTCTAAATGTGATTTAAAACTGGGTAAACAGTGAGATAGCTCAGCTATTGAAAGAATTTGTACAAGCCTGACAATCTGAGTTCAATTCTTTGGAATGAGTCAGAAGAACACACACATAAATACAAACACAAATACTCTTAAGAGAAACTCAATATGTAACACTAGCTGGCCTGAAACGCAGTACATAGACTTAAACTGGCCTTGAACTCATTGTGATCTGCCTGCCTCTACCTCCTGAATGCTGGGATAAAGGTTGAGTCACATTGCCTGGCATAAATAAAAAGTTTTAAGTGACTAGAGAGATGTCTCAGTGGTTAAGAGCACTTGATGCTCTTGCAGAGGACCCAGGTTATGAGTTCCCAGCATGCATGTAGTGGCTCATGACCATCTGTAACTCAGGTCCAGGAAATCCAACACCCTTTACAGACTTCCGTGAGCACCAACCAAACATGCACGAGCACACACGCAGGCAACAGTGTGGGAGTCCACAGAGCTTTTTAGTGAGATCGGAGCTTGCTTTACACAGCAGGGCTGCATTAGGGGATGCCTGGACTACATACGTGCACCAGGTGTTGGGGATGGTCTACACTTGGCTCTTTGGGGTGGGGTAGTCTTTTGCCTTATCCCTTGGCGTTCCTTTAAAAAGCCCTTTAGTAGAAGGGGGCGGTGGATTAGGATCCAGGCCCTCCCGAGCTATCCTATGTTTTCTTATAGTGTTGGTTGTGAGCCTAGCCTTTAACGGCTGAGCCATCTCTCCAGTCCTGTCCTATTTTTTCTAACTGTCTCTCTGTTTATACTTCTATCTACAAATTTCTCACTTCTCCTTCCTCAAGAGTACCCTGGGGGAAAAAGAAGAAGCAGATCTCCCTCACAACAGACACATGAAAAAAGGGCTTCAACTGTGTGTGGGGGGCCGGGGGGCAGTAGGTAAAGACACTTGCTGTGCAAGCCTGATGACCTGTGTTTGATTGACTCTCAAAGGTTGCTCTCTGACCTTTACATGCTGTGGTGTATATATATTCATATGCCTGTGTATATGTGTATGCATACACAATTAAAAATGAAAACTAGAACTGACAATATGCTATTCTTTTGACAAAAATGCCAAAAAATAAAAGGGCTAAAAAAATACCTCAAAAGATCTCTAGAGAGAACCCACAGAATCTCTAAGTGAAGCTGCATGAGTCAGATTTTCATGCCTTTTTTTTTTTTCCATTAATAAGCCATCCCCCTTTTCCTCAATGGTGCTTCTAAGAATGGGTCAGTCTGTGTCACTGCAGGGCTGGAGGGCTCCCATAAACAACCCTGGGTGAAGAAGAGTCCTTATGCCTTTTCCTCACTTCTGTTATGAAGTCCCATCTCAAGTGCTTCTCCCCTAATTCCATCCAAAAGATGGCTCTGCAGAGGACCCTGAAAGGAGAATGGATGTGGGTTCTGTTCTAGATTTATCGCTGAAAACTAGGAATCATGTATACATGGGATTCAGAGAGAACATAGTAACTCCCTGCCCCAGCTTCCTGAGAGGAAATCAATTAGTCTCACAACTTTAGAAGCATCCCTTCCTATGGCATTAAGCTCAGGGAAAGTGGAGAACAGACTGACTTTAGCCACTGACTGTCTAATAACAGGCTAAGAAGATTTTTTTTTCCTATTGGCAGCTTCACTTTTGGAAAGGATACAGTTTTCATCACCTTCAGGGTTTCGGGGTGGTCCTGGCATATTCAACAAGACCAGTTTTGCTTCATGGGACTTGTTAACTATGACTTCATTAAGCTTCACTGCTGTATGCATCCGTCTCACGTTGGAGTGGTCCCTGAGTGGGGAAGAAATACAATAGTTAAGTCAAAGAGAAAACCAGTTATAAGCACTCTTTGTTTTGATGCCTAGAGCCTTTTCACTTGACTATGGACAATGTGGTAATTTCTTTGCTGTATTAACATCTCTAGTTTTCTTATTCTTTAAAAATTTTTTTTTAAAGATTTCATTATGTGTGTGTGTAGGAAGGCAGCTTTTTGGGAGTGGTTTTCCTTCCACCAACTTTTGGGACCTAAGGCTTGGCAACAAGCTATTATCTCACTGGCCTGGTTTTCTCATTCTGTTTGTTTATTTTATAGTAATAAACAAATAATAATAGAAACAATGTGGAGGATGGTTAGCCTGTATCCCATGTTTAATTGGGAATTAATCTTCACAGGCAAACAATAAATAGCTTAAATCAGCTATTTAGCCTAAATCAGCTTGATGAACACCCCATCCTACGTGACTGTGTTCAGGTACAGTCACATCTGTACCACTGTCTAGGATACTGTATTAAAGGGTAAGCTTGTGAGTGGAAACACTTACGGACGCATATTAAGTAGGTCCTGGAATCCTTCCATTGACTTGACCTTCTGCCCCCGGGATGCCAAGTATTTATCCTTGGTCCAAGTCATGTGTACCTTCTCCTGGTACGTTTCTGTCTCTTCATCCTCATCAGAACCGATGCTAGTTAAGCGTAGCATTGAGTTTCGATCTTTCACCAGCTGTGCCTGGGGAAGGTCAAACAGTTACTCTTCCTGTTCTTTTCCTCATGCTTTAACTGACTGGGAAGGACAGCAAGCTCTCACCTCTCTGTCGCGCTCTGTCTTGGAGAGGCGCATGTGCCGCAGCATCTGGGACCTCTGCTCCATCATCAGGGTGCGCTCGTACGTATAGGCAGATATGTCACTGTCATGCTGTCACGGACACACACAAAGTAGGCACACAGAACAAAGACATGTTAACTACACATTTTTATTTTCACACGCTGACCAATTCAGAAAAACTGTCACCATATCAACCTTTCACTCCTATTCTGTTCAGTCTTGAGATATAAGGACACATGGTTTGGGGGGTGTAGATAAAATACAGAGTCACTAAGTATTTTCTATAATTTAATCATATTTGTTTCCTTGAAACAAAACACTGTAGTTTGTATTTTCCACATAAAACTAGTGTGATTTTTTTTATAATTTATTTATTTTTATTTTATGTGCATTGGCATTTTGCCTGCATGTACGTCGGTATGATGGTGTCAGATTTTGGAGTTATAGACAGTTGTTAGCTGCCATGTGGGTGCTGGGAACTGAACCCGAGTCCTCTGGAAGAGCAGTCGGTGCTCTTAATCACTGAGCCATCTCTCCAGCCCACTAGTGTGAATTTTTTTAACATGAATTAAATAAACATATTAAGCATCTAAGAATTTGGTGTGTGTGTATATATATATATGCACATATGCATATATATGTATACATATATATGAGCTGTGTAACAAATAACAAAGCAAATAAAAAGCAACCCCAGGGTCAGGAAGATGATTCAGTGGGTAAAGGCATTTGCTGCCAAGTCTGATGCCTCAAATTTGGGTCCAGAGACTCACATGATAGAAGGAAAGAACTGACTCCTGTAAGTTGTCCTCTGACTTATGCACGCATGCACGCGCACACACACATGCAATGTAATAAAAATTTAGATAGTTTTATAAAGAAAGCAAAAAAAAAAATATCAATCTCAAACATTTATGCATCCTACTTACTTAGGTCAATAAATTAGGGTTTTGTTAGGCTTAAGGGGTTAAACCACACATTTATAACTGAGTAATATCCCAGACTAGATTCTAGGGAGAGAGCTGGGGTTGAGGGAGTGGTGTTCTGTTCTATTTCAAACTCCACTTCCTCACCATCTCCACCACTTCCACTTCTGCCTCAATGCGCAGATGGTACAGGAAGGTGGCCAGGTCCTTCTTCATCTGGATACTGTTGTCTTCGAGCTGGGCCACTGTGAAGATCCTTATGCTGCATTTTCTCCATACCTGATGGAATACCACGTGTACATGGAAAATTAGGTGCAAGAAGGAAAAAAGTGATTTCCTAAAACGAGACATTTGTGCCTAGAATGACCTTGGTGTAGTGTCAAGTATTTTGTTCCTTGCCTCCTGCTTGATTCATTTTTTTTTTTTTTTTTTTTTTTTTTTTGGTTTTTTCGAGACAGGGTTTCTCTGTGTAGCTTTGCGCCTTTCCTGGAACTCACTTGGTAGCCCAGGCTGGCCTCGAACTCACAGAGATCCGCCTGGCTCTGCCTCCCGAGTGCTGGGATTAAAGGCGTGCGCCACCACCGCCCGGCTTGATTCATTTTTGTAGTAGTGTAAAAGATTGACTAAGCAACACATTAAGTACAATCTAAGTTAACACACTAGCTCAGGCTGGCCTTGAACTCTGATCTTCCTACCTTGGCCTCCTGAGTGGTGGGGCTTACCAGCATGTTTCACCATTCCTGGCTCTAAGTTCTTAATTCTGCTACAAGAAAAAACGTGCTCATGTAGTATTGTGAAATTGGTCTTTGTCCCTGACTCCTGGCATATAACTTGTAAAATCCTTGGAAAGACAGAGGGACTGAGGATCGAGCTGACCCCCTATGGTGAATGGTTTAAGTCAGCATGGGTAGAGCAAATAGTGCTTGTAGTCGCCATCCTCAGGATGCAGGAAGACAGTATGTAAGACTGACTATCAATCTGGGGGATAGAATGCTACCTCCAGATAATGAAGTCAGAATTGATTTAGAGGACACCAAGTTGCTGCCTATGGTACACTGGGTGCTTATTCAGACAGCATAACAATGATACCATACAAACTTATCAGAGAATGAGCATATATTGGTATGATATGTACAACATACACATATTTATCCCTGAGACTGATGCATTCCCTTTTTTTTTTTTTTGCTCTGAACACTCATACGGAATTTTTGTAAACTTGTTGGATTTCATTTACGGTGGATTGGTATAACATACAAAAAAACAAAAAACAAAACAAAACAAAAAAACAACCTAAACCCACTCTACTTCTCATAAGGCTGAAGCTAGGAAGGTGGGATTATGGGACAGCCAAGGATAAGCCCCATCTCTTCAGATTTTAAGTCCCACCACTACACAGTTAAATAATAACAGTACATCTAGCAAACCAGGACAGCACGAGGGAAGGCTTTTAAAGAGAGTGGTCCAGAATACCTTGTGCTGTTTCAGGAGGAAGGGCAATAGCATGAGCATGCCCCCATCATGAACAATCCACCACACATCAATGTTGCCCTCAGAAAATTGCTCCACATTGCTGGGAAAGAAGGAGATGTTTTTAGCCACCAGCAGGGCTAGATGGGCAGCAGTTGTCACTCGAACTGTGCCTGTGGAGAGAAGAGAGGACTAGGATCCACGAACAAGAACTGCTGGACTTTCCTTACTTCCCACCATTTTAGGAAAGGAAGGTAACTCTCATTGACATTTCTTTGAATAGTATGTCCTATTGACATAATACATTACACTTTTCTAAGGGACAGAGGTCACTGTGGGAAGTCTTGAGAGCTAGTAATTGAACGGAGAAACATGGTAGGAAACTAAGGATACTACATATTTAAAGTATGAATTTGGGAGAGTCTCATGAAAGACAATCCTTCTAGTTCCTGTGAGGACATCAATATGAAAAATGACAATAGATGAGACCTGACCTAGACAAATAATGTGAACATAAATGTAAAGCTGGAGAGGGCAGGTGACACAGGTAATTATGAGTTTTCAGGTGGCCTTCTAACAGTGTGCTTAAACACAGCAGTCTCTACTTTGGGATAGAGTCAGGATGACAGATTTAATTTGCTCCCCCTCTGGGCCCTCAGGTCAGGAAAGGAAACATTTTGTACCAATGAAAGTCTTCCAAGCTCGAGCATCTTCACTCTGACGCCAACCATTGGGCCAGCCCATCACCACGGTGTTGTGCTTCATGCCCCCGAGGCCACAGGACTGGATGAGGTGGGAAATACCCTCTTTCAGCTTGGCAGCCACCACCAGCTGGCAGAATCCTTTTACCTTTTCTGCATCCATTAGGTGCTTAATGGTCTGAAAAAGATACAAAACTTCAACTGCATAAGCCTGGACCTTTGAACTCATCATTCCTTTGTTATTGTATTCCCATCTTTCTCCAAATTCTATGTAACTACCTCCACAGAGAGGTCCACAAAGGTAGATGTGCTTCCCTGAAGTGTCATCTTTGCTCTGACTTTAGACGTGCTCACGGCCTATGAATATCTGAGTATCTCGGTAGTAGGCTGTCCACATGTAACTTCTCCTCCCTTTCCTCTGTTCTGCTCGGTTCCTTTTCAGGTGAAGCACTGAACACAGGGCTGTCCAAACAGTGAACACTGGATGTGGTTTCTTTCTTTTTTTTCCTCAAAGATTTATTTATTTATTTCTTATGTATACAATTTCCTATCTGCATGTATTCCTGCAGGCCAGGAGAGGGCACCAGATCTCATTACAGATGGTTGTGAGCCACCATGTGGTTGCAGGGAATTGAACTCAGGACCTCTGGCAGAGCAGCCAGTGAGTGCTCTTAACTGCTGAGCCATCTCTCCAGCCCCCGGATGTGGTTTCTTGATTGGCAAGGCAAGTTCATGACTGTCAGCGCCATACTCTTGTTAACTCTAGGCATGCCCTGACTTATCTTTCATGAAACCTAATCTGATGAGTCCTGAAGTTTCACTTCAGAATTTTCTCAGGTAAAGTTTCCATTTTTCCCTTCTCTTGTTCTTATATTCATTCTGACATTGGAATGGTGACTGTGGACACCTGCATTTACTAGTACTGCATCTAGTCAAGCTAACTCAGAGGTGGTATCACATGCCTATTTACTCTTACCCTACTCCTTTGTTGGAAGGGGAATGGGAATAATGATGTACAAAATGGTTATGATTTGTGTCTCAAAGACACAAATTAAGTCAGTGGTTATCTAGGGTAAGGATCTTCATTTACAACCATATGCTTTTAAAAAAATAATTTTTTTTGTCATTTGGGTTAATGTTTCCCAGAATTTCTAGTTTGAAAAAAAGTATTAATTTTAAAAATTAAATATGGCCAGGCTGTCATGGCACACACCTTTAATCCCAGCACTTGAGAGGCAGAGACAGGTGGATCTCTGGGAGTTTGAGGCTAACCTGGTCTACAGAGTGAGTTCCAGGACAGCCAGGACTACACAAAGAAACCCTATCTCGAAAAACAAAAGAAAAATTAATTCTGTGTGTGTGTGTGTGTGTGTGTGTGTGTGTGTGTGTGTGTGTTAATGCAGGTACCAGTGGACACAGAAGAGGGAGTTGGACTCCCTGTAACTAGAGTTATAGATGATCATCAGCTGCCCAACATGGGTACTGGGAACTAAACTCAAGTTCTCTGCAAGAGCAATATGTACACCCAACTTCGATCTCTACTCTTTAGAGTTTCAAAGTATTTCAATGAAATCCAGTAAACACTTTGAAACACAACTGACGCTTCTCCAAACATCAGGATTAGTCCTTTTACTGACAGGAGCAGAGCACAGGCTTCTTTCTGAACACAGAAGAACCTGTTCAGCAAAGCTAATCCGGAGTAGCAAATGAAGTTTTCTTGACACCATACAAAAGACGGTAAAGAGAAAAGCTACCTCCGCACCACTGTCATCAGATTTAGGAACCTTCTCCACAACTGAACATAAACGTTCAAATGATTTCTCATACTTTCAGATCAGGGTTTGGAATCTAACTGGAAATGATGTTTATTGATAATCTCACGGGTAATGCTTTAATGGGAAGAGTAGACATCTACTCTGGCTCCTTCTGTTTGGGGGATCATAGCTGTTAAAAAGCCAGCACCAAGCTGGAGGCCTAGTTCACACAGGGAAAGGTATAACTCAGAAATATGAGGGCTTCTTGCTTATCTGAACTTAGCTTACAGCTTTGTGACATAAAGTTGAAAAATCTTTAAAAAATATTATTGAACCTTATGTTCAACAAACACACAAATATATTCTTTTAAACTGATTTTTTTTTTTACAGCTACTATACCATTCAAATGCTTTAATGTCCTCCATGATTTCCTCAGCAATCTCTTACATACAGAACAGCTTTTTTTTTTTTAAATGAGACAGGGTCCTGGCTGTCCTGGTGCTCATTGCAAAGACCAGGCTGGCCTTGAACTTACAGAAATCCACCTGCTTCTGCATCCCCAAGTGCTGGAATTAAAAGGCATGCACCACCATAGCAGGCTCAGAAACATTTTAAATAAATAGAAAAAAAAAGGATTTTCCAGCCTTTATTATATGTTAACACAAAAGGTCTACCACTTGGGGAGAGAACCACCGCCCTTTTCTGAGAGTAGTGTTGTCTTCTTGTAGGCCACTAGAGCACACAATGCTTAGGAAATGTGGGTCGGCTGACTGTGCTCCTTACCTGCTCTGCAGCCAGAGCTTCACCATAGTTCTCCAGGAAGTTCCCCACAATGACAGAGCCCACAATAGTGAGCCCCTTTCCTGCCTTGAGCTGGGAGGCAAAGGTGAGGAGGCGAGGATGTTTGACGTGTAAGTCTTCATCCAGCTTCAGCAGGACGAGCAACTGAGGCCTGTGCAGAGGAGAGGGAGCAGACACTTAGACATGGGAAACAGACGGCAACTTCATCCTTTATTCCAGGAGGTCTTTACAAAACATTTAACTTCATAGAAGGATGGAATCAGAGGAATGGTAAAGGAGGGCTCTGAGTTATTTCAAATGTTCTCAGCATTGTCTGAAATTGACCAGTCTTCAAAGAATAACAACAACAAACAATAAATACCTAACAATAGGTAAGGCAACAAGGTTTTGGGATAGTTCAAAACTTGATACCAGTTCCTTGAGTCGCTTGATTTCTTTATCTGGTGACCAAGAAAGCACAGCTGTGTGTGGTAGCAATGTGCAACCACCACTAAGCTCTGCTGACTGCTTTACCTCCAGTTTTTAGTGTGAGGAGGTCCTTCCTCTAGGCGGAGCAAAGCAAAGCGAGCTGCACTGAGGGACAGCCCACGGATACCATCGCCCCATTCTTTCTCAGCCCTGGGAGAAAAGGGAGAAAAGAGGAGCAGTCAATTTATACCACAGTGAGAGGAAGTTAAAAACAACAACAACAACAACAACAAAACTCGGCTGGGCGCTGGTGGCGCACGCCTTTAATCCCAGCACTTGGGAGGCCGAGGCAGGCGGATCTCTGTGAGTTCAAGGCCAGCCTGGGCTACCAAGTGAGTCCCAGGAAAGGCGCAAAGCTACACAGAGAAACCCTGTCTCGAAAAACCAAAAAAAAAAAAAAAAAAAAAAAAAAAAACTCAGGTTTTTCTGAATCTAATAGTAAAATGTGTACAAGGTAGAAGATTAAAACTCATGGTTGTGGTTTATCTACCGTCCCTTACTGGTATGAGGAACTCACTGTGAGACTGACCACCCTAAACCACAGATGGTCCACAAAATAGGCTGGCAGGGTTACTCACTTAACCCCCTGTGTATCTATTCAAAAGCAACTATGTGGAATATCAATTCAGATTAAGAAATTACTTGTGGTTGTAATTTTGAAAATAATGGAAAGTACAAAGTAATCTTTGGAATCAGAATATAATTTATTCCCATTTTTTGGAGGCTGAGTTTTTGGCTGTTTTGACATTATTCAGGATTAATTGCATTTCAGACTATTCCTTGCTTGAAAAGTTTAGTTAAGCTGTTTACTTTGTGTTGTATTTTTGTGTTTATTTATGTGTATGCATCTTTGTGAAGATATGCTCATGCATGTTCAAGTGTCTCTGGAGGCCAAAACAGGTGTCGGATCCTCTGAGGCTGGAGTTGCAGGTGGTTATGAACTGCCTGATGGGTTCTTGGAATCAAACTCCTAACCACTGAGCCAGCATCTCTCCAGCCCTGCATTTTTCTTTTCTTTTTGGTGAGACAGAATCTTGATATGTAGCCCAGGCTGGCTTTGAATTTTCAATCTTCCTGCCTCAGCTTCCAAAGCACTGTGACTACAGGCGAGTGCCACCATGCATGGCCAAATCAGACATTCTTCACCTTTTCAGCAGTGATCCAGGTAAAATTCAGACTTACCCTTGGTACTCAATGTACTTGTAGATCATGCCAGCTATTACCATGGCTACAATGGCATAATACCAGGAAGAAATGAACATTAGAGCTAGACAGATACTCATTCCCATGAAAGAGAGGGCCCTAGAAAATGAAAAACAAAAATATAAATCAACAAGTGTCTTTCTAAGCAGCAAGGAAAGCCACCAGTTCTAGGAGATGCTTCCTGGACTATGGTGGGGCTTGGAAATTTTCCAGTCAATTATAGACAAAACTTATGTTAAATATAATAAAAATAATTATTAGAAAAAACCATCATATGCCTTGGAAGCTGTGGTAATGGCTCTTTCTTTTTCTCTTCTTCTTTCTGGTGCTATGATGGCTCAAACCTACTGCCTTGCACATGTAGGCAGGGCCATCTACCACTGAGCCTTTACACCCAGCCCATATAGAGTGAACCCTGTGCCTTTGTAACAGAGGTGCTTCGTGCTGCTGGACAATCATAAATATAAAGAGGAGTGCTAATGTTATCAGCCACAAAGACAAAAAACACTTATTTGGAAAAGCAGGGATTGAACACAGTCAAGAATCTGAAATGGGATGTTAAATTATTCTCACGTAAGTATTCCTAATATTTTTACGGCATTTAATTCCCCATAAGTGCAGAGTCCACTGTTGAGAAGCTGTCGTTAGCTTTTTTATAACACATAAGAGAAATGGTAGGGAATGACTGTTTTGAGCAAATAAATTATGTAGACAATGTATCACTGAAGACAATGTATTACTGAAGCCTTTTGTGTGCAGAATCACCTTTCTAGCTCTGTGATGAATGTTAAAGTATTGTTAATTTGGGGATTAAGCTATAACACCAAAAATGTTCACCACAACTTTTAACCAATGTTACAGCTCCAAGGAGGATGGGAGGTGTTAAAACCGGTTGAGATACACATTATCAGAACAAGACTTTACCGCGGTACCACAGCTTTTCATTGAGAGCTTTACTGTGTACCAGCATTGCACTTTAGATGCATTACTCCCTGTTATGAATTAGTAAAATGAGATCCCATGAGGTTATATGCATTCATGCAGATTACAGGGCTAGAAAATATCAAGGTGAATAAAGGACTTGGGTTACCTAACTTCACAGCTCACATTCTTAATTACTAAATGAAATTCTGATAACTGTGAGAACGAAAATTGATGAGAATATAAAGGTAGAGATAAGGAGGGATGAAATCCAGTGCTCAGCTAAGAAAGAACAGAAAAGTAGCTATGCAAAGGGAAGGTTTGAACCTTAAAGATGAAGCAGCCTGTAAATAAGCACTTTATGGTTCTGTGGATGTTGTAAGTTATTATAAAGTGATACATACAGTTATGAAAGAATAGGAAAGAAGAAATTCAAGCGACAACTGAACATTGAAATAGTATGGAATGGCTGGCCCATAAAAAAAATTGTAGTGAGAACCCAGAATACCCTAGGTTTCTAGAAAGATGAGGAACAAGATGGAAACTCACCAGTGATAGTAGCGGAATCTGGGCCTCCAGTTGGGGGTTCGGAGTAATGTTTGCAAGGCACATGCCAAGTTCACAAAGAGGTAACACATGAGAAAAAACCTTGAGGAATAAAAACAGTAAGAGGAATTATTATAAAATCATTCTGTGAGGCTACTTTAAATAATTGGAGGCTTCTGTGCTACTAAATCCTATTTATAGACCACCAACCATTTATCAAACAGGAAGTAAACAAACTTAAAAACTGTTCCTTGCAAACCAGTTCATTTTTCTGTTTTCTCTCTTTTGGCCGATGGTTAAAAATCTTCTTCTTAAATTTTTTTTTTTTAAATTGTGTATGGGTGTTTTTCTCTATCCATGTCTGTGTATGATGTGTGTGCTTCTAGTGTGTGGAGGCCAGAAGAGGGTGCTGGACCCTTGGGACTGGAATACATTAAATGGTGAGCAGTCATGTAGGTGCTAGGAATTGAACCCAGGTCCTTTGAAAGAGTAGTCAGTGCTCTTAATCACTAAAGCATCTCTCTGGCCTGGCACAACCATTCTTTACCAAGATGTTCAGGGACTAATTCATATTTCTGCTTCCTTATTAATTCTCCTCCAAGTTTACCTATCAAGTTCTATGGTTCTGCCTATTTCAAACTCTCCAAACCTCTTCGTCTTCTTTTTTAGACTTTCACCCCAGTTCAGGATTTCACTTCTTCCCCCCCCACCTTTCCAGCTCAATACTGTCCTCTTCTAGTCCTCCCCAACACACATACCACCTTTTATTTTTTTTGAGACAGTGTCTCTTTTAATGCAACCTTGGCTGTCCTTGAACTCATTGATTAGATATATAGACTAGATTGGCCTCAAACTCACAAAGATCTTTCTGTCTCTGCTTCCTGAGCTGGAATTCAGAGGTGTGCACCACCATCCTAAGTAAAGATTCATTTACCTTTATGTGTATGGTGTTTTGCAGCACACTGTGTGCTTAGTGACTGCAGAGGCTAGAAGGGGGCACTGAATCCCTGTAACTGCAGGCTATGAAACACCCTCCTTGTCACTTCTCTAGGAACCCTCTCCATTCAGGTGCCGTGTTTCGTGGCCCCAGAGCTTCCCTTTACCATTCTCCATTCATTGTAATATGTGGGGGGAATTCTTGGCTTCCTTATCTACCATCAGTTCCTTGAGAACACACGCCTTATACATCTTTATATTCCCAGCTTGTTACAGTGTCAGGTGGACAGCAAGTCGTCAGTATGTCACAGGTAAATGAATAGATGG